>NC_134985.1:19406389-20028689 GCF_050947335.1 Megachile rotundata | reverse complement strand
TATTCGCGAGACCGAATCGTGACGACTATATATAAACGCCACATATTTGCATTGTTCTTAAGAGTGTTTTCTTTCGTGTTTCAGGTATGTACTGTTTGGATACCGGTCTTGGATACACCTCAGATACGTGAGATAAATCTATTGCTTACTTTAAAATGCGATTCCTAAAAGGAAATGTTAAGACATTCGCAGACTGGTACTTTATTGTTTTGCTTGATTAAGCTGAACTTTAGGCAATGTTTTGAACTGAATCAGTGTAACCATAACTTTCCTGTCTTACAGTGATAGTATCGAAATACTTTCCCTCTTCTTTTTATATGAATTATTCAAAGATATTAGCAAGAAACAATTAAGGTACCAGAGATGAAATCTCAGACATTCGAAAGCAATTTAAATTCCATCAAAGTTCATTCGAATCGATTTCAAATAAAAAGAGAACACAACACGTAATATTACGTCAGCGTTATTCGACTACAAGATCACTAAAACACCCAATACTGCATTGGCAACTATGTATGCGTTAAGCCGGTTCCTTTCTTCTGACAGATTAATCTAAATTCCCCTCGCGAAACAAGAAAAAAGACAATTTCCTCCCGATCCCCAAGCAAGATTTTTGACCAACGAAAAAATCGATAGGAATTTCGATCGTTCCGTAGCGTGCAAAAATCCAGAACGCCGCACCGCCGGCATTCTTCGTGGCCGGAATATTTTTGAACAGCCTGTAACAAACCGGTGGTACCACTCGAGCCTTAATTTGTTCTGTATGCACTTAGGTAGCTGCTTTAACAGCCCTTAAGACAACGTCGGTAACTCGTGTGAACGCCCATTACGACCGTTAAATTGAACAATTGCCGTCGATGGGATCCGCTTTAAACACCTTCGATCTCACGCGCTTCATCTTCCCACGCGTGAGACAAACCGCGAGCTAACGTCCAACCTGTCCCGTTACTTGAATATTAAGTGGCCGTGTTTCGCGAAAAACGAATCTTTTATGAGATTCAATGTTTAAAATCCGCTTCGTTATTCAAGGGCTAGCTTTTTTCGGTTGGACTGCATATGTTATTGATAGTTGAAGTAAGGTTGCGAGAGTGTTAATTGCTATTTGATTTACTTTTCAAGTTTTGAGAAATTGTTAGTGCAATTAGGAGTGTATTATGGGTGAGTGTGGAATCACCACGCATCGAATTACCACGCGTCGAATTTCTACGCGTAGAATTACCACGCATCGAATTACACTACGCTTCGTATTCCTGCGCGCCGAGTTACCACGCGTGGATTTACCACGCGCGGAATTCCTACGCATAGACTTCCCATGCGCCAAAGTACCACGCGTCGAATTACCACGCGTGGGATTACCACGCGTAGAATTCCCATGCGTCGAATTATCACGCGTGGAATTCCTACGCGCCGGATTACCACGCGTGGAATTCCTACGCGTCGAATTACCACGCGTGGAATTCCTACGCGCCGAATTCCCATGCGCCGAATTACCACGCGTGGAATTCCCACGCGCCGAATTACCACGCGCCGAATTACCACGCGTGGAATTCCTACGCGTAGAATTCCCATGCGCCGAATTACCACGCGTGGAATTCCTACGCGCCGAATTACCACGCGTGGAATTCCTACGCGCCGAATTACCACGCGTGGAATTCCTACGCGCCAAATTCCCATGCGCCGAATTACCACGCGTGGAATTCCTACGCGTAGAATTCCCATGCGTCGAAATACCACGCGTGGAATTCCTACGCGTAGAATTCCCATGCGCCGAATTACCACGCGTGGAATTACCACGCGTAGAATTACCACGCGCCGAATTATCACGCGTGGAATTACCTCGCACCGAATTACCACGCGCCGAATTTCTATGCGTCGAATTTCCACACATCGAATCACCACGCACCGAATTTCCCCGCGTAATAACTGCAACCCAATATCGCCCATATTATACCCATTCGCAAGATTTCACCGGAGGGTAGGCCGTTGTTTACAAGGTTCGGTAGTCACGTAGGTGGAACACGTATACACGTTGGTGTAATTCTTTCCTCATGTTTTATTCTAAGAACGAATGGGCGGTCCGCTTTGAAATCAATTGCTAAAGACGCGTTACATACTCGGTGGACAGGAGCTCCCAAGCTGTCCTTCTCTGTTCCTCCGCGTGGAAATATAACAACTAGAAGAACGAGGGAGAGAGAAAGCAAGTCCACGAACAAGAGAAGAAGGAGTGGACCGCCGCTGCGATGAGACGCTACCCTCCTCGTCGTTCTCAGCAAATGAATTCAGTCATGAATATGTATCGGCCGGTCTCATAACTGAATTCATACCGTACCGGATCGGGATGTATGAGTTCCACTCATGATGAACGGAAGTCGCTACCGAGTTATTCCACGGAATATTTCCGACCATTCTTCTCTCGAGTCGATGGTCGCTTCTCCGAGTGACAAGAGATCGCTTCGCGTCAGATACGAGAAGTGCTTGTTTCAAGATTTCGCGTTATCATGCACCGTTGTGTACTTAGAGGTAAAACGTATTATCTTCACGAAATGAGAAAGTAGCTACGACTTGTCACTTAGGACAATACCTCTGTAAGGTAGGGTGTAGATAAAGGATGTTTATGCTGCCGTGCGCGCTAGGGGAGGATGATAACAGGGGAAAGGTAAAAAAGCTACCCTAGATGGAGCAGATAGGATCCAGAATAATGGGCAGAATGATTGACGTTGTAATAGAGGGAGCTGGACTAAATAGTACCTTTCAACATATGGCGCACTAAACATTCTATTTCGCCATTGTATTATGGCAAGCACTTTCAGTCTTTCATCGTCTAATTTTTCATAGTTCTATCGTAATTACAGGTTCCTTGACAACCCTATCACATCACTTTTGGATTTGGATGTAGAGATTGGGGATATAGGCATTTGAGGATATGAAGATTTGTTGACATACTTAGGTAGAAATTAGGGATACAGAGATTTGCAAATGTGTTTGATTTTCGGAATATAGAAATTTGTGCTTCACAGAACTTTTTAGAACCCCAACAAATTTCACAAGCAATATTAAATCCCATCGACGTTCCAAACGATAATAGTAAAAAAGAGAGTTCGACGGATAGCCAGTTAAGTTTCGTCCTCGTGAACGTAGCTAGCAAAGGCTGTAGAGTTGCTAGGAGTCTGCCTCCTAGCGGGGTCGTAGGGTCGGCGATGTCGTGTCTCTGTTTTGCAACGCGTAATTACCAACAACGGGCAGGCACGCCGTTCGAGCGCACGGCTGCCAGTCGAGCGCGGCATTAGACGGATTTTTATGCGAACGCGTAACGAACGACGTTTTGCATATTCTATGGCAGCCAGCCTGGCCGCCACGTTGTTCTCGGTGCATTCAGCTGTTCCCGAGACCCGAGGCTTACTTACTCGCGACCAAGTCCCTCTGCAACTGCAGCCGGTGTTCCGTCACGCGCGAAGACCTGGAAAGTGATAGTCCACCGCCTTCGGGATGCCGATTGTTCTTTACGACCACATTTATGCTTCTACGAACAAATGATTTCGAACGATCACTTGGAGACGCTAGTCTCAGTTTATTACTAATTGCTTCATCGTGTTATTTCTCATGGGGCATTTGGGGATATGTGGAGGTTTTAGAATGTGTGGGATATGTGAGGATTTGGGACGTGTGGGGATTTGGGATGTGTAGAAATTTGAGATATGTGGAGAGTTTAGAATGTGTGGGACATGTGGAGATTTGGGATGTGTAGAAATTTGAGATATGTGGAGATTTGGGACGTGTGGAGATTTGGGATGTGTAGAAGTTTGAGATATGTGGAGATTTGGGATATGTGGAGATTTGGGATATGTGGAGATTTGGGATATGTGAGATTTGGGATATGTGGGATTTGCCATATGTGGGATTTGCCATATGTGAGATTTGCCACATGTAGAATTTGGGATATGTGGGATTTGCCATATGTGGAATTTGGGATACGTGGGATTTGGGATATGTGGGATTTGCCATATGTGGGATTTGCCATACGTGGGATTTGGGATACGTGGAATTTGGGATATGTGGAATTTGGGATATGTGGGATTTGCCATATGTGGAATTTGGGATACGTGGAATTTGCCATATGTGGGATTTGCCATATGTGGATTTTCTGATATGTAGGATTTGCCATACATGGGATTTGCCATATGTGGAATTTGGGATATGTGGAAATTTGAGACATGTGGAAATCTGGTATATGTATGTGAACTTCGAAAGAATGGAAACCTAACAATAGAAGAATCTCTCAAACTAAATTTGCAAATTGATGTCAAGTCCGTCATTCAATTTTCCATAAACCTTGTCCACCACACAGCCAGACTTTGAAAACCCATAAAATTCAACTATTTACAAATTGCATAGTTCTCCAGAATAAGAAGAATCGGTTTGTTATGATTGTCAAAGTCTTGAAGAATCGCCGTGTGGATGACGTTTCGCATGATCGATAAGTTCCTAGACTTAATATTCCGCGTGACTGATGTTTACGAGGTAATGAGACCTTACGCACGTATGTACAGATGTCGCAACTTTGCGAAGATAATTATGATTAATGCAACATTTGTTCGTGTTTCCTCGCGAAACGAAGTTTCAAGAGAAGTATCTAGCTTTCGAGCAAACGTATGTGAAACGAATATGACTGATCGAATTGGATCTAATATTAAGTCGAGTCTAATTACAGGTGCATTAGTCTGAATTCTAATCAATTCTAACTCTAATTACCTGCTGAGAATGTTTACGGTATAAGGAAAGTAAGAGTTCTGTTTTCAATTTTCTCTGATAAAAAATGGACGTGCATTAAGATAATCACGGAAATCAATGTGATTCATGGTTCTTTACTTTAATACGCATAAATTCAGAATTAGTTTCATAAATTTAATCAGTAAGATACAATATTGAATTTCTGTCGAAGTTTTGTACAGCGAAACTTGTAATCGATCTCCCGAAACGACGAAAATCGAAGTTCGAAAGACTCGATGATAGAGTATCGAAGTTACGCGCGTTCGATGCAGCAGGATGCATTCTCACGGGTATCCGTCGTGCGTCAGATAAATGTCGTGCCATCGGAACGTAGATAAATGATAATACTCGCTGGATCTCCGCGTATGTACAATCCTGAAAAGACAACAGGATTGAAACAGGAATCCTTGGCATTACGATAACGTGTTTATTACCAGCTGCGCTCGATATCAGCCGTGCTCCGCGTTTTTCCACTTGTCAGCTTCTCTGTTCTCGAATCAACGATTAGATTCCTTGAATGTCAAGTTCATTGCGAAATATGTATTCAATTCTACCCTTTTGCAAAGTTACTTACGTTATATGGAAATTTAGTAGGTGTTTCAGGGCGAATAATTAATGACATGTATGGACACAGAAATTTATGGACGTAGAGATTTGGAGATATAATTTGGGGATACCTACGATTCCTACGCGTAGAATCATCACGCATCGAATTACACTACGCGCCGAATTTCTACGCGTAGAATTCCCACGCATCGAATTTCTACGCGTAGAATTCCCACGCATCGAATTACTCTACGCTTCGAATTCCTACGCACCGAATTACCACGCGTGGAATTCCTGCGCGCCGAGTTACCACGCGTGGAATTACCACGCACCGAAATACCACGCGCCGAGTTACCACGCGTGGAATTACCACGCACCGAAATACCACGCGTGGAATTCCTACGCGCCGAATTACCACGCGTGGAATTACCACGCGCCGAAATACCACGCGTGGAATTCCTACGCGCCGAAATACCACGCGTGGAATTCCTACGCGCCAAAATACCACGCGTGGAATTCCTACGCGCCGAAATACCACGCGTGGAATACCTACGCGCCGAAATACCACGCGTGGAATTCCTACGCGCCGAGTTACCATGCGTGGAATTCCTCCGCGCCGAATTACCACGCGTGGAATTCCCATGCACCGAATTACCATGCGTGGAATCACCACGCGCCGAATTTCCACGCGTGGAATTACCACGCACCAAAACACCACGCGTGGAATTCCTACGCGCCGAGTTACCACGCGTGGAATTCCTACGCGTAGAATCCCCACGCGTCGAATTACTCTACGCACCGAATTACCATGCACCGAATTCCTACGCGTAGAATCCCCACGCGCCGAATCACCACGCATCGAATTACACTACGCGTCGAATTCCTACGCGTGGAATCACCACGCATCCAATTACACCACGCGTCAAATTTCTACGCGTAGAATCACCCCGCATCGAATTACACTACTCTTCAAATTCCTATGTGTCGAATTACCACGCGTGGACATAGCTTCGATAGGGTCAACAAATTTGATTCCACCTCTACCGTTATCTGAACAAAGAGATTTCAAAATACAAGTTTACAAAAGAATACAGAGCAACATATGAACCCAGCTAAACGTTCCAGCATTTCCCTTTTGCACCACAGTTCCGTCTGCAAGAAAAGATCTCCAAGCCCACTTTCATAAATCAAAATCCGCGAAGAGAAAAAGTATGAATTTATCGCGTTTCGATGCGAGAAAGGCAGTCGTGCAAAAGAAAGAACGAGAAATGTTAGACTCGCGGCTGATAGGAGCTTGAGTCTATTACTCGACGGGTGAATTGCCGCGAATGGCAGCTAATTCGCGTTTCTTTTTTTCCTACGGTTGATACGATGTTGCAAGTATAATATACGTGGTCGAGTTCGTGGAGCGTTGGATCGTGGGTGTGCCCGAACTCGCTCGCTCGAGTCGTGAAACGCTCGAACTTGTCCGCGAACGTGATCCTGGTTAGAATCGAGCTCCGGATGTTAAGTACTTGTTCACGGCGTGCTTTTCGCTTTCGCAGCCGGCCGTTGTCACGATTCGACGGAACCGAGTGACTGGTGGTCAACTTGTTCGAATAGAGGGACACGTAGGGACGCGCTGTCACCGTTGCTCGAACGTCGATAATGAACATCGAAGATCGACGGGATTATTGGTCACGTTCCTGGCAGATATCGATTTTCGAAATTACGCTCGGGCTAATGCGAGACAGCGACGCGATTTCACCGGGCCAGCTGCGAATCGAGACTGTGTGAACATTGACCGTGGACCTCGTTGCTGCCACTTTTCTACGTGATCGCGTCGCTAGAAAAAAGATTCTTCTTCATCGGGTGAAACGTTCATAGGATAAAATATCTTGATACATCCACAAAATTTATTAACGGTTCAAATAAAGTTTATATCATCTTTTTTATCTCTCGTTGTCAAAGTTATAATTTTTATTTTGCATATTTGATGATTCTCTTCTTGTTGGAAGGTGCAGAGAGAAACTGCTAAGGTAGAAGGTGATGAGTCATAGGATGATGGTGTGAACGGGGCCTAAGTTAGATCCTTCGGGTCTCACTGGGGTCTTAGACCGTGACCGGTCGACACGAGGCCCGTCACACGATCGCACGGTTCCCGATCTGCCGATCCTCGTGGTCGATTCTACCTCCTTTCCTCGCACTCTAAACTGTCCTTGGGTTTCCTGTATACACCGTGTCTTTAGAAATCGTCGAATCTTCAAGTTCTACACTTTCGAATTTCATAAACGTCCTATTCAAAACTCCGATACATATGTGATGGGTACATATCAGGTGATTGAATGTGGGTATACAATGAAATAATCGCATGTAGATTTTTATGAGGTAATTAGATGTGATCACATATGAGTTGGTTCGATGTGAGTATAATATGAAGCAGTTGAGTGTAGGTACATATGAGGTAATTAGATGTGATCACATATGAGTTAGTTGGATGTGAGTATAATATGAGGTAGGTAGGTGTAGGTACATATGAGGTAATTAGATGTGATCACATATGAGTTGGTTCGATGTGAGTGTAATATGAAGTGGATGCATGTAGCTACGTATGAGACAGTCATATGTTATCATACATGAGGTGATTAGATGTGATCACATATGAGTTGGTCACATGTGAATGTAATATGAAGTCGACGCATATAGCTACGTATGAGATACTTATATGTTATCATACATGCAGTGATTGGATGTGGATACAAATGTAAGAACATGGAACCACAATAATAAAAGAATGTGGGAATGCAGCTATTTGAGAACATAAAACTATGAAAGTATCAAAATGCAAAAATACAGAAATACAAAAAATCCAAAAAATCTACAGAAGTATAAAAATAGAAATACAGTAACTCAGTAGTACAGAAACCCTGAAAACTCGTTTATTCCTACAAAATTTGTTTATCAACAGCTGTAGAAGGTTTCATAAGGTTTTCTAAAGCCACCATGTATAGACTTGCCACGAGGCCATGGAACTATTATGGGATCGTGACGGCGATAGCGCAGCGAGGCTGCATCGTTCACTCGTCTACTCGTTGTCGTCGGCGTCGATAGTCGTCTTCGTCGTGTCACCGTTCCATGGCCCTGCTGCACTAGTTTCCCTGACCGATTTCGTGGCAGCTCGAGAGCCGGCGTTCTGCACGAGCTTCGTGAGAAACGCGAGGAAACGGAGACACCGCCGGATACGATCGGTCGGCGAACATTTTCGTAGATCGTTAGGGGACCTCCTTAGGGTTTGGCCTCCGCGTGTCTGCCTCGATTCACCAGGATCTCTAATTAGCCGCAGACAATGCGGCTACCTTTCCTACCGATCGTGGACGGATTTTCTTCTAACTAGATATCGGAGCTCGTTTCATTCTCTTTCATACCTTACATGGAAAACTATGAAAATATATGGTCATACTTCGAGTATCATGGCTGAATGCTGAAGAAATTTCGTTCGGAATGCTGCATTCGTTGTCCACGATCGTTCCTCTGGTATTTTGCTTATAGACTCTGGTATATATTCTTATCAGGTAGTAAAGGTTTGTGGGACCATGTAATTAAAGTTACGATGAGTAGAGTACACTTTCGAGGATTATTGAATTATAGACTTGTGATTAACTTGGTTGTCAAAGTACATAGGCTGTTAGCTCGTGCACGTTCATTAGGATAAACAGATAAATTATTTTTACGTCCAGTCATATTCTAGTATTGTCGAATTTAGGTTTCCATGTGAGATATTTCAGGAAGATTCGAATCTGGTGCGCGAAGAATCGGTACTTTTCCAGGGCTGAGCGGCGCTCTTTTCCCTTTTGTCCCTCCCTCATAAGACATTCATATATTCGAAGGATCTCGAGGTTTCCTGGAAGACTGGCATTAGAAACCGGACGGGGAACCGGAGACCGGCTCTCCTTCCTTCCCGATTTGCTCTCGACTCGGTGTTTATCTGAGCCGGGATCCCACGGTGGTGGCTTTCGTCCTTTGACCCTGTTCTTTCTCTGTTTCTTTCTCTCTCGGCTAGGCAGATCGCACGATCGAAGCCAGAACGCGCGCGAACCGTCGGATTTATCGCGTTTTGATCATCGCCGTGCCATTGATATACCGTTCATGGTGCTTTCTTTTCGACTACCAGGGGACGTTCCCGGTGAAACCGAGAGCGAAGAAATCGAAAGCGAGAACTCGGATCTCCATGGCACGTGGGTGAACACCGAGTCCTCTGCGTGCTGGATGCAGGATCGAATTCTGTTTGGGATTCATTCGATCCTCGTGCGTTGGCAATCCTGCCGATCCTTCTTGTTACTCGAATACGCATAGGTAGATTCTTCGGATTAATTTTCAACTCGAATCGAAATTTAAAAGAATCCGAAATAGAGATCTACGGAATCGAAGTGGAAGTAATACAACCGTAATGAAACTCGAATCGAAATCGATGGCCGCGCGATCGCCGTACATAATCCTCGTTGTATACAGCTCCCTCGACAACCAGGATACACCGCTGCGTCTTTGTCGAGCACGAAGCACCGCGCCGCGGCGTATATAATTCATCGTGTCAGGTTTTATCGTTTCCGCGACGTTTTATTGAATAATGAGCAGACGTAGCCGGAGCGTTTGTTTCCCTCGCGCGAGATTTCACGGATTTTTTCGCGTTCCAACCTCGTTCTCGTGCCAGAAATTTCTGTCGCAATATCGTTTGATTAGACACACGAACTTAAAGCGGCGTTTCAAACCGCCTCACGAAGCAACTGTATCTTTCGAGCTGAACTTTCCAGCAGAACGGATCCCCGCAACTTCGCAATAATTCAACAGCAACCTATTACCAATCGCAGAGCCGATACCGGTGTCCCGATACACGGGCTACACGCGCCTCTCAATCAGTAAATAAGTGTCAATAAGCATGCAACTCTCGACGCGGTTAGAATACCCGGGTACAGAAATCGGACGCATCTAACACCGGCTAGGTAAAATAAGTCAGAGAAAGCTTAATTATCTGGAGGATCTGGAGGACCGACGGATCGAAACTCGCGAGGCTCGCGTTTAATGGGACAATAAGAGCGATGGAGGAAAGATTCGTGGAGAGCAACGGACCTCCTCGTCACGGAAAGCGTGGAGTTCCGCTTAGCGCGGACCTAAGAGAGCGGAGCTTAGAGGCGCGATCCGGCGTGTTTAATGTCACCGCGGCACCTGGACCCGATCAGCCAATAAAGATGCGATAGGGGAATCGCGGAGAAAGCTGCCTCGAGCAGCGAGCCTCTGCGGGGGTCCTCGACCAATATCGACGAGAAAATGGCCGCTGATAATGCTTGCACGATTATACGCCTCGTTCCTTGCTTCAAATCATCGAGAACTTAACGCAATCAAATATACAACTTATGTGGATCTAGGTATTTATTACATCTGAAGTTCTACATCTACGAAATATGGCGCATATGGGTAGGAATATGAAGTGAAATGTAGGCATCTCGTGATGTACATAATTAGGAATATATGCAATTTAGAACATGGTACGTAGAGACTTTGGGAAAAGATTTCTGGACGTACGTACATCTTCGTGTTGCAAATTATCTGTGCCTCAAAATCCTTATGTCTCGAAATCTCTACTTTAAGTGTTACTTACATACAGACATACCTACGTACCTGAATATCAACCTCCCAACATAACTACATCCAAATACCTACATCTCTAACTACACCCTAAGATGACTATATCAAATAGGCACGCTAAGACATAGGCATCTCAGAGTGTAGTTAGAGATGTAGGTATTTGGGGGTACTTATCTTGGGAGGCTGATATTCAGGTACGTAGGTATGTCTGGATGTAAGTAACACTTAAAGTAGAAATTTCGAGACATAAGGAGACACAGATGTTTGAGGCACAGATGCAACCTCATCTCTGAACATAGAAATTTTGTAATACAGAATTTCGAAATATGGGGATGCAGAAATATACAGACGGGGACCGAAGAACACAGGAATCTGCTTAAAGAATGAAAGAAAAATAAAGCAGAAAGCAAAGAAGAAAGTAGCGGAGGAAACGGGCGGGTCTTATGCGCACGCGACAAGCTCTCCAGATTCCAGCGGGGACTATCGTAAAGATCGCGAAACCCTGTTGTCGCCGTTTCCACGAACCAGTTTCCATGTGTCGTGGAGGGACACTCGTATTTCGCGGGTCGGAGAGCAGAAAAGTGTCGCCGCCCACGTGAGATCCCGTAATTCAGCAACATGTGTGAAAGCGCGCCGGGATTATTCCGCGACTCCGGCACGAGAGCATAGAAAATCGCTGGACGAGATAATTCCGTGCCGAGGAACACGGGCGTGTTCTTCCTTCTCTTCGGTTTCGATTTCTCGCTAAACTTATCGTCTCAAGTATTTAAGACCAATCAGTGTACGTTTACGTGCTGAAACGTTATCTGTACATGTATTTAATTATCTATCGCAACTGCTGGTTGAGTTTATTGCTGCTAGGAGTTCGTTAAAAAAGAGTATTTACGATTCTTGGTATTCTATGATTTACACGTAGGATTTACACATTATGTACCCTTATGTAGTAGTATTATATACCTAGGTACTACCATTATTTTTTATATAGTTTTTACATTTATGTACTATTATTATAGTTTGTCTGAAATAGTCATGATCTCATAACCTTCGATCAAATGTGTAACGCCGAAACAAAAGCTAGGAACATCTGACCAAACCCTAACAGCCCTATAATTTAATATTTCTGTTGCTGGATGAAATCTCCACCTCTCAACATCACTTCGCAAATGATACCCTTGCATCCGAAATCTCAAAAGCTTCATCTTAACTTGGCACACGTTCCAATTGAAAAGAAAAGAAAAAGAGTGGAGGGCAGGTGGTGGCGAACCGTTTGGACAAATCGACATGGTCGCCGTTCTGAATCTCGGATTCGCTGACACGATCAATTTGTAAACAACTGACGGCGGCAGTCCTTGTTCGTCGGATAAAAAGACTGGCTCGGACGAGTCGAGCAGCGGGCAAAAACGAGTCGCGTTTCCACGGTTCATTACTACAGCCACCGTTGGGTCTCCAGTGGCCGACCGATCGATACATACATATTGCATGATTCGTCTGGATCTCGCGATCGCTAGGAAGTGACGACTGGTCGCGAGCCCGTCGCGCACGGAAATTCCCCGAGGAATCTGGGAAATTCACCGACTTGATGCGTTTCAGTCCCTAGATAGTTCGATGTTACTTTCAAATTTATTATTAACATTTAGAATGCTTCCCTGGTTCTTTTTTAAAATCCATCAGAAGTAATCAAATTTATTTTACGAGCTGTCGTGGAAATTGACGGTGCAAATGGAGAAAGCATTTGGTTAACTCGGTATATTGCTAGCTTCAAGAGTTTGCTGCTTCGGTTGCAGTATTAAATTATGAAATGTTATCACGTATTTCAAATTGTGTAGTCCCAATTTCTATGCAGAGTTAAAAACGTTATTATCGAGTCAGTGTATTTGTTACATAAGTGCAATTTTAATAGGCTTCAACATTGTTTATCGTTGGTTAGGGAGATAAGAATCGGTGAGAATCACGGGAGGTTTTTGTTCGAAGAAATTTGTAGTCCATTGTTTCTATCCGGACTTTATATGCAACAAGTATCATTTACGACTCCTCGAAAACGAAAGAAACGAGAGAAATTTTAGAACGTACGGAAATGTTGCACGATATATAATCCAGAATGTGGGCCGTAAAACTTTCGAGGAAGTAAAATTGAACTTTTCCCACCGCGACGTTTTATAGTTCGATACCTTTGCACGAACTTGAAACGTTCCGCTCGAGGAATATAAAGTTCGCGTCGATTCGGTGAAAGCATCTCGCAAAATTGTTTCTGCGAATCAAAATTAATTCCACGCCTCTCGCTTGAATAAAGCGAATGTATTTATCAATTTCATAGGAGCCGATGTTCATTAGAAACTCGTAGCGCACCAGCTTCCACAATCTTTCGTTCTCATCTAGCGCCGGGAAATCTGCCGTTCAGTTTATACCTACTAGTTTGCTGTCAAACCGCGGAACCATAACGTTAACGATGGCCGTTGATTAAGGGAACAAACAAAAATCTCTGCCGTATATTTCGTGACGAGAGTAAAAGTCCCGATCGGGCGAAGTACCACTAGAGAAAGTACAGATGATGAAAAAATTATACGTTGCGTGAGAATGTTTTCACTGATGATCACCTCCTCCGCTATTATTCATTTCGAACTTTGATCGTCCTCGATCTTTGCTTCAGTTAGAATTTTAGACTTATTGATTTCTGAGGAGGAACTGATGCGATAGGAGAAATAAAGCTTGTACATAGAGCTCTGAAGATGTATGTAGGACTAAATATCTGGAGACTTGGAATTCTTAACCCCTTCTCGTGAAATTTATTCAACAGATGCGTGAGGCAAGACTAATTATAAAGAGCTATAACATTAAAACGAACAAGAATAATTAAAATGTATTTTATATTCAGGGATCCTTGATAGTGCAACTTATAGTTGGAAATTTCAAGTTGAAGAATGTTCAAAGTTTGAGTATGGTCACATTTGAGCTGTGAGTGCGTCACGAGTGAGACTCGTCAAAGTACGGGAAGGGGTTAAATAAAATTTAGACTTCTGTTTGAAGACAGGAATTTGAGTACGTGGGGATCCACGAGTATAATGTGGGTACATAGTGCATATAGAAACCTCGGAATACGCGCTAATAAGTAGACCGCAAAAATATTCCCTCTCGAAGTACTAATTTCACTTCTTATTTTTCGCATTCCACGTGTATTACACCGCGCCCTTACATGCAATGGAAAATTTGCATAAATACCAGCAGCCGACTAATGACGATAAAATTCTATGTCCCAACCCTGAATCATCCATCTCGATTATGTTAAGCGATGCACGAGCATTGCGAGTCTTTACAAAGTTACCCGCGGAAAGATACTCCAAGACGTGTATTCTTCCTAAAGTTAGTCATCACAGCGAAACATAGGGGTCTTTAGGTAAAAGAATGGCGTGGCTTTCGGCGAAATGGTCGAAACGTTGACGAGGGTCTCGAGTTTAATTGCTGGCGGGAGAACCGATGATTTTCTTCCGTCGTTCATGGCCACAGAAATCCCCTTATTTCCCTTCGTTTTTAATCATCTCGGAGTCATCGATTCGCGGAGACACGCATCATTCCGTGCACGTCGAAGGCCACGCGACCCGATGCCTCGAGGACACGTCGATGCATCCGAGTGTCTCTGTTGTTCGTTTTTTCGTCTTCCCTTCGCTCGAGACACTTCTCGCTGTTCTTCATCGTCCTCCACGTGGTCGTCCTCGTCCGCTCGTTTCCTTTCTTTTTCCCCGTCGAGGATCGGGTTCCTGGAAAACACGCTCGCTCCGGATGCCGGCATCCGACCATCGGAAATAATAGTCTGGCTTGTGCGATGGCGGTTTTCGTACGACCGATGGGAATTCGATTGGCAGGAATTCCGTGTCGTCGACGCTCGTGAAAATAACATGAGCGAAGCTGGTTCTTGCGACTCGAGAAACACTTGCCAGCTACGAAATTCGATTTCTGAGATTGCTTTCCTATCTGTTTGGCTCGTTGGCCAGCGATCCTGGAATAGGAGCTAAACGATAAGATAGGTGAAAAGAACTTGAAAGAGAAGATTCACGGGTAGCGACAATGTTACGTTTTACGGTGCTGCAACTCTAAGAGGTCGTAAAACGCAATTTAGAGTTGTCTGGTATTTTCTGAACCGACAGCTTTCAACCTGGTTGTCGTAGATTTCAATGAAATTTAACGACAGTCACAAGTACGAGGTATATTCTCCAAAAATTCAACGAGCTCCCAACTCGTCATTACAACGAAATGACTTTCATGACTTCCCAAAATGCGGTTCAGGAAACACCCTCCAATGCGAGTGACCCATCCAGGCGAGCCCTGAAATACAGAGTCTCGGTTGAAGGGAACTAACAATGTGTCTCATTATTCCGTTGCACCTGTACCGCTAGTTTCGCGCGTTCTTCCGCGAGGCTTACATAACGCTGTCTCGCGGCGCAGAAAATTTACGCGGAGAAACGAGAATACCAATTAGTCTCGTCGAGCCGGAGGATTTGTCTTGGTCACGATTTATTCGCCGGCCAGGATCACCGCCCTTCTGTTGATCCTTTCGAGAGCCGCGGCACGACGACGGATGTCGTCGGTATTTTTCGCGACAAGATCGCCAGCGTCGGCAGCTACGATTACACAATACCCTGGATAATTCCGTGACGGTGACCGGTCTTCACTCTCGCCTCGTTAACCGAGAGATGTCTGCTCAGAGGCCACGAACCTCGTCCCTTTCCGCTTCTGTCGCCGCTAAGCTGGTTCCTGTTCCATCGCCAGAAGAACTGGAAATCACGGTCTCCGCGTTCTTGTCCGGCTACGAGTCCGCCGATGATTATCGCGTTCACCGGAGATCCCGTGCTGTTATTCCTTGTCTCGTGAAGATGTCCTCTGCTCAACGAGGCATTCGCGAACAGGAAAGCGATCTTTTTGAGAGCGTGATTGTTCCTGGAACCTCGCAGAGGACTTCTTCGGGGAGTATTGGGTTTTTGGACTTGTAGAGATATGGTCCTTGATAAACGTAATAGGACAGAAGTTATTTCGGTGTGGGTTGACTTTATTAACACATTGCGTACATGATGTTCATTGCTACATGTTGAAGTTAAAGCCTTGACCATGCGTTTTTAGAAAACCCCACATTCCTCCAAGTCATCGTTTAATTAGGGTCTGGGCCTGCGAGTACTCCAGGTATAGACACATGTACTGTCGTAGCAGTTCTTTTTAGTTAGTTTTAACCGTGCGCCCGTCTTGTAAGCACCGAATTCTTCTATAGTTTCCTTCACCGTTTAATTTTTCATTTATAAATATAATTATTGATCTGACATACTTTACGCGTATATTTTATTTCACATTAACCCCTGAACACTGTAGATATGCAATTTTATGTATTAACCCTTTAGGTACATTTGAGTGAGACTCGTCATCTGTTTACTTGGGCGAAGTTACGGTGGACGAGTCTGACTCTCATTTGAATTTAAGGAGACTTTTATATATTAATGTAGCGACAAATCTCATGGGCATAAAAATCTTTAAATAATTCAGTACTCAAAGGGTTAATAAAATTCAGATGTTTCAGACCAATAATATCAATTAAAGCCAGATTCCACTTTGCATTATAAATCGTTACCGCAGATTTTAAACCGATTTCCCACTGTGTAAGAACCTGCAATACTGGAATGGACAGGTTTACGGTGTTATTACAATCTGCACCCAGAACCACCATAACTCTGCCGAGACTTAAATTGTTCCAGCGCTAATTGAGATCTTCTTTACTTTCCCCGTGTGAAAGTAGGATCGTTTCTAATTATTTGATCCAAATTAAGTTGAAAGCACCGACGCAACTCGTTAATAAATAATCCCTAATCACTGTACCCATATCGAACGATCATAATTCCTAGCGCAATGCTGTTTCTTCTGTCGTTGCAAATTGCACAATTGCAAGCAACTGGAACGCGGACACGCGCTCGATCGTTTCGCGGAACACGGGTTTTAAAGGCACGTAAAGGCAGAATTAATAGACGCTTGTTCGCTCGTATCAGATTCACTCCATTAACAGTTGGCGATGAACGAAAAGGTCGTTCGCCGGGTAAATGCCAGGTAGTTCCTCAATGAATTCACGATCCCTGGCTGGACCGTTCTACCCGACTGTATTCCATCGCGACTTCTCCGCCAACTGGTTCCATTAGTCATCGAGCTGTACCCTGGCTATCATGGGGTCCGTTGATGTGCTTTCCATTCGACTGGGTGGTCCGTCAGATACCTCGGGCAAATCGGATTAGGATCTGGCATTCTTCCCTTGCTTCTTCTTATACTTCGAAATCGTCCGCTCCCTCCGCGGAGATGCGTTTTAAAACGGAAACGGAAATTGACCGACTTGTTTCTGAACGCAATCGAAATTTTTTAGGTCTCTTCAAGGCACTCCAGGGATTTATATCGCGAGATTAGAGTTTTCGTTCAGAAATGTTCGAAGTACAAAAATTTAGGGAGAGACGAAGGGTCAAAGAGTTGACGAAGTCAAATTGTGGGAGAGCTTTCTGTGAATGTTATAGGTATTAAACAGTGGTCGTTCTTGATCTTTTTAGAGCGTTAATCTACTTATCTGCTTATACCGCGTAAGAATTCTAGAAAAAAGGTGACATGATCCGAACGGATTTGAAAGATTTCTCGAAAGGGTTTCTCGCCTCGATCGATATTATCCGACGATTTACGGGGCATGGCGAATCGAATGTAGAATAATCTTTTTCACACGGTTGCACGAAAGTTCCGTTGTTCCAGGCCGAAGCGTTATTTAAAAGGCCCGAGTCAAGGTTTCGAACGTTGGAACGTTGTAATCCTACGGAGATAATGATGCATCGGATCCGTTTAATTTACTACCGTGATTAACGATGGAAAGCGAAGGCAGTAACCGAACATGTATATTTCCATGGGCAAGCATCAGCTCGCGCGTCTTACTCCCCCTCTTGACCTTTTCGATGCTCACGTACCAGCCGGGACTCGCGGAGTCCAGAAGAATCTCCTTGGCTTCCGGGAGGAAGACGTTTTTAGTGATGGATTGTTCGCCGTTTTGTCCAGTTTGCAGCCGGGATTGAGATTTATCGTTGCCGAGGGGAGCTGTGCGAGCGCACAATCGAACCTGGTACACGTTACGGGGAGAAAGATACCTAAAACTCGATAAGAGTCATCGCTCATACGTCACAAAAATTCACTATTTTCTGTAAGGTGTCTCTTCGGAACGCCGTATTCGATTACCGCTGCGTCATGTCCAACGATACTTGTTCCTTTTTGTCTCGGACAAAAGTTTCCGATATCGATCTATTTCCTGTGATTTCGTGTCCTTCAACTTACAAGAAAATCTAACTGTGCAACATAAAATATGACGCGACAGCGTCTGTATAAAAAATATGTCTATATTCATGAAGTCGATTATGGAATCTCTTGTACAAGTTTACGATAAAGTATCGTAGCTGTCATCTCAACAAGAAAAAACGAAGAATCTCAGCAAGGAAAAGAGTGTTGTACTCGATCGTACTGAAATTAAAGAGAATTTATTAAGGACACCCAGTGTATCGACTCCAGTTTCGCCAATTTAAGAGAACCAGAATTTCCGCTAATTGCCGACCTTCACCAGCCATCATCCTCTTACGCTCCATCAGCTTCTAATTGAATCTTGCAAGAGACTGCAAACGGAGATTGATGACAGCGGATTCCACGAGTTCGCGGAATCCTCGACGATCGTGGAGGATCGTGAAAGCAGTCGTTAAACGCTCGTTACAAAGTGGAAAGCGAACGCGGTGGATCTCGAACTCGTTCGCGTAAACGGAGAGGATCCTTGTCAGTCACGCGAGCGGAGGACGTTGAAAAGGGGCCAACGCACGCGACAAGCTGAAACGCGATCTCGGTTTCGTTTGGCCGATCGCGATTTCGTGCAATCGTCTCGCAACGCCGGCTACGCGAGCGTCGATCCACGACCGGTAATCGGATTAGACACAGGTGTGTCGCTCGCTAGGTTGCGCGAGACCACTGACACTTTGTGCTCGAGATACTCGTTTGACGATGCCGTGGATTAGATCGCTGCAATTCTGCAGGAATTCATTTTCATGTTTATGTTCGCCTTCGATCTAATGAATAGTAACGACCACGATACACTGATATAGAATCTCTAGTTGAAAGTTCTGCATTCGCTACTAATATTCACGACTTCAAACTCTATGTACAATTATAAACTTTGTAACTAACCTAATTTAATAGCTCTCGAAACTTAACCTCCCTTCACATAACTTCTGTATTTATTTCGACATATCCCGAGATAAATTAAATTTCCTAACTGACTCATTGGCACGTTTGACACGCAAGGCAGATTAAACCAAGACAGGTTAAATCTACTATCGTTCCAATTTATCAGAGTACAGGTGTCGATATAGCAGTTAACTCGTTAAACGAGACAGGCGATTGCGTTCGCCATGGAAAGGAAGCTCACCCCTTTTAATCATGCAAGAGAAGAAACACGGCCTCGTCGACCTGCATGGAGACCCAGCAAGGCTTCTCCGGACTCGCGTGCTTGCTTCCAGCTTTTTACTAGGAAAAAGTACACGGGGTGAATCGTGCACGACAAATCTGACGCTTGTTGCAAGTTGTCGAGGGTGATGCTGTACTTGTCGAGGGTTACGTTGCGTGCAACTGAGGAAGAGTTCAGGTGCATGGGGTTAGGAGTGTAAAGAGGAGGTTCAAGAGGCAAAACTAATTACTGTAGCCAGTAAACCTTGAAAATAAGTTGTCTGACTTTACAAAACCCCTGTATGCTATTATTATAACAATTTATATAGACAAGTATATTTCAATGATTATCACAAATACTATAGACAAGTACATTTCAATAATTTGTATAGGAACATTGAGGTTGATAAAATGAAAATCATGTAGGAACATTATAATGAAGGTTCAAAATAAGCTGTCTGACTTTAAGAAACCCCTGTAAACTGTTGTTATAACAAATGCATGTAGACATGTTTATTTCAATGATTGTCACAAATATTATAGACAAGTACATTTCAATAATTTATATGGGAACATTGAGGTTGATAAAATGAATATCATGTAGGAACATTGTAATGAAGGTTCAAAATAAGCTGTCTGACTTTAAGAACCCCTGTATACTATTGTCATAAGAAATGCATGTAGACATGTATATTCTAATGATTATCACGAATACTATAGATAAGTACATTTCAATAATTTGTATAAGAACATTGAGGTTGATAAAATGAATATCATGTAGGAACATTATAATGAAGATTCAAAATAAGCTGTCTGACTTTATGAACTCCTGTATACTGTTGTCATAACAACTACATGTAAACATGTATATTTCAATGATTATTACAAACACTGTAGATAAATATGTTTCAATGATTCGTATGGGAACATTGAGGTTGATAAAATCAGAATCATATAGGAACATTATAATGAAGATTGAAAATAAACGGTCTGACTTTACAAACCCTTGTATACTGTTGTCATAACAAATGCATGTAGACATGTATGTTTGAGTGATTATCACAAACACTGTAGACAAGTACGTTTCAACAATTCGTACAGGAACATTGAGGTTAACAAAATGAAAATCATATGAGAACATTAAAATCAAAATTGAAAATAAGCTGCCTGACTTTACAAACCCCTACATACTGTTATCACAACAACCACTATACATTAAGGTTCCTAAAATTAAAATCACATAGGAACATTAAAATGCTTAAAACAAAAAAAGCTGTCATATAGAACAAAAAGTTATACAGCTCCAAAAGTAAGCTCCACAATAAAAGAAATTTTTATCTCAGCAACCTAACAATTAGCACATTGCATCTCCTCTTTGCATCTCACAATCATCCCCAATGAACCCAGCCAGAGTCAATTCAGTTAAAAGAGTAGCACCCAGCAGTTTTGGCCTTCGTTTCCCATCGTGATGCAAAGGGGTCTGGGCGCAATTAAGTCGTAATCGAGGCTAATTAGGCGAAAGTGCGAAAGACACAGTCGTGTTTGGATCGCAGAACGCCCACGCGTTTTCTCTGCTTCTTCTGGTCGGACTTTCACGCGGCGTGGCTGTCCATTATCCTTGCGCGCGTGTCGTCGAGCTTTTTCACCGCGTGGGCGCGATCGAGCGCATTATTCACGCGCGTGCGTGCCGGTATCCGCGCGTAGCGAATCGCCAGCGAGTTTCGCTGGTCGGACCGGTAGATCACGAGACTCGCCTAGTCCCGAGGAAGCGACGTGCACGCGAGCCACGAACAATAATTATCCTTGGTCCCGTTACTGGAAGCCCCTCGTTTCGGATCGTTAGAGAGGCTTTAAGATTTATATGTAGACATCGCCTTATCAGGGCCGGCAGATGCTTTACTTTTCTACTTGCAAAATCTACGACGAAAAGGGGTCGTAAACTTCGACAATTTACAACTTTATTGATCTCTTTTCTTTGACTTTAAAAAATACCAGAATGAGTAATAAGTCGGCAGAGTGAATAGTAAGTTTCCCAGGTTTTGTCAGACACTGTTTCCTAATACGATTTAACACCTGCTGTGGAGCACCCTGTATAAGTTATAAAGCTACAGATTCCTTCGTTCCGGCTTCACGAGCTCCGATTCTCCTTTGCATACATTTTGTCGCCTCGCTCGGCGGCTAAGATAAACAAGAAGCTTAACGTTTCCAGGACAACGAGCGTATATTCTTTCGGGACCATAAAGTCGTGCATACATTTTCGTGCCACTCGCAGCCGGACGTTTCCCAACTTTAAAATTCCGATTTTGACGAGGGCGCCCCGTTGAATTATGCAGGGAACAAGTTCTTTCCCTTCTTCGTGTAGATCCCTCGGATATTTACGTATTCGTCCGCTTCTAACGTCTCGTTAGGCGATACTGTTCCCATTCATGGACCCGTATCTTGTAATTTGCTTCGGTTCACTGAAGTGTTTCACCTGCAGCACTATGGTTTGCACCAACAACAACGCGTTTTCTTCGCTCGTTTACTTAACATCTTGCATCGAATCGCTACCTCAAATATATCTTACGGTAATGGCTGCCATTTAACGGATTCGAAGATACATATTTCGTGGGAATTTTTTAATAATTATGGAGATCAACAATATTTCGGGGTGTTTAATTAAAATGAAAATTCATGAACAAAAATTTTTGTTGAGTCATTGGGTCTGCAATAAAGAACCATTATCTCTCAAATGCAGACCCAGTTATTTTTTTTTAGGAAGTCTAAGAAAAATCTGGTTGGCTAGTCTTGCCACGTGTTAGAAAGGTTTTCACATTTAGTTTGATCCTTCAACCGTGTCGTGCTTTCAAATCGCTTTCAATAAATTGATTTCTTTCAAAGATAATTTTTATTCGACTTAAATAAACCACCACACTGCAGTCTTTGGATAAAGGTATCAGATATGTACATTTACCTTGATGAAGTAAATTAGCTTGCTCGATTCATAATTACACCTGGAACGTTTAAAAGAATACCTCTCGGTAACGACCTCATAAAATGCAATCCAAACCATTTATGGAAGCGTTACCTTCGAATATCTTCAGCCTCGCAAACAAGCTTCACTTTTACGCGATATCAGAACCGGCGTTGAAAAGGTATCGTGGAGATTTGTAAAAAAGGAGGATTCGATATTGGCCGATTCCGAATGCCGAGGACATGGAATACGAAATCCAAGGCGTAAACACGTCGGTTCGTATCGTCTCGAACCACTTTCGAGGTCTGTTCGTCTTCGGTGTTGGCGCGTAGACGCGAAGAGAACTGGTATCGCGATATCTCATGGCGGCTGCCGCCATTAAGCGTAGATTGCACTTTCGTGGTGGTCTACCACCACGGTCTATGGGGTTATTACCAGCGACCTGCCACCCAAGATCCTGGTGGGTGTGCCTGCTCCGTTATGCTAAGCGGTGTCGCTCAATGTTCTTTTTTCACGCGATTAGAAATATAGTGTCAAAATTAAAAAATATAACTTAGAGACTCGACATTTAGTGAGAGACTCAACATCTTAGGTCTTATTGTTTCAGATAAATATATTTGTCACTGTTGTAATTTATTGAGAACCCTTGTTGATCTATTTTGTAAATTAGTAAATAAAAATTACCAGAGTAGGTAAAAATGAAGAAGTGCAAAAATGTCGAAAGCGAAGTAATTCAGGGGATGTTTTGACTTCATGAAAAATTTTTAACTTCATGAAGAAACTTGTACAGCTCCGTTTATGGCAATATAACGAGCGTATAGCGACTGTGGTAGCAGCACCACAGAAATGCGATCATTAATAACCTTCCAGTATCCTATACGAAAGAAAGCATCTCTATGGATCGATGCTTGGTTATCGATTAGTAAATGTCGCCCCGAAGCGACCACTCGTAACGTGAAATGTTAATCGTCGAAACTGGTTAAAGCGAGAACAAGCAGATACCCTGGTTTCATCACGCACCATCGAACAGCGATAGAAGAACATCGGGAGTAGATAATTGCAATTAACGGAAGCAAGAGAGATTCGATGTTGTTCGGTATATAGGAGAGAGCATATTCGTTGATATCGGTTACGAGATTGTCGATTGTATATAGATCGACTGTTTCAACGATACCACTCGACCGTGAGCAGCTTTTCCTATCTCGTCTTAATTACAGCCTCCGAAGGCGTGGCGTGAGTCGATTTTGTTACCGAACAGCGATAGATACGAGTCTTCATCGGGTCACTCTTGGGTGTTCTGTTTCGTGGAAGCTGAACCTTAAGGGGATATCGATTATCGATCTTCCTGGGCAGATGGAGAAATTGAAACGGTGGGGTTGATAGGTTTGAAACTTTATGTGGTTGATAGGTTCTTCTGCAAAGTTGGTGGTAAAATAGATGATCAAATTAAAAATTTATCAAGCGAAAATTTTTATTGGAATTCTTAATACATACTCGTGTTAACAGTAAATTAGCAAACCGGTCAAATGCTCCACAAGTTTCTTGTTGTAAGATACACATTTTGTTAAAGTACATTCCTTGAAGTCAGCATTGATTTTCATCAAGATAAAGAATAAACGTGTGCACTAATTTTTATGTTTCGCCGTTTGTTTATTTATTTTTTAGCTTCATTTTTAATTTCAATTTAAGTACACATGCCGGTCGGTTTAGTGTTAAGAATCGTTCGAAATGTATGTAGAATATTTTGTTGCTTGTTTATTTATTTTTTAACTTCATTTTTAATTTCAATTTAAGTACACATATGCCGGTAGGTTTAGTATTAAGAATCGTTCGAAATGTATGTAGAATATTGTGTCATTTGTTTATTCATTTTTTAACTTCATTTTTAATTTCAATTTAAGTACACGTTCGAAATGTATGTAGAATATATAGTCGTTTGTTTATTCATTTTTTAACATCATTTTTAATTTCAATTTAAGTACATATATGCCGGTAGGTTTACTATTAAGAATCGTTCGAAATGTATGTAAAATATATAGTCGTTTGTTTATTCATTTTTTAACATCATTTTTAACTTCAAATAAAGCACACATTAAATTCTTGCAGGTTTAGTATTAAGAATCGTTTGAAATGTCTTGTAGAATACTTTGAGTCTCTCAATTAACACAGAATAATATCCGTAATTCGAATAACCAATAATTGAACAGCCACAGAAAATTTCATTCCCATATCACACATCAGTTTATCGCGTCGATAATGATCGCGCCATAGGAAAACGTGATTTATTAAGCGGACTTCGTGGCCCGGTCGCTCACTGACCTGCCTCGTTATCCTTATCGACGAAAGAATATCGTCAGGAGGAGGCATTTCCTGCTCGACAGTGTCACGTCCCTAATAAGATTGCGTTTACGCGCGCGCTCGTTCCCTCGCGACGACGTGCGCGTATTTTTCAGCGAGTCACCGACGCTCTTTCTTTCTACCCTTTACGTGGGGATCATCGGTAAACTGGCTGCGACGCGTGCGTCGCATATGTACGTCCCGTGGACGCGCTGAAAACGCGATACCCACCTTGGTCGACGACTCTGAACGTGTTCCTTGAATCGTCTCGCGCGTGACATCGATCCTCCGACGTTTATCGCGAGGGCCTGCGCGATTTTCTGACGAGACTCGAATTAATGCGATGACTACAGTGTTCAATGGGGAATTGTCGCTGAATGAAGTTCAATGTTCAATGGAAGGAGTTAATTGGTATTGAACATGGGAGGAAAAATACGTGTTGCATTTAAAAGACACGATGTAGTTTATTTTAAAAACTTGGAAGAACTGCTGTGTCGTTTTCTGAATTAAAGGTGAAGGTTTAAAGGTTTGAAGAACATCTGCAACTTGTTTATTGTTCAGATCTTTGGAATCAGTCAGCAGACCCATCTTCTCTTCATCCAAACACTCAGATATTTTTAACTTCTTAACACCTGTACCTATAACATAGGTATATTGAACTCGCAAATTTAACTTAAAATTGCAAATTTAATTACTGATTTAATATCTCAAATCGACAGCACAATTTTACGAATAATCCTCGTAATGTTTCTCCTATCATTCATTAAAATGCACTCTGAATTGATCTAACAATGATGTGTCTTAGAATCGCTAAAATATGATGGCCATTGTGTATGCAGTTTGCAGGAAATTTGGAGGGTATTTTTACCTATCTGCGTTAATGCTTTAAACACACGTTCAGATCCCGCCAAACGAGTTCTATCGTGAAAACATAACCTCGTACCTGCTACCGCGGAACGATTGCAATTAATTGCACCGTGAACGTTCTATCGGATTGCCGTGACAGCTGTTTAGCAGCGCTAAGGCAAGCGTGTACGCGCGTTTACAGGCGGAAATGAATCGGAGGCGCGTATCGGCGTCGCCTTATTTACGCGAGGAAAGCGCACGTTGACGGCCGATGATAATTATGCAGTCTGATGCTTGATGATTGTAATAGTCACGCATTTTATTTTCATTGATTTGTTTTTCAGTTAGTTTTACCATTTGTGTTTTGGTATTTAGTGAGAAAGCAGGAAAGTTATTTACATAGGACATTTTAGACAATTGTGCTAACGAAAATAATGTATTTATTTGCCTAAATAAGTCTCTACCTCTTTATTAAAAATTATATGCACTTTTATTAACAATCTTTTTTTTTCTGTTGCAGGTACGTACACTTGGATGCTGTTTACAGAATCACGTAAGCTATTTTCAATTTTAAAACACATATAAACTCCCTTTTTAAATACCCAAAATATTACAAGACAAATCCCATGCAGATAATCCTAGACATACCGCAAGCAATTAATTTAAATTTAATCGAACGATTCTTTCAACTCTCGCGTGAATTTCTCCCCAGCAATTTCTCACGACATCCCGTTTTACGACCGCAACGATTACGCGTTAATGAATTCCAGGAGGGATAGGGTTGCGTTAGGTCTCTCTCGCTCCTTCACGAGAGGTTTTTTTCGATGCTCGTTTCCTAGTCTCGCAACAGGACGTTTCACTCGGTATAGAAGTGGCCCGAGTCGCTTGACAATTTAAGCTGCTTACCGTGGCGAACGGGATCTAATGCGAAGAGTAACTGCCCCTGGATTAACACGTTAACTACCAGACCAGGTTGGTTCGTCTGGCTGTTTCCACCTCGTGCCGCTTTACGTCGCGGAGGATCTCCATCGACGCACCAAGCAAATCCCGTCGACAGCGTTCAACTTAGCGGATAGGCTTGACTGCCTTTGAATTAGACGTTACTCGTGATGGCTTAATTGCTGTGGTTTGCTCGTTTCGATATTTGCAACGCTCGAGATAAGCTGCGAGGGAAGTGTTTTGAACGATTAATGAAATGCCGCATTTTTTATAATTATAGTGATGGCTGGCTCAGCTAATTGATATTTCAAAATAGTACAATCACTCGGTATCTCAATGTTCTCTTCTCTCTGGCTTTTATATATTTTTTCAAGAAATAATTTTCGATGTTAATTGTTATTAGATCGAATAATTCTTATGATACAATGGACTGAAGTTTGAGGATCAAAGAGTAAATAGTAAATTCGTAAGTGTATTACATGTTTCAACGTAGCAGCCATTTTGTGCTGAGAACTTTCATGAGACGTTTATTCAAGCTTCAAGCATTAATTTCATATAGCATACAAGCCATTTTGAATTACTTTTACTTCAGTGGTAGATACTAGACTTGATATGTCCTAAAATCGATCGTCCTTTGTTGTAACTGGCAGTCAGCCATTTTGTCTGTCACGTATATCCATGAACGTGTATCTAGGCATCTTTAAGAAGCCTCAAGCTTCAAATTCATGCATCATAAGTGCTACATTGCACTACTTTTATGTCATCGAATTATGTCTGACATAATATGTTTAAAAATTGGTGATGATTCAATATAATTCACAGTCAGCCATTTTGTGTTAACAAAATCTATGAAACGTTTGTATAGACATTTTTGTCGAACCTCAAGCTTTAAATTCATGTATCATAAGTGCTACATTGCACTACTTTTATGTCATCAAATTATGTCTGACTTGATATGTTAAAAAATTGGTGATCGTTTAATATAATTCAGAGTCAGCCATTTTGTGTGAAGAGTATCTATGAAACGTTTGTATAGACATTTTTGCGGAACCTCAAGTTTTAAATTTATGTATCATGAGTGCTATTTTGCATTACTTTTATGTCATCAAATCTTGTCAGACTTAATATGCTCCAACATCATTCATTCTTTATTGTAATTGACAGTCAGTCATTTTGTCTTAGGAACATTTATGAAACGTTTGTACAGGCATCTTTGTGGAACGTCAAGCTTTAAATTCATGTATCATAAGTGCTATTTTGTATTACTTTTATGTCATCAAGTCTTGTCAGACTTAATATGTTCCAACATCGTCCATCTTTTATTATAATTGACAGTCAGCCATTTTGTTTTAGGAACATCTCTGAAACGTTTATGTAGGCATTTTTGTGGAACCTCAAGCTTGAAATTCATGTATCATAAGTGCTTTTTTGTATTACTTTTATGTCATCAAGTCTTGACAGACTTAATATGTTCCAACATCGTCCATCTTTTATTATAATTGACAGTCAGCCATTTTGTGTTAGGAACATCTCTGAAACGTTTATGTAGGCATTTTTGTGAATCTTCAAGCTTTAAATTCATGTATCATAAGTGTTGTTTTTTATCACTTTTATGTCACCAAATCGAGCTACACTAAACATGAACATACACAGTAGTGTAAGTCAACGATTCAACGACCATTAACAAGAATAAGGCACATATCCGTTTTCGAAAGAGAATGAAAAGTATAAAAGATCTAGGTTAAAGGTATGCAGTTCCGTGGCCGATCTGCACGCGTTCCGCTCGTTTTCCGCGTCGGCAGAGCGGGTAACTCCATCCGCGTGGCCGTTCCTCTCATCGAGGCTCTGCATTATTAGGTATGTTAATGATTTCCTGTTCGGCAAACGTCGTGGTCGCCGGATAACTTACCACCACCACCTGCGACCGCCTTGAGTACATTTGCCGACTTAATCGTAATGCCGAGAATAATTGGCCGTGGATCGCGAGTTAAGAGGTAACAAACGATCGGCCGGGATTAACGAGAGACGAATAAGCTGGCAACGGCAATTGAATGCGCACCAGCTCGGCCAGCAGTCCGTGGCCCGAGGCGATGATAAATCTGAGAAGCATCGAGCCAACCGTTCTCTCTCTCTCCACACTTTCTCTCTTACACGTCTATCGCTCTCCGAGAGATAACTGATTAATCGTTGCGTTGATATCGGCCTCTCCGGAAGTTGGCTTCGCTGGGTTCTGATTCCTCAATATGTGGCTGAGGTTGCAACTTGTTTGGTATCGACACCTCGCTCGGACACTTGTTACTTTGTTGCTGCACGAACGTTAGTCGAGTAATGCAAATAGAAGAGTGGTGGATGCAAGAAAAAGGGTAGTCGATGCAAGAAAAGGGGTAGTACTTTATAAAGGGAGAGTTTGAATTGAAAAATGAGGGGGTCATATTTTAAGTGCAATTACGTCTGACCACGTACGTCTGTTTTCACTGCGCCATTTAACGTGTTAATGGATAGGCGATTTCGTTTTATTCGCGGCAGTAATGGGAGGGGTTGAACTATTCAGCACGTTCGAGAGCTTCTAATGGGAATAGCGGTATTTTTTTTAAATTAACGGCTCGAAGGGTGTTGAGTGTTCGCTTTAAATACCAAGTTCCCTCACGTAAATGCTATTACTAGTTCAAGTAAAATTTTACTATAGACCCATGTTCTAAAATAACAATGAAAAGTGTCTAACTTTTCTCTGCTACTCTTCAAAGCGTACTATATTTAAAACTTCAATTAAAATCCCTGTACTTCTTTCGAGATACGCTATTTCGAGTTCTTCGCCCGGAGCTTTTAGTCTCAACCTCGATCCGACTTCAAAGGTTCTGCATATCCGCTCGGTAAAGAATTCATACCCGACTTGAAATTAAAAGACTCGAGATTAGACTCGAAAAAGAATTCCAAGCAGAAAGATAACTCGTGTTTCGCGAGATCTTTATATCCAAAGCTCGCACGGTCGCGATATTCCAGCCGAGATAAGGCTGAGAAGGTCTCGTTCATTTTACCGAGTAATTAGCGGAGGTTGTACGGTCTCGTCAGAGGAGTGGCGCTAGTAATTTGTTGCGGCCTGGGAGAGCAACCACCGCTCGGTTAGCCGTTGCGAATCGCTCGCTGAAATATCGCGCCGAAAACACGCCGCTGCTGCCGTGTTGATTTAAACCCGAGCGTGGAATCTTCCCAGAAGAAAGAGCTTGCCGGTCGCTGGAATTATTAGCGTGTCACCGTCCGACAGAATGTACGACAAGGTTTTTGAGCGCTCGCGAGGATTCAGATAGGCGTTCCGTTTCGAGGACGCCGGCTTTTCTTGCTCAACGCGCGTGTTTCGCGACCCGAGAAATATGTTGATGACGTGGAACAACTCAATCAACTTGCCTTCCTTTTTCTACCTCGATTAGCTCTGCCTTTGTTCTTTGCCCACTTTTTCAGAACTTCGGAAATTACAAATTTATCGCGAATGCGTTACTAATCGCCAGACAATTAGAATATTTCTTACAGATTTATTCTTAGAGCTTTATTCTTGTAGATAAAGTTTATTTTTACATTCAAATACAACTACTTTGTAGGTACAAATACAGGCTTTTATAATAGTCGATACAATGGTGAATGAATAGAATATATATACGTGCATAATATATGTAAAAACTGCATATTATACGCGCATAATATATTGTTGCCATATATGTAACAAGATAAAATATGGATAGATGGGTGGACTTTTTAATAATTTTTTCAAACTGTCTCTACTCTGGTGCTTTCTTTCTGTCCTGTTAAAAAAATATCACAAATTCTCTTGAAGTAAAGAATAGTCAATTTGTATAAGTTTAGAGAGCCCTATATAGCATGTCCTTTCCTAATAATTATTAAAATGATGCAGTAAGAATTAATTTTCAAACTGTCTCTACTCTGGAGCTGTCCTTCTGTCCTCTTCAAAAAATATCACAAATTCTCCTGAGATAAAAAATAGTCAATTTGTATAAGTATAGAGAGCCCTATATAGCATGTCCTTTTCTAATAATTATTAAAATGATGCAATAAGAATTAATTTTCAAACTGTCTCTACTCTGGAGCTGTCCTTCTGTCCTCTTCAAAAAATATCACAAATTCTCTTGAAGTAAAGAATAGTCAATTTGTATAAGTATAGAGAGCCCTACATAGCATGTCCTTTCCTAATAATTATTAAAATGATGCAGTAAGAATTAATTTTCAAACTGTCTCTACTCTGGTGCTGTCCTTCTGTCCTCTTCAAAAAATATCACAAATTCTCTTGAAGTAAAGAATAGTCAATTTGTATAAGTTTAGAGAGCCCTATATGTATATCTTCTCCTAATAGTTATTAAAATGGTGCAGCAAGAATTAATTTTCAAACTGTCTCTGCTCTGGTGCTGTACTTCTGTCCTCTTAAAAAAATATCACTAATTCTCTTCAGGTAAAAAATAGTCAATTTGCATAAGTGTAGAGATCCCTACATGTACCTCCTTTCCTAGTTATTAAAATGGTGCAGCAAGAATTAATTTAATCCCATAAAAGTCGGTCGAGCAAGTAACTCGGGCAAAGGAGTAGCAAACGTCCCGAGGGAAGAAGCCGCGAAAGGTTCGATCCGAGGGAAGCTGCTGCGATCGCTTTTCGAGATTAATCGACGAGATAATCGCGCACGATGCTCGCCGCCGGAACGAAACTAATGAACGGACACATAAGCAGCTCTGCTTGATTTATAGGGAGCGGGGAGACCATTACTATGGGCCGCATAGATCACGGTATGCGTGAGCCTCGTAAATGCCCTCGAACCTTCGTTACATGCAAAGATGATCGACTTCCTTCTTATTGACAATTACGTGCGAGATGAAGAACAATATTAGCCTCTGGGGATGTCTTGTTGGTGCAAGTTTTATTAATTAATACCGAGAAATACCTGTTTGGAATTGCTCTGAGAGCGGTGAAGGATGTTTTAGAGATGTTTTAGAGATGGAGGGTGTAGAATTTGATGACATTGAATTTGGGGTATATTTGGGGTCGGATTTTGGGGGAGGTGGAGTTTGGAAGATGTTAAATTTGGGGTTGTTGAAGATGGGGGTGGCAGATTTGGTGATTGTGGGATTTGGGGAACGTTGAGTTTGAGGGTGTTGAATTTGGGGATGTGGAGTTTGGAAGATGTTAAATTTGGGATTGTTGAATTTAGGGGGTGGCAGATTTGGTGATTGTGGAATTTGGGAAACGTTGAGTTTGAGGGGTGTCGAGTTTGAAGATGTGGAGTTTGGACGATGTTAAATTCGGAGTTCTTGAATTTGGGGGATGACAAATTTGGTGATTGTGGAATTTGGGAAACGTTGAGTTTGAGGGGTGTCGAGTTTGGAGATGTGGAGTTTGGACGATGTTAAATTCGGAGTTCTTGAATTTGGGGGATGACAAATTTGATGACTGTTGGATTTGGGGAACGTCTAGTTTGAGGGGTGTCGAGTTTGGGGATGTGGAGTTTGGAAGATGTCAAATTCGGAGTACGCCACTCTTGGTTATTGTTGAGTTTGGAATGCGTCGAAAATGGAAAATGTTAAATTTAACAGATGTCGAGTGTGAAGAACATCGAGTTTGTAGAACGTCGAGTTTGAAGAACATCAAATTTAAAGAACGTCGAGTTTGAAGAACATCGAGTTTAGAAATATTTGAATTTAAAGAATATTAAGTCTTAAAGAAATCGAGTCTGTCACCATCGAATCACATACAACCGTCCGACCAAACGAAAATTATTCCACTACAGTCCACACAAGAAGAAGACACATAGAAAGTACCTACGCACGTGTTACCGCGAACATTTATATCCGTTTACTCGACAGATGAACACAGTAGAAATTTGATGGGTATTTCATGGAAATGGTGAGAATACTTGGAAGTACTTTTATAGGATAACAAAGCAAGGCGTGAAGCATAGGTGCACGAACGATAAGCCAATAGCTGACTACGGCTTCTTTGAATGACAGATAATGGAATACGAATGGACGAACATCTTCCTCTGAAACATACAGCGATCAATTTCTCTCTGCCGTTTAGTTGATACGTTCAATTTCCGACGAATCATACGTGTTTCTGTGCAAATATTTCAAGCGGGATCAAATTGGTATTACCATTGAGATTTATCAGCGTGATTGCATTTCCTCTTCAGTTACGGTAACAACCGTTTATCCCCTGAATCCTATCATCCGTGATTAAAGTTCGTGCTGGAGATAAGCTTCTTTTGAAGATACATTCGCTATTATCTATTTTACTAAATATAGTCGATTGTTCACAGATTTGTCGCATACGTAATCAGTCGCAATAAACCATAATTAGTTAAAATAAAATAATTCGATATTTGCAGTGGTTTCTAATAAAGATTAGAACATAAGAGGAAATGTAAAAAATGAAACAAAGTAAAGATAATATCGAAGTGGTATTTTTCAGTAATTAAACATCGACGATGATTTGGACACAGAATATATTGACACGTTATAACGCACAGGCTATTAAACTTCATCCCGCTTCAATTAACGAAGAATCAGCAACTCACTGCCCGGCAAACGTACCGACACGAGAACAAGAATCGAAGCTGAACGCGAGGAAGTCTCGTTTCCAGCCTCGTGTCCGCTTGTCAGCTTTCCACTCCGATAAAATCTCGTAATCAACATCGGCGAAAGGCCACCTTCGGGAGCGTCGTACATCACGCGTGATATTCATAATAGCCACCATGTCGTGGTTAAGTATACGGCGTGTGCTTCGTGTACGAACGAGAACGGGTCAAGTGCGTTTCTCGATGTTGTTCGCTTATTCGCGAACAGCATTCTTTGGAACGTTGAAAGGAACCGTTGTGCAGACCTGGTGACAATCGTTCCTATTATCGTAGAAACTAGAAACACGATACCGGAGTCGAATTTAAATTAACCAACAATTTGCAACTTTCTAATGCTCTTCTACTTCACTTCACTTTCTCTATGTTCATGAATTTATGTTTCTATTTACGCTTAATTTGATATGCTTTATGGTTTGGAACGTGAAACTGGTCGCTGTGTTTCGAGATAAACGCTGATGAGTTATGTGTGATCGTGTGTTAATTTATTTATGACACCGTGTATATTCATTTATTATCAGTTGGGGCTGAGTAGGTGAGAGCTGGATTTGATGTGAAATTTGGAGGATGTCGAGTTTGGGGACTCTTTGGGTTATTGAGTTCACAAGGGTTAAGATTTAGGGATTGGTGTTTGTGGAATTGGGGGTTGCTGAGTTTGGCAGGTGTCATGGTGGGAGATGTTGAGTTTGGATTGCATTCAGTTAGGAGATGTGGAGTTTGGGTTGCATCAAGTTGGGGGTTGTGGAGTTTAGAAGATGTCGAATTAGGAGATGTTGAGTTTGGATTGCATCCAGTTAGGAGATGTGGAGTTTGGGTTGCATCAAATTGGGGGTTGCTGAGTTTAGAAGATGTCGAGTTAGGGGATGTTGAGTTTGGATTGCATTCAGTTAGGACATGTGGAGTTTGGGTTGCATCAAGTTGGGGGTTGCTGAGTTTAGAAGATTTCGAGTTAAAAGATGTTGAATTTAGATTGCATCCAGTGTGGAGATGTGGAGTTTGAGTTGCATCAAGTTGGGGGTTGCTGAGTTTAGAAGATTTCGAGTTAAAAGATGTTAAGTTTAGATTGCATCCAATGTGGAGATGTGGAGTTTGGGTTGTATCAAATTGGGTGTTGCTGAGTTTAGAAGATGTCAAGTTGGAAGATGTTGAGTTTGAGCTAACTCAGTAGGGACATTTTGAGTTTACAAAGTGTTGAGTTAGGAATTGTTGGATTTGGGATGCTCAACTTAGGGTTGTTGAGTTCAGAAGATGTGGAGATGAGATGTATCCAGTTACAGATGTCTCAAGTTGGAAGATGTTGAGTTTAATATACCTCAAGTTAGGAGATGTTAAATTTGCCATGAGTCAAGTTGGAAGTTGTACAGTTAGGAAGATGTGGAGATAAGAGATATCCACTTTGGTATGCCTCATTGAAATATTGTAAATCTGGTGTACATGAAGTCAGAGTAATATAAAGTCAGAACTGAAGAACATCAATTTTATTGTTCATTAAATTCAGGAAGTATATAAGCGAGGGTTCTGAAGTTTGGTAGACATCGAGCTTAAAAGACATCAATTTTAAAAACCATCAAGTTTATAGGATGTCGACTTTGTGACATGAAATGAACAAATATCGAATTGTCAAGCGAAAGACACCAAGTCATCAATACCACGAGAACGTCAATATAAAAAAACCAAACCAAAATAACATAATTATCAACCCGACAATCTCTGGAGACGCAGTATCATCGAGTTAAGCGCATCGTGTTCACCCGGTAACTCAAACATCATCACCCAGCGATGAACGGTGAATCTCCATTGTCCCAATTACACAGGAACGCTGTGCAAAAAGCTCATCTTAATCTCGCAGCAACTTTAACCCCGCAGCAACTCTGTCATCCTCCAACTACACATCGCAATCATAGAAGACGAGGACGAGTATCAACTGTGAGAACGAGCGGGCGCGTAATCATCGTGTAACTGTTGCACGTAGCGCGAGGAAGCGCTTCTGCGCGGGCGGAAAAGCGGAGGATCAGCTTGCACGGCCGGCTAGAGTGAGTGCATCCCCGCGTTTGGCACGTTGCTATTAGAATCGCATTAGAGGAGCCGGAAGGCGTTGCTGGCAATGAATCATCGCGCCACGACCTCAAGGGTTAACGGCCGAAACAATTTCTTAATTGTTTCACCCGAGTCGCGCGAATTGAACGGCAGCACGCTTCGCTTTTTAATAAATGACCAAGCGAGAAGAGCAACCTCGTTGCTGCTGCTTATCGTCGATAATTATCGATGGATTTATGACCACTCACGGGGGTACAATGTTGCGAACCTCTTTCATCATCCATCATCGAGATATTAATTTTCGAAGGAGGGCTGCTACATTTAATTGGATTTGTCGACGTGAAAAAATTCTTCTTGACGTCGACAAACATTGGGGCCCTCCTGCATTATCGCTGTGATCAATTTTACTTAAATTTTTCATACTCTGTTCATGTATTTGCAGGGTCAATGATGGGAACTAACATAGCAAGTTTATTTGTCTGTTTTAATATTGCAGTTGTGATTAGTTCGAATTGACGTATCTGACAAATTATGGAATCATTGGGTAAGGGGTTACATACTCACATATGCTACCATCCATACATGTATACCATACATTCACTCAAATGATGGAATCATTGGATAAGGGGTTACATATTCACACATGCTACTACCCATACATGTATATCATACATTCACCCAAATCATAGAATCATTGGATAAAGGGTTACATACTCACACATGCTACTACCCGTACATGTATACCATACATTCACCCAAATCATAGAATCATTGGGTAAGGAGTTACATACTCACACATGCTACTACCCATATATGTATAGCATACAATCACCCAAATCATGGAATCATTGGGTAAGGGTTACATACTCACACATGCTACTACCCATATATGTATACCATACATTCACCCAAATCATAGAATCATTGGGTAAGGGGTTACAAACTCACACATGCTACTACCCATACATGTATACCATACATTCACCCAAATCATAGAATCATTGGGTAAGGGGTTACATACTCACACATGCTACTACCCATACGTGTATACTATACATTCACCCAAATCATAGAATCATTGGGTAAGGGGTTACATACTCACACATGCTACTACACCTACATGCATACCATACATTCACTCAAATCATAGAATCATTGGGTAAGGGGTTACAAACTCACACATGCTACTATCCATACATGTATACCATACATTCACCCAAATGATGGAATCATTGGGTAAGGGGTTACATACTCACACATGCTACTACCCATACATGTATACCATACATTCACCCTACCTATTCTGACATCAACACCCTAATATTAGAAAGCATGTACTCTATAAAAAATCTGAAATGTGAAATGTATAACATATGAACACACGAAGATAGCACATGGCTATCACTAGAGGTTTGACGTATATGAATCTCGTATTCTGAACAGAGCAGCAAGTTGTTCAGTGGACGGTGTTTTTTCCCGTAGTATACGTGGGTCGTGTGTGTTTTATTCTCGTGGTGAGTCTCGCAGGTTTCAGAGGCGGCGTGGCGGAAATGGACGGCGCGCTATAATCAGAGCAACACAGCGATTATTATTCATGCGGTACGCGTGACTTTGTGCGCGATAATGTATGCACAATGCAGCCGCAGGGATGCGAGCTGAAATATTGGCCGGAAGAGAAATTCCACGCGAGGCCGTAATTGCGTTTTCGCGGGGGAGCAGAACGACGACGACGACGATCGCGAGATCGATTTATCAAACGATCGGCGATATCTGTCGCTTTCCCGCTCCTTTTTCCCTTTGCTTTTGTACCGCTCGGGAATTAAGAGCGCGTATCGATATGTTGTACAACTTGTACCGGGAAATGGAAGTCGATCGCAGATAGAAAAGACGTTTGGACAAGTATATTTTCTATGGACATAATTGGATTCGCCGGGGAAAGAGAATATCGATGAGGATTGGTTGTTGACGCGTTGATTCATTCGACAGGAAATTGTCGCGGACAATCCGTTTTTAATAAACATAACCTGATCGCGAGAAACTAATATTATAAATAGTGAAACTTGTTTAAAAAGTGATAACAAATTTCTTACGTTGAATTATTGGTAATTACAGATCTTAACTCGGTTCATATTATGTAAGTGGCGTGAAATAAATAATGTTTCGAAGGCTTTTCTAATTTCATTATCTAAATATGCTTTATAATTTCGTTTGGCGTGAAACATATTGCCAGGTTGAATCATATTATTTGGATTTCGCAAGAACCAGTTCGCGAGCCGCATGAAACGTATAGGTATCAATTATGCTCGATGAAAATGGATTAAGGAACATTACAATTTAAAATGAAACCACTTGAAACGTTACTATCTCGCCATCTACTGGAAAATGATACGGTTGCGCTCGTATTTTTCATGGGCAAATAAACGAATAGTGTGGATAGATTTCGAACAAGCGACAGTGGCACCTTCATTAATCAATTCCTTATTACTAATTGCACGTAGTCTCTTTCTGTCTGGTATTCTTTCAAAATCCGTCGATTTTTCTTTCATCGGATTCTTTGTCGCTCGACTTTGCCGTCTCATCGAACCTAACAAGTAAAGCAAGTGGCCGGAGCCCGTATTCGTTAGCTCGTTAATCCGGCCGTTAATTTAACTGCACCCTCATTAATCTTCGCTTTCACTCTGCTACAATTGGTATCGGTAAAAAGAAGGTGGTATTTAAGCGTACTCGGAGAAGCTCGTCGTCTTTACCTCCCACCAGGAGTACTTAAATGTTGCGGTGTAGGATCGCACACGACGCACAGTCGAATCGAACAAAAACCGAATGAACAGTCGACTATTCTCGCCGGTTTCCCGGAGTGTCGTAAACCCGCGACGGGTTTAATTTACAGCGGTAATATTTCACCGGTGGCAAAGTTACGCATCGGTACGATCGATCGGAGGATCCCGTTAAAGCGGAGGTCTCAATCGAACCTGGCGTTTTCCCCGATTTAAATGAGTCCTACCAGGCTTAAATCGTCCGACGATTTGCCAGCGCCGACTCGTTTTAAATCTCCACGGATCCTTAAGGCCCCGTGAGATCTTTCCGGGCTCGAGGTGCTCGTCTCACCACCCACGTGGCCAGAGCTGTCGAGCCACCGATCCTTTTCATCCTAAACGAGCGATTCAAAGCCGGGACGTAAGGTAAATCCCCCGGCATAGTCACGGACAAGTCGTATATATTTCGCCTGTACCACATGCTCGCAAGGTCCGAGCCTTTTTGCCCCCTCTTGTGCACCGTGTGTGGTCCTTTTATATAATTTGTTCCTCCGCATGGACCTCTCTTCCCGGACGATTGTGTTACACGAACTTTTCGAAGCCTTCCAGGAACACCCTCGACATCTATTTACGAGGTTGCCAACATTTAAAGGGTACACTTTGAACTGATTCTAACGTTAACTCACAATTTTCTATGTTACATTATTCGTAGCTTAGTAATTATTGCTATGACGTGAAGACTAAAATAAAGATATTTATTCCACGTCGTAGTTCCACGCGTAGTAACTTCGCGCGTCGCAGTTCCACGTCTAATACTTCCACACGCCGTAGTTCCACGCGTCGTGGTTCCATGCGCCGTAGTTCCACGCACCGTAGTTCCACGCGTAGTACTTCCACGCGCTGTAATTTCACGCGTAATACTTCCACGCACCATAATTCTACGCGTACTAGTTCCACGCGTACTAACTCCACGCGTAGTACTTCCACGCGTCGTAATTCCATGCGTAGTAACTCCGCGCGCCGTAGTTCCACGCGTAGTACTTCAACGCGTCGTAATTCCACGCGTAGTAACTCCAAGCGTCGTATTTCCACGCGTAGTACTTCCACGCGTCGTAATTCCACGCGTAGTAACTCCAAGCGTCGTATTTCCACGCGTAGTACTTCCACGCGTAGTAACTCCGCGCGTCATAGTTCCACATCTAATACTTCCACACGCCCTAGTTCCACGCGTCGTAGTTTCATGCGCCGTAGTTCCACGCGCTGTAGTTCCACGCACTGCAGTTCCATGCGTAATATTTCCACGCGCCGTAATTTCACGCGTAGTACTTCCACGCGACGTAAATCTACGCCTAGTACTTCCACTCACTATATTTCCACGCGTAATACTTCCACGCGGTGTAGTCTCTCGCGTAGTATTTCCACGCATTCTAATTCCTCGCACCGCAGTTCTACGTGCCATAATTCTACGCGTAGTACTTCCACGCGCCATATTTTCACGCATAATACTTCTGTGCGTAGTACTTCCACGCGTCATATTTCTGCGCACCATAGTTCCACTCGTAGTACTTCCACGCGCCATATTTCTATGCATAGTACAAGGTCCACCTCAACTTGTTCTCTATAAATATTTTAGGAAATTTGGAGAAATGAAGATGTTGAGTTTGGATTGCATCCAGTTAGGAGATGTGGAGTTTGAGTTGCATCAAGTTAGGGGTTGCTGAGTTTAGAAGATTTCAAGTTAAAAGATGTTGAATTTAGATTGCATCCAGTGTGGAGATGTGGAGTTTGAGTTGCATCAAGTTGGGGGTTGCTGAGTTTAGAAGATTTCGAGTTAAAAGATTTTAAGTTTAGATTGCATCCAATGTGGAGATGTGGAGTTTGGTTGCATCAAATTTGGTTCTTGCTGTGTTTAGAAGATGTCGAGTTGGAAGATGTTGAGTTTGAGCTACCTCAGTTGGGACATTCTTAGTTTACAACGTGAAGAGTTAGGACATGTTGGATTTGGGATGTGTCAACTTAGGGTTGTTGAGTTCAGAAGATGTGGAGATATCGAGTTTGAGATGTCTCAAGTTGGAAGCTGTATTTGGTATATCTCAAGTTAGGAAATGTTAAATTTGGCATGAGTCAAGTTGACTCATCATGCAAATTACCTTTATAATCAACTTATCAAACTAATAATGAATAACAACTAACTCCCAACCAGGAAGCTAAACATCAAATAATAAAATGCATTCGCGACATTTAAAAGCGTGTCCTCACCATCGATGTCGACATACGTGCTTTCTCCGCCACAACAAACGCAGCTTCCATTACGATCCTTTTTCGTCCCATCACCCGAGGCTGTCCTACAAAAAAAATCCTACCCGCGAAACTGCTGGCCGGTTTGTAATAGCCGGTAATTGTAGGTGTTCCCCTGTGGGAACTCGTGTTCGTAGCGAGATACTTTTAAGCGCCATTACTCGTCGCTAAAGTCCGAGCTTACGAGCTTTCAAGGCGTGCGTTGTTCGCGGAGAAACGTCGTTGCGCTCGCGATTTCCATGGGTAGAAAGGGTGAACGCGGAGGCGAGTTGTAACTGGTTCGAGAAGATAACGACGCGACGTCACCATGATAATCGATACTCTTCGCGATCGTCTCGTAAATCACTGGCAGCTGCCTCGGAACGGTTTCCGTTGGTACTTTTCCCGGCGGACTGCCTTCGGAACCGATCATAAATCTTCGAGTTTGCGTGGAAGCTTTAAAAGTCAAAACGCGAGCGATCTGCCGGGGAAGAATCAATTGTAGCTTGGGCTGCTTATCGATGTCGTTTTATTTCCTTGAGGGAGGATTTAAATGACGTGAATCTCTTGCTCGAAGAATAATTACTTCTGTCGCTTAAAAATGCTACTGTTCTTCTTCAAAGTTCGCACATGGAAAATTTAATTTTGTAACTGCTGCGAGTTAAATTGCAATGTTCGATCGTACAAAAATTGACGTAACGTTTAAGAAAAGTGTACTGTCCAATTTGTTGGAAGGAAACGATGCGTCATGCCGATCAAAAGGACAACAAAAGCTTTTATCTGTCTGAATTGCATTTAGATTTTGATGTTAAGGCATCTAAATATATCCATTCGATGATCAGACAGTTGAAAGAGGAGCGAACAACTTTCTAGCGTTATTTCTAGCCATAAAATGATGACCCCGAACGTAAGCGTCTGAATGCGTGCAGACGACGGCCCTGTGACCGGTGGTTATCGCTGCACTTATCGAAGCCGTTTCACCGAGTCGATTCGTAAGGATCGCCGATCTAACGATCGCCTGTGTTCATCCACGTCGTACCATTCAATTTTCCACGAGGAAAAGAAGGGCGGCGAACACGAACAGTTCCCACGCGACTATTTCTCGTCGCGACCTCTCACACGTACCGAGTCAAACATCGAGCAGCCGATTTCTGTCACCTACAAATTCGACATAAAATATCGCAAAATATTCTACGATTCGTTCCACGCAACGCTTGACCCTTGACAGCCAGCTGAATCGTAAATACGTCGAAGGTGAAAAATGCTGGACAGAATTCGTTTAGAGTAAAATAGAGAATAGGAAGGAACTGAAATTTACATTTATATAAGCGTAATATAAAGAACACATTTAAATGCCATAAAGAATTTAATCGCGGATTCATTTCACCAGACACACGTCTCGTTCTCAAGCAGCAGCTTGATTTCTCCGGCGTCGAATTTATCGACGTGGTAATATTTGCACGTTAAAGAGGAAGGGGTCGAGGTTAATCGCTGTTCGTCAACCTCTGTGACCGAGCAATCCGTTCATCGATGGTTTCCTCGTGAAAATCGCTCGCTCACCGTGTGTCTTTATTGTCATGCCGATAGACGAAACAAAAAAAATGTGAGAGGAGACGGTGATTTCTTCGGCGAAGCCTATAATTTTGCGCGTGCTGCCAGCTTTTCCTACGATAACCAACTAGACGTTCGCGTCGGAATATGTCGGGTCACTTGATTCAATTTCAGTATCGATACGCTCGCTGCGTGTTTTCTAGATTCGTATCGGGGATTTAAACGGATTTCAGAATTTATTATGGGGAGGTGGGAATTTGGGATTTAGGGATTTGGGGATTTGGAGATGTGGGGATTTGGAGATGTGGGGATTTGGAGATGTGGGGATTTGGCATATGTGGGACTTGGGATGTGTAGGATTTGGTATATGTAGAATTTGGTATATGTGGGATTTGGGATATGTAGGATTTGCCATATGTGGGATTTGCCATATGTGGAATTTGGGATACGTGGGATTTGGGATATGTGGGATTTGGCATATGTGGAATTGGGGATACGTGGGATTTGAGATATGTGGGATTTGCCATATGTGGGATTTGCCATATGTGGGATTTGCCATATGTGGGATTTGCCATATGTGGGATTTGTCATATGTGGGATTTGCCATATGTGGAATTTGGCATATGTGGAATTTGGGATACGTGGGATTTGGGATATGTGGGATTTGCCATATGTGGAATTTGGGATACGTGGGATTTGAGATATGTGGGATTCGCCATATGTGGAATTTGGGATACGTGGGATTTGGGATATGTGGTATTTGCCATATGTGGAAATTTGAGGATCTTAGAATTCAAGAGCTTGGAATTTGTAAATTTGAGGATTCAGGAACTTGCAAATTTCAAAATTATAGCATTCAAAGATTTGATAATTTGACATCAGTTTTCATCATGAAAAGTTGAACTTTCAGAATTGCAAAAATATACAAAATTAAATAAAAATGAAAAGTTAATCATTTTGAAAGTTCGACCCATATAAGTTAGTTGCATATAAAGACAAAGATCCGGCATCCATTACAATCGCACACTAAATATTGATCGGTGGAATGACAAGTTAACAGATTAAGCATAAACAAGGGACATGAATCGGTCGAAATTACCCCGTCGCGATACACAGACATGAATTAATGAATGGTTTCTTTGAGGCGCACCGGTGCCGGAACAATTGTGTAATTGCGGCTCGCGATCGGTTTTCGAGAACAATCAACGAACAGGCGGGAAAAAGTCGAAACACGTGGTGTATATGCAAACCGGTCGTATTTCATGCGGCGAGTCGGCGCTTATGAGTGCCCCCCGCGGCTTTTATGCGCGCGGCGTTTGAACAATGAAAACGGCTCTACTGAAATATTGTAATGGTGGAGCGTGATGCATCGACGCGGTGCTCTCTGTTCTCACGCGTACCAGGATCCTCTGTGTTCGCGTGTCTTACCGGAAGTATCAGTCCCCTCCTTGAATAGTCCTCAGGATTAGAAAACGGTGACGGGATACTGATGGATTTACAATGTACTTTAGTCGTGGAATTTCTTTCGTAGGATATTAGTTGCGAGGATTTATTTGAAAGACTTTTGCTTGCAGCTTTTACGGAATTCGGAACGCATGGCACTTCTACGCGTAGTATTTACATGCGACGCAGTTCCACGCGTAGTATTTCTACGCGCCATAGTTCCATGCATAGTATTTCCATACGTCATAGTTCCACGCGTCGTAGTTCCACGCGCTGTAGTTCCATGCGTAGTATTTCCACGCGCCATAGTTCCACGCGCCGTAGTTCCACGCGCCTTAGTTCCACGCGTCGTAGTTCCATGCGCTGTAGTTCCACGTGTAATACTTCCACGCGCCATAGTTCCACGCGCCGTAGTTCCATGCGCTGTAGTTCCACGCGTAGTACTTCCACGCGCCATAGTTCCACGCGCCGTAGTTCCACGCGCCGTAGTTCCATGCGCTGCAGTTCCATGCGTTGTAGTTCCACGCATAGTACTTCTACGCGCCATAGTTCCACGCGCCGTAGTTCCACGTGCCTTAGTTCCACGCGCCGTAGTTACATGCGCTGAAGTTCCACGCGTAGTACTTTCACGCGCCGTAGTTCCACGTGCCTTAGTTCCACGCACCGTAGTTCCATGCGCTGTAGTTCCACGCGTAGTACTTCCACGCGCCGTAGTTTCAGGCGTAGTATTTCCACGCACCCTAGTTGCACGCGTTGTAGTTCCAAGCGCCGTAATCCTCCGCGGTATATTTGCACGAGTAATGCTTCCACGCATTGTAGGTCCATGTGTAGAATTTCATGCACTCTAGTTGCACACGCCATATTTCAAATATATGTTATATAGTGAATAGTAGTTGTGGCGATTTCATTCCCACGCTCGCTGCCACTAGATGGCGCATAGGATCGAGACCTAGACTTTCTCGCTAGTACTCCAAGAGCCTTCCTATTCATATTTATAGTTCCTGTCCATCCCTTCCTTGCATCCCCTCGTCTAAGGCAAGGGCCTGCTAGAACGCCTTACTGATGAGTCCACTAGCAGTTCTCCCTCTCCTTTACTTTTCCTAGCTACCTTAGCTAGCATACCCGCCAAAATAATAAAATTCAGAAATAGGAATTTTTAAATTAGCTTTTAGAATCGTTGAATTTCATCGTTACGTGTAGTCATGTATGAATATTAGATTGTATCTACAGCGCGTTATATCACATGAATTATATCGTCCAGACGATCCTGAGAGTACTTTAGTTTTTCCTGTGGCGACTTTCGAGCGGAGATCGGTGTCAAGCAGTTCCACCGGGTCCAATTTGTTTCGTCGCCGGTTAAAAAAAAAGAACCGGTCGCTAAAAAAGTTAAAGATGAAGCGAGAAGCGGTTGGAGCGTTTTTACGAGGTTTTCGCAACGCGGTCGGGCTGCCGTTTAACCGGCTTCATAATTGCGCTCCTTATACGTGCGCGGAGATAATTGTTTTTGCATAATCGAGATGACTTCGGGCCGCTAGCAAAGAAACATGCCGCGACCACGAGAGCACGCATGCACGCCGCAAACGCGCGAAATTGTATTTCGCAATGATGGAGAATTGCGCTTTCGAACGGCATGCGACTCTCTGTACGAAGAAGAAATCGAAGCCGTACGATTATCGATCGATTATGTAACCGTTCGAAGGTGATTGTTAGTAGCATCTTTTGAAAGTCGTTTGTATTCCGTGTAATCGCAATTATAGTTACGGTCGATCGATTGGTTAACGTTATTATTGAAATCGATGAAAATACCAAGATTTCTTTCTGTGAAATATCAAATAGCGAACGTTCGCTGACGTACTGACGCTCGATTCGAGAAATCGTTCTCCTGGAGCTTCGGGGAACAAGAAAACCTTCATCGCAACCACGCTGCAAGCGTTCGTAATGATTGCATATGCAGTCGAGATGCATGCGTGCACTTGGATGAGATACTTCTACGATCTACCGAACATCAAGATGATTCCGTGGCAGCCGCCATTGCATTCGTGACGACTATGAACTAGACTCCATTCCAGATTACCCGGGGACATTCTGCGAGAGCGCTATAAAGATGGGGTAATAGGCTGTTTAGTGTTTGCCGCGTAAAAGCTACCACTGATGGGTTTCTGGTACTTCCTGGACGTTGACACGACATGACTTCCATAATTTCTTATGTCCTGTTTGCGTTTTTATTTCTGTGTCTCTAATGGTGCTCTAATTCTTGGATCGTGGGATTAGATTACTGTTAGAACTTATTACTCTTTGCGGTGGAACGCTTGAAATTGTTAGACGTAGGGAGTTTCTCCATATGCGATATCTCCACGTGTGGTATTTCAATATTCCGTATTTCCACGCGTTGCAATTCCATGCGCCGTAGTTTCACGCGCTGTAGTTCCATGCGCTGTAGTTCCATGCGCCGTAGTTCCATGCGCCGTAGTTCCACGCGTAGTACTTCCACGCGTCATATTTCCACGCGTAGTATTCCACGCACCCTAGTTTCATGCGTAGTAACTCCACGCGTCGTATTTCCACGCGTAGTAATTCCACGCTCTGTAATTCCACGCGTAGTACTCCCACGCGTCATATTTCCACGCGTAGTATTTCCACGCGCTCTAGTTTCACGCGTAGTAAGTCCACACGCCGTATTTCCATGCGTAGTATTTCCACGCACCCTAGTTTCATGCGTAGTAACTCCACGCATCGTATTTCCACGCGTAGTAATTCCACGCTCTGTAATTCCACGCGTAGTACTCCCACGCGTCATATTTCCACGCGTAGTATTTCCACGCGCTCTAGTTTCACGCGTAGTAAGTCCACACGCCGTATTTCCATGCGTAGTACTTCCACGCGTGGTACTTCCATGCGCCATATTTCCACGCGTAATACTTCCACCCGCCGTAATTCCACGTCTAGTATTTCCACGCATTCTAATTCCACGCGCCGCAGTTCTATGTGTCGTAATTCCACGCGTAGTACTTCCACGCGTCATATTTCCACTCGTAATACTTCCACGCGCCGTAATTCCACGCGTCATATTTCCATGCACCATAGTTCCACACGTAGTACTTCCACGCGCCATATTTCTACGCGCTGAATTTCCACGCGCTACATTTTCACATGCTATACTTCCATGTACAGTATTTCCACATATTGTGCTTCTACATTCTACATACAGTACTTCTAGCACTAATATTCCCATGCGTTGTATTATTACATATATTGTACTTCTACATTCTTCTTCTACATTCCCCATACTGTTCTTCTACATTCTTCTTCTACATTCCCCATACTGTACTTCTACCGCTAGTATTCCCAAGCGTTGTATTATTACTCATATTGTACTTCTACATTCTTCTTCTACATTCCACATACTGTACTTCGACCACTATTCCCATGTGTTGTATTACTACATGTCAACAACATGTTGCTGATAGACTTGTCTCTACAATATCTCTCCAAACCACATTCGCACACACTGTACCTCCATACCTCGACAAAAAGCCACAAAAATAATGCAACATTCCTCAGTTAAACTCGTAGCTTGTTCCTTAACCCATCAACGTACCTCAATCCGAAAGTAAGATGCAATCCGCAATAAAAGTTGTACCGAAGTTTTTTCGATTGCCAATAGGTCAATAGTTGCAAAGTGTCAACATGATTACCAGCTGTTGATTAGATCGATTAGATAGTCCACGGTTTTCGATCGAGCCTCGATGATTTTCAATTGAGATCTTCCTGAAGCACGGCTGTACACCATCGATCACTCCTTAAGACAAGCACGTGTCCGCGTGTAGTTAGTCGAGAACGATGCTGACAGAGGTTAAAGTCACCGTGAACTTAGTTTCACCGAGAGGATGCGGGCGATTCGATAATCAGAGACAGGATGCGTCTGCCTAGGGGAGACTTGGTTGCTCGTTCGACAACAAAGAATGTCGATAAATGAATAATTGGTAGTCTGTTAATTAGAGGACGCAATTTACTTGTATGATCTATATTTAGCTATATCTTGGGTTCAGGGAGCTGATCTTACGTCCGCTCGTACCCTTGGTTAACCCTGGTAAAATGGTGAGACTTTGTTTAGCTAGTTTAGTTTGCTTTTAGTTAGTTGGTTCAAATTGCATATGATGCATTTTTCTGTTCACGTGCTAGGATTTAGGATCGTGGTTGTCAAATATGAATTCTGTACGGAGGTGCACTTTCTATGCGTCGAAGTAAGCCATTTGATACATAATCTACTGATCGCAATCGATTCGGAGGATGGTTAGACAAGAATCTCGGAAGACAGCAATTGCAAATGACCTCTCTGGTACCGAATACAGGAAACAGGCGCCCCGATAGTTATCTCTGCCATCTGTCTACACGGTATAAGTGAAAGTCCACAGCGAAATATCAGAGAGCACGTAAGAATTCATATTTGCATGTGTTCCAATTGTAAGTGATCGAAGTTATAAACAATTACTCGTAACTAAATCTAAACGAGCCCACGACAATACTCTCCATTCTCTATAATGATACCCTGTCTCGTATCGACGAACGATTTTGACCCTCCATCATCCCCCATTGTATCTGTCACTCCGATCCTTCGCACTCGGCTAGGGAAAAGGAGATAGACAGGACCTCTCGAGTAAAAAATAGGAACCTGTCTGGAACCGACGTGCATCCTTTAGAGAGTTGACCCGGTTGGCCTCGCCCCGCGGACTGGATAACAATCGCAATAATTACACCGTGAGAACGATAATTGCCTGGCGGAGCGCGGTGGTAGGCGAGCTAATAACGAACGACCGCCGTCATATTTTCATGAAATGTCACATCAGATAATGGCGGGTTGCGAGAGCCGGAAAAGAATCTGCGTCCGTGTCCCGAGTGAAATTGCTGGCCGATCGACCGACTCCCTTTCCTCTTTGACTCGATTCCCGATCGCTCGCTACCCGGCTCCAGACCACACTCCGATAGGATCTGCTCGACGTAGACGACAATGTTGAAAGTTGGCTCATTTTCTTGCTGGCCCCGTCAGAACTCGTGTCCAGCGTGTTATCTGTCGCGTACAGGAACGCTGTTTACGGTATCTGATCGGTCGACGACGCGATGTTTGCTGTCGCATTGAACGTTTATCGACGCGAATGATGGATGTGCTCTAGGACCTACGGTCTTCTACTCGAGAAAGCGCCAGGACGTTTTGGACCATTTTTGTTCCGATTCAGCTGGAAAGTTTGCGCTGATAGACTGGTTCTCTTTCGGAGAAATTAGGTGGAGTAGATTGATCGCTAACATACTTTGGTATTACGCCACTGATGGACAGATTGGTGGCCATCGGGGACCTCTGCGGAGAATGTACCTTCGAAACACACTGAGGAAAATTTAAATTCCAGCGCTAGTCTAGGTTTAGACACTAAGTGGTTAGAACTTGGAAAAAAGTTTAGGACCTATGGCAAGTCTCTTTTGTAGGAGAATTTTAAGCTTGCCGAAAGCCTAGGATCTATGGAAGCTCAGAACTTATGGAAGAATTCAGAGCCTGAGACTCTAGGACTTAGAAGAACCTAACCTAATATAACCTAAAGAGGACTTAAGGGTGGGTCCACAAGAAATCTGAGAATGAAATACCTAGTAACATCTCCGTACTCAGTAGCAAGTTCCCTTCGTCCTTTTAACGAGAAACCGAGTCAAGATAAACCGATTAGTAATAATTATTATAGGTTTCTGTGTAGCGTAACATCAAGATGTATCTAGGATGTTGCTAAATCACCTGGACACTTCGATAACGCAGGAGAAGCTTCAAGTGCTATTATAATATAATATATTGATCCTGTGTTATTTATCTAAGCTACTCTATAAACGAAAGCAGCTACCAGGATAACCAACAGATCGGACCCAGCTTAACAACCATTAATAAACATGCGATTAATGATACGTCGCGTTAAAAACAAGGATAAAATATAGCCGTGTGCGATCGCTTGGATTACACTGAATTTCCCAAAAGAAATAAGCGTGACGCATAGATAAGACGGAAAAGTTAGGCTCATTAAGCGATCGAGGAGCGAGTTAGATCGGTTTTCCTTGGGGCAAGGATAACGTTAGTCAAGATAGAGCGGGAGGGCTCATTTAAGGCGACGATGCAATTCATTATCGCGGTATCTGCGATCACGTGCGTAACCAGCTACCACTACGCGAGCATCCGTCTGGTGAATTACGATCGATTCATCGTGGCCGACGGTGCTATCGAGTTAATAAGTCCGAGTCCCGTTCGAGGCGATCGCGGATGCCGATTAACACGTCGGATTATCGCGATCCTCTTGTCGTCTGCAGAATTCCGTCTCATGATTCTCGTTTCGTCAATCCGTTCCTTTCCGCTAATTTTTTCACCCGAGTACACGGAGTTATTCGTAGTCGAGTGTATCACGAACGATTAAGCTTTGGAAGCTTGGAGTTTTGTAGCGCGAAACCTTACAACTCTGAAACTTCGATGAAGCCTTGAGACTTTAAAGATGCTTCCAGAGCTTGGAATTTAACGAATCGTCGATCGAGGCGTCTAAACGGTGAAGGGAAAGTCCGAACACCGATCGAAGGTTGATTCATGACGCGAATTCCAGCGAATTTTTGAAACTCCCTCTGTTAACGAGGGCATAAATATCGCTCGTAGCATGTCTAACGTCACATTTTCGTCTTGTCGTAAAACGTTCTCTGGAAGCTCACTTTCACGCAGACACGCATCTCTCAAAGGCAGAAACGAAGGATGTGCTTAATGAACGGTTCGCGTGCATCGACGTTTCTCCGCTCATCTACCTGTGTATCGTCGGACTAATTAAGCGACGATGATAAAGGAGAAAGTGATGTTCCACTGTATTTTTCTTGGTACAATGTGTAATTGTCTGCGATCGAGATAACTTTTGGAACACCTCAAAATTTTTCGACTTAATTAGAACATTCTTACCGCCCGTAATTAACGTCCTTAACATTCACTAATGGACTATGTAGAACACACTACGCACCGTTGGGGGTGATGTTCGAGATTGTACGCTTGTAATATTAGGCTGCAGCGACAATGAAGTCCACACGAAGTGTAGGCGTTTAACGAATCAATTTATCACTCCTTAATCTCGTTTCACCTGAAAGTTGTTATCGCTTATCAACTCGCGAAGTATCGGTGTCGCGGCGATTAATATGATTTCATGGACGGAATGCACACAGCCGGATACGTGTTAGTCAAAGAATTTTTCTCCCGTTTGTGACAAGATCGAAATCGATCTCGAACCTCATTGGATCAAGTAAGAAGCCATTCGTGTGTGTTTCTTGGTATACGAGCAGTAGGAACCGGGATTAACGAGGCTTCGTCAATCGCGTACAAGCGTCTGTCAGTTTGACGGCATCCGGTACAAGACGCCTTCATTCCCGTTTGATCGTTTATTACGAATTCTTCCCGTTCGATCGAATCGATACCCGATCAACACTCGTTTGTAACGATGCACTTTGTCGTTTTCTTTCCAACTAGGCGTGACTTCAAATAGAGCTCGGTCAAACGGAGAAAGTAAACACGATTACTGCCGGATATCTTGCATTTTTACTTTCGATGTTTAAAGTGGCGGAAGGTTCAAAGCTTTGAGGCTGTACGGCTTCTAGGTATAATTCAGGTTCTTGGAACTCTGCGTTTCAAAGTTGCGAAGCTTCTAAGTTGCGAAGCTTTAAAGTTACAAAGTTCTAAGGTAGAGCGATAGAATTTCGAAGTTAACGTATCAAAACTTGAGAACTTGTTTGGCTACATCGAAGCTTGAAGCATGGAAATATGGAGATGTTCAGAATTGTAGAAGTCGATGTTTTATAAACCGTGAAATCGTAATTTATCAATTTGTGAAATATATCTTTTCTCCACAATTTTATTATAATTCAAGCCATTAGATCGAACGAAGAAAACAGCTGCAGTAGTGTTCGAATATATGAGCGTTCTATTCCCTCGACAGTTCCACTTAGGCAGATAGTTCACGGTCCCCCAAGAGGACAAATCACGGCCATATAACCGGACAAATTCCCGGTCATATTCCCGAACAAATTCGAGATCATATATCCGGACATTCCCGAACAGTTCGATATCCAGGGTGAGGCTGCGAGGAAATAGCGATCGCGGTTTAACGATCCAGAGCGAAGCGTGCGCGAGCCGGTGAACGTTTGATTTACACGCTTCCTATCTCCGAGTATCCGCGGCGTGTTTCTTCGCGGTCGGATCGAAACACACACGAGGCGCGACGTAAATTGAAGGGCACTGCATCGGTAAATCACGGTGCAGGTGAAAGCCGGTTAGTTTCGGCGGTAGATACATCTCGCGGACCGTTTACCGCTAATGAGACACGCGGTGACAGTCACGGGCCTCGTTTCTTATCGCGTCCATCATAAACGTCCGGCCTCGCGTCGACACGCCGATTCCGTTCTCGTTGTCGCGCGTTGCCCGTGATTGCTCGCGACCCGTCCGCGTTATGGCGTTTCTCATTCGATCAAATTACACGATATTACCTTTTCTCTGTCTTTCGTTCAGGTGTCGCTCGTGGCTGCACTCTTGGCATAACGAAACGCATGAAGTTGTATCGTTAAAATGAATTATAGGCAGATAACGGTTTCTCGATACCGAGGGAGAGGATGTCGGTTTCTCTTGGACACGTGTAGGTCATGATTAGGTGCAGCGAGAAGAAAGTTGCTTAAAAGCGATGGTGGAGGTTTAAAATCTTAACAAGATTTTGTAATAGAGGCAAGGTTCACCTGAATAAGATTGCATCTTTGATTATTTGAGGTGAGATCCTTCCCTTACACGTCACAGCTCATTTCGCGATGAGCACATAGAAGAGGTTTTCATGATAGCAAGAGATGCGAGCAACCGAACAGGTTCGATTCGCAGCTCAGTCAAAGAATTCATTCGACAAAGCGTTCTATTCTGAACGAAAGCATTGTCCATTCATTTGGCGGTACCCGCATGTCCCGGAATCTGGGTTAGTTCCTACTCGGCGTTCCTGCGCTACCGTTCCGATAGGACACGCAAAGAAAACCGCAACACGTGGCACGCGACACACGTACGCGTGTAACACGCTCGGCTTAATTAAGCCGCATTCCCGCTCCGATTGCGCAACCCTCTTCCCCTCGGCGCGATATGATCTTTCGACGCGGCGAGCAGGCAATCGGCGCGCGTGGGAAACCCTTTTTCGCGATCGATATCGAAGCGGAATTCGAGCGACAACCTCCGGGAGGGGGATATTGGACCGCGTTGATCGTCGAACGATTTTTCTCGGGGTTGTTCGTGATTTTATTGTCGCCGTTATTTATGCTTGGCCGGCCAGCCTGCTCGCTATCGATATCGTGCATCGAGCGGACACAATGGGCGTTGATGTATGCACGCCAGTGGGCATACGCGTTATGCTGAATTAATAGGCGTAATGAATTCCTAAATGACTCTGACCGACTCGAAGATATTAGGTTGTTCTTGGGTGCTATGCCGTTGACGGGTAGATGGGTTCGCTGAATCGAGCCATTTTGTTCCTTCAAGGTGTTTGTCAATCTCTGCGGTGGTTATCCTTGAGATGTCGTTCGTTATACATTACTAGGATAATTGCGCTTTGCTGATTTATTTAGAAGGGACTGTACAATTTTCCAATTTACTGGAAGATCGAAGAATTCAAAGTGGCGTTGAATCGGGGCCACAAGCAAATACCTTCGTAGAATATGTTGTGAAGTACTATCGAATTTATATAGCTCGTTACTTCAAAGAAACTTCAGTCCCTTCGGGAAGTCACGAAATTCCTGAAGAAAGAAAAAGGCCATACCTGTGTCTTCGTCTCGTTTAATTTCCTTGCGGTTGGTATGCAGGCAAGGTGTGAGCATTCTACCGGTCGCTTTTATTCGCGCGTTGCACCGTCTAATTGCTACACGTTGGGCCGCATCTCGGTGCACGTGGGCGATACACACGAGGGTAGCTGATCTTTTAAACGTTCTGACAAAGAGTCCTGGAATCTTTCGTTCGTTCTTCGCATTTTTCAGCCCGAGTCGATTGCATTCCCATCGGTTCGGATTACCTCCGTGTCGATTAACGAAATTCTTGAGAAGATCAAATTATGATGCTCTCGATGGAACAGAAATCCGGGAAAAAATAAGGAAATTTAATAAGGTGATTCACCACACTTGAAGCATATTTATATTTATATTTTTGTCCTGACAAAAGAAATATTTTCTCGAAGAAATATTAACTTAACAAACCAATTAAGTAGCTCATCAACGAAGAATAAGTTGAACGTAACTGGTGGTACGCAAAGTGGTCTCATCAGAACAGATCCAGAGGCGTACACTCGATCTGTTAGAGAGGCGTTAACGTATCTCGACTCTGTTGCATCCTCGTTCCTGATTCCCCTTCTCGAGGGGCTAGCTAACGCAATTTGAATCTGATTAAATTCCGACCGCATTCTCGCTCGTCAAATAGGAGAAACCGTGAGACAGACCAGATGCGACGTCGTTCGGCACGTCTCCTGCTGTTGTCTCAGTTTTGGGCGTATCCGCGTAACGCTGATTACTCTCTAATCAGCTTGATTAACGTTCCCTCCAAGTGCGGGCTTGGCTGCAATTACCCTTCCTTTCGTGTGTAACTTATTTAGAGGAATTTCATTAGCCATTGTGCTTCCGGCTTGCTTTTAATTAATCGTCCTTGATTGTCCCTTCTCAGCGTTCCCTCTTGACTCGAAGATGATCGAATTGCCGTGGGAAGAATGATAATGCGACTCAACATTTTATTTATTCATCACAATCCTCTCATCAGAAACCTTCATCGGATTTATGTTTTCAATTAAGCTAGATATGTCAAGTTATTGCTATAAAGAGATGACTTGGTTACAGAAATTGGTGGTTTTGTTACAGGAAAACGAATCGGTGGTACCGGAAGGCTGGCCTCTGACGTTGGGCAGACGTGGCCTCGTGCTGCAGCTAGGAGAGCTCGAAGCCTCCGCGCTACGTCTCGGGGAATGTTACCTCTGCATACGCAGCGCAGCTGCAGTTGCAACCACCTCGGGGAGCGGCGAAGCTGCCGCTGGTGAAACCGTCGAGCGGAATACCGTCGAGGTGAGTCACGTTCCTTTGTCACTTTTTCATTTCAATTTACGAATGCTTGGTCATTCCAACTTCCGGAGAACACGTATCACCTATTGCAATTTTATTATCCATGGCTATATTTCCTAACAATCTCTCAAATCATCGACCACCTGAAGAGTTGGAATCCTATTACTCATTCCTTCCACATAGCGATTCATAAGTACCTCGTTAATCGTCAGATAAATGCGGTAATCGTGTTATATTGACACGTATTGTATTCGTGCGCGTTCTATTGCCGTGAGTTGTACTATCACGTGTTGTGCTACCACGCGTTGCTGTACCACGTGTCGTATTGCCCGTGTTATGTCTGGTGGTATTCCATGAACGCCGTATAGTACCACTTACTGTTAGGGGGTTGAATTACCACGCGTCGTAGTATCACGCGCCGTGTTGCTGTATGTTATAATACCACGTGCTGTACTACCAATCACCCTATTGCAACGCGTTGGATTATCATGCACCCCACTGCCACTAGTTGCACTACCACGCACCCTACTATCACGCGTTGAACTATCATGCACCCCACTGCCACACGTTGTACTACCACGCACCCTACTATAATGCGTTGAACTATCATGCATCCCAATGCCACACGTTGTACTACCATGCACCCCACTCCCACACGTTGTACTACCACGCACTCTACTATAACGCGTTGAACTGTCACGCACTCCACTGCCACACGTTGTACTACCACGCATCCTACTATAACGCGTTGAATTATCACGCACCCCACTGCCACACGTTGTACTACCACGCATCCTACTATAACGCGTTGAACTGTCACGCACCCCACTGCCACTCGTTGTACTACCACGCGTCGTAATACCACGTGCTGTACTACCACGCACCCTATTACAATGCATTGGATTATCACGCACTCCACTGCCACACGTTGTACTACCACGCATCCTACTATAACGCGTTGAACTATCACGCACCCCACTGCCACACGTTGTACTACCACGCATCCTACTATAACGCGTTGAACTATCACGCACCCCATTGCCACACGTTGTACTACCACGCGTCGCAATACCACATGCAATGCCACCACGTGCCGTAATACTACGTTCCGTAATACCACGTGCTATACTACCAGGTACTCTACTCCCATGTGTTGCACTACCATTAACCACAGTACGACACACCGTACTATCACGCGTTGTATTACTCTGCAACCTAGTACTACAAGCTACATTATAGTACCACGCGCCTTAATACCACTTGCAATGCTATGCATTCTATTCCACACCATATACTCCCTACGTTCATGCTACATCATGTGATATATCACGCACGTGGCCTACCACCATAGTACCACGCATCGCACGCTATACATGACAAGTATGTTGATGTACCATTCGTTCCAGATCGCAGTAGTTTGGCGAACGACGTCCATGAGGGCACCAGGGTTCCTCGGCTGGGACCGCGAGGAGGAGTTCATGGACTGGCGGGAGGTGACTCGGAAGAGGCAGGGGAACTCGAGCGGGACGAGTAGCAGCTTGGTAGGGCCGCAATCGTCGAGTTCCTCGAAGAGTATGATGCGGCCTCGTCGAAGATCCCGGGAGGAGACTCGTTCGAGAACTCGGGAGCCAGGTTGCGTGTTCGAGCACCGTCGCGAAGAGACGCGGTCGATCGACAGGTTGGAGTGCAAGAACTCGAACGAGACTTGCGCGGCGGGCGACGAGGTCGAGGCTGGTCACGCGGTGATGAAGTCCAGATCGACGTCGAGTATGGACACGTGGAAATCCGGGTTGGACGGCGATCTGAACGGAACGCCGACGCGATCCGGACCAAACAACTCTTCTAGTCTTTCCGGCGACGATGGTCGCGTCAAAGTGAAGAGGTGCGCCAAGGTCGTCTCCTCGACGACCATGGAGAAGTGGAAGGAGACGACCAGGTGCGAAACCAGGAGTAAGATCCTCGTTCCCGAAGATCTGAAGACGCCGTTACGGTTGGACCAAGCTGTCCTCGGACAGAAAGATGGGAACGGGGCTGGTGTCGCGGAAGACAGGCTGCAGTACGTGCGACACCTGGACGAGGTCGGCGACGAGGAGCTACCAGCCTTCATCGGTAACCTTCTGGTCTCCGTGGAGAGGAAGATCGAGAGGGTCTCGCTGGACGACCTCACGTTCCCGTGTCCAGCCTGCAGGAATATCGACACCGACGACCCTTTGCTCGGCTGCAGGTGTGCCGGGGACGAATGCGCCTGCGGAGCTGGTGAAGACACCTGTGACTGCTCTTCCTCGACGAAGACGAGGACGGAGCAGTCCGCGAAGAGCTTCGAGATCGCGGGGATCAAGCACATCGACAGCGACGACGAGGAGGAGGTGCGGATGGGATTTGGTAAGTACCTCGTTAGATAAAATCATCTATACTTGATCAGTTTTTTCACGAACATATTGAACAAAGTTTAAATCCAAATGGATAAATTTTGATCCTTAGTTTCTTGAATTTACGTCCACTGCTTTACGTCTATCGTAATCACCTCGATTCCGTTTGTTGAACATTTCACGATCAAGTTCTCTTCCGCAAGTCGTTCCAAGGCGTATTTTCCTGAACTTTGTCGTCCCACATTCAAAAGGAACCCATTCTGTCCCGCGACACATTCGAATCGTGTTTTGCAAAACGCGACAGCACCTACGAGTCGCCTATTCCCAACAACTTTATACGAACTAGCTGGTATGATTTATCGAAGTCCTCGATGAACTTGAAATTCTGTCGGAAGCGTCGCGTAGGCGGCGCAGGGTTGTAAAGTGGCTACTTCACGTCGCAGCGGCCATTGAAGAGTTTCCAGCGCTGCTTCGATTCGCGTTTGTTGTTTGCAAAAGGAGGCTGACAATCAAGAAGACCGATGTGACGTTCCAGGAACGAGTTGTATTCGATTGTGCCCGCGAGAAAACCGATTTAATACGCTCTCTCGAACTCGGTTCGTCGTTTCGATTCTCGAACTGGCGGATGAGACAGCGTTTCCCTTTGAAATTGCTCCACGGAGCGTAAACACCGCGATCCAGCCTCCTATCGATATTAAACAGTGGATTTGCATTTTGTAATTTTACGCTGAATTAGAGTGTCGTGTAAAGTCTCGCTGTGTAAACTTGTTCCTTAGAATCGTGATAAGCGTAATTATTCGATCGTGCCTTTTCATTTACGGTGATTTATCGCGACTGGCGCAAGATGTATCTCTTTGGTGATTTGAAAAACCTCCATGTAATATATCCCATAAGAGAAAAGTCGAAGTAGGTTCAAATTTATTAAAGTCCCGTAAAAAACAATCGTACAAAGAGTTTTCAGCGAACCCACAAAATGTTAGAACCGCAAAGAAACCGTGACGACAAGACGTTGGCCTCCGGAGACCGCAAATTGTATGGTCGATGATTTTTGTCGGGTTTTATTTTGAAATAAACGGAGGTATCCGAGACGCGTCTGCTGAAGTTCCGTGACTCGACCGATCTGTTTTCGCGTCCTCCCACGCTCGTCTTCCGGTATTCTTTAGCATCGCCGCCGCCGACAGGTTTGCGAAGCGGCGATCCCGTGTCCGAAACGTTCGCCACCCACCCGCTCCAGCGACCATTAGCGGCGTGTTTGCGACGACGTAACGCTGACTTATGGTATTTGTCTCCTCTGGATACACGCTTACGTAACGGGCAACCAGTGCTGGCTCGGTGTCATCGCGTAGGTGAACGGGAATCGTTCCCGCCTTTAATTCCTAGCGTGTCGGACGCTGAAAGGGATTCCTGGCATTGTTCGAATTCGAAGGCAATCGGTGAAATGGTATTCGAGCCGGAATTCCTCCTGCTAATCCTGTTGGATGGCTGCGATACGCTGAAATAAAAGTATTCGAGCTCTTTGAGGATTATACAAACTTATCGAGATATAACTTCAATTTAGTCTATCGGTTAGTAGGAGATCGAAACTGGACTTTCGAGATACTCATGCTTATATCCACTTCGAACATGTTGGAGATTAAATTACAATATATTTCGATTTTAGGTAATCTCTCGATCAGTACCCCTTGACAGTTTTAATTCCTACATTTTTCTTGTAATAACATTTACTGTTTCACTGAACCAAATATTGCAAAGTGTCTCAATATTTTAATATATTTGAAATGAAGTACCTATTACACGTTTAACGTTTTAAGACTATCGTTCTTGTGAGACCAAACGACATCGAAAAAGTAAGTTGTTTCCGAGTCGATTAAGAGATACTCGAAGCCCGATTGATAGCTACATTTGGACAAAACGAAAATGCATACATAATTCATAAGGAAGTCGGGCGAAGTCTCTTGATCTCACCGGCAGTGAAAGAAGCAAATAACTTATTTGGCGAGTCGGTGGACAGGCGTGCGTGGGCAGAGTGCTCTCGGCCATTTATGTCCTTAAGCGAGGACGAATCACGCGAAACGGTGTGGGCCGTGGTTGGAACGATCGTGAACGAACGGGAAGCCGTACCGCACAATAGGTCCGGTGCTAATGAAACGCGACGGCCGGCGCGAAGTCACGTCCGATCATATGGCGTTAGACGAGCCGCAGTGCAGCTTCTTCCACTGACACTCGAACTACTTGCCACTGGTTTCCGTATTACTGTTTCTTAGCGACCTCTTTTTTCACTTTAAACTCTCGTTATATTTTCACGAGATTCATGTTAATAATTCCTTAGCATTGTAATTCTTCATCATGGTCCTCATCATGGTCCTCATCATGGTTCTCATCATGATCATCATCATTCACATCACTTAAGACCGTCACAATATCAAAACTTTTATTCCCTCAAATATATTTAATTTTGTCAATTGTTTCGTGGCTCTCCAAGAAACGAGAGGCTATCCCCATTAAAAGTTCGCATTATTTGATTGTAAACGAGGTACACGCCATTTAGCACAGTGTTTCGGTCGAAGTAGCATGTACCTGGAGGTTTGATCGAATTAAAGTGTTTCGGTGTAAGAGGCTGTGTAGCACGGCTTGATTGAACGTTTGCCTCCACTAGCTGACTATACTTAGTAGCTCATTGATCGTCTCTATGGCGGTCCTCAATCATATCTGCTTAAGCGGGGAATCAAGCAGCTACCACAACAGAGGCTGTTCACCTCTGCCCGCCCGCTCTCCATGCGGTACATAATGGACGATGTTAAATGCCAGGATAAAATAGTGTCTGCGTTTCATGCTCCGTCGCTCGATCGCTACTTTCGATTGTATCCGCGCCGAATAGCCTACGATTCCTGTATTCTGTTTCCCTCTCTATGATTATTTTCAGAGAAGTATTCTGAACATTTGGATTAAGTTGACTCTCACGATAATTCTTTGTTTCATTGTTTTGATTCTTCAATTGATCCTTAACAGGACTCCTTAACAAGATCCTTGACAAGACTCTTATATCGACTTGTAATAGGTGTAATCGTTTTTTTATTTTTAACAAACTTTGACCATAGAACTCTTATAATAGTAATACATGGAAGTACCTGGAACCCACAGTATCTTTGCTTAATGGATTTTTATGAGCAACAGTCCGCCCCTCAGTATATTTCTTTAGTCGCAATTAATATCACTTAACGCGCCATCTAAACGCTGTTTGCGTAGAGGCTGATGGTCTGCAGTCTATTGATTTTTCATTTCCCTGGCAATTCAATTATCCAGCAGGACAATTGGATTAATTCAGGCCCTTAATTCCCTTGCTCCCGACAATTGAGTTAGATGGCTCGGCTCCACACGCTATTTGCTCCAGCGGTCGTATTAAATATCAGGCATTAAGGACAAAGACACGATCGAAACGCGAGATAAACGTGAAATTCGCGCGCGAATGAAGCCGTCGTCGGGTCAGTCTTCAGCCAAGCGAATAAATACCATCGAATTACACGGGCCATTACTCTATGAGTTTATTTGCCAGCGAGCGAACACCGCGGATCCCATAGGACGCGAGGAACAACGAGACGGAAGGCCATTACTCGCTTCCTCCTATTACCGGAGAAACCCTTGGCCCTTGATCGAGTTACCGGCCATTTTTAGGGCGAGTTTCCAAACGTTCGCAATGATGGATGATTCCTGTCGCTATATATTTCATTGCATCGCGTAAATATCGTGCTTCATTGAATCTTTCAAACACGCTCTTCGTGACAAGTGGAAATTGCTTTGTATACATATATGAACCGTGTATGTATATGATGTGTGTACGTATATGATGTGTGTACATATGAGCCGTTCAGTGCACACATTGATTAACTCCATTTTTTGAAACATCTTAAATTTAAGTGTTAAAGCATTTGGTATAGTCATAACTTTTTCTATTTATAATAATTTAAAATTTTTCAAAAAATGGAGTTAATCAATGTGTGCACTGAACGGCTCATATATGATGCGTGTAAAACGGTATGATGCACTACTGAAGAATTTAAAAATTCAGGATTATAGCAAATTAAAAATTGGAAAATTTAAATGCTTGTGATCAGGTTTTGTATTAAGCTATATTTTGTTAATTGTAAAGAATGGTTCGCGTGATTCGACGAAACCGATCGTCGATCTTGGGCATTAGAATTTCTAGAACTTCCTTGAACCTGACCGATTTATCCATCGACACGACTTCGCACAGCCATTATCCGGCAGTGTTTTCCATTCGAAGTTAGCTGAAATCTGGCGCAGCTGGCGGAAGCGGTTAAGGACGCAAATGGAAACTGGAAACGATCTTCCACGAGGCTGTTAGCTTCCACCTTCTTGGGAACGTCCCGTGGTCTCCGCGTCTTTTCCCTCGATATCGTACGTTTTGCGCTCGCACAAATTGCAATAAATAACCAGATCCTCGACGTTCATCTTCGCTAACCGTGAAAGAGAAGGATGAATGGCGAATGCGAACGTTTAAATCGCAAATGACGCGTCATAAAGTCCGGGGATCCAATCAGTCTTCGGTTACGAGTCAATTCGAAACGATATTCTTATTGGATGGAAAACCTTTTTCGACGTTCTTGCTTCGTTTATTTAGGTTACATTTGTACGATACCATTTCAATTTTGGTTCCATATTTCTGTTTCTTCCTTGCAGTAAGTGCAAATTCCAGACACGAACGGTTATCTCGTTCGAAGTAGACGGAAATCACGGGTTGAATAACGTTAACCCATATTCTCGATTACCGAGCTGTGAAATAGTAAATTTGCGAAAATCGATGCGACGAGGGTGAAATCGCGCGATCTCGCTTAGCACCTTGTTTCACGGTTTGTTGCTTAGCTCCTTTGATAAGGTGATCGAATCAATTTGGTCAGAGTATACTTATCCGAAGTCTCGTTAAACTCTTGCAAAATATAATATACGAAGGTGAGATATTCCGTAGCTGATTATTATGCGTGGAATAATTTAATTTTATCGCGTAATTTAACGTGTCGTAACAGGTACAAAACGGTCCTGTTTAGAACATTCTTGCCGTTACCGAGTGATAATAATTCGTGGTTACGTTAGTATCGATAGACTATCGACCGGGAACACCGCTGCAAAGCGAACAATTTCTTGCACCAGTTGAAACGCCGATTTTACAGCGTTCGAAACGAGTCGTGATTTTTTCTGCGGCAACGTCGTTAGACTGTCTTTCGCGGATATTTGTGTGGAACGAGGTAATATTTGTGGCGATATTATATCGGGAAAGCTGTGCGACTTGAGTGGCTATTTCTCGCCGCAACGTTTTGCGTTTAATCGACGTACATTATTCCACGGTGCGGCCTTATTGCCTTACTATGTTGCTGATCGTAAAGCAGTGGAATTTTCTTTGCAAATAGTGTTTGCGGTTTGGTGCACCTATCTCGAGGAAATCGCCGTTTATCGGAAATGCGCTTATTTGCACCTCGAGTCCTCCTTAACTCGTAGATTCTCTTTAGAAAATTTTCATACTCTAAACTCTCTAAATGTAAACGAGTACAATGCTACTTCGAGTATAATGTAACTTCGATTTATAAAAAGCAGAAACAGCGCTTAGCATTTTTTTCTCATCGATCAACGATCGTTACCAAAATTCCAGGCACCCGGTTAAAGAAAGGAAGTAGGCTGAAGCGATGAACCGTTCAACCGGTTCGTCGTCAGCGAAAAAGGTACAAAGCCGCGAATTGAACAACAGGCGCGTGATTAATACGTAACGATCGCAAATGACTGCAACGAAACGGGACGTCCAAATCGGCGGCGCATGAAGAACGACACCCGTGAAGAAAGAACCGGTTCCGTCTTTGATGCATTAACGTGCATTAACCCAAATTCGTAGGTAGCCACACGAGGGACGAGTTTGTCGGTGGAACGAAGTCGTTTCGTTCCTTTCGACCAATCTTGGCCCTGATTGACCTGACACGAGCGGCCCGGTAGCTCCACGAACAAACTGCCGTGAAATGAAGCGATTAGACCCACCTGATCGTGCTCCCCGCATAAAACTTACAAATCTTCTTTATATCATTTCTACGCCGGTATTTTCTTGGGAAGAGATTTTTCACGGGGTAGTTCTAGTAGCGGAACCAATTTAACCTTTTGCACTATGATGCTTTTGTCAAGTGCGTCAGTCAGAACTAATTTCAGCCATAACATGAGAACAGACACAGAAACTTGAAATGTTATGTGAATTTGATATCATGCAGTCGTTGACTATAGTTGGACTTGAACTCCAAATTGAAATGTATTCAAAATTCGAGTAAAATTGGTCATAACCGAAGTATGAGTGCGTCAGTCTTTGCGAAAAAATTTAGTCCTTGTGTATTATATGTAACAGCTCGATTGATGAATTTCGATAATAGGGCCTTAGGAAGTTCGGTGCGTGGTAAACCCGATGCAAAGTAAACTCGACGCGTGGTAAACTCGATGTGGGGTGAACCAGATGCGTGGTAAATCGACGCGTGGTAAATTCAATGCGTTGAGTATCTACGCGCGGTGGTTCGGCGCGTGGTGATTCGACGCGTGGTGAATTCGACGCGTGAGGGATTCTACGCGTGGTGAATTGAACGCGTGATGGATTCGACGCGTGGTAAATTCCACGCGTGAGGGATTTGACGCGTGGTGAATTCGACGCGTGAGGGATTCTACGCGTGGTGAATTCGACGCGTGAGGGATTCTACGCGTGGTAAATTCGACGCGTGGTGAATTCGACGCGTGATGGATTCGACGTGTGGTGAATTCCACGCGTGAGGGATTCGACGCGTGGTGAATTCCACGCGTGAGGGATTCGACGCGTGAGGGATTCTACGCGTGGTAAATTTGACGCGTGAGGGATTCTACGCGTGGTGAATTCGACGCGCGATGGATTCGACGCTTGAGGGATTCCACGCGTGGTAATTCCATGCGTGATAAATTCAACGCGTTGAGTGTCTACGCGTGGTGATTCGGCGCGTGGTAATTCGATTCGTGGTAAATTCGACGCGTGATGGATTCGACGCGTGAGGGATTCGACGCTTGAGGGATTCCACGCGTGGTAATTCGATGCGTGGTAAATTCAACGCGTTGAGTGTCTACGCGTGGTGGTTCGACGCGTGGTAATTCGATTCGTGGTAAATTCGACGCGTGGTAAACTCATCGCGTGATGAATTCGATGCGTGGTGAATTCGACGCGTAGTGAATTTGATGTGTGGTATACTGGATGCGTGGTAAACTCAACGCGTGGTATATTCAGTTCACAGTGAACCCATAGCACATTATACCCAACGCAACGCATAGAAATTCTTAGTATGCGACCATTTCCAACTTCTTCACACAGTCGCATCCACTGCTCTCCTCTTTTGGAATGCATAATTTTCTCTGCATTGTAAAATTGGTCATAACCGAAGTATGAGTGCGTCAGACTCGTCAAAATACTGTAAGGGGTTAAGAAAGAATTTCAGATGTTCTTGAGGCACAACGCTTCGAATAATACATCGTTCTCGTTTCTACGAAAGCAACAGCTGCATCCGCGTGCAGCAGCATCCGATTACGTATCAGCGACCTCGATCGTCCCTCATAGACTCCCCTCCCATTCGGATCATTATGTCAATGATCTCCGGCAGATCCGAGAGGAGGAAGCTCGTCCATCGAGCTCGAACTTCCTGATTCGTCTCGATCGCTAATTACTCGTAATTGCTATTGCTAAACGCGCAATTAGCAGCAGCTACAGTTACGATTCTTGGAAATCGGTAGAGGAAATTCTTGGTCGATTTAATTCGGGGGTGGTGGGTCCGATCGCGGAATATCACGGTGCAGAGGATCGCGTGCTGGGGTACCGTTTCTTCGAGGAACCTCCCTCGAGGCGTTCGGTATCTCGGGAAGCCAGTTTGGCGTCGAAAGCAAGCGCATCAGCTGTTTGGCTCGCGTGACGTCGAGCAATCAGCACCGCTTACATCGTCCGGAAAAGCGAACGAACATTGACCCATGAATCTCTCTGCGTTTTCGCTGGAAATTAGAAATCCTGACACTCGATACGCAGATTTTCTATGACAGCTATAAACGAATCGGGCGTTAACGATCCAATTAACTCGCTAATTGCGGACTGAAAGTTAGAACATTCACATTTATATTTTCTTTAGAGACAATTTTCTTGGAACATCTCGTTTAATGTCAAATCAAAGTTTCTCGTATCTACGTATCTTTCCTTTTACTCGTTTCTATCTTTCATTCTTCTCTAAGTTTCCTGTCCATTCACGCTTCCGTATCTTAATCGTCCTCTGTTTTCCACGTTCCTCCTGTTCTTGTATCTAACAAGAAAATAAACGCTCGAGAAACGCAGAAGGAATGATCGACGGGTTCCACGAAACGACACCGATAAACCCCTGATTCCGTTCCCCTTATCGTTCTTACAGTCTCCTTTGTTAATAAACCTAATCGCTTCGTTATAATGATGTATTGGCTCCATTGTCTTGCGAAACTGTGCAGCAGACTATCGCGCAATTAACGCCCCAGTGTAACGAGCTCGAGATTTGCATTTTAAACGAATCGTAGAAATCAATTACCACTATGGAACTTTGTTTATTTCGACGCGAAAAATTTTCGATGATATATTTTTCTGTACACCAATTTCCTAAGTTTTGTAACATGGTTGGTCCAAGTGATTCAAGAGAAATTTGCAGTGAAAGGAAGTTCTCGTAGATGCCATTAATAGTATATTTATTTTATCAACGCTTTGAAGGCATCTATTTCGAAGAGGAAAATTTAACCCTTTGCGATGATCTCATATTTTTTTGTACTCCAATTTCATAAGTTTATTAATATGGTTGGTTCAGGCTCTTCGCCAGAGATTTACAGTGAAAGGGAAGATCTCGAAGACGCAGTTAATAGTACATTTATTTTATCAATGCTTTCAAGGCATCTATTTCGAAGAGGAAAATTTAACCCTTTGCGGTGATCTCATATTTTTTGCACACCAATTTCATAAGTTTATTAATATGGTTGGTTCAGGCTCTTTGCGAAAGATTTGCAGTGAAAGGGAAGTTCTCGAAGACGCAGTTAATAGTACATTTATTTTATCAATGCTTTGCAGCCGTCTATTTCGAAGCGGAAAATTTAACCCTTTGCGGTGATCTCATATTTTTTGCACACCAATTTCAAAAGTTTTGTAATATGGTTGGTCCAGGCTCTTCCAGAGAGATTTGCAGTGAAAGGGAAGTTCTCGAAGACGCAGTTAATACTACATTTATTTTATCAACGCTGTGAAGCCATCTGAAAGTTACTCAAATCGTGCGAAACGTTTAGCAGCCATTTCTTCCGGCAATTTATCCGCAACAAAATATATCGAAATTCATTATTAGCAGCATTGCTATAAATTACGGCTCTTAAATCATCAGCGTAGCTGTCTCTGAACGTTTGTGTTCCTATTCCGCGATCGGATCTCGGTGCAGTTCGCGGTTCGTAGCGGTACTTTCTTGACGAATTTTTTCGTTTCCGGCTCGCGTTTAGCCGTAAAGTCAGCCACAATAAAGCATAAACCGCGAGCGGAGCGTCTTAATTGCCTGCAATTAATTTGTCCACGTCGTGCGGGTAGAAAGTAAGCCTCGTCTTCTCGCGGCCGCAGCCGCGATTATTAGAAGGCGAAAAGTTAGTTGCGTGCGTAGTCCGCCGTTCACCTTCGTTGCAGAAGGTGACGAGGGTTAAGAGGTGAGATTAGGAGGAAGCCCCTCGAACTGGGGGGTCAAATTAGCGAACCGCACGATTCTCGTTTCTTCCTTGGACGATCCTCTCTGCATTTGCACATTCACATGCGTGTTTGGGATGCTTCTCATCGATCTTGATTAATGGAAACTGTTTTGTATATTTCGTTATTTCTTATACTCGCGACATTTTGTGCTGTGGATGGCATATATGTCAGATACTTATTTAATCATCTTTTCCCAGCTTTGTATTAATTTTTACTTTTCTCTCGAATGAAACATTCTGTTCTTTTTCGACTAAATCTTCGAGTCAGCAGATTTGGGATGATCGGTAGTGAACAGACATTGGTAGGTCGAACATTGGCCGGGTGAATCGGGGTTGGGAAAAGTCATTCGATATCCTTTCTCGGGTGAATCGCGGTCATATTTGTGCAACTGTGTTAGGGCACTCTTTACGCAAACCCCATACGATCTTATATCAGATTACCGAAATCTGCTGGTATACGATTCCGTCGTCGATTGAGATACAAACGCGACAACCGGAGATCGGATTCGTAAAGGATGCGGGAGTAACGAGATCCCTGTTGTCTCCTGTTTCAGGAACGAAAAAGAGAGTCGACGACGTGGTAGCGCCCAGGACCATTCACGACATACCGGAACATGTTCTCACGTGTGGCCTCACGCTTCCTGGTAAGTCTGGAAACACCTTTTTTTATCGTACTTACACGCTGTAAAAATTTATCGAATCATTCGATTTCTCTTCCTATTGTAAGTTCTTTGCAATCAACTCTTTGAGGAACATGCTGTTAATGGTTTTACCTTGACCAGGTTAGAGTAACATTGATAAAAAGCTAGAATATGATCAATTTTTATCTTGCTGTCTCTTAAATTGCTAAACTATATTCCTCATGATAAAGTCTTATTCTTAAAAACATATTGATAATGAGGTTAACTTTGACCAGATTAATGCAACATTAAACCAAAGCCACAATAAATGCTAATGCTAATTGCCACATTAAATAGCTTCATTGGTATCTTTTGCTTGTTGCTACTTCTTTCCATTATACAAATTTGCAGACCAAAGTTAAAATGATCATACTGGCAGAATAAAGCTAATTCAACCAAAGTTACTTAAAACCAAAGTTAAAAATAACCAAAATAAAATATATATAAATGCACGACTCATGCTATAAGCAAACTGAAAATTGCAATCCTATTTTGCAACACCCTGTACAAATCCCCCGTAACGAAAGGGTTAAAGAGCTTCTCGTAAGATTCGAGACAACACGTTAACGCAACTCGGCAAAGATAACAACACACCTTGACCGTGGAGGAGTATGCGGAAGCCAGGACACACCCACCGCCACGTGGGCCTGTTAAGCTCCGTTCACACGCCCCCGCATCCTCGCCAGCCGCATCTATTTACGTGCTTGAGGACGTTCCAACGATACCGCGGCATTCTCTTTCGCGCGACCCCTTCTCGTATCCTGTTTATCCTTTCCTCGAGGCTCTCAGCTGGCCGGATCCACGGATGTCTAACTGTATTCTCGGCCCGGTGCTTTGTCAACGATTAACCGACCGCGGAATAAAGGTGTTCGCGTTGCGAGCTTTGAATGGATTGCATTGTGCGGTCAGATTTGCTCGATCGATGCGGAAAGTCTTTGCGAAAGAACTTAGTGTAACAGCACGACTGATGAATTTCGATAACAGGGCCTTAGGAAGTTCGGTGCGTGGTAAACCCGATGCAAAGTAAACTCGACGCGTGGTAAACTCGATGTGGAGCGAACTAGATGCGTGGTATACTGAACACGTGGTAATTCGACGCGTGGTGAATTCGACGCGTGATGGATTCGACGCGTGGTAAATTCGACGCGTGATGGATTCGACGCGTGGTGAATTCGACGCGTGAGGGATTCGATGCGTGGTGAATTCGACGCGTGAGAGATTCGACGCGTGGTGAATTCGACGCGTGGTGAATTCGACGCGTGAGGAATTCGATGCGTGGTGAATTCAACGCGTGAGGGATTCGATGCGTGGTGAATTCGACGCGTGAGGGATTCGACGCGTGGTGAATTCGACGCGTGAGGGATTCGACGCGTGGTGAATTTGACACGTGAGGGATTCGATGCGTGGTGAATTCGACGCGTGAGAGATTCGACGCGTGGTGAATTCGACGCGTGGTGAATTCGACGCGTGAGGGATTCGATGCGTGGTGAATTCAACGCGTGAGGGATTCGACGCGTGGTGAATTCGACGCGTAGTGAATTCGACGCGTGGTAAATTCGACGCGTGAGAGATTCGACGCGTGGTAATTCGATGCGTGGTAAATTCAACACGTTGAGTATTTACGCGTGGTGGTTCGTCGCGTGGTAATTCGATGCGTGGTAAATTCTATGCGTTGAATATCTACGCGTGGTGATTCGACGCATGGTAAATTCGACGCATAGTAAATCTAATGTGCGGTATATTGGACGCGTGGTAAACTCCACGCGTGGTGTATTCAGTGCACAGAGAACCCATGGCATATTATTCCCAACGCGGTAATGCATAGAAATTCTTAGTATGCGACCATTTCCAACTTCTTCACACAGTCGCATCCACTGCTCTCCTCTTTTGGAATGCATAATTTTCTCTGCATTCCGTGCACCTCGCGTGTTCAACGTCCCGCAGAGAAAACGAAAGAGTAGAAATATCGATGCAAGTATCTCCCAAAGAAAAATGTTTTAATTTCCCCGCACTTTCTCAGAATTCTTATTCAAAGTTCATTCGATTGAATTTCTCTGCTCATCGATCGATCATTGAAAACATTTTATTCTGCTAGCCATAGCTTTCTCTTTAAAGATGCTTCTTCCTTTTTTTCTCCCCTTGCATCAAAAACACTTCCTGTGTTCTTTGGCTCTCTGTCGTGCTCCACCGAGCAGTTTTGTCTGGAATGGCGCGTTAAACGGACAAGATGGCGGGGAGGTGTCTGTTTCGAGAAGAAAGTAGTCGGAACAAAGAGATGGACGGAATTTAATTTTAACAAAAAACCACGCGAAACGGTTTCTCTCTGTTTCCTTTGAGGATGAATACCTCATCGCGTGTGGAAGGAAGTGGCTCGAAACTTCGTGCATTCATTCAGGAATCTTTCATTTTATGCTGGCTCGGAAGTTTCGTCTTCTCAGCCATTTAATTCGCGTTAAAGGCACGTCCGTTTCCTTGTTTCCTCGGGTCGTTCGTCCAGGTGTAACTCTATAATCTTCCAGCATTCTCCTACAAGTTTTACCGTGTTATTAATCAGTCCACGGGATACATTTTTCGAATGCGCGAACAATTATACTGTCGCCGTCAGCGTAGAAAGTAAAAGGCACGCTCCGAAATCCGCGGATGGGTGAAAGGAAAAGTAGAGCTCTGTGTTTTGACGGTGGAATCTAGATGTTTATGGTGTATGCTTTCGGAGAGAATCGCTGTATTTACATTTCACCGATCACAAATTCTACCCTATTACGCAGGAATTTTCCTTCGTATTTATTCCTCTTGACTGCACTGCAGATGCCAATTTCAATTTTCACTCGAGACTGGGAAATTTAAAGTTTTCCCACTTTGTATCTTAGGACATAAACTCTGGGAGTGTCATTTAAGAAGTGCGAGACTTTGGAATTTTAGAACCGTGACACTTTGTAACTTTCAGAATTTTGAGATCATGAGAATGCGGGGCAATTTAAATTTTCAAGTTATGGAACCGATAATTTTAAATAATTTTACGAGACTTTTAGACTTGAGGTTTTGAGGTCGTGACACTCTGGGACCTTGAGAGTTTCTTAATCTTCGAAATTAAAATTCCTGAACCTTTTAAATATTTATACTCTTTTTCTTCGTAGACTTTCATATACCCATATCAAAACCTCAATTACTCAGGTATCTAAGTGTATTCGCAGGTTATTCCGGTAGATAACATATCTGTTTAATCGTGGTTTCTCAGTCAATTAAACGCGAGCATTTCCGCCCCTGCAATTTCGCACGACTTATTTGTCATGGTTTCGACCACGGTTTCGCACGCTTCCTAATTCTCATACAAACCTTATCGTCCAATTATACCTCAGTTTCCCGATTATCTCAGCTCCGGTGAAATAATCAAGGTATATCTAAAATTGACTAAAAGAGCGTGTAACTCCATAATATATTCGAAGCATGAGGGATTCGATGCGTGGTGAATTCGACGCGTGGTAAATTCGACGCATGATGGATTCGACGCGTGAGGGATTCGACGCGTGAGGGATTCGACGCGTGAGGGATTGGATGCTTGAGGGATTCCATGCGTGGTAATTCGATGCGTGGTAAATTCAACGCGTTGAGTGTCTACGCGTGGTGGTTCGGCGCGTGGTAAATTCGACGCGTGGTAAACTCATCGCGTGATGAATTCGACGCGTGGTAAATTCGACGCGTGGTGAATTCGACGCGTGAGGGATTCGATGCGTGGTGAATTCGACGCGTGGTAAATTCGACGCGTGATGGATTCGACGCGTGAGGGATTCGATGCTTGAGGGATTCCACGCGTGGTAATTCGATGCGTGGTAAATTCAACGCGTTGAGTGTCTACGCATGGTAAATTCGACGCGTGGTAAATTCGACGCGTGGTGAATTCGACGCGTGGTAAATTCGACGCGTGAGGGATTCGACGCTTGAGGGATTCCACGCGTGGTAATTCGATGCGTGGTAAATTCGACGCGTGGTGAATTCGACGCGTGAGGGATTCGATGCGTGGTGAATTCGACGCGTGGTAAATTCGACGCGTGAGGGATTCGACGCTTGAGGGATTCCACGCGTGGTAATTCGATGCGTGGTAAATTCAACGTGTTGAGTGTCTACGCGTGGTGGTTCGGCGCGTGGTAAACTCATCGCGTGATGAATTCGACGCGTGGTAAATTCGACGCGTGGTGAATTCGACGCGTGGTGAATTCGACGCGTGGTGAATTCGACGCGTAAGGGATTTGACGCGTGGTGAACTCGACGCTTGGTGAATTCGACGAGCGATGGATTCGACGCGTAGTTGCTGATCATTATTAAAAACATATCATTGTTCCCGCCTAACGAAGCATAACAAGTTTCAAATCATCTCGAAGAACACACACACTGTTCTCGTAAACTTTCCGTTTAGCTAGAGTAATCTCCGGCGATTCTCCTCTGGGGCAGATCCTCTCGAGCCTGGAGCGTGTAAAGAGCCCCGGAGTGGTTAACTGTAATCCCGTAGTTGGCAAAGCAGCCGCTTTGTCGCCGATTAGCCAGTTGAAACGGTGACCGTGCTCGTCCAAAAGAGGCGGCTCGAACAGGAAGAGGAAGCACAGGGTTCGCCTTCGAGAATCGATCGCGGCTCTCCTTCACAAAGCATCTCGGTGTCTCGATCGCGAAAGTTGCTACGACTTTTCTTCGCTCCGAGGCGTCCACGCTTCAATCCACCAGTCGATACGTTTGATCTAATTCCGAGCTCGCAAAACACTGCCTTTCGTCGCTCGATTGAGTTGAATCGACGCTAAACGTCGTGGAGACTGATTACTTTGTTACTGCTTCTTCGTTAGAGAAATTATATCTTGCGTAGAGGAATTTGGTGGTGCTGATTTGTTGGGATTTCTAAATTAGAAATTGTTAGGTTAGGTTATTAGGGGGTGGTTGTTGGAGTAATCTTTGGGAATTTGGATAATTGGCGATTTGAGGATTTGGGTGTTTGGGGATTTGGAAAATTGGGTACTCGGAGATTTGAGGATTTTGGGGATTTGTGGTTTGGAGGACTTGAGGAGTTAGGAATTTGGTAACTTGGAGACTTGGGGATTTGAGCGATTGAGGAATTAGGGGTTTGGTAAGTTGGGGATGTTGGTACTGGAGGATTTGAGAATTTGAAAGCTTAGAATTTTAGAAGATTGAGAGTCTGGGGATTTGGAAATTTGGAGATTGAGGATTTAGGGCTTCGAGAATTTCAAGGATTAGAATTTTAGGAGATTGGGTACTCGGAGATTTGAGGATTTGAGCGCTTGAGAAATTAGGGATTTGGTAATTTGGGGATTTGAAGATTTGAGCACTCGAGGAATTATGGGTTTGGCAACTTGGGGATGTTGGTACTTGCGGATTTGAGAGTTTGAGAGTTTAGAACTTTAGAAGTTTGGGGATTTGGAGATGTTAAGACTTGAGGATCTAGGAATTTAGAAGCTTGGATATTTTGAAACTTGAGCATTTGGATATCTGGGCATTTGAGGACTGATAGAATTAGAGGTTGCAGACTTACTAATTTTGGTACTTGATTTAGAAATTTGAGACTTTATAATTCTATGAGACTGGGAGATTGAAGATTTAGAGGTTTGAGAACATGATTTGGGAAGGTTAGAAGTTTGAGAATGTATCTCAAACATAAATAATTCAGGAGCTTAAGACCGAATTTAGAAATTCAGAGCCATAAAAATACAGAAATTTCGAAGTTAATAAATAGAACAATTTCTATAATAATTTGATAATCAACAAAGACAGTAAATTCATAAAAGAACATATAAGCGTAATAGAAGGAAAGAAGCGTATGTGTTCCTAGATCGTATGAAACATAATTTCTCATTTCCAAGTTATTTTCTCGTTTGCAAGGATGGTCGGTTACGCGACACCGTGTATTACAGCGCGTTAATCGTCCCTTAAACGACGAGGAGAACACGATCGAAGGTAACGATACGTCCGAGCGTTATCAACGTCGATCCCACGACACTGATATACTCTTAACGCAGCACTATTACCTGCAATAGCGAATTACCGTTATTTCGAAGATCGAGGCTCGATTATTGTAATAAAGCGGCGTAGGGAAACGGCAGGAAAATCGGCCATTTTACAGCCCCTTCCCTCTTCACTTTCTGATTTCAAAGCTACGATGCCCGGAAGATCGTTTCTCGTGTAAAAGGGCGAGGTCCGTATCCGCGAACCGCTCCACTAGCTCGTGCACGGATCAAGCTAAATCATCTAATTCATGCTCGAGCACACGAGCGCGTAATTTAGCCGAAGGAGCTTGCACGTGAAAGCGGCCCTCTCTTTGCGATCGCCCGACAATAAAGATGTTTGCAGAGCCGTTGACCCGGCGACTTCGATAATCCACCATCGTCTGACGAATCTCCGCTTCATCGAAAAGTTCACGGATACTCAGAAACGTGCAACACGCCTGATATTTACGGGACTTAATTGGAATTATGAGAGTGCAACACGATAAAGAAATTTCTCATCTGGGTGTGTTCATTCTAGAATTCATCCTTTTTTCAATTACATGGCCTGATGCTATAATGGTGTTTTACGTTATTCAATTTGATCGATATAAAACTGTTAAACGACCAATTAACATCGACTTCAAGGAAGATATCGTGGATGCATTGTATCGTACCATCTGTTCAGACCTCCGTGGTATTTCGCGTGGGTGTAACCGCATAGTTACACAAGTGCAAAAAAAGACTGTCCGCGATAATTTATCATGCGTTTGCATCGCCGCAAAATTTACGTCCCCTAGCCCGGATATAGACGAGTTATGATAATGGCCGCGTTTATGCAAAGGACGGGCATTAGACTAATCACCTATGCACAGTTTGCGGTACCTTGTTCATTGTACCGGTCGCGGACAGCGATAATTAAAGACCTTTCCCCAGCCTGCTGGTTATTAGTCGCGGCCTGTTACCGTTGGATTTATGTTAGCTTGCCAAACGATGGAAGATTCTCCGAAGAATCCCAGATAAACTTATGAATCAATTTTGCAAATACCTATCATCATATGTTATTCTCTTTCAAAACATATTAACATGTTTTCATATTAACCCATTTGCAATTTAATGCACAACTTAATTTTCTACTGTGTAGCCTACATTTTTAGGTTAAATTTTATAATAGTATAAGAGTTCATTCTTGTTCAAATCCATGATGGAGGCTCTATAAAATTTCCTTATCTTTCAACCTTTCAGTCAAAATTTCACTTCATTCAAACTTCATTCACTTCATTCAAACTCAGGCAAAAGTTGTTTGCTGCAACAGAGGGGTGCTTGAAACCCATAATCGAGGTTCTCCATAAAATTTTCTAACCATTCAAACTTTCAATCTAAATTTCACTTCATTCAAACTTCATTCACTTCATTCAAACTTAGGCAAAAATTAAGTTTCAAATTGTTTGCCGCAAGAGGGGTGTTTGAAACCCATAATCGAGATTTTCCATAAAATTTTCTAACCTTCCAACCTTTCAATCTAAATTTCACTTAATTCAAACTTCATTCACTTCAAACTCAGGCAAAAAGTTTAAAAATTGTTGCAAAAGGGGTGTTTGAAACCCATAATCGAGGTTCTTCATAAAAATTCCTGATCCGTTTCAAATAAGACGACAGGAGATCGCTGACCGAGGCAACGTAACATTATATGATAACGAGAGGAAATTTGGAACAGCAACACGTAGCAAGAACACATTGTTTCATCGTCACACTTGCTAACCGTGAACCAAAGAGGAAGCCTGGTTACGGAATAATAGCGTTATGATTAAAACCGGTTAATACACGGCTGGAACATTATAATTTTCGATACTCGATAATCGCGAATTCGGCCGTTGTTTTAGGAGGCGATTCGAACCGGCTACGTGAGCAATTACGGATAAGTTGTCTTGTATCTCGCAGAATTCAGGGTACGACCCAGATCCTCGGCAAATGTCCGGCTAAAGTTTCGTCGAGATTCCTTGTTGATCGATAGATCGTTCTTGGAACAGGTTTATCGATGGGAGTACAAACATTAACCCTTTCGAGCCTCTTGCGCATTTATTTTTAAGTTAAACCTTAACAAATTTTTTCCTGTACAAAATTTAAAAAGTACTCGTATATGTACATAAAAAAACTATACAATAAAATTTAATAATTATAAAAAAAATAAAATTGAAGTTCAGTAACTGCATAGTGAAACTTTCTCCTGTACAAAATTGAAAAAGACCTTACTCGTACATGCGTATAAATAAAAAACTACATAATAAAATTTAATAATTATAAAAAAAATAAAATTGAAGTTCAGTAACTGTATAGTAAAACTTTTTCCTGTACAAAATTGAAAAAGACCTTACTCGTACATGCGCATAAATAAAAAACTATATAATAAAATTTAATAATTAAAAAAAAAATAAAATTGAAGTTCAGTAACTGTATAGTGAAACTTTCTCCTGTACAAAATTTAAAAAGACCTTACTCGTACATGCGCATAAATAAAAAACTATATAATAAAATTGAATAATTATAAAAAAAATAAAATTGAAGTTCAGTAACTGTATAGTGAAACTTTCTCCTGTACAAAATTTAAAAAGACCTTACTCGTACGTGCGCATAAATAAAAAACTATATAATAAAATTTAATAATTATAAAAAAAATAAAATTGAAGTTCAGTAATTGTATAGTGAAACGTAACTGTGAACCGTAACTCGAGAGGGTTAAACAAAAGCAATAATGAACACGTAAGATAGGAGGATCTCGACGGAAACACAGGTTCGTTTAGAAGCAACAGGATCGATCGCGCGAATATATGTATCATCGATACACGCAGGCTGTCTCATTAAGCCGGTTCAGGCCTGACGATTTCATCTTTCATCCGAGCGATTAGAGAGAGCGACTGACCGACAATAAGTTCCGTAACGAGGCAACAAGAAGATCGCTGATTAATGAAATCCCCCGATCGCGCGATAATTCACTGTTTGATTAATTCGCCGATTATTCACCGATCGGCCCGCTACAAAATACCCGGCCTCGTTCCGACTGATCCGAGTCGTGTAGTTCGCGCTGATTGATCAGATAATAATTCTCCGAGTATTTAGAGGAGGCGCTACGATAGTGCTACGGTTAGGTGAATTATTGAATGAAAGCGCACGGCGATTCGTACATTGATTAATTCGACGATAATTCCCCGCAACGTTCGATTAACGAACGACTCGTACGATTCGTTGGAACGATTAGATCGAGTTAACAGTCAGTCAACGCGCTAATACGTTCAGATACGTTAGAGATGCCATTGCAGATACGCGTTCGGAGTAAAAGTATAAAGATACAGAGTAGATTAAACGTATTTATCTAAAGCGTACTTTCGACCATTAAAAGGTACGAAACACATAATTGAAAGGAAGAAAAGGTAGAGCGTGAGAATGTTCGAGATTCGTCGAAGCCCTCGAACAGAACCGAGATTTTCAATTTTCTTAGCCAGACAAGTTAGCTCGAGATTCGCGACGGTTCTCCCAGTTAATAGATTACGAACGGTCACGCGTTAGCAAGCACAGCTCGAAACGTAGCCATTCGAATGGCACGCAAAGTGAGGTGCAAAAACTTAATGAACGCCGCCGCGTGCCGATGAATCGACCGATCGGATCGCGAGCCGATCAGATCGATATCAAACCGTCCAGCCCGTAGCTGCTCGAACAACTATCGGATCGTTGCATCGTTGTGTCGCGACGTCTCGCGGTCTCGATTAACTCTCAATGACTTATTCCTGGCGTTAATTGCAACGATAAACGACCAACCACCGATTGTTTCCAACATCGGCCTCGTAAACCATCCTTACGCGGAACACCTGTACATCGTTCTTCAAGGCATCTTCTGCTTCCAAAAATGGAGTAAAAGCTACTTTCTTTTCACCATTTTCCCAAACTCTTTCATTCTTCAATTGTTAAATTCTTGAATTTCTTCGTTCTCGGATACTTACATTCATAGACTCTTGAATTCTTAGATACGTAACATCATAGACTCCTACATTTTTGCATTCTTAAATTATCAAGCTTCAAAATGTTTCAAAATTTTGTACATCTCCAAACTTCCAAATTCTATGATCTCCTCATCTCTGAATTCCTAAATCTATACCTTGATAAATGTTCAAACTTCAAATCGGAGTTTCAACCTTCAAAATCTCAATCCCCAAACTCCCAAATGAATTTCAAGAATTTTGAAGTACAAAGTACCGACATGTAACAAGATAAATTGCAAATTTTCCCGAACGCGAGGAGAATAATCTCGAACACGCGCAATCGCTGTTTACAACTGCACCTTCTGATCCAGCAAGAAACGAAAGGAGGAACAGTTGGAAGGAACCGTTCGCACGGGTAATTCGCGTGTGCTGGAAAACTTTCTGAGAACTGCGATCTGTTCCGAAAGTATTCCATACGTGTACATAATCTTGTACTCTGCCGTGTGGTCTAGAATGCAGACGGTGTATGTACATACGTGGCGAGTTCGTGCGTGGCTAATGCGGTTGATCCAATCGTCCAGGTGATAACCATAATCACGTAGCAGCTTGGTGTACGGAACGTGTCCGTACCGCCTCCAATGTTATGATTTGTCGTTGCAACCTTTTACGACACTGTTGCAGTGAGCATTGTACATAGATTTCATAATCGACTCGCTATATGGAGCTTTTCCGGGTACGAGATCAAAGTTTACGAAAAAGTCTCGGATATGTAATTAACCGCTACACGGTTGTGAGAAAATTATGGTCCGGTTCGTTTGCTCATTTTCATCCGATGCAAATGTGGAGCGCCAGGTTTCCCATTCGTTCGCGGCACGTTCCACGCTCGGTCGATTAAAATTCGCTCACCAATTAGCAGCTCGATCCCGTTCCACGTTGGACAGCTCGGTCCGCCCTCGATACTGCGTTTCTACTCGTAAATAACGAGGATCGTGCGGGCGTGGGACCCGCCACAGGGGTTTCGATCGAAGAAACAGGCACGGCGGGAAAAGGTAAAAAAGCCCGAGGAAACGGAGAAAGGTGGATCGTACACGTTCGATCGCAATTTCCTCACTACTGCGTTCATTCGATGCATTACAAAAATATTGACGGAGATACTTTGATTGGAATTGCAAATAAAATTGTTCTTGTCTTTCATATATCTTTAGAAGAGACAAGACATCTCTTTAGGTCTTTCAGTTTAAACGTGTACTTATTTCTGTCTTCAGGTGAAGATGTCTGGTTTCAAGATGTCGATCAACCTGTTACAGTTTTATGAAATCTTCACAATTTTAATTTTCACTGTATGTCTCTATTAAACATATGTCTGGATTAAACACATGTGCATTTAAAATGTCTGTATTAAACATACATTGACAAAAGTGCTTGCATCTGAAATTCGATCTTGAACAGATGGTTGAAAGTCCCCTGAATTCTTACAGAACGGAAAATCGGAAAAATCGTACGGGTAGTTTAGAATATCCACGAAGAACGGGAATCGGTAGATCGATCGAGAACACTATGATTCGAGCGCGGAACCTCGATTTGCCGGACGATCGAGCCGGCCAATTGAGCTATCCAGGCCGCCGACAAATTACTTCTTCCTAAGTCTAATATTTCAAACGGGCTGCCGCCCACAATTTCATCTCCGCGTTCGTTCGAACGCGGCTGTTGCCTTCCAGTTCTCGCAAATTGCCTTCCCTCGTTTCCGCATCAAACGTCTCCGACGATCCATGGTAAGAACAAGGCTTTCATCCTCCAGCTGCCGTTTCGTTTCATAAGAGTCTAAAACGATACCGTCGAGTTTCCCAGCTCCTTTCGCCACACTTCCGTCGCGACTTTGTCCACGGCTGAATTCGTTTCGTGTTTAATGATCGAATCGGTAGCCCGTTTCTAACGGAGATCCGTCCAGCCGCCTACTAATTGGCCGCTTCGATCTCTCCCATAGATCCACGGTAACGGTCACGATGGATAGATAAAACAGAGGCGTGGTTCACGTCATTTTAACGTCGCTACGTGCACGGGGTGGCGGTGATGCCACGGGGGTCGGGTCAGGGATCGAAACGCGCCTCTACGCTCTGCTGGGACTCACGCTGTGTGCTCTATCGATGGAAAGTTTCGATAAAAGAACGCTGTGCCTCCGATCGAGAATCGTTTCGATAGAAATTAGGGCTACGCCCCGGTTTCACCGTGAATTTTCATCGTGTTGCAACGATTAGCTTCGCAAAGGTCGACGCCACCAATGTTGCATGCAAATTTCATTATCTCGATGATAGAAAGCTACTTGCATTTAATATTTCGCGAACTTTGTCTCTTCGTGATCCAAACTGGTCCAAGTTGCAACCATTATTCGTGCAGGTCCGTAAAGGTCGGTACTTACAAATCTTTATTACATCGCTAACTAAATTTTCGTTCTTCAATTCCATTCATTCCTTCCAATTTCTTACGCGATCATTTTAAATGTTCGCATTTTATTTTTTCATGTTTGCAAATAAAAGTATGTAGGTCTATAGTAGTAATAGTATAGTATATTGCAATGATAGAGTAGTAATCCAAGATAAAATTGCATAATTTAAACGCCAATCGACCCTGAAACACTCGGTTAACTTTTGAAACGCGAAGAAGCTGAAAACAGCAGGCGCCGTTCGTGCTTCGCGCGTCTCGCATGATCGACGAGCGGTACGCAGAAGTCGATAGTCTGTCGAAAGGTGAAAGATCGAAAGGTTAATAGAGGTCGAGCGTTTCTTTTTTCTCGCGTTGCCGCGAACGCACTGGCTCAAGTAGCGAACGCATGCCAACTTTTGTGAAAGGACTTTCCATAAATAATATGCTTTTCTCGGTATTAATCAACGTTTAATATATTCGTCTAACAAGCAATTTCCTCGAGACTGCTTGCCTGATAAAAAATGCAGGATTGGCTCCTTTGAGGAGACTATTCTTGGCAAACTTTCGCTTCGGAGTCTCGATTGATTTGGAAAGAGGAATTATTCAGTGAATATTCTGTGAGAAGAGAATTTTAAGGTAGTTCAGGTATACTCTGCTGAATGGTTGATCTATCGATTCAAGTTTGAAGGAAATCAATTTCAAAGTCATCAAATGTCAAGGTCTAGGTCTTTCAAGGTCCGAAAGTTCTCAGGTTTCAAAGTTTTCAGATCTCAGATCTAGGTCTTAAAGTTCTAAGGTCGCAAGATCTCAAGATAGCCTCAAGGTTTATAGGTCCCAAAGGTGAAATATTATAAAACATATGGTCTACGAATTAGGTGTCAGACCCGCATCGAACCTTATCCAAATATCGAGTGTCAAAGTGATCGAAAGAATGACAAGACGCGGTGGAAGGAAGCATGAAAAGGACTCGTTCGTTCACATTAACGACACGTGAGCGAAGGAAAGTGCGACTGGAAACTACCTGTTCGTCGTCGGAAGGATTGTAATTGCAGATCCTTCGGACCGATCCGCATTAGCATCGCAGGGAATTTACATCGCGACTCGGCATGAGAAACGTAGCGGGAATCGATTATTCCTCGAGAGAAGCGTGTTGGTGCGGTGCAGCGACTAATTAAGCGATTATAGCGTTTCGAGCGAGCTAACGAGTGTTAATCCAGAGCCGAGTCGTGCCTGACAGAGCTAGCTAGGGTCAGTCTGCCTCACGCTCGCGCGAGCACCACGATTATTTTACTTATCAGCGTGTTTAGACCAAGTTGTACAGGTTTCTCCGTAACGTGCACGTCTTCTGGTTACTCGATGACCGCCTTTCTTATTATTCTGTCTCCAATTAAAATCAATTTCTTCGACGCTTCGGGATACCTGTTTCAGGATCGTGTTACGCTAGAAACGATGATAAAGCACGGACAGTGAGTTCGGAGCCGCTTTTCCCGAGCTAATTGAGCCATTAACTCTGACTATGAATCGGTTGGAAGAAAATTAAACTTTTTCGACAAACGTTCTCTCAGAGATATACTGCAAGTTTTACCACGGCGTAAATGCTTGAACAATTATAATTTGTCTTGGTAGCGAAAGGGTTATTAAAAAAGAAGGATTCGAACGAAGCGGAGATCGCTAGTAGCCGCGAGGCGTCTGCGTGCCGCTGCTCGTGAGAAAGATGAACGATAGTCAGATGGATACGTCAATACGCGTGCCATTAGTCATATGCATTTCCGATTTATCGCCGCCCCGTAAATCCCTGATTTCTAATTACATGCTCGCGATACTCCCCGTTCGTCGAAACGGTCCTTCTCGCTTTTCTTCCTATTTCCTCTATCGCGCGTTCGGCTCAGATCGATTTCTATTAAAATGAAAACGTCGATGCGCCGTGAAAAGGGGCTGCAGGGCGTAGCGGAACGTGCAATTCACCGACACCTGGCTAACTTATTGGCGTCGATCTCGTCTGGTCCGCTGCATCGGACGGAAGATCTACGCGGGAGAAACTCGAGTCTCCTTCCAGTTCAATAATGGATATTACGCGTATTTTCTATTAATTTGCGATTCATTTTTATTTAATTACTGATAGGTGGAGTCACATTATTATTGATAGTTCGACTGTCACAATAAAAGTTAACTGTTGTCAGACATACTATAATACAAGTTATTAAGAACAAGAATCTTTCAATTTCATCTTCAAATCTGATAGTGCATATCATTGTCTCAGCGTTAAGTTCTTGTCCAATAAATTTATCTGAATTTGCAGCGTCGGTTACAAGCATACCCAACAAGTTAATTCAAAACGTCAAAACAGCACACAAATGATGCTCGCATATGTACATAGTTATTTAGTCCGTGTGTCGATACAGAAGCAGTAAATATCGCGATGCATTTTGCGATACATGAACGTCAGACTGGGAACAAGTTTTACACTCGCTAGAACTCGAAGCGAGGATCGTGCGCTCTCGAAACGAACGCATACCCCAACTCTCCTCCCTCTTTGAACAGAAGAGGACGTCGTGAGCGTAAGTACGCTTGATTTACGCTAAAAGCCAAGTCGGACCGGCGTTCAATCTTTATCGAGGGGGTAATGCGATGATGATGGACGAGCGACGATTTGTAGAGGCGGAATGCGCGCCGCGCAGGATATATGCGCGTCCGCGCTGTGGAACGGTTATTATTGTAACTCGATCCTGGGACGCGGCGCGCCAGGTAGAAAGCGCAGGAATTTCAGGGAGAGACCGCGGGGAAATTCGATGGGAATATTGTTTTCGAGGTTCGAATCTTCGAGATGTTTCGTGGGAAACGAAAGCGTCTGAATAAAGTCATTTCTCGAACGCCAGACGTGCGTGGATCCAGACGCTAATCGGTATCAGCCTTTTAACGCTTTCCTGCTCACGTATTCACCTGATTTATCGCTTATATACCTTTTTAAAAAGGATTATTCTACTAGGAATGTTTTTTCATTGCCAATACTATTAGGTAAAAGCCGTGCACCTGTACAGTCGTTAATTTTTAATGACATTTCTTTCTGGAATTTTGCGACATTTTATGACTAGTCTTTCATTCGTCTGTTCTGATATCTGAATCTATATTTTATGATCATAGTCGTCCTTAAATATTCTTTAGGTAGAAATAACCTTTTAGTACATAAATGAAAGAGGTCTGAGAAATAAAGAGATAACTCAAATGTTACAAGAAATAATACTTCATGGACCTAAAGAAATTCTCATACTATGACATAAAGGTGCAATGAATCTATGTAATAATACCTGGAGTAATTATATGTAATAACACTTTAACGCACAGTTGAATCACCAATGAGTGATACGCAATTAATAAGTGTTAAGTAATATTATCCGGATCAGATTCGAGCAATTAATTGAACAACAAGACCCAAAGGTTGTCGCGTGACGATCAGTCACGCGCCGACACTTCTGTTAGGTTTCTTCCCCGGAAGCACAAGGTTCTTCACTCATTGCAACATCGACGAGAAGGATAAAAAGCAGCGAGTTATACACGGAAGGATCGGTGCGGATGTGTGAAAACGTCCATCGGACATCGTGCCTCTCGTGACAGCGATGCCAGTCTATGAGCTGCAGGCAATCCGTAGTCTCAACGTCTTCATCTCGCGGAGAAACCGCTGGTAGAAGGCCGCCAATCGATCGGTTATGGTAATCCTAGTGGCTGGCTGGATCGTAAAAAAAGGTCGCGTCCGCCAGCGTGATTTTGCATTTCCTTGCTTCGAGAAATCACGCCGAGCAGTGTTCGATGTTTACGACGCGATTAACCGTACTCGTTCCCCATGGTCGCCTGCCGATTTTCTATGCAGCCTTCGGCTTCTGTGGAAACGGTCGAGGATTCCTGAAGAGGCCGAATCGAGATCTCGAGAAGTTTGGATCGTGAAGAACGTTCGTAGAAATCGGTAAACTGCTTAAGCGTGAATTATGAAAGGATGCCTGAATGGGGTGAAAAGAGTTAGGAAGTTTGGGGTTACTTGAACAAATCATACAAATTGACTGACAATGAGAGAATTGTCAAAGTTCGGAGAAAGTGGGGTTACACAGGATCTTATTAGGAAAAAATGTGGAAAGAATTCAGCCTGAACATAGAACCTTGATCTATAATATATTAACCGAGATAGTTCGATACGTTGAGCAATTTGAGTTTACCATAATGGCTAATACGCGCAGCTTCAGGGTACTAACTACACAGGAAATTTCTTTAGACGTGATTTACAGTTCGCTGTCAGAAGTGTACTTAAATTTACAAAGTTCGACGTACAAGAAGATTATCAGCACGCGAGTAACAATGAAAGATCTCGAAAGGTCATGGCGTTACGACAAGGCTGAAAATGCGTAGCACCTGTACCATGAGAGCCCGCGAAGCGTGCACGAGCCTCTACCCCCTGGCATCGAGCATTATTATCGCGTTACCACGTAATCGCCCATATAACTTACACCGCTATGAATTATCATTAACGCCTCGAGCAATCCCCCGGGCGGAATTCAAGCTGCTCGTGCACTCGTTGAGGTGGCCGTGTTTGTCGTAATGGCACGTGTCCTGAGAATCACGAAACCTTTGTCCGTCAATTCCCTCAACGTTTGTCGCACGGAAGTATTCAATTTTGACATTAATGTGATTGGAGACAAGTTCTCTTGGAGACAAGTGCAAGAAGGGACAAATATTCAAATGGGGTTGAAATATGAAATATTCCATAATATATATAATAGTTGCATAATTGTGATCATATATTACTCATAACAGCTGATAGATACCCATTTGGTAAATTTGGAACAGTAATATTCTGAGTTGCATATACATAATATTTTGCAGTGGGTTATTTCTTGTAAAGTACCGAAATTTTCGGCTGATGCCAGTATTCGATCGTCAGAGAGGCAAAGCACGTCGAGGATTTATCCGGCTTCCTCGGCGATCATATCGCACAGGGTCTAATCGATAAACAACGAGGCGATTGTAAACCAACATCGATCGAACGTTAGGAAAGCCCGATCCGAGGCGATAGGGGGATCAACACAGGATCCACGTCGCGAGTCGGTCACGATTAAGACAATAAGATTTTACGATGTCCCCTATTTCAGCCACTTATCCTACGGGGATCTGACCGTGTTCGGGACGTTATTACATTTTCATCGGTGCACTGCTGGTTTCGTAAGCGACCGAGAGATTTTGCTCGAAGATGACCTACTCCGCGCGATAGGCACCGCTAAAAGCCAATCATTTAATAACTTACGCCCGGCTCCAAGATTACGATCGTCTGTGGTACCACGGCGAATCGGATCATGCTCTGTAATCAAATGTTGTTACCGACTTTTATTACGCCGTTAATGCGACTCGCTGTGCGATTATTCTTACTTCCTTCTGTTACACGTACTCTGTGTAAAAACCTGACTTCTCAGAAGACTGTCAAATATTCCTGACACTCGATGCTTCAGACACTCGAATAGTCTTCAGATAAATTTCTATGAGTTCATTTTTAAAATAGACCTGATAATTCTTGGTCCCAGAATTAAATTTGTAATACCATGTTTTTAAACATAGATTCAGTTTTGAGACGTAGACACCTAGTTCAAATGGCAGTCTGCAAAAGGGGTCGAAATTCAGTCCCTTCTGCCATGTGTTCTTTTTCTTTTTAATGTGCATGCACACTTATCTCGAATCAGAAAAGATGAAATAAATTCAAACGACATCATTTGTACTCAGACGAAGTAAATTGTCAGTGTAAAAAGTCAAAAGAAGTAGTGATTCGAATGTCAATTAATTTGGGGATTCGTGTTCGCAGGCTACACGGATACGAATGGCAGACCCGTTCTCGAGTTCGAGGATGACCCATCCAGAAGGGAGACTCTCACCGTTAAAGAAGCGTCGTCGTTTCTTCTCTACCTCGCTCGTTTACCCAGGTACGTATCGGATATATTATTATATCATTGAACGAAGTATCGTATATCTTTCTGTCGCTTGATTTAATAGGTTTGATTCACGTAATCGAAATTAATTATAACTCTTATCGTAATAAATTGCGTAAGGAAAATTTCTCGGGTTACTTCTGCGATATTTCACTGGACTCTCGCGCCGATATTCCGAACATTCTTGGGCGTAATTTTAGCTTTTTTATCTTCGTTGCAAACTTGTACAGTGATAAACTACTTGATGTAAATTTTAGAGACATTTCCGCAATATTTTGAGGCATTGCTTTTTACAAGAAATTTTGAATAAAGTAAACAATTTATGTTTACGTTATTTTGTTACCATCGATGCATGGATGTATAAAATCTTTTTTTAAGTTGATAAAATTATGCAAGGAAGAGTTTCTTTTTCTGGCAGCATAGTAATATTACTATTACACGGCGATGCGGCGATAAAATCGAAAAGTAATCATCTGTCTGTCAGATTGCACGAAATATCAGACGGTACCTGTTCCTCGATCAGGAAATTGCACGACAGACAATTTGAAGGTGTTCCGATGTGGAATTGGCACGGGATCCCATTGGCGGATCGAAAACGAAACGGGACAAGGATAACGATAAAATAAATTGGCATTATGCTCGATTCTTATCAATGAAATATGCACTTTCTCCGAACAATGGGCATATTATGTAATGCGAAATATATTCAGTTTCCTCGTGCACGCTTTCCTCGATGCCGCGATAATGGACCCCACCGTTATTCAAAATTCTATTCCGACGCGTTAAGTGGCGCATGATTTACCGCCATTCCCGTCCCGCCGCCTTTTATTCTACCGCTCGAACACCGTTTTAACGCGTCGTCGATACGATCGGCAAGTCCCGGAGAAGAGAAAGAATTCTACTCGGAGAAAGGGCAACACCTGTTTATATCCTCTATCCGCACGACAATATCGCGTTTCTCCAAATTCCGTTCGAATAATTCAACTTTACAATTAACCCTTTGCGCCCGAGAGGTGGCTCTCAGTCACCATTTTATTTAATACAATAATTTGAAACAAGCATTTTTAACTGGTTCTTTAATATGACACGTGTGGTGTATAAACATAGTGAAACAAAGAATAATGGAAACTAGTGGACAAATAATAACCTCAATAGAATTCATTTAACTTTTTAACTAAATTTTAAAGTTGCTGTTTGTGAACAGTCAAATTACCTTCGAGTGCAAAGGATTAACCCTTTGCGCCCGAGAGGTGACTCTCAGTCACCATTTTATTTAACACAATAATTTGAAACAAGCATTTTTTAACTGGTTCTTTAATATGACACGTGTGATGCATAAACATAGTGAAACAAACAATAGTGGAAATTATTAGTAGACAAATAATAACCTCAAAAGAATTCATTTAACTTTTTAACTAAATTTTAAAATTGCTGTTTGTGAACAGTCAAATTACCTTCGAGTGCAAAGGGTTAATCCTTTGCGCCCGAGAGGTGGCTTTCAGTCACCATTTTATTTAATACAATAGTTTGAAACAAGCATTTTTAACTGGTTCTTTAATATGACACGTGTGATGTACAAACATAGTGAAACAAAGAATAATGGAAACTATTAGTAGACAAATAATAACCTCAAAAGAATTCATTTAGCTTTTTAACTAAATTTTAAAGTTGCTGTTTGAAAAGAGTTAAATTATCTTCGAGTGCAAAGAGTTAACCCCTTGACTTTGACGAGTCTCACTCGTGATGCATTTAGAAATCAAATCTTCCTCAAATTTTTAACACTCTTCAACTTGAAATTTAGGTCCAACAATAATTTGCATAATGAAGAATCGCTGAATATACTCACATTTTAATTTTCTTTATTTGTTTTAACATGTTTTGACTGACGCATCTGGCAAATAAATTGTACGGCAAGAGATTAACGAATCAGAACATATTGACATTAGAATTAATTTTCAATCCTAGCAAGAGAATCGGTAAAGAGGCTTGCCTTCTCGAGGTAGCAATTAATTGAAATCCCCGATAATGTTGGTCGTTTATCAGCGTAATTGAATTATCCGAAGGTAATTGCTCGGCAATTTTTCGACTCTCGAAACGGCTATCGATTAGCGACTGGTTACAGAAACGTATCGGACTAATTAATAGCGGTGCCCGATTACGGGTAGACGTTCGTCTAGGCGATTCTCCGAGTAAAGAAGAGTGATGTCGAGCGAAACGCAAGCCGCGATTTTGCACCTCGTCTGTGATTACGGTGGGCGGCACCGGTCATGTTACGATCGTGGAAAATTATAATTATTACGAAAACCGTGTTCGATCGCTTGTTTGTTTATTTGTTGGAAAGTGCGCGACTCGTCCCTTCCCTTTCGAGGGGATTAATAAATCGTCGATTCAGTGCCGGTCGATTGCAGTTATTATTGCCGGCGATCGCAGAGGAAAAGCGGACAGATGAGCGTAATAAATCGCGAGTGGTGCCCGAAAGTTATATTTTTCGGCCAATTGAATTATACGAGAAGTCAGTTGTTAATAACGTTTTTTTAACTAGGATATTTATTAGTGTACTTTTATTACGAGACTTTTTACCTATAAAATTTTAATGACCTTTTTTATTCCGAGCGCTTAAATTAATTTCTCCCTGACGTGTTCGTTTATCGTTTCTCGCTACATAAAATTCAACGACCATAATTGGAACAAGGAAGCAGGAATTAATAGCTAATTTATGGCTAGTAGATAAATATTGCTTATTTTTAACGTCAAATATTTCTCCAAGTAAACGAGGATGTCTGAGAAAATATGAAGGTGTGAGAAATCAAGATCTTTTGTTTCGTTTTTAATAAAACATTGCAGAATTTTCACAAGCAATTAATAGGAATGCAAACGCCAAACAGCAGATTCTCGAGTTCTTTCGTTCAACCACCTTCGCATACTCGGGTCGTAAAACATATCGTACGATAGCCACGGCAGCCCATTGCGGTATCGTTCATCGTGCAACTTTATGGTGCCCCGTGCAACCGTCTTGTTCGAACAAACCCCATTCGAAGAAACGAGAAGCCCGAGGAGCGAAGAAGACGCTCGATATTGCTCGAGGCTCCTCTCGAGAGCTTGTCTATCTTTCGACATCTTGCATGCGCTTTTCGTGCGAGTACAGGAAAATCGACCGACTCGATACTCGTGATTCTCGATATTCTCTGAATTTAGCTCGTAAATATTCGCCAGGGTATAATTGCGGCACTTTTGTCCGCTTCCGGCGGTATTTGCATTTATGAACCTTAACGGATATTTTTATAAATTTCCATTTTCATCGATTTCACGGAAAAGCTCGGAGAAATTACGAGGCCTATCGTACTTCATCTTGGAAAACGATTCGACTGCATTCCGCGATGAAATTCCTCACAGTCAGCTTTAATGTTCTTCGGGGTAATTAACGTTTTATAATGCGATACGCGAATGTTTTGCGTCTCGACGGAGTTTTCCCATGCTGCGAAATATCCGCGCGAAATTCCAAACGAGCTCTTACGGTGTACATCAAAATTCAAGGATTAGTTGAGTTGTATTGTTGTATATCTATCTTGCATTAGCAGGATATTTCTTTAGGAGAATAGATATGAAACATTTTCGTTAGAATAGGTATGAAACGTTTCTATGTTTAATTGGTTAGCATGAAAATCTTCAAATGATACAATCTTTGTCAACAGTTTTATAGAGAGTATAGAGGCAATATATGTATGTACATATGTATAGACATTAGAATTAATTGCAGCAAAGTCAGAGACAGTCATAGGGACATTAAAATAAGAACATGTTCGAAAAATAGTATAAAGTATAACCTCGAACATAGACATATTGCTACATACTTTATATGTTAATGTATACTTGAATAATTGTAGCAAAATCAGAAATCATAGAATAATTGGTACAAAAGTCAGAGACGGTCATAGGGACATTAAAATAAGAACATGTTCGAAAAATAGTATAAAGTATAATCTCAGACATAGACATGTTGCTACATACTTTATATATTAAATAGAGTATACTTGAATAATTGTAGCAAAATCAGAAATCATAGAATAATTGGTACAAAAGTCAGAGACGATCATAGGGACATTAAAATAAGAACATGTTTAAAAAATAGTATAAGGTATAACCTCAAACGTAGACATGTTGCTAAATACTTTATATATTAAATAGAGTATGCTTGAATAATTGTAGCTAAATCAGAAATCATAGAATAATTGGTACAAAAGTCAGAGACGGTCATAGGGACATTAAAATAAGAACATGTTCGAAAAATAGTATAAAGTATAACCTCGAACATAGACATGTTGCTACATACTTTATAAATTAAATAGAGTATACTTGAATAATTGTAGCAAAATCAGAAATCATAAACTGAAAGATCCAGTAGGTACATTTACGTAAAGACAGTACAAAGTATGAACTTGAACATAAACATATTGCTACATTATTTTAAATGTTACATTATACGTCAAGTTACATAAAATACATAAGATACAATGTACGTCAAGATACATAAGATGCATTATAAATATTTGAAGTAATATTTTTCAACATTGAAAGTGGACAAACGATACTTTATTTCGAAGTCGATTTCTCGTAGAGTCTCTAAAGAATCCCAATAAGTGTTCGTTGAATACAGAATCCTGCAATTCCCACGATCGTCCGAGATAATAGTGGCGACTGTGCAAACAGTTTCACCTATCGGATGATCCTCGAAACTGGCACGCGGAAGGTCGCGGGACCCTCTGGTCATTATGCGTTCATAATAACGAACGTATCGCGGTAATAACTGCGATATGTTCCGGTAGCGAAGAAGAAAGCGGATCCAACGAGGCAGACACCGCTGGAATCCGCCGACGAAAGCTAACAGTGTCATAATGATCCACGGAACACGATCGCCATAAGTCAACGTACCGGTTACGCGGGATTCATTAGTATTTTTCTTCGTGCGGCTCCTTTTTTTCTGTTTTCTCTGGCGAGTGCACGGTGGGAAAGCGACGTGGACGTAACGGCGAGTAGGATTATTCTTGACCTCTGAATTTTCGCACACTTTTCATTCCCGGTGTCTTTGGATTTCATCTCGCTTGGTATCGGTGGTTCTAGCTCGTGATTGTTTAAGAGATTTGTCGGTTTAAAAGTGGCTGACATAGAACGATGAAGATTTTGGAGAGGAAACTATAATTGATGATACTCTTCTACGAATAAGGTAACCGTTTAATGTGTATGTAGATTCGCGGAGGACTCGTTTTGAAGATTAATCGATTTGGGTTTATTAATGTAATGTTCTTCCGTGTGCAATTTTATGCGAACAAAATAACAGTTTAATATGTACGCAGATTTATGGAGGACTCGTTTCGAGGATTAATCGATTTAGGTTCATTAATATTCTTCTATGTTAATTTTGATAAATTCTAAACGAATTACGACTAATAGCAAGAAAATATGGATACTTGTCACACAAGGAATAGTGATTAATACCGTGTCCGTTCGACTTATAAATATCGTGTATTTAATTGTAGAATCGATTCGATAATTTTCTCCGACAATTTTAACTCGAGTTCTCCTGATAAAGGTGATTGATGGACCGGAAATGATGAATCGTTGAAAGTTTTCCTCACGTCTGACGTGTACAAAGTTCGACCTGTCAAAGTTGTATGTTCGACAAGAAAGCTCATTTTTAAGAAGGTGTCGACCGAGCAAGTGGGTTACATTTAATAAACATTACATCTATATTCGTCGATCGAACGCGGTATTGTTTCAACGTGCTTGAAAGTTTCTTCCTAAGCGTAAGAAATGATGGATCGTCGAAAGCTTTCCCTTCGAGAATGTAAATTGATTAAGACTCCTCAAAGTTCGTACATCGAGAATATACTTTCGACTATTTGTCAGTTGACATGTCCTGTCGAACGCCGTTCAATTTCTTTGACAGTCTTCGTGTGTCACGATGAATCACCATTAATTAACAGTCAATGAGGCGGATTCGTTGGATGAGGCGCGGGTACAAATTTTCAGGTTGTGAAATTTAGGATTGGGGATTTGGGGTTTGGGGACTTTGGGGTTTGGAAATTTTGGGAATTGGAGAGCTGAGAGTTGGGTGTTTAGGGATTTGGGGATTTGGGAATTTGGGGATTTCGGGATTTGGGGATTTGGGGATTTGGGGATTTGGGGATTTGGGGATTCGGGGATTTGGGGATTTGGGGATTTGGGGATTTGGGGATTTAGGGATTTGGGGATTTGGGGATTTGGGGATTTGGGGATTCGAGGATTTGGGGATTTGGAGATTTGGGGATTTGGGGATTTGGGGATTTGGGTATTTGGTGATTTGGGGATTTAGAGATTTGGGGATTTGGGGATTTGGGTACTTGGTGATTTGGGGATTTAGAGATTTGGGAATTTGGAGATTTAGGAATTTAGAGATTTGGGGATTTGGAGATTTGGGAATTTAGAGATTTGGGTACTTAGAGATTTGGGGATTTAGAGATTTGGAAATTTAAAAATTTGGGGATTTGAGAGTTTGCATAGTTATGGATTTGGAGACTTGAGAGTTTGGGTATTTAGGAATTTAGGAACTTAGAGAATTAGAAATTTAGGGATTTGGAAAATTAAGAATTTGGGTATTTAAGAATTTGGGAATGTAGGTAGTTGGATTCTGCGAGTTTGGACATTTAGAAATTTGGGAAATTAGGGAATTGGGAGTTTACGAACTTGGCAATTTAGAGTTTTGCGAATTTACTGATTTGGAAATTTAGTAATTTGTGGATTTAGTGATTTGAGGATTTGAGAGTTTGAGTATTTAGAGATTTGGAAATTTAGGTATCTATAAGTTTCACCCCTTGTCCTTGAGTCTCACTCCTGATGCACTCACAGCTCAAATATAACTATAACGAATCTTACTCAAATTTTGAATACTTCTCAATTTAAAATTTAGATCCAGCTATAATTTGCATTATCAAAGATCGTTGAATATAAAATATTCACATTTTAATTTTGATTGCTTGTTTGAACATTATGAATAGTTGCTTGATAGTTAATTTTGACTGACGCATCTGACAAATAAATTGTACAGCAGGGGGTTAAAGTATTTGAGCGTCCAAAAATTTGAAGTCTTCCTATTATATCTGGTACTGTGAGACTTTATGAACTTTCGAATTCAGAGTTTTGAGAATCAAAGGATTTGATATTAAGATTCGAGAGATCGAGGCTATAGAAGTATGCAGAAGTAAAATAACGCGGAAAGTAAAAATTTTGAAACCAAGATATCGCCTGCCATAATTTCCGTGTGCGGAAGTAAGTCGATCAGATAACGGAAGCAGCTAATCGTTAACCAGCGGCGATTCCATACCGACCGGAAAAGTCGTGCTTCCCTTAATTACCAACTATCGAGATTTATTAGTCCAAGGTCGGTCATTTTCACTTGCATCTCTTCCTGGATCCGGCTAAACCTGTCGCTTAGAAAAATCCCTGTGCACGCCTCGATTTCGCGACGAAACGAAGGTGAAATGGCGAAAGTTCCGGAACACGCTTCCAGCTCACGCATCGAGGCTTGCTGGTTCGATTTCGATCGGTCGGAAGACAATGGCGCGAATTATGGAGAATGATCGCGAACGCGCGATAAACTGGCCAGCGTGTATCCAGATTTTAGCGAGAGTTAGATATCGAAGTGTCCGCTCGAGGGAACAGCTCGCCCTTTGTAAATTGTCCAAACGATTTATGTCATTCGCTGACGAATGGACCGTGGGGATTTAGTAAAATGTATCCTGTTGGATACCGCTTCAATGGATCGTATCGTATCTCGGCATTACATTCTGGAAAATGGAAGCTATTGTTGCCTCTGTTTCTTCTCTTTTCGAATCGCCTTTACGCAATGTTCTATTGAATTTAGAATTAAATTAGCCACACCGTTGTGCAACGGTGACTTACGGTTGTTACCCTCTTGCGAAAAGCTTGTCACGAGGTTTACGAATGCTTTTCGCTGAGTTTATGTTTATAGAGTCTGTCAAAGCGAGGCTGTTCAGTTGTTACTCAACAATTAATTACTTAACAATCGTATTTGTAATAGATGTTTTAATATGATGATATATTAGAGCCGTTTAATATAACACTTGACAAATATGCTCTTCCTATGTACTTCAAGTTCTATGTACTTCAAGATTTCTCTCGTTTGTCAAATTAGGTTATGTTTGAAAGACCTCCTCAGCCATATTGGATTCTTTCAATAATTTCATTAGCTCCATTGCTCTTGTAGCAGAAGATTCGTGTCATTTATGAACATGTCTTCTGTTGAGATCTACAAGTATCAAAGTTAACAATTTTCCTTATCTCAATAAAATGAAAGAATAATTTAGAGTGAGGTTCAAGTTCTAAATAAATCATGTTATAACTAAACACCAATCAAACATCATTTCAAATACCATATCACATGATCTATGAACTCTACGAATTTTCGGTGTGAGGTAAATATCTTGATGTCAAAGATGAGAGTAGCTGCATACAATTCTTCTATAAGTTTCGATTGTTAAGGTGTTGTGACGAGGTCCATCGATGTGTCAGCGTGAACACGCGCTCGAGAGGGAGTCACGAGGCAGATCGTAGGACGATAGTATCACGAAGGATCTCAGGTTGATCCAGTTGTGCACCTGACCGCATTTCTGCATGAGTTATGGACGTGCATCAATCCTTTTTACCCTCCCTCCTGCAGCATCGTGATCGTCCTCCCGCCTCTCTTAACCACCCTCGACGGTAACGGTAACGGTTTCGTCGAAACGTCCCTCGTTGCAATCTCGCTTTTCCCTGCGGGACGAAGATCTGGAACTGCAGTTTGTCGACCCACTTCCGAGATCGTATCTGACTCCTCGAGCCTCTCTTTTCCTCCTCGTTCCTTCGTTTTCCCGTTCTATGCTTCTTCTTTCTCTCTGTCTCTCTTTGGTTAGTCTCTCTCCCTCGTTTGAGCTTCATTCTACATTGCCGCGGCACGATTGTTAAGCACATCCCCCTCGTTACAGAAGATTTAACGATATAGCATTTCTTTTTCCTTCCTAACCGTCGTCGCCCGAGGATCGATGATTCCTTGGTGAATGCTAGTTTGCTTTTATGCTGTTGGTGATTCTTGACGATGGGTGACGAATAGAAATTACGGTGCAAAGGATTTCCGATCGATGTCTTCGATCTGTTCTATTTAGATCGCGGCTGACTTTTCTTGGGTCGTTGGCGGGTGATAGTTTGTATTATTGTTTGGATAGTGTATATCGTGTGGTACATTGCGATGCGTTACCGCATGTTACCACAAAAGGTATCTCTTGTTACCACAAGCTATGTTACGGGACGAATCTATAACGTGTCAATTGTGCCTCGCTTGAAATGCATCGCGCGTTGCATTTACCACTTGTTGAATGCAGTGGGGTGTAAATTGCAGTGCGCCGAAATACCACGTGGCGAATACAGTATACATTGAATTTACTATGTGTCGAGTTCATCAGGCACCGAATTTACGACGTGTCGAATTTTTCAATGGGCCGAAGTCACGACGCCTCAAATTCACCACGCGTCGAATTCACAACGCGTCGAATTTACCATGCGTCGAGTTTACCACGCATTGAATTCACCACGCGTTGAATCCATCACGCGTCGAGTTCACCACGCGTCAAATCCCTCACGCGTCGAATTCACCACGCGACGAATTCATCACGCGTCGAATTCACCACGCGTGGAATACATCACGCGTTGAGTTCACCACGCGTCGAATCCCTCACACATCGAATTCACCACGCGTCGAATCCCTCACGCGTCGAATTCACCACGCATTGAATTCACCACGCGTCAAATTCACCACGCGTCGAATTCACCACGCGTCGAATCCCTCACGCGTCGAATTCACCACGCGTCGAATCCATCACGCGTCGAATCCATCACGCGCCGTATCCATCATGCGTTGAATTCACCACGCGTCGAATTCATCACCCGTCGAATCTACCATGTACCATATATTTTTAACCAATTACCATATCAACCTTGGTCAACATTTATCATCGTCGTCAAATCTATTAAGCACCAGTCCAACGCAGATAAAAAATAATCGTTTCTATAAAATTTTCCCAAATAGAAAGAACCGTAAAGTGGACTCATATCGCAGTTATCGTTCCGCAGAGCAATTCAGCTTTGATAAGGAGACCGCTTATGCAACCTGTCGCTCGAATTGCTCATTTAAAATTCCGATAAGACTGCATTCGTTGACACGACTGTTGCACTTAGCATACTCGTTGCGGCTGATCAGCATACAAATCTCGCCACTGAATTCGGATGGCTTAATAGCAGGAGAATCTATAAATTAGTCGTATGTGACTGTTATTTTAACGAACTATATTTCATCTAAAGAATTTACACGGTTTCAAAAAAACGAGAAAGTTACAGAAACATTTAAAGTCGATATCTTCGATTTTATTACTATTTTATGAGGTTGGAAATAAAAATAGTACCGGATATTGGTCGAGGATATTGAAAGCAAGTTTCTTTGAAACGTTCTAATATTTCATTCGAAAGTAAATATTAAATATAGCTGCAGTTAATATTAGATTTATTTGATTCAGTTTTTTGCTGTAGGTTCTTTTTTCCAGCGACGTCACATCTTTCCATGTTAATAGACCATTGTTTGCTCACCTGCAAATTTCTCTTCTCGAAGAAGAAGACCCTCATTTGCATACGCTCAATGGCAATATCGCAATTATAAGTTTAATTATTACCACGAACGCCAGCCCGGAGGTACGCGACACCGCACTTCCCTCGATTGTTGCTCAAAGGCCACAGCTTCTTCTTCGCAAGCCGATTAACATATTTCCACGTGACTTGGAGCCTAAACGTTCTATTTGTCGAATATTACGGAGCATATTCGCGTGGGAAGTCGAAAAATGAACGGCAATCCGCTTGGCGAGTAGAAACCAGGAGACCCGTATTCTTAATAACGTTCTAATAGAGTTAACAGCTCTCTAACGATGCGGTACGTCGAGTGTGACGCTTTAATAGCGTTAAACATGCTGGAGGAAAAAAAGTGGAACAGCAGAAACGTAGAGATACAGTCTCCGTATAATACGCATGGATCGTGGCCTCTTCGGGTAATTTAGCATTCAAAATTGCCGGATAAAATAGGACGCAGGAAAGAGGTAATAACGTAATAGAGAACGTGAGCGCGTGTTTCAAAGAGGTGTTGCGGTACGCCATTCAGTTTTTGCGTCTTAGATTGATTAACATCTTCTCACTGTATCGTGAGATTCTGAGTTCGTCGGGTCCATCATTGTTCTGCATCTCAGTTTTGTGGAGATCTTTCGTCTACTTTGATTTCTTATAATTCTTTCATATTGAGTCAACTAGTTGATGAATTAGAAATAGTTGAACAAAGTTGTAGGAATATTTATAAAACACGTATGTAGCCATTTTTGTCAAATAAATATACTACAAGTGGTACATGGAGATACTTTTATGTCATCAAATCATATGAAAGTACCTACGTACTGAGTTTACCATTTCGCTTCCTGAAGAGTATCAATATTTCCCGATACACGATACCGAATAAATAGAGCAGAAAAGGTCACCCATCCAATATTAATCTCTGTCTATCGAACAAATTCCATCCATCCAGTGAAAGTGTTCCAAACTCGACTGCGAACTGGAGCACTCGAGCTTCGCTTTCGTTCGTATTCCCGATAAAAAACATCTTCATGATTACTCTACACACACTCGATAGCTTCTTCATGGAACATTCTCCCACGTGTTCGGTCAAAGTGTAACCACGGAGCAGCAAAGTTACATCCTGGCAAAGGTTCGAGGAACGACGGGTCGTGACGGGGTCTTTGCTCGACAACCTTTTGCCCACCCAGGTCGTGGCTGCGGTTTTAGGTATATACAAGGGACGAGCTGTCGCGATACCGAACACGCTGCTTCCACGAGCTTCTCTAGCTTCACAATGCCGCTAATGCATGAGTTTCCTCGTGGAGGAGTGGGCAGTGGCGTAGAGAATGTCCGACACGCCAGACAGTTACGATCGAATTGTAAATCCACGTGTCACGGTTATGGCGGAACCGTTCGACGGCCACCGTCTTCGGGTTAATTGACAACGACTCCCCGATTTACCTTGTAACGCCGACTTATTTCTATGTTTACAGTTTTCCAAGAAGTACCGATAGGTTATCACGTTGACCGTTGTTCTTTCAGGCTAATTTGTCACGCGTTGTAATTACGTATGGTAACTTCCTACTCTGCCACTGTTATACACAAGCTGATCTACGTTGTGATCATTGAATTCACCACGCGTTGAATCCATCACGCGTCGAATTCATCACGCGTCGAATTCACCACGCGTCGAATCCCTCACGCGTTGAATTCACCACGCGTGGAATTCATCGCGCGTCGAATCCCTCACGCGTCGAATGCACCACGCGTCGAATTCACCACGCGTGGAATCCATCACGCGTCGAATCCCTCACACGTCGAATCCCTCACGCGTCGAATTCACCACGCGTCGAATTCACCACGCGTGGAATCCATCACGCGTCGAATTCACCACGCGTCGAATCCCTCACGCGTTGAATTCACCACGCGTCGAATTTATCGCGCGTCGAATCCCTCTCGCGTCGAATTCACCACGCGTCGAATTCACCACGCGTCGAATCCCTCACGCGTCGAATTCACCACGCGTCGAATCCCTCTCGCGTCGAATTCACCACGCGTCGAATTCACCACGCGTGGAATTCACTACGCGTGGAATCCATCACGCGTCGAGTTCACCACGCGTCGAATCCCTCACACGTCGAATTCACCACGCGTCGAATCCCTCACGCGTTAAATTCACCACGCGTCGAATTCATCGCGCGTCGAATCCCTCACGCGTCTACGTGTTCTATTTGCTATAGATATATTTAACGCATAGTATTTGTCATGCGAAGTAATACCACCCATTGTATTTATCATACAAGTATTTACTACAAAATTAAAATTAGGAATTTGACCATAAAGAAATACCGTCTGAACTCAAGACCATTGTACATTGAAGATGCGTTTGCAACCGTTAATCTTCCTCAATCTCAATGGTATCATTAACCGTTGAAAGTATCCAATAGAACCGTCCGACTTAATTGATTAAAGCCGTTCAATAGTGTCCATTATACTCTGATTTCATTGACCCTGACAAGACACTTGTATCTAAGAAACCGTGTCTATTATCGTTTTTCAATACAGTCTCGACTTGTCTGAGCGAGACGAATACAATGCAGACGGTAGAAAAACAAAAATACGTAGCTGCATTTTCGTTTGTCAATCGTGGAGAGTATGAAAGAGAGTACTGGCATGGCAGAACGGGGCTCGAAGCGGATTAAAGCGATCGCAAGTACAATGAAGGGCATTGTGAACGGTGGATACGCCACTGTGAAGTGGAGGCATGATTGCTGTACGTATGAAAAGGGGTTGGCGGGAGGAGAAGGGTTAGGGTGCCACTGGAGCCGCGTGAGAAACGCTGCACAATTACGCGAACCACCCACGTGTCACATCTCAATGCGGGATCACGATACCATTTTCTTATACTCGATACTTTATATTTTATACCGACATTGGTACAACTAGGTACTTTATTAAAATAATTCCTTTATTTTTATATCTCTGTACCTCTAGATTTCTAGATATCTATAACGCTCCTTATACTTTTAGAGTTCTGACTCTCCCAATTTTCTATATCTATAGATATTTATATCTTCAATACTATATCTTCTGTAAGTCTACATTTATAACTCCTTATGTCCTTACAACCTCTCCAAATCTCTTTATCTCTAAATTTCTATATCTGCAATCTTGATGCTCTCAAATCCTTATGTCCTTGAATCGCAGTATTCTTGAAATCTCTACAGATCTAGTTTCTATCTTCTCTTTATGTCCTCAACTCTTTACATCTTCAACTTCAGTATCTCCAGTATCTCCAAATTCTTCAAATCTCTACAGATCTAGTCTCTATCTTTTCCTTGTATCCCCAACTCTTTACATCTGCAACTTCACGTACCTCCAGTATCTCCAGTTATATTAAATAACTATCAAGTTTGCAACAACGGGTCATTAATAACGATGAAACGTTCGAAAACAAGAAACGCTTCCCGCCAGCGTGATTCAATTACCGTTCGAGAAGGTCGAAGCGAAACGATTTAACGCCTTCAAGGGGCCAGCGTGAACTCGCGAGCGGATTACACGCTTTCGCGAGCGTGTCGACTCGTTTTACGCTTTGATCATAGCCGGGGAACAGAAATCGTGTTACTACGGATATCACCAAACGTATTAATGATTTATCACCGAGGAGATGAAATTTTTCATTTATCTGACTCGAATTTTCTCTGATTTCAGCTACGAAAGCACGAAGAATGGTTTCACTCTGTTGGTTCGAGGAAACGGTCCCGAGTGTTTGGAGTTTCTGGACAAAGTTCTGTCTCTTGTGCAGGTATATTTTATTGCAACAATATAATAAATGTTTACTTAATGTGACAATAAGTGACACAGAAGATAAATAAAATTTGCTTAATTTTCAGGGACGAGTCTATGTATCTCAGGCATTGCTGTTGCAGAGTTCCGTGTCCGAACACTCGACAGAATCTCAGTTACCTTTGAGTCACGTCAAGGTAATAATTAATTCACTAAGACGTATTGATAAGGAGTCTCTAGTGCTCTTCGAAACGAAGTCGCCGTGAGAACGCGTCGCAAAGTGGTCTCAATTTTTGAAAGGATGAATCACGAGAGGGTTTAAGAGCTTTCTGTTCTGTTCTCAGACGATCGCGGTGGACGAGCAAACTTTGAGAGAACGCGTTCCCAGACGAGAGAGCCTCGACCAGGCGCAATGGATCGCATTTTATAAGGTAAATTAATATTTCACCGCCTTCCAGCGATATTCGTCCTCGATACCCTTGGGCGTAAATGTAAACTCTCGTTCTTTAAAACCTGACGTCTTTCTTCGGCGTTGAATTCAATTTAACTTTAAGAGAAAGGTGCTTGAACTCCTCAGGGAAGCTCTCGGTGTATTTTAATCTCCAGCTGAGGGTTGATCTTAGTGAAGTGCTTGCTTAAATACTCTACAAGTTTTTCATCTTAAATATTATAGAAATATTAGCTCAAATATTATGGAAATGTTAGTTCAAATATTATAGAAATATTAGTTCAAATATTACAAAAATATTAGCTCAAATATTCTCTCATAGAGGTAGTAGTTACTCATGGTTGATATTTGGTCAAATTAGTTGCCACAAGCCAGTCATATTGGTTCGTGTATGTCCAACACATTTCAACAAACACATACTCCACCTATCGAACGTACTCGATAGGACAAGAACATACTCCACCTTTGTACGCACATATGGGAACGTATGTAGTCAATCGTCTGCGTTGAAATTACCACGCATTGCACTCTTTACGCGTTGTATTGCTACGCGCTGGGTTACCACGCGCTGTAATTACCACGCATTGCACTATCTACGCGTTGTATTGCTACGCGCTGAGTTACCACGTGTTGTAATTACCACGCATTGCACTCTGTACGTATTTTAATTACCACGCATTGCACTATCTATGCGTGGTATTGCTACGCGCTGAGTTACCACGCGTTGTAATTACCACGTGTTATAATTACCACGCATTGCACTCTCTACGCATTGTAATTACCACGCATTGCACTATCTATGCGTGGTATTGCTACGCGCTGAGTTACCACGTGTTGTAATTACCACGCATTGCACTCTGTACGCATTTTAATTACCACGCATTGCACTATCTATGCGTGGTATTGCTACGCGCTGAGTTACCACGCGTTGTAATTACCACGCGTTGTAATTATCACGCATTGCACTCCCTACGCATTGTAATTACCATGCATTGCACTATCTATGCGTGGTATTGCTACGCGCTGAGTTACCACGCGTTGTAATTACCACGTGTTGTAATTACCACGCATTGCACTCTCTACGCATTGTAATTACCACGCATTGCACTATCTACGCATTGTAATTACCACGCATTGCACTCTCTACGCATTGTAATTACCACGCATTGCACTATCTATGCGTGGTATTGCTACGCGCTGAGTTACCACGCGTTGTAATTACCACGTGTTGTAATTACCACGCATTGCACTCTCTACGCATTGCACTCCCTACGCATTGTAATTACCACGCATTGCACTATCTATGCGTGGTATTGCTACGCGCTGAGTTACCACGCGTTGTAATTACCACGCATTGCACTCTCTACGCATTGTAATTACCACGCATTGCACTATCTATGCGTGGTATTGCTACGCGCTGAGTTACCACGCGTTGTAATTACCACACATTGCACTATCTATGCGTGGTATTGCTACGCGCTGAGTTACCACGCGTTGTAATTACCACACATTGCACTATCTATGCGTGGTTAACGAGGATTTCCATCGACGAACGTGGAATATCTGGAAGGCTCCAATGGAGAGCCGCGGACAAATTGATGTCGAAAACGATCGCACCTCCGTCCGGCTAGCGCACGAGAAACGTACGAGCAGGAATTTGGGCATCGTTGATTGGTCTGACTGAATGTCACGACGGTGATTCGGCAGGTTCGATGAAAAATGAGCGTGGCTCTTCCGGCGGCTACGAACGGAATAATTGTGCCTCGGTGTTCGCCACTCGAGCGAGCTGCCTTTCGAATCGCGCCCGCAATTATTGTCGGCGAGCGACGGTGGCACTGACCGATGTTACCAATTTATCCGGGGCTCTCAACCCACGGGTACCCGCGTAATGGCGTTTTAATGGGTCCCGTTAAGAAAAAAACCGCGTCCGACGTGTACGCAGACGGGCCCCGTCGCCGGTATCGCGATCGCAATTCGTCACGGTCCTCGCAATTTTTTTCCAAGCCGAGACATGCCTTCGAATTATGCGGCGCGTTTAAGGGAGCCAAGTATTCGCTGATGGCGAAAGGATCGAGTGTTTTGACGTGAATCCGGCGTACCTACACCACCGGATAATTGATGTTGTCCCACGAATGTGCCCGGGTTTCGAGACGATACTTGCTGGACCGAGATTTCAAAGAGGACCAAGCTGTCGCGCGAGCCTCGTTCCTGATTGTCCACCCTTTTCAATGGGGATCATCTTTTTTTATGAACGCCTTTGCGGATCCGGCTCTCGTACATCTGGTTTAGTCCTGCTTATGTCTCGTGTTCTTATATAGTCCGTAGATTTAGCTACGCTATGGTGGTTCATATGTTCACATATGGTCGTATGTGGCCCGAGAGCAAGTTTTATCAAATTATTTATTTATAGAAAAGCAAGCTATAGACTCTTTTTAAGACTGTCAATGTTGAAATAATTATACACATTAATAGGCTAAAAGATCAGATTAAAAGATTAAGTATCTTTGTTTTTAATAATCTATATTTTAATGAGTCTGACCAGAACATCAGTTTTTACTATGGCAGTCAATGTATTAGACTATTGATATTCATTTTTGTGTTCCTTCATTCCTGTACAACATCAACTATCTTTCTCTATTTCGTCATAGTGTAAATATCAATCAGTAACTTTAAAATAAATATAGTGTTTGTAACTGGTCACTACCTGACGCACGTGGTGCGTCATAAGTTTCAGACATATCGTATCCCTACCTCAAAAATTCATTTTTGATTTGCATTACAAATACAGGTGTTCAATCCACGATGAAAGTACAAAGAATTTTTCCTTTCAAACCCTTTGAATTTTAAGTGAATCTATTGAATAGCGAAATTCGATTCCATTGAATCTTACGCCATTGATGAATACTAACTATACATTTATTATTTCGCACAAAGTGTCGGTGAGATCAATGCAGCTCAATCAAATATATCAAATCCACGTTATTGTTAGATTGAAAAACTGGAGAATTTTTAAACGAGATTGCAATTCTAACTAAACGTCTAAACCGCAGATGAAGAGAAGGATCTCCATGCTTACGTCCTTCGGTCTTTTGTACGTGAACGAGTTGGCGTTATTATTCAGTCATTGTTCGGCTGAAAATAGCACGATGACGAGTTCGTATCTGGCCATTGAGACGCTAGATATGTACCGATAAAGACGATAGTAAAGAACTAAAGACGAAACGCGAGGTGACTCCGACGACAGTTATTCGCGACCTTGTCGACGATCGATCGGGAATCATTACAAGGAGAAAATTTTGCCGTTCGCCGATGGAAAATGTTCGTAAATAACGGTCGCGATGTTCCTCTGGACAGGCATTAGCTTAGCTTGTCGTTTAGTCACGCGTTGAATTCCTCGGCGGAAAGTAAGGACTCCTCTTTCGCGAAACATCCTGAGAACGAGCCGTGCGTAATCGAATGCGTCGACCTCCGGTGTTCTCGATTATAAGACGTTCAACTTTCTTGATCCCGGTGAAATATGTGCGGCGATAAATAAATCTGTTTCCCATTACTTCTGAACCATCTAAACACGTCAGACAATTAGTTTATGGAGTTAATCAATTTCCAGTCTGTTTTTAATTTACTGCGTTAAAATAATGGCGGAGAGAGAAATCTAAATACTATTAAGATCGTACCGATAACAGGTATCGACACGAACGATCGAACTGAAAAATGATTTATGACAACCGAACGTGTTAATTATACCGGGCGATCTTAGAAGAGGAAACAAATGGCTCTCTATTCTCAGTAGACTGTAATTGATTTTTCTAACCGTCTTGCAACATACATCATCCCGTTAGAAGCTACTACCGAACTCCAGAAGTCAACGTCCGCAGAAATCGACCGAAGAATTATTAACGATCGCTAGTCATCGGAGATAAAGTTTGAGTTATAGCGATCGTCGAATCGTTTTGACAACGATACCGGGGAAGTCAGCAAGCGAATTGCCTCTGGCGATAGCCGATCTCTCGATCGATCGATCTATCATGATTTCACGAAATTAAGACGTCAATTGAGCGTGCGATCCACCTTGCGAGTTGTAATGTGCTCATAATTCGCTTGTCTGTCATGAATGTGTATCGTTTAAACTTACTTTGCGGCATGTAAACTTCCAATTAAGATTTGTCGCGGTTAATAACATTGCCACGAGTTGAATCTTTGCTATTTATTGTCATGCGGTGCTTTTATCATGTTTTGTCGTGTGTATTGTATTTGTCGAGTGTTGAGTTGTTACGCGTTATATTGGCGTTGGTTGAATTATCACACGTTATAGTTTCTACGTGTTGTATTTATCATGTGTTGTATTGCTACGCGCTGAGTTACCACGCGTTGCACTATCTACGCGTTGTATTGCCACGCGCTGAGTTACCACGCGTTGTAATTACCACGCATTGCACTATCTATGCGTGGTGTTGCTACGCGCTGAGTTACCACGCGTTGTAATTATCACGCATTGCACTATCTATGCGTTGTATTGCCACGCGCTGAGTTACCACGCGTTGTAATTACCACACATTGCACTATCTATGCGTGGTGTTGCTACGCGCTGAGTTACCACGCGTTGTAATTACTACGCATTGCACTATCAGTGCGTGGTATTGCTACGCGCTGAGTTACCACGCGTTGTAATTACCACGCATTGAAATGTCAGTGCGTGGTATGGCTACGCGCTGAATTACCACGCACTGTAATTACCACGCATTGCAGTATTAGTGCGTGGTGTTGCTACGCGCTGAGTTACCACGCGTTGTAATTACCACGCATTGCACTATCTATGCGTGGTGTTGCTACGCGCTGAGTTACCACGCGTTGTAATTACCATGCATTGCAATGTCAGTGCGTGATATGGCTACGCGCTGAGTTACCACACACTGTAATTACCACGCATTGCAGTATCAGTGCGTGGTATTGCTATGCGCTGTGTTACCACGCGTTACAATTACCACGCATTGCACTATCTGTGCGTGGTATTGCTACGCGCTGAATTACCACGCGTTGTAACTACCACGCATCGCACTATCTACGCGTTGTATTTCTACGCGCTGAGTTACCACGCGTTGCAATTACCACGCATTGCACTATCTATGCGTGGTGTTGCTACGCGCGGAGTTACCACGCGTTGAAATTACCACGCATTGCACTTTCTACGCGTTGTATTCCTACTCGTAGATTTACCACGCGCTACAGTTTCTACGTGTTGTATTTACCACGTGTTGTATTGCTACGTGCTGAGTTACCATGTGTTGCAATTACTACGCATTGCTCTTTCTACGCGTTGTGTTGCTACTCATTGAATTATCACGCAATCTATTTTCTACGCGTTGTATTCACAACACATTCATCACGCATTGCATTTATCACTCAAAGTATTTACCACGCATTGCATCTGTCATGTACAGTATTTCCCCCATAACATTTGTCACGTGTAGTGTTTGTTATAGTACTCGCCACGCATTGTATTACCACGTCAAATATTTCCCACGCAACTCATGGTATTTACTCCTCGCTGTATTTGTCATGTCTTACATTCACACCTATTAGAGCCACTTTTCTCGTACTTTAAAATGAAATACCGCATTAACTTAATATCAAGTCCTACCACAAAATACATGCATCTCATAAATCTTTCCCAGCTTTCTACTATATTGAATACAATACATAATTGACTGAGAGGTAAATTGAAACATTAAGAAACGACTCATTAATCGATAATCAATATTATGACCCGTCAAAGCAGTTCTACCGTACCTGTGTTAACTGACCTTTAATTAGAGGTTCTGTTGACAGGCCTAAAGAATCTACCAGTCATCGTAAAAGCGCGTTTTATATTTATGTGCGAATGATTCCATGTGATTGGAATTTTCGATCGATCAAGAATGCACCGTAACGAGCGAGCAAATCGGGACGGACTAATGGCTAGGTGTGCCTGTTCTGCATTCTGCGTACGGGTGTCAATAGCAGCTAATGCTTATTGCAATTTAAAAGTCTGGATCGCTTGTCATTCTTCTCGCTCGTATGTTTCTAATTTTATTGCCGGCATTTCGCGTACATTACAACTCTTCTGACAATTTTCAGGAGCACTGTATCACTTGATATATCTTCTGATAAATATGCAGATTTAATTCCACGTGTTTTGCAAGTATAATCGGGTAGATAGTGTTAGGCATGGATTGTTATAATTGCAATTATTCAGCGTTCACTGATTCAAATTTTGTAGTCTGAACCTTGGGAGGTGAATGCACCAGTGAATATAGGAATTTTGAAACATACAAATCGTACATACAAATGATTTATTTTAAGTTTATACAATATCCCACACTACTGCATGATTTTATATGTTTTTCTGTTATGTTCCATTACGAAAACTTTGAGAACAAATCGTGGTGTATACAAATTTTTAATTTTAAGTTTATACAATATCCTACACTATTGCATGATTTTATGTGTTTCTCTGCTATGTTCCATTACGAAAACTTTGAGAACAAATCGGGGTGTATACAAATTTTTTATTTTAAGTTTATACAATATCCTACACTACTGCATGATCTTATATGTTTCTTTGCTATGTTTCATTACGAAAACTTTGAGAACAAATCGTGGTATACAAATTTTTTATTTTAAATTTATACAATATCCTACACTATTGCTTGGTTTTATATGTTTCTCTGTTATGTTCCATTACAAAAACTTAAATGTCCAAACCATCGGACCTGTATCAACCTGTATCAAATCCAGTATCAATGAATATACACCTGTATCCCATTTCTCTAGATTAACTGTGAATATAAAATGAACGCTATGTCGTTTTGCAGGAGTACGACGGCCTGATGACGGAATGGCAGGCAGCCGGTCGCAGACTGGCCCTGGAGATGTCCGAGCTGAAGGAATGCAGCAGCCTGTCCGGTGCGTTGACGCCTCTCGGTCGCCTGCTCACGGACCCCACATTAAGAAGAACATCCCGAGACGCGGAGGAGGCGATCTCCTCTCTGGAAGAGCGTGCCTCGCCATTGTTGCACCTGGAGCACATTAGGTTAGAGAGGCAACAGACGGTCCGCTAGAAAGCGCAATATCCGCGGGCGAATCTCGTCGAGTCACCGATCGATACGTTATTGAAACTTATTATCGTCCGTTCCCGTTTCCCTCTTCGGATTTTATATACGTTCCACTTTAATTAGCAGCTCGTGTCCGCGATCTCTCCGTCCGATTCGTCGATAAAGTAGCGACGATTTCCTCTGTGAGTTTTTTTCAAAAACTTTCTCGAGTTGCCTGTCGAGCTTGCGTGACAGAAGGATATACAGTCGATTGCCGGTTGGATGGGTTTCTGACGTCTGAACCCTGGAGATAAGATTCACCTGTTAGTAGGCGGCTTCAGCGTAGGGCTCGATGTTTCGTTAGCGATAGGCCGGCTACGCGAATTCCTAACGGTGCGTCGCGATCATGGCGCTTCCTTTTTTATCTTTACAGATTGGCGGTGAAACGGGCACGGAGATTGGTCGAGGAGGTCGGGAACGCCGCCACTAGGTTGGAATCGTCGTTCGAATCGCGACGAGCGACCATCCGCAATCTCGCGGTTCTGAGAAGCATCGAGGACCAAGCGCACGAGGTAAGATAAATCCAGATATTAACTCGTTCGATATTCTCTAATGTGTAGAACAAGTAGCCGGACAAATAGATAGAAGGGAGAGGCCCAGCTACTTGTCTGGCCACTAGTTCAGGTAAAGATCTATCTGAATAACGTTACGAACCTCTTCTCGAAAAAATACTCAAGTCTCGTCAGACATTTTCAGAATATATTTGCTAGATAAATTCATACCGTTGCCGAGTCATTATGTAGCAAAGGTAAATACAGTCTCCTAGCACCGACTGCATATGGTTGTCATACCGGTGCCTGATTTAAAAATTAAATCGTGCATTCCAGTGGGGGTTCGCGCTTGCAATAAGGCTTAGGTGTATCTCATTATGGTACAAGAAAGGGTGAAGTTATCATCGAATTATCTCTCATACGTGTACTCGATAATTACAAAACAAGGAACACATACGAGTTACACAATCCTCCCCGATTCGATCTCGAGGACGCGAACAAAGGGCTCGTTGTGCCCATCGATACTTTCTCCTCGAAAATTGCACGGCTGGTCGATCCGGCGTCGTCTCGAATCTTCGTGGAACGACTGGCAGATCGATCGTCCGGTCGGGTTCCCTCGATCACGGATCCAGGCTTTTCCACGGGCACAGGAGCACCGGCCTCCGGGTAACCTCGTTTCTGGCATCCCCGACGACCTCGAGTCGATGTTCGACCTCGTTTGCGGGGAGTCGTGTGCTCGAATACTCCAGTCCCCTTCCTGTACCCTGAATGACTCGTGGTAAACAGTCAGGCGAATGTTTACCTCTCTAAGTGGCACAACCTTCGATCAACGCCTTACCATTTAGGGAGGTATTCGTTTCTTGGTGTTACGCTATTATCTGCCAGTCGATCGCTTGTCTTTGAATTCTTAGGGAGCCAGAGCGCATGAAACACGCAGAACCGCTGCAAGTGGCACGGGCATACTTTAACGCGTCGCCTTTTATGGAGGAGAGAATATAATGGGTAATCTTGAGATTTAGGGAGCGATGAATTAGGATGTGGTACTTTACATAGAGGTACATGTATGAATTAGGACATGATACTTCACATAGGGGTACATGTATGAATTAGGACATGGATACTACACATAGAGGTACATGTATGAATAAGGACATGGATACTACACATAGAGGTACATGTATGAATTAGAACATGGATACTACACGTAGGGGTACATGTATGAATTAGAACATGCTACTTCACATAGAGGTACATATATGAATTAGGACATGGATACTACACATAGAGGTACATGTATGAATTAGAACATGGATACTACACGTAGAGGTACATGTATGAATTAGGACATGGATACTACACGTAGAGGTACATGTATGAATTAGGACATGGATACTACACATAGAGGTACATGTATGAATTAGAACATGATACTTCACATAGAGGTACATATGTGAATTAGAACATGGATACTACACATAGAGGTACATGTATGAATTAGAACATGCTACTTCACATAGAGGTACATGTATGAATTAGAACATACTACTTCACATAGAGGTACATATGTATATGAATAAGAACATGCTACTTCACATAGAGGTACATGTATGAATTAGGACATGGATACTACACATAGAGGTACATGTATGAATTAGGACATGGATACTTCACATAGAGGTACATGTATGAATTAGGACATGGATACTACACATAGAGGTACATGTATGAATTAGGACATGGTATTACATATAGAGGTACATGTGTGAATTAGAACATGCTACTTCACATAGAGGTACATGTATGAATTAGGACATGGTACTACACATAGAGGTATATGTATGAATTTGGACATGGTACTAGACATATAGGTATATGTATGACTTAGGACATGGTACTTCACATAGAGGTATATGTATGAATTAGGACATGGTACACATTTTTATGAGTCTGTTGACTATCAGAATTTGAAGACCTATTTGGTGTTCTACGAATCTATGAATCTAGCAATGGTAATGTAGAAATCGATGGACGTAAGGATGTGGAAGTATAAATATTTGAATACAAATACAAGGATCTGGGGATCTAATGAACTTGAAATGTAGGAATCTAAGAATCTAAGAACCTATACATCCAGGAATCTATGAACCTAAAAATCCAAGAATCTAAGAATCTATAAATCCAAGAATCTATGAACCTAAAAATCCAAGAACCTAAGAACTCAAAAATCCAAGAATCTAAGAACGTGGAAACATGAAGTAATAAATCTATCGATCCAGGAATTTGGAAACCTATCTAGAAATTTGAAAACCTTGAGAACCTAAAAATGCAGTAACCTATGTCCCTTAAGTACGCAAATTGTCCATAACACCCTGTGAAGCCATGACATTAAGGGGATCATTTAAGTTTGCGGGGGTGCATATTCACGGGCGAGGATAATCGATAATCGGCACCGTAACGTCGATAAATGGTCGACGAGCGTAGTGAGAATCGGTTACGGTGGTGGATCGCGGAAGGAGGATCGGGTTTCGATTCCTCGCGAACTCGCGACAGACAGCGCGGCTCCACGGCGCGGAGAACAGGTCCCGCTTAGGTAAAAAACGCTCGTTCTCGCGTGAATATCCTGTGAATTTGCGGTGATTCGATCGAGCGTCGTAAAGAGAAGGAGAATCGACGAAGCTGTTGGACCGTATCGTTGAAATCTGTGGGATTTCGAGATTCTATCGAAGACTATCTAATATCAGCTGTTATATTATGAGGTGTTACGTAATATACAAGGTGTTGGAGAGGATTTCAGCTACGATAAAGGAAATTCCATTTAACGCGTCGAGTGTCGTGGGGTCATCGGTGATCGGTATCACGAATTTAATATACTTGGACAGTTAGAAAAGAAAATGGAGGGAATTATTTTAAATAGAATGTCGTGTTGTTGGCTGTCAAATCGGATGCTTGACTCTCGCACAGTGTCGGGTCACTTATGACCCAGACCTATGGAACGCATACAATAATTAAATACTCTAATCAATTGCGGAAGTCTTTCGTGCGTCGGGCATTTAATACAAATACTTAAAATTCTAGTTATTCAAAAATTAAAGAATTGAGTCGCTTTGGTTAATTTAAATATAGATAACATTTCACAGGAAAAGAATAATTATTCGCTAACAAGGGTATAATCTTCCCTGGGAAAATTAGAATGCACAATTCGAATATAAACTATTCACCAAACAATGACTAGACGAGTCATAAAAATAGCTTTGAATAAGACCCTGAATTCGAGGAAGGAAAATTATGTAAAACGTTCCGGGAATTGGGAAAATAATTGCAGTTCGCGCACCTTGTCCCTCATTGTTCCGAACAATCATCGCGTGGTTAACCATCCCATGGTGGTTAATGGCCGAGCAGAACCGTGTTATTTACAATGGCTCATTGTATTATGCTAATTAAACGTGTAATCAGCGTGCACCACGTGTACCGCGTAGAACTGACACGAGGCTTGACACGATCTGCGAGCGTATGTGCGACACACGTGACAGCACCGACTCCACCGGAAAAGCACGCGGACATGCTGTCTGTACGATCATGCGAATCTGGAAACTGCAGTTTAGCTGATTCACCCGTTACGTCTATTATGATGTAATCTACACGTGCTAGGACATAACTGTCTCATATGCCACATTTTGACACATTAATTCAGTTTGTGATGTTCATTTGTTGAGGAATTTTAGTTGTACTGCTGAAGAATATGGGGATTTTGAGATAGTGGGATTTTGGGGGGTGGAGATTTTGGGGTATAGGAATTTTTGGATGTGGAGTGGTGGAAATTGGTAGTCGGAAATTTGGAGATTTGGGGGAGTAGAAATTGGGGGCGTAGGGATTCGGAAGTGTAGGGTTTCGGGGGAGGAGGAATTCGGGGATGTAGGGATTCGGGGAAGTAGAAATTGGGGGCGTAGGAATTCGGGAGAATAGGAATTCGGGGATATAGGGATTTGAACGCGTAGGGATTCGGGGGAGTAGGGATTCGGGGATGTAGGGATTCGGGGAAGTAGAAATTGGGTGCGTAGGGATTCGGGAGAATAGGAATTCAGGGATATAGGGATTTGGACGCGTAGGGATTCGGGGGAGTAGGGATTCGGGGATGTAGGGATTCGGGGAAGTAGAAATTGGGTGCGTAGGGATTCGGGAGAATAGGAATTCAGGGATATAGGGATTTGGACGCGTAGGGATTCGGGGGAGTAGGGATTCGGGGATGTAGGGATTCGGGGGAGTAGAAATTCGGGGCGTAGGGATTCGGAAATTTTGGAATTCGGTGATATAGGGATTTGGACGCGTAGGGATTCGGAAGAATAGGGATTCGGAAGAGTAGAAACTCGGACGAGTGGAAATTCGGGGATGTAGGAATTCGGGGGAGTAGGAATTTGGAAGAATGGAAATTCGGGGATATAGGGATTTGGATGCGTAGGGATTCGGGGGCGTAGGAATTCGGGGATATAGGGATTTGGACGCGTAGGGATTAGGGGGAGTGGGAATTCGGAAGAGTAGAAATTCGGAAGAGCAGAAATTCGGAAGAGTGGAAATTCGGGGATGTAGAAATTCGGGAGAGTGGAAATTCGGAAGAGTAGAAATTCGGAAGAGTAGAAATTCGAAAGAGTAAAAATTCAGAAGAGTAGGAATTCGGAAGAGTAGAAATTCGGAAGAGTAAAAATTCGGAAGAGTAGAAATTCAGAAATAAAATTCGCCGAAGTAAAAACTTGCAAATGTAGAGATACAGCATACTAAAATGTGGGTCCACCTGTAGAAATTTGGTTTTAGGCGACAGTCGCGCCATTTTAATTCCCCCGACCACATTACATAAACTTGACTAGACCCCTCCTTCAATGAACATTCTCACGCTCACAATTTGAGCGAATGTCAGCTCGTATCAACCATTTTGAGAAAGTTTTTTCTCGACCCTCTAATATAGCGCCGTGAGCTCTGTCTAAAGTTTCCCATCACTTTCTTACGACTTTCGAAGCGGTCAGTTGCTTAGTATCCTTAAGGAGGTCACCGATGACCGAAATTTATTCGCGATTAATCGTAACGTACACGGTTGCTTCTTCGTTACCAGAACCTGTGTCTTCGATTCTCATTCGCGTATACAATCGATGATTTTTGCAAATAAATATTCCCGGTACCCGTGAGAAGCGGATCATTAAACGAGAGAAGGATCTTGATAAGGTCGGATTCCTCGACGCGACCTCCTCGAGGACGATGTATCGCGAGGAATAGGGGAGGACGTTCGTGCGCGTGCTGGTCGACTACGCTGCTGCTTTTACGGCGCTACGCCTCTCCATATAAGACCAACTTCGATCTTGATCGAAGAGATCGTACGTCCGAGAGCGGTCTCTTCTTTTTTCATGAACAGTGGCCCGCGTTGTTCGACAGCCGCAACGAAGGACGCGGATTCTTCGTTCGGGAAGTGGGTCGGTTCCGACAATTGTTTAATTGTTCTCGGGGGGTGTACCGGAGATGTACATCGTTGAAAGAAAAAGTTGGAAACATGCAATTCGATTTCGACATACCATATGTGCTTATCTGACATGTGAGTTTCGAAACTGAAATTGAAGTTATGAGGCTGTACAAGAATCTGGATGCACAGCTCTTTAAGTATGAATTCATAGTTTGTTCATCTTTGGATCTATGTGAATTGAAATCTTTACATGGTCAAGATTTTTGTCTTCAAATTTCTGTCTTGTTGAATACTTATACTTTATGAATACTCATATAACTTCTGTATCTATAAATTCATATATCTTTGAGTTTATACATTAACTAATCTCTGGAGCCTTGAATTGTTACATCCCTTAAGACCTCTATGATTAAATTTTTATATATTTGAATGACTATGTTTGGGAATTTCTACTTCTCCATTAAATTTTTATATATTTGAATGACTATGTTTGGGAATTTCTACTTCTCCAAATTGCTACATTCTAGAGTTCCTATTCTCCCAATCTTACAAAATCTTCCAATCTTCCAAATGACCTCAAACAGCAACCCAAATCCTCGTGTCCCAAATGACCCCAGATCCCCATATCACAATGTCCCTCCCCAAATTAAGATTGCAATACGTCCGTAATTACACATGCGCTAAACCATAATTTATGAGCATGGTGATCCATTATAATGAAAATGTAATAACCAGACAGTATTTGGATAAGTTAAGGCAGGTGTAAAGAGAATGATTAATTTAAAAGAACGCCTACGTGCGAGCTGTTGGAGGAGTAAAAAAATGAGCGTATACGAGGGCAGAAAGGAGGCAAGAGCTCGAAGCGGATCAGCTCTCTGCATTCCGTTATTACGCGTTCCACTTCGAACAACCACCATCGTCCTACAGCTTGCCCTCGACGTATAGCTCGTCTTCGGTCGAGCGCCGTATTTGGTTCACGGAAATAGCGCGTGCACTGGGGCTACAAGGGAGAAGGGACGAGAGGAGGAAAAAAAAGGGAGAAGACGAAGGATCAGAGGCGGACCGATCGGGCTCGAATTAATTGCCGTAACACCCGTACCTCCCTCTGGACCACAGCGCCACGAAATCGCGGGCGTGTGTGGATATGTGTGTTCAATCCTGAAGATTCACCTTTTGCTTCTTTTGGATTTGTGGAAATTGATGTAGCTTCGATTACTGCTCTCGTGTACGTCTGGTCTACGTATGTGTGCAATATGTGAACGTATTGTACATAAATATAGGGTTTCGGGGGAGTAGGAATTTGGGGACGTAGGAATTCGAGGGAGTAGGAATTCGGGGGAGTAGGAATTCGGAAGAGTAGAATTTGGAAGCGTAGGAATTCGGTAGAATGGAAATTCGGAAGAGTAGAAATTTGGGGATGTAGGAATTCGGGGGAGTAGGAATTCGGAAGAGTAGAAATTTGGGGATGTAGGAATTCGGGGATATAGGGATTTGGACGCGTAGGGATTCGGGGGAGTAGGAATTCGGGGATATAGGGATTGAACGCGTAGGGATTCGGGGGAATGGGAATTCGGAAGAGTAGAAATTCGGAAGAGTGGAAATTCGGAAGAGTGGAAATTCGGGAATGTGGAAATTCGGGGATATAGGGATTTGGACGCGTAGGGATTCGGGGGAGTAGGAATTCGGGGATATAGGGATTTGGACGCGTAGGGATTCGGGGGAGTGGGAATTCGGAAGAGTAGAAATTCGGAAGAGTGGAAATTCGGAAGAGTGGAAATTCGGGAATGTGGAAATTCGGGAATGTGGAAATTCGGGGATATAGGGATTTGGACGCGTAGGGATTCGGGGGAGTAGGAATTCGGGGATATAGGGATTTGGACGCGTAGGAATTCGGGGGAGTGGGAATTCGGAAGAGTAGAAATTCGGAAGAGTAGAAATTTGGAGGCGTAGGAATTCGGTAGAGTAAAAATTCGGAGGAGTGGGAATTCGGAAGAGTAGAAATTTGGAGGCGTAGGAATTCGAGGGAGTAGGAATTCGGTAGAGTAGAAATTCGGAGGAGTGGGAATTCGAAAGAGTAGAAATTCGGGGCTATAGGAATTCGGAAGAGTGGAAATTCGGAAGAGTAGAAATTCGGAAGAGTGGAAATTCAGAAGAAATATTTATCTTTAACCCTTACGACACCCCTTTATGAGACACCACCTGATGGAGATAATCAGATCAGATACATCCGATGCATATTATCTCTTCATATTCTCTTGTAGAAAGATTAACCCACATCAAACTCGTTAACCTTTAATTGTTTTTTGATTTGTAAAAGTAAACGTTTGGAAAAGTTATTACATCTCATCGGTGAAATTAGGTTACAGAGGTGATCTATAGATTATACCTCTCAAGATTTCCCTTTGATGTTTGTTTTTTGAAAATGGTGAAAGTTACCTAAGGGTGTACACGAATCTCTCGGAAACAAGAAGAGAACGCATCACGATTTTTATTTTACGAAGTCGTTGAGTGCCGTTCCGGAGACAGAATCTGTTCACTCGAGCCGTACAAACGTATAATTTCGTTCGACTTTTAATGTTTCCTGAATCATTCCGTTTTTCGAGCGCATTACACGGCTTGAAATCGAGTCGCCTGTAAAAAGTAAATTGCGCTTGAAAAGTTGTCCTTGAGAAAGTATCGGTATTATCCAAGGGAAGAAAGTGCGAAAGGAAATTACATAGACGAATTGGTTATATCGTCGATTCCCTCTTTGAGAACGGAAACAAAGAACCTCTTGATGGCGAACGCGTCGTACGAACACCTTCGGGTTTCATAAAAGACCGCGTCTCCTCCAAAGCCGTCCGACGAGAAAAAACCACGACTTTTCATTGCTTTCGAGGTGCATAAGATCGTTTGAACGGCGATCGGTGATGGACACGGCACGTTTTGCGACGCCGTAAAAAAAGCATTTACGATGCAGCTCGATGAATAACGCGAGCGAGCCTTTGTTCGTGGCTGGATTCGAAGGCAATAAGCCTTCAGGAGCGCGTGCTGGCCAACCTCGAAGAGTGCGCTCATCGTGTAATCACAGGAAATATACCGATTTCGCGGACTATTAGAAAGATAGTTAGTACTCACAGCCTATTTCACACTTCGTTATGGACGCTCGATGAATCGATGATTGTTCAGAAATTGTCTGATGGAAAACGAGTAATGTCCTTGGGTGGAACGTTTTGTTTTCGAAACGCAATCACGTTTCCATCGAATTACACGATTGTTCGGTTTTTCAACAGAAGGGCATTGCGGGGAACAATACGGCACGTAAACTCTCGTTTCTTCTCGATCGTGAAAGATTGATGGACGCACGACGAGCCAAAGATGAAGGAACGAAGGGATCCTCGGAGAGCCTTGTATCGGTTTTATCTGCCCGGAGATTTATGCACCGCGAACGGCGTGGATACGATCGATTGAAATTAATTGAACGTGTCTAAACACCTGACGAATGATTGATACAAGAGTGGACGTTGAACAGGAAACCTTGTCCGATAATGCTTCTTGATGAACGACACCGTAATGAGACCTGTTTCGTTTAGCAACGTTTAGTCTCAACTCTTACTGAATCCACTTTTAAAAGTAGAGCAGGAAGTCAAACTTTCATATCCTAAATCCCTGTACCCCTACTACATTCTCATACTACCTTCCTTTATCACAAGTCTTAATTAACCCCTTGTACTACGATGTTTTTGTCAAGTGCGTCAGAACTGACTAATTTCAGCCATAACATGAAAACAGATACAGAAACTTGAAATGTCATGTGAATTTGGTATCATGCAGTCGTTGACTATGCAAATTATAGTTGGACTCCCAATTGAAATGTATTCAAAATTCGAGTAAAATTGGTCATAGCCGAAGTATGAGCGTCACGAGTCAAACTTGTCAAAATAGTGTAAGGGGTTAATTAACGGCAGCGTGAACAGCCAAGATAAAGGAAGGTCACGGTCGCGATTCGCGGCCATTTATCGCTCCGTTGCCGAAAGCTTAGAAATCCGATAGGAATTTAAGTCTGGTGACTCACGAACAAGCTCGGGACTCGATGTTGCACCGGGGCAAAAGTCCCTCGGAGGCGGCTTCTTTCCATCAGATAAAGAGATGCGCCGGGCATAGCCAATGAAGGCGAACGTTTTTCCTTCGCGGTAGAGAAGCTGGTCCCGGTGCTCGTATTCATCCGTTGTTTCGCCGCCTTTCGCGTTTATAGCGCACGCGTGCATATCAGCTCGCGGAGACCGTAAGGTCTAGGTGTATGCCTTTTATAAGCTGCCTCCCCCGTTCCCGTCCCTTATCTAGCCATTGTGCGGCTCCCTGCTCGACGCGTTCCCTTATTGTTGCACGCTGTATCGCTGTTTTCGCAACGTCGTGGAACTCCCGCCGCGACGGCGACTCCGCTCCGTTGCATAACGAACATTTCGAGCTCGACCGCGACCGTTGTTTTTCCTCTCCGAAGATTTTCCCTGGTGATAGAGTCCGTGCTTCTTGGCTCCGTGCGTTCCCCGAGTAATATGAACGATTCGGATCGCGCTGATATATGGCTACTTATGAAAATTTCATGGACTTTCTTTGTCTTTGATGTTTGAATAAAATCATCGACTGTTGTATCGAACTAACGCGGAAGAGTTTCGTTCGTTTCCGGTTCTCCGTTTTCTCAAGGATTTCTACGGTTATGGCTACCGTCGCTTTTTAGAGTAAGCTCGCGAAAATTATTGTACCCGGCGTATTGTTTAGCTAATATAAAACACTCGGGAGATCCAAGTTCGAATGTTTGCGCCGTATTCGAGGCACGCTGATTTATTAACAAACAAAAGAGCAATTCTCTAGCCATGCGTCCACGTAGCAGAACGAGAAACGCGTCTTAGGCGAGTGTCCTCCGGCTGATACCATTGTCGCCAGTGAGTGCATGCAAATAAGCGACGAGGATTGCTTCGGCGTGTCATAACGCCTTATAGGTAGAATCCAACAGGCACTTCCTGCAGCGGTGGCGACATCGTTCTCCCCCTTCCTCCATCGGTTTATCGTTTCCACGAAACGGTCTACAAAGGACAGGATGTCCACGGGTCATTGAGTCTCCTCCGAGGATTCTATCCCCTTTCACACAAGTGTCGCGAGCTTTCGTGGAAGCTGCGCTCCGATTTCACCTTGCCTCGACCAATTATCCCGTGTTTTTCGACTTTTAATTAAACACGCCGCGAAAGCGTTTCCACGTGGCGCGATCATCGTCGAGATCTCGTGGATAGATAGCCGCCAGCAGATCGTGGCTAAGATGCTTTACGGAAATTAGAGGGCAATTAATTCGATTAACACCCGCAATTAATTTCGCTCTGCGTTATTGAGTCATTGAATTTTGCTTACAACTTTCTACGAGGATGCGTTTCAAATTCTGAGCTACATCACCTATGTACATCACCGTCTTAATTGAAAAAGTTTCCCTTCCCGAGGAAACTTCCCAAACCCCCATTGCACAAATGGTTCCTAAGGGCTTGTGGAAACGGTGCAATTGCGTGATCGTCGACCATCGGCTTACCGCCATTAGCCTAGGCTCAACGATATTATTCCTTTGTTCCTTGTGGAAGCAATGTCCAAACTGGTCCTTGCAGGACGTTGTGGATATGGTCGTTGGTAATTAAACGAAAACGCAAGGTTAATGGGATTAGACACGGTTTTTACTGGTTTCGGAGGGTGATTGCTCCCGAGGGAAATCGGAAGATCGGACCAAATTGGTCTGGAGACTTAAGCTGATTTTTGGGGATGATTGGGGATTGTGGAAATTATTGGACTATGGTTATGAGCGGCGAGGGAGATGTCAAACCAGGACTTTCATATTTCTATTAAATTAAATTCGTTGTTTAGTACAGATGTGTGGTTCACATGGTCAATTCACATGGTAATTAGTACATGTTTGCAGACGTATTTTATGGGATGTATTTGCTAATACATATTTATTATTTGAATTCCTCGTACGTAGATCTTATAGCAAATATATGAGATCTTTTATATGATGCGTTTACTAATACATATTTGTCATTTGAATTCCTCAAACAAAAATCTTATAGCAAATATACAGATCTTTTTTATGTGAAACATTTATTAATACATGTTTATCATTTGCATTCCTCCCACATAAAACTTATAGTAAATATACAGGTCTTGTAAATATACAGACATTTACATGATGCATTCACTAATACATATTTATCATTTGAATTCCTCATACATAAATCTTATAGTAAGTATACAGATATTTTATGTGAAACATTTACTAATACATGTTTATTATTTGTATTCCTTCTACATAAAACTTATAGCAAATATACAGGTCTTGTAAATATACAGACATTTACATGATGCATTCACTAATACATATTTATCATTTGAATTCCTCCTACATAAAACATATAGTAAATATACAGGTCTTGTAAATATACAGACATTTACATAAAACATTTAGTAATACATATATATCTTTTGAATTCCTCATACATAAATCTTATAGCATATATACCCATCTTTTATATGATACGTTTAATACATATTTATCGTTAGACTTGCTCGTACAAAAACCTTATAGCAAATATGTAGATCTCGTGAACTTTGTAATAAACAAAGGAAGAGTTAACGAGCCCCAAAAAGGCTCCTCGTAGAATGAGAACAGGGGAAAAAAATGTGTAACAAAGCCTCGTTTCCCAGCACCATTGAACACGAATTTGGAAGAGAATGATTATCGTCGAGCCGTTCATTTACCGATCGTAACCGTACAGTCGAGCATCGAAAGACAGCCATTGGGTACATATAATTTGCCAATTATTGCTAATTGAATGTCATAAACCGTGCGGTGGATCGAGACATTTAATTATCGTTGTGGCCGAAGACTTCCCACGTTATTGGGTCTCGCGAGTCGACCTCGGAAAACCTTCTGACCGTCGTTTTATAGGTAACCCAGACCTACAGTACCGCTAATACCGCGCGACTGATTTAAAGTTCGTTTATCATCGAGGCTCGCGAACGAGCGGAGACAAAGAGGGTGGGAATCTCGCTTCCGCGGTGAACAGAGAGAGAACTATCACCGGTAGAACTTATGGTTATAGATTATCGTCGGACAGAGAGACGACGAGGAATCGTACAACCGTTAGAGGAAAGATTGAGAGATTCTCGCCGTTGGAAAGTAGCGAAGAAATCGGAGGAGAAAAAAAAGAGGGGTGAAAGAGATAACGTAATCGTCGGTTAAATCGGTGATAATCGCGCTTTCGGCCGAGATACCTTGCCAATTAATCCCGTAATTAAGCGTAACAGCGATAACTTCTATCGCGAAATATACGAACGGGAAGGCGATTCGTTCGATTACCGTTCGCTTGATTTGTAATATCTCGATCGTAATTCTGTCGCTTTCGCTGAAACCGGCGTATTATTCAGGCGGGATTGCGCTTTTCGAATAATAAATCGAGCCGCGCGTTTCCCGCCGTCAGAAGCTGCGAGTGGGTTGGCTTTGACCCGCAGCCTGAATAAATATTGATTCGCCGATCGATGCACACTTTGATGCGGTGGTCGTATTGTTCCCCGTCGCTTTCTAGTTTACATTTTGGCCAATTTTGGAGCCATCACAGTTTCACTTCTTTAACGCTCATGGAACTACTTCTGTCATTTTATATTTTCTCACATTTATGGAAGGAAAAACCCAGTCAAAGTATATTTGGTCATTTCGTATCGTCAACAGGGAATGACTTTTCAAACGATCGTTAGCACTTAACGTAATAAAAGAACAAATTTACAATGCATTTGTATAAACGTATTAGCTCTAGGATAAGGAGTCGAACAATGTAAATATTCCTGGTACTCGCAATTTCCACGTCACGCTTATAACTTGTGTGTGGCAAGCGTGAAAATTTACTGCGTTCAATTAAAATATCATTTAATCCTTTAGTGCTGATCTATCAAAATTGTTAGCAGCACTTACAAAGTGTCGTATTACATGATTGTTAATAATGTTTTCCTTTTTGAAGATCATCCTTAATAATTAGTTTTATAATTTTTTTTCTGCAATCTCGCTAAATCACATCAAAAGTGATAACTAACAAACCACGATTAAAACTTGACATTTAATTATGACGATAAGATACAAGAAAACCATAGAAAAGGCTACATGAAAAGCAGGTTGAAACTCGCTCCTAAATCTCGAGAACGCTGCAACTTTCGACGAATTCCGCTTTCGCGCGTGCATCACGCCGGACGTGCAGGCTTGGTGAAAAATCTTCAGATAAATAGCAGAAGCGCTTTGAGAAAGAAGACCGCATGCGTCCGCGCGTAAACTCACACGCGAGTGAACACGAGCGAAGATGCTCGGAAGATAGATCTGGCTAAAGGGGGCTGAAATCCTGGAGCAAACTCGGATCCATGGATCACGTTCGCTACCAATGCTCGAGCGGAACCTCGAGCGCGTGTACACGCCGTGTAAATATTTGTATGATGCACGGCCCGAACTCCTCGTATCTTAACAGAATCTTTGCCGTGCCGTGTACACATATTATCTGCGGCTGATATCGCGCGGAGCAAAACGCCGTCCCAGGAATAAGATCGTTTTCAAAGGTGTCTTCAACGATGAAGTATCGAGGCGACTGGGGCCTCTCCCTGTTCCCAACAGAATTTCTGCTCGGAAATGGGTTTAACACCTTATCGGAATTCCTCGGATCGTGAAATGCGTGGCGATACTGCGTGTAATAAGAATGCGGGATTTCGGTGCGAGGCGGCATAATGCGTGGAATTTCATCGCTTGGTGATATAGGGAGGAGAATTTCAATGTATCGGGAGGCAAAACGTAAGCTTTCGGCGCGTGAGAGTTCGATGGGGAGTGATACAACGCGTGGGGATTCAGTGCGTGGTAATTCAATGCATCGAGTTTCTATGCGTGGTAATTCGACGCGTGGTAAATTCAAGGTGTAGTGGTTCGGCGCGTGGTAATTTGACGCGTGAGAAATTCGACGCGTGGTGAATTCGACGCGTGGTAAATTCGACGCGTGAGGGATTCGACGCGTGAGGGATTCGACGCGTGAGGGACTCGACGCGTGAGAAATTCGACGCGTGGTGAATTCGACGCGTGAGAGATTCGACGCGTGGTGAATTCAACGCGTGGTAAATTCGACGCGTGAGAAATTCGACGCGTGGTGAATTCGACGCGTGGTAAATTCGACGCGTGAGAAATTCGACGCGTGGTGAATTCGACGCGTGGTAAATTCGACGCGTGAGGGATTCGACGCGTGGTGAATTCGACGCGTGGTGAATTCAACGCGTGAGAAATTCGACGCGTGAGAGATTCGACGCGTGGTGAATTTGACGCGTGGTAAATTCGACGCGTGAGAAATTCGACGCGTGGTGAATTCGACGCGTGGTAAATTCGACGCGTGGTGAATTCGACGCGTGAGAGATTCGACGCGTGGTGAATTCGACGCGTGGTAAATTCGACGCGTAAGGGATTCGACGCGTGAGAAATTCGACGCGTGGTGAATTCGACGCGTGAGAGAGATTCGACGCGTGAGAAATTCGACGCGTGGTGAATTCGACGCGTGGTGAATTCGACGCGTGGTAAATTCAACGCGCGAGGGATTCGACGCGTGGTGAATTCGATGCGTGGTAAATTCAACGCTGAGTATCTACGTGGTAGTTCGACGCGTAGTGATTCGTCCATATATTCTACAATACATCATTCTATCAAGCGAAACCAGCTATTACCCGAATACCATCACTACCGCCATTAATACCGCCATCGACATAATTCATGTAGAAATTATTTGACTCGCCCGTTAAAAATGGCGGTTGCCGCCATATATAGAGCATCGAACCGACAAGGTGCAAACTGAAGTTTAGCGTCGGCCTGCGGGAATTTGAATACGAGAGCAGGGCAACGTAGAAGATGGCAGGCTGGCAGTTTCGTCGTTTTCTCTGGCCATGTTGAAACAGGTTAGCCGGTACGCGACACCTGCTCTCGAGCCTGAAAATTCTTTCGCGGGCCCTCCAGCCGGCTTATCGGGTTCGCTCATCTCCAATCAAGCCCGTCGCGGACCAGCCGAATAATCTCGCCAAATATTTCGTCGGTATTAAACTCCGGCGTTCCAGCGTGTTCGTCGTTACTCATTCTTGTCGTGTACTTTCGCGGCACGCGAAACGCTGCTACCAGCGCGAAACACCGATTCGACAGCTCGTATGTTGAAACACATTCTGGAAGTTACTGCGGTAATATCCTGATTGGAATTCGACCGAAACATTTTCGTACGATCGGTGTACGAAGAGGATGATCAATTTCGAGAATCGATACTCGGTTAAAGAATAGTTCGCAATTATGCAAAGATTGCAAGAGCGAAGTAGCCATCTCATTGCGGTTTTTCCGTTAACCTCGTGAAAGTAACGCTCCCCTGTCTTCTTCCTTTTTCGTGGTCACGGATACGCATTAGCGGTTTTTGACCTGGAAATCATCTGAAATCCATACGTGTTCGGTGCTCCATTAACTTTCGACGAAATTGATCCCGATACCCTTGATTCGTTCAGTGAAAGATAGTTTTCGGTGAAATCTACCGGTGTACTCTCTCCAACATTTTTCCCCTAACTGACCAACAACAAACTCCTTATTTTTTCTAAATTCTTATTTCTCACTAAATGTACATCTATTCAAAATCGGTAACATTCGAGTATTGATTGTTTACCTCCAGATAATCATCGAGATTGAAAAGTTTCTATCTGGGATCGTAGGTATTGTACGCACTCCTACGCGCAGATAAATCGGAGCGAAATGGTGGTTCTCCGTTGTCGTCGCAATTACTATGCGAAACTCGCAGGACGGAGTGTCTCGATATTGCAAATCACCAGCCACGCCGGCAGAACTTTCTCTGAAAATCGATCGAGCCGCGTCGATCTCGGGGCGTTATCGAGAGCCCACGTGACGATCGATCGGCGGGAGTTCGTTTCACGATCCCTCGATCGCGATCCTTTGTCCAGCTTAGCGACGATAAGCCGCGTCGAATCACGAGACGTCGCGCTCAGATTTTGCAACGAGCCGAGTCTCTCGCATAAATTACACACGCGTTTTCTGTGCCTCTGGCCCCTCGCTTATTACGAAACTCTCCGTCTCAGTCGCTCTATGGGCGTCGTTCTATGACTTTTATTGCCGTGCCGTAACCTCTGGCACCGAGTACACGATCGTAAGTCTATATTGTCGCGACTTTGCGACACCTCGGCTTCTGATCGACCCTCAAACTCATCGGCAATCTAATTTGTCTCGCCTCTCTCCTTGTGTAGGCCGTGTTTCTTTTTACCTTTTGCTCCATCGACGGTTATTTTCTCGTTCAACCGCTTTCAAGAAAGTTATAACGATTTTTTCTTAGTTTGTGAATTTTATGGAGCAGCTACTTTCCGCGTACGTAACATGAAACATTGTTTCATTCGACGCGTGATGGATTTGGCGCGTGGTGAATTCGGTGCGTGATGGATTCGGCGCGTGGAGAACTCGATGCGTGGTAAATTCAACGCGTGGTGAATTCGGGGCGTGATGGATTTGGCGCTAGGGGAATTCGACGCGTGGTAATTCGACGCGTGGTGAATTCGACACATGGTAAATTCAACGCGTGGTAAATTCGACGCGTGGTAAATTCGACGCGTCGTAATTCCACGCGTGGTGAATTCGGTGCGTGATGGATTCGGCGCTAGGGGAATTCGGCGCGTGGTGAACTCGATGCGTGGTAAATTCGACGCGTGGTAATTCGACGGATGGTAAATTCGACGCGTGGTAAATTCGACACGTGGGAAATTCGACGCGTCGTAATTCCACGCGTGGTGAATTCGGTGCGTGATGGATTCGGCGCTAGGGGAATTCGGCGCGTGGTAATACGACGGATGGTAAATTCGACGCGTGGTAAATTCGACGCGTGGTAAATTCGACGCGTCGTAATTCGACGCGTGGTGAACTCGGCGCTCAGAGAATTCGACGCGTGGTGAATTCGACGCGTGGTAAATTCGACGCGTGGTGAATTCGACGCGTGGTGAATTCGACGCGTGGTAATTCGACGCATGGTAATTCGACGCGTGGTGAATTCGACGCGTGATAAATTCGACGCATGGTAAATTCGACGCGTGGTAAATTCGACGCGTGATAAATTCGACGCGCGGTAAATTCGGCGCGTGATAAATTCGACGCGCGGTAAATTCGGCGCGTGGTAAATTCGACGCGTGGTAATTCGACGCGTGGTAATTCGACCTTAACGCAATCAAGGATTGCGGTTTCAAATTTGAGGATTCGAACGTTTGGAAACTTGCATTTGGAATTTTTGTCGAATTATTGACTGCTGATTTAAAGTGTGATCGTTTTGTAATTCGTTACGCAAAACGATGATTACTCGATTCTGAGGTTACGACTTTATTACGCGGTCCAATTTGCGGACAGAGTATGAGAAAGATGCGGATCTATAAGTGATGTAACGATGGGATGTAAGATCGTTTTCACTTCTTGTGATTCCAGGTTTAATGGAATTTTAAACGTCTTGTTGGTCGTGTGAACGGGTTTCAAAACTTTCGCAATGTTTTGCCTCTGAGAATCCTCGCTCCAATTCGATTAACATATTTCCTTTCATTATTTATTGAATCAACAATATTTTATGTAACTATTGCATTCATGCGAACGTTTGAAGCACATTTAAAAGGAAACATCTTTCTTAACTCTTCGACCTTTTTATAAAATACCTTACCATAGAAATACCATTGAAAATAATAACTGTGTGGTTTCTTCTATTAGATAGCAAACTCAGATGCAAGGAAAATAAAGATATAGATAATCTTTCGAGTACAAGGCTTCAAATAAACATTTAATTCAGTAAGATAAATTATTCTCATCCTTCTCAGTTGTACTTCTCATATATTGAAATCTACAATTGCGAATTCAAGTACTCGTCGAAAGGAATTTTAAGAAGCAATCAACATCTCGGTTTCTAATATCACTGAGTCAGAGAGCTTTTTCTCGGCTGGTACAGCAGAGGGTTCCAGGAACGCTCTGGTATGCTAATTGCGATCCTCGAATACGTGCAAGCATTGTCGTACACCGTGCGTGTACACGCACGTTGATCCAGAAGGTACAGGATTTTATATCCCAAGTCCTTTTTCTTCCCGAACCTCTTCGAACACGGGTAAAGTCTAAACGCTTTAGGTTCCTTTACCTACGGACATTAATTATTTAAGACAGATAGCCCAGGCAGGAAACAATTAATTGTACGATTCTCGGATTTTAAGGAATCTTATCTCGACACGGTTTTGAAGAAGTTCAAAGATGCTCCGACTCTTTCTCGCTGGTGAATTCCACCGCGAGGACTTTCGGGATATCTTGATTATCTGGCGACTTATGACGACGACACGGGGTAATATAAACGGGAAAGGTTTCGTTAAGCCTTTAACGTTACGGCCATTGGTTAGGCTACCTGGGGGAGATCGGTCGATGACTTGGGTTAACACTGCAGGGTGAATTGCTTCGGGGAAACGGGTAATTTAGGTACTGTGAAAAATAAAAATTGTGGGTCGAATCCATTCATTCTCATCGTGAAAACAACCATCACAAAATTCTTTGGGCATCGACTAAGAAACCCTGGAGAGCTTAGGAGCTGAAGAGCTCCTAAAGGATGCTTTTTGATAACTTCATATTAGTTGTAACTTTCGTAACGTGATAATTATCGACACACCTATTGTTACACAAATTGAATTAAAAATTCTTTGGGCATCGACTAAGAAACCCTGGTGGAGAGCTTAGGATCTGAAGAGCCCCTAAGGGATGTAATATTTTAATAACTTCATATTACTTGTAACTTTCGTAACGTAATAATTATCGACACACGTATTGTTACACAAATTGAATTAAAAATTCTTTGGGCATCGACTAAGAAACCCTGAAGAGCTAGGATCTGAAGAGCCCCTAAGGGATGTAATATTTTAATAACTTCATATTACTTGTAACTTTCGTAACGTAATAATTATCGACACACGTATTGTTATACAAATTGAATTCACTCTTGATATTTAAAAATTAATCTCAAGGGTCAATCTGAAAATTAATAAGAAGGATTAAGAAGGACTAAGAAGTCCTGATATCCCCAGACTATGTCGATACTCCATTTTTAATCTTCAAATTCAATACCAAATCTTAGAATCGAAAAATTGTCAATATCAAACGCATCGCGACAAATTTTTCACGCCACTCGCAGACGCGTTCCGCGTTGTTAAATGCGGCCGAAGAATCCCGTCGCGAATTCCACAGATGCTAATCGCGGCCGATCTCTCTCCGCTAAGGTAACTTCGCAAAAGAGGTACCTGCGAGTCGTTCAACCTTATCCGCCAAGCATCTATGTTTCAGTTATAGACAAAACTGTATGCGAGCATAGAGATCGCCGGCGAGTATCTGAACGATCCAGCGGCTACAGATAATCCTTGCGGTTATGTGTCGCTAGGACATACTTATTCAATTAAATCGACGCCGCTTTATCCGGATAAATATTCCGACTGCCTTATCGTACTTTATACGAGTGTTAACCTACATCTCTCGACAATTCGTTGTAATAGACGATGGATATTTACACATTGCGTAACTTTAACAAGAAATTTTTATTTGGTGGTCCAAAATCGTCAAATGTGAACTTTCGTTTACAGAAGTTTTGCTTAAAATAGCAATTCGGTTGGAACATGTATGGAAAATTTGAAAAATCGTCTTGTATGGAAAATTCGAAAAATAGTCGTCTATGGAAAATTTGAAAAATAGTCATGTATGGACAATTCGAAAAATAGTTATCTATGGAAAATTTGAAAAATAGTCATCTATGGAAGATTTAATAAAATGGTCATCTATGGAAAATTTGAAAAATAGTCGTCTATGGAAAATTTGAAAAGTAGTCATCTATGGAAAATTTGAAAAATAGTCATCTATGGAAAATTTGAAAAGTAGTCATCCATGGAAAATTCGAAAAATAGTCATCTATGAAAAATTCGAAAAATAGTCGTCTATGGAAAATTTGAAAAATAGTCATCTATGGAAAATTTGAAAAATAGTCATCCATGGAAAATTCGAAAAATAGTCATCCATGGAAAATTCGAAAAATAGTCATCTATGAAAAATTCGAAAAATAGTCGTCTATGGAAAATTTGAAAAATAGTCATTTGTGAAAAATTTCAAAAATAGTCACGTATGGAAAATTTGAAAACTAGTCATCTATGAAAAATTTGAAAAATACTCATCTATGGAAAATTTGAAAAATAGTCATCTATAAAAAATTTGAAAAATACTCATCTATGAAAAATTTGAAAAATAGTCATTTGTGAAAAATTTGAAAAATAGTCATCTATGAAAAATTTGAAAAATACTCATCTATGAAAAATTTGAAAAATAGTCATCTATAAAAAATTGGAAAAATACTCATCTATGGAAAATTTGAAAAATAGTCATCTATAAAAAATTTGAAAAATAGTCATCTATGGAAAATTTGAATTACCTGTATAACTGAATGCACCAAAAAATGTAAAAAACTCCTAGAGTTGAACGAATCGTCTGAGATGTAAAAGAGTAAAAAAGGACCTCTCTTCGCAGGAAAAACTAGTCTCGACAAACATCCCGATTCGCAGGTGAGACCGTTGAACAATTAGTATTTCACGGGAAGCGCTGTGTCATCGGACGTCTGGGATATTAGTCGGACCTGTAAGTTATGCGGCACGAGTCTCTCTGTCCCTCTCGGTGTATCTCTTTCCGTCTTGATAGTACTCGTTCGAGATCCAAGCAGATGAACGAAGATCCTTATTACAGGAAATAGCTTCGGACTCAGTCATGTCATTAAGTATGCGAGTCGCGGCCACAGGCACGGCTCTACCTCCCGGGAACATCCGAGCAACTCGAAAACTTCTAATCTGCTATCCAGGATACACCTCCTCGCTGGTTTATTTCTTCGCATTCTCTCTCTATCTTGGAAATAATTATATGCTATTGATCGTTATTGAGCCGCGAGCTTCGCGTGTAATTCGTTCCGTATTCCATGTTCGTTATTTAAACATTCATGATCATTTTATGCACTTCGTTCAATTACGTTTTTTATACATTCTTTATCGTCTCGATCGACATATCACTTTTACCTTATAACATTAATTACAGGCTGGTTTAATCCATCATGTATTTACGAGGTGACAATTTAAAAAAGGTAATGAAGCTTTAATTTTTTAAGCCTTTAATTTTGTTAAGATTTTAAGTTGTTAAAATTGGGTTGTAACTAAATTAACGTAAGTTAGGTTAGGATTAGAACTCCGTTACAATTACTGAATCGTATCGCTGTGAGAATCTGATGAACGATGGGAACGAAGTTAATAGCGACGTCCAATTCAAATCTCGGTACTTTGACGATGACGCTTCATGTACTAACGCAACTATGCCGTTAATAGCACGCCATGTACTATACGTATTTCCTTTTAATTAGACTTCGACCCTCGATCGCGAGCACAGTCTCAGTCTGCTGCCAGCCGTCGTGGACGTCGGATCAAAAAAATTCTAGTGAAAACACACAGGTGAAAACGCACCTGCGTCTGCATTCCTCGCGCCAATTTTTAAACGCAACATCGCTGGTAAAATTCATACTGATTTTCAAATTGCTATTAATTAATTCGAATTCACCGCGAGTTTTCCATGGTAATCTGTTTGTGTGCTAGTGCAATAATTACAGTGCCCACGTTGTTTCACTTTCGATTTTTCGCACTTCGAGAACCATCAAACTCGAATAAATCATGCAAGAATCGCAACGGTAATTACTATGCTTAACGACGGCAACGTACAAAAACGATCTTCGTAGAACCTTTTGCAATTCAAATAACCAGCTCATCGTTACGTTTCATGTACCAAGTACGTCAAGAAAAGCAATCAGCATATTGAAATTCATCTTAGCTCCGGAAACTGATTTCAAAGTACAATCAAATTCTATTCAACATCTTAGAATGCTGTAGAATTATTAAGGTTACTTTTACTACAAAAATTATTATATTCTCTAACTTCCTATGTTAGTAATTTTTCAGAGTTCCCAGCAGAAAATTTACAGAAATTATCGTTGTTCGAATTTGTAAATTTTCAAACGAGAAGGTTTGACGGACAGGGTTAAATCGGAATCGAGGTGTTTCGGAAATGGAAGGTGTATGCAACGGGGCTCGAGTATTACAGGCAGGTGGGAGGGACGTGTATGTGGTCGTGTCCGGTGTGGGTACGTCTTAACGCTCGATCCAGCTTGGCATCAGTGAGCGTTTCTCTGCCGGCAGCATCCGAGCCACGCTCTCGATCCGAAGCGTGAACGCGTTAGTGCGTGCGTGCGTGCAAACGATCGCGACGACATGCGTGAAACGCGAGCGGGTTCCATCGTGTACCTGTGATCCTTTGGATCGAGTGAACTCGTGCGGGAATCCTCATGTGCACGTGTGCAGGACAAACAGGATGTACGTAGTGACTAATTGGCACGTGAGAACTTTACGAACGTGAATGGTATCGTTCGCTCGGTGATCGATCGATTTTTCAGGAACTTGACCTTGGGGCTGCCGGTTTCTGCCGACGAACGGTGAGGATCTCTTTCTCTTTTTCGAGAGCGGCGTGATTAAACTGTTATCATCGAGGATTATGAGGGGTTAACGCGTTGATGGTTCCGGTGACTTTAATGCGTGGTTACGTTATTATTTTCCTTTTAATTCGTATCGTACATTGTGGTAATACGCGGTAAGTAAAGACTGCATTTATATCCGCCATATATCATGCATTAATTGCGATCTTGCAACGGGGCTAACAAAAAGTCGCAAACGTGCAATTATAAAAGTGAGTAATCGCTCGGTCAACAAAGTACGAACCCTTTCACGAATCGATCGCAAAAACTTGATACGGTGACAGGAAAAATTTGCGTTCTGACATACGTCGCTCGTAATTAATATCGAGTTCTGAAGGACGTGTCATTCTTGGCGAAAGTGTAACTCTTTCACGAGTGATCGTTTTCGAATATCTAGGAGTTTATGCGTTCATCCATAAACATCAGCGAGCAGTTAAAATACCATCTGCATGTATTTAGTGACGCAAGTCGATGAAAAGTCTTAGGCTTTCTTGTCGAGGATAAAAAGAGCACTGAATAATGTATTCCGCATATGTATAGCGTAATGACATTGAAAAGTGTACTCTATGGTGCTCAAGTTTTTAGAAACGTAGAAGTGCCATGTGAATTTAAGGATAAACTCGGTATTACTAAAAGATTAACCCTCTCACACCTCCAGAAGAACAAAATCCTCTTATCTCCGATCGGAGATCTATCCCGTAAGAAACCTTCCCGCCATCCCAAAGACCCAGAAACCGAAAGACCCCAAAAGCCGACTCGCGTCGTAATTCATCGACTTCCTCTCTCTCGGCAACGAAAGTAAAACGGAAAGGGTGTTGCAGCAGGGGTCCGGGTAATGGAACGGAAGGGGAGGTTCACAAATCGTTGGCGAGATAACGATCTCGGCGGCAAGTAGCTAGCAGGTACTCAAAATCGGCTTCGAAGGCAGAGAAGACCGGTCTGTAAACACTTGTACGCGACGTCCTACGGTGATTTCTCGAGGGCTTCCACGCTGTGGCGTTCAAGACCATGGTGTGTGGTCCCCTTAAAGAGTCTCGTCGAGGGTACCAGACCCTGTCTGCCGTGGACGAGACGTCTAGGAGGGGAGGACGGTGGCGTGACCCCGAAGAGAGGCACCGTCTGGAGGTGACTTGGCTTCTAAGGTGATTTACGCTTCGCCAATGGCGCCTTTTGTCTAGCCACACGGCTGTCAGCCGTGTTTGATTTTCGCAATATATTATACGGTTGGCGAATTATATTGCGCCCGGTCGTGGCAATAATTCAACGGTGACGAGACGACGCGAGACCCGTCACCGAGAATCTGCGGATCGGAGGACCAGAACCACCGGAAACGATACTCATCGGGAACGTCGAACTCCCTCGTGTAAATTCCGTTACAATATCGTTCCCACGGCCATGTGCCGCTTGGTCCTAGGCTGTTCGGGTATTTTTTTGCTCCCTTTTTTCGCTGGGACGTCGTCCTTCTATGATGTTTCCTTTGGGAGACGGTGTTGTCTTACACGGCTCTTAATTAACACGTGTCGATTTTATACAACTGTCACATAATTTGGCTTATTCTCTTCAAGTGATGACTACTGTAGCAGAAGAATAATTTATATTCATGTCATTAATATGTATACTGCAAGAGTCTAACAACTTAACAAGCTAGACTTACAGTAGGGAGGATTCATGTTATATCTTCAATTTTATGCATCGTACTGTGTAAGACATCGTCGAAATTATTAAGAACTGTCATTGCAGGTAAAGTTCGTCTCCGTAGCACTGTCATAACACGGCCAGACATTAGACTGGACGTGACCAGAGCGTGAACACCGCTGAGCATTAGAGCATAAAATAATATTTGACTGAATCGTGACCGTGCCGTGACGGGGCTGTTCGAACCAAGCCCAAGTCACACGATGATACCATCTCTGTGGGATATATTTTTTTCTTATTTGTTGTATCTAACCGATTGTATTCACCTTGCACTATCGATTCTGATTCTCATCAAGAATCTATATTTGCTTCAGGGCACAAACTTTAGATTCGAAGGATATTAATTGAACGCGGATAAAAATTCTAAGAAAGACTCGGATGCATTTAAGCTGGAAAGTGTCGAGACTAAAAGTTCCCTATTTTCCCTAGGTTACCTTTGTATTCTGCCGAAACTAAAGGCAAATGATGGGAACCTTTTATACATATTTCTAACCGGAGGAAGCTTAGATTGCACCAAAGTATATAGGAAACAGTTGAACTGCTGAGTTCTCAGCGCCGATAGCCGTCGAAAAATCGCGTTCTTCCTCGCAGGGCGATAAAACATCCCGTAATTAAAACGCGATCGTCGCGCTTTAAAAATACTTCTCACGCGTCGCGACGCGTTCTTTCATTTTTCCTGGGATTCGTGGGAACAGGATCCCGCGAATTCTCGAGCAGCAGGGGTAATTAACGGAATATGCGTCGGCGAGGAGGTTTCCCTTGTTCGCGCGATCATCGAGCAGCCATCGACGCCGGATCGAACAATGGCCTCCCTGTCGTTTGTAAACAGGAAACGCAGTTAGCGTGTTACCGCGGTGTTCAGCGTGTAAACGCTCGTACGTCCTCGTGTTGTAATTAGACTTCGCTCGCGTTTACTTACGCGAAACACTCGAGACGTCACGTTAAAAGGTTCCTCCGTAAGAACTTATCTTATCGAGGGTGGATAGGGATTAGGGGAGGCGAGAGGTTGCTGTAAAACTGCTTGCTCTCTCGTCGTACAACGTGTTCCTTGAAATTGCTTCTTTAATCCGGTTCCCGGTGTAAGCAAGATGATCCGCGTATGATTGCTCGCGGTTAAGTGGAACGAAATTGTAAAACATTTTGGCGTAGATCTCTTTTTGGAGAAGGTAACTTGCGATGGGAATCTAATTACGCTTCTTATGAACACTGAACGTAACAAAATTGTGTAGAAGTCTTAGCAAATTGGTACATCATGTGAGCAACGTAGACTCGGAAAATACAGCTTATAACACTAGGTGTAATTTTATTTTTTGAGTGAATTAATGTATGTAATAAAAGTTCTGGTATTAGAAAGATTCGTTAGACAATAAAATGGCTCTCGAAGATCCCTGTTTTTCGAGAGTGAAACCGCGCTCGAAAACTGATCTCGTACAAGGCGTTCTTTAATTGGTCACGTTCGATCCGCTTATCAGCGGAACGTAAGATCGTCGGACGAAGTATCCTCGACAAAGTGTTCCCGTGGGAACGATCGTTAATTGTCCATAAAATACGCTCTCACCTTGCGCCGTGCTAAAAGCAGAATCGTGTTCGGTCCAACGGGCCTACGTAGCTGCGAGAGGACAACGATCATCCGAAAGAAATAACCGTCCTTCGCCTCTCTCGCTTTTCTGCATCCACCGTGTAAATCTGTATGAATACCATCTTCTTTCTTTCACGCGGTCTAACTGTGCACCGAAATATCAAATCGTTGCAGTCCATTTGTTAGCATCTATAGTTAGCTGGTTCTATGGACCAGTTAGTTATACATGGACTAGTTAGTTATATACGGACATAACCTACAAAATTCCCGACTGACCTTCAAGTTTACGTCATGTTTGGTAAAAGCTGTAAAACGCATGTCAAGGTCATCGGACGTATGTCTCGGCAATGTATTCTCTAACATACAGAATTAATGTTCTTTACCATATAAGAGCTTACGATCGCCATGCACGTAAATCAAGTGAACAAAAGAAACATAAAGATTCGCAGGAATAAAAAGGCAGAAAATGATCTGTCGATAATTGGCAGCGAATCAATTTGACCAGTGGTATCGAACCGTGTCTATTTCGAATCTAATCGCGTTCCCTCTAATGACAGTGAACATCGAGCCGCGTGTACCACCGTGTTCCACCGTGGAGTTACCTACCGTGCACGTCGGATAAGGTGATTCAAAGTGAGGAGAGCTGCTTTCAGTGAAGCAGACAACTGCGGCAACTGATTACGCAGTTTCGAAGGAGAAAACCGCTTGGGCACAACGTATATGGAAGGGAAGGCCTTCCTCGCCGTGGCTCGAGATTATAGTTATTACTGTAATAAAGATACACGGTTTGTTTGCTCTCGAACGCAAAGGAAAAGGGGCTCCCTCCGGAGGAATGCCGCGATTCATTCGGTCGGCTCGCGGGAATACAACCGTGTAATAAAATGTTTACACTACTAAACTGTTTCCTGGATCGTTCGTTGCGCACCCTTTTCTTCTGTGTTTGAATGAGCTTTTATTTTTGGAGAGTCATTTTTTAGGGTAAATGGCAAAGGGATGAAAGGGGGATAGGAGATTCTTATAGGGGGGATTCGTACATTACATAGGGATCTCATTGTCGTTTATAATACTTGAGGCGAGGGAAGGGCTTCTGGAAATTTGAGAATTGGAGGATTTGCAGAATGGGGATGTGGATGTGTTTGGGGGTGAGAATTCAGGGAGTGGGAGATGTAGATCTGAAAATTTGGAGTACGTGTTTAAGAAGATGGGGTGTCTATCTGTTTCTTTCGTAGAATCCCATATTTCTGGAATTTCATATTCCTAGATGCCTCGATTATCTCTAAATCTCTACATCTCTGAACCCCCATATCTCAGTTTTACAGACAATAATATTTTCTCCGTAATGTGGACATAACCTGTTAAGCTAAAAATTTGAAGAACAAAGGACCCAGAAGATGGGCCATAAAGTGTATGTCCGTATAAAAATAAAAGAAAAAGCCGTCCCTTAAATCACTTTTAAGAACTCCGGACATAATTCAAGCGTGTTTCCACGTTACGGTCGAGCCGGGCTTTTAAGCGGCACAAAGATCAATCATTGTACGACCATACTTATCGCCCCCACCTTGAACCTTCGGTAACGATCTGCTCTAACGTTTGGCAGGAGGGTTTCGGTGTGTATCGATGAGCCAGAATCGGCGGAGACTCGTTAATTTTACGAGACGATTTACAATCGGGTGAACGCCTACCGTGCGTGTACGTACGCCTCGATCGTTTCACGGTCGGCTCGCGAGCATAAAACGAGCCAGCCAGGATACGGTATTTTATACGGAGGATTTCATTGTGCTGTCCAGGGCCGGAGACGATATCCGAAGGATTACGTTTCTCGCTCGCTCGTTCGCGGCCCCCCTCGTTAAGACATTCGCGCCTGTTAATGGGAACCCGTGCGGCGGTTGCAACGGGTTTTACGCAACAGGACTCCGTACATGGCTCGCGAGCGGCCAGTTCGCTCGTAAAATATGACGCGTATCTTCTTATTAGAAGTAAATTGTATCCTCATTAACCGGCGCGCTTCTACGCGACCCACCTCTCTCCTTTTCCTCAAATCGCGACCGATCATTTGCAATTGGATATCACGGATTATTAACACGTTCTGTGCCGTGTGAAATTTAAGGCCCGTGGGGAACGCTTGAAACTAGATCCAAAAATTATATCTTAACACTCGATTGTAAGGTAATCGCGGTTATACGTTCGTTATGCCTCTTATTTTTCTATAGTACGTGCTTCCTCTGCCGCTTAATTAACACCACGGACCTGCTTGTATATTCCTTTGATTTCTCTCGTGAAACCGTGATTTTTTCTTTGATAAAATTAATATAAACGTAGTCTAAGAACTAGTAAAATTATACCAAAAATTTGCACGCTCGAGTTACAGTTTCTAAACAAACTTATAAATATTTTGTCAATTTTAACTAGAGCAGCTCAGAAGTGATTGCGACAAGACATCGTTTCCGACACGCCTCACGGTTATCGATTTCCAGAAGAAACGTCGTAGAAAGCATGTTCAGAGCGTGACATTTCCTCCGGACGAATTCATAGAACCGACTTAACGCATGCAGGGCGGGTAACTGACTCTTGTTAAGATCGTAAGTTAACACGGATACGTGGATCGCTCGATTATAATCGATCGACCTAATTCGTTGTTACATATCGCGCTCACCTAACGCGGCATTCAAATCACTAACCGCGTGCCATTGTTCGATAAAAATCACGTGGCGCATTGATCGCGTATAATTTACGAGCCCACGGTGTCGAGCATACCAGACTGCTTACATAATTTATGAAATCGTCGCGTAATATCTGCTATTCTATTCAAACGGGCTTGCGCCACAAAAATATGCTCGTTTGCTGGTCTGTCATAACGTTTTCGCAAACTGGGGCTTAATACGCTCGGGTCTTCGATTCCTATATTTTTAAATTTATGTATTTATGTAATTTTTGGATATTTTTGAGTCGTTTGAATTTCATTTTTGAATTTCTGTATTTTTGAATCACTGTATTTTAGAATTTTGGGAGCGTAGAATTTCTATATTCCTGAATTAGGGGAGGCTTGAATTACTACACCTCCGAATTTGAAGATTTCGAATCCCTACATCGGTGAATTTCTACTTTTCCGAATTCCTGCTTTCCCGAATTTCTACGCTTTCGAATTTCTACTCTTTCGAATTCCTGCATCCCCGAATTTCCACTCTTCCGAATTCCTATAGCCCCGAATTTCTATTCTTCCAAATTTCTACTCCCCCGAATTTCCACTCTTCCGAATTCCTATAGCCCCGAATTTCTATTCTTCCGAATTCCTACTCCCCCGAATTTCTACTCTCCCGAATTTCCACTCTTCCGAATTCCTATAGCCCCGAATTTCTACTCTTCCGAATCCCCACTCCCCCGAATTCCTATAGCCCCGAATTCCCACTCTTCCGAATTTCTACTCTTCCGAATTCCCACTCCCCCGAATTCCCACTCCCCCGAATTCCCACTCTTCCGAATTCCTATAGCCCCGAATTCCCACTCTCCCGAATTCCCACTCTTCCGAATTTCCACTCTTCCGAATTCCCACTCCCCCGAATTCCCACTCTTCCGAATTCCTATAGCCCCGAATTCCCACTCCCCCGAATTCCCACTCTTCCGAATTTCTACTCTTCCGAATTCCCACTCCCCCGAATTCCTGCATCCCCGAATTTCCACTCTTCCGAATTCCTATAGCCCCGAATTTCTACTCTTCCGAATTCTCACTGCCCCGAATTTCTACTCCCCCCAATCCCTAGACCCCCGAATCCCTAGATCCCCAAATCCCTAAACCCCCAATCCCCAAATCCGCAACCTCCCAAAATCCCCAACCTCCCAAATCCCAAAATTCTCACGTCTCTAACCTCCCAAATACCAACCTCCCAAAATCCCCAAATTCTCTAAATTCCCAAATCCCCAAAATTCCATACCGAAGCACTCTACTCGAATAAGTGTGCGACGAAGAAAAAGATTGCCGTAGGGGGTGCGATTACTCATTGAGACGTTGATTGCCGTGGCATACTTCGGCGAATCTTCTGGTACCGTCTCGAAACCATCGGCTCCGATTTCGGGGATGGCCCGTTTCTTCTTTCCATCGACGAACGAACACTATTTTACAGCCTGTTAAGGGGTTGAGTGATTGTTCGGAGCGCAACGAGCACTTGTTTTCGAAGATTGATGGCCGTTAGTCATCATCGTTTCTCTTTCTTATGATGCTCGTTGCATCGATTCGCCGGACGAAAGCACAACCGACTTACCATCCAACGCTTTCTTCCGTTTGAACGTTATGCAACGCGTTTTTGAGCGAGGCCTTGCGGAATCGCTGGTAGAAGAGCAGAATGCTTCTGTCGCGAAATTTGAACGTAATTGCGGACTCTTGCGTAAGCGGAGGCTGTTTTGTTCTGGGAGTCAGACGGGTTTAAAGGTGAATTATGGAGTACATTTATTTTGATCCTTTAGATATGGGTCGAGAGCTACTGTTCAGACCTTTCATCCCTTTTTCTTATCGTCAAAAATTATTTTTGCGTCTTAAGAATTATTTATTATTTTATTATGAATTATTTTAATAATTATTTATGCGTTTTTGGAAATGAGGTCTTCAAACCTTTCATCCCTTTTCCTTATCGTCAAAAATTATATTTGCGTTTTAAGAATTTTTATTATTTTATTATGAATGCCTCCTAGATCCTCAAGTTTTACTGAGGAGTTACGGAAGTTACTTGACTAAAATGTCGTCAGAGTTTCAAAACTGAAAGTGTCTAAAGCGTTTTCAAGTTTTAAAATCCACAACACTAAAAATGTCGAACTGGGGTTGAAGGTCCTCAAATGTTGAAATCTTCAAAAACCACTATGTTCAACCAGGAGTACGTTTGCACTTGACTGTACTATCAGCCACTAGAGACACTTGTTCCTTACGTTATGTTACTTCTCGAAGCTGCAATGTATCGCCACTAACTTCGTACAATAAATACATACAAACCGCTTTTGCACCGTTTCAGAAAGATTTATCAGATGTCGAAGGACTCAATCCTCATCGCTATGAATTTCTACAGTCATTTTCGAAAGAGTACAACCAGCAAAGAAAATCTGTATCCTTACCTAGGTGTATTTACAAGACGTGGATCAATAGAACAGAGGATCAATAACGTGAGATGGGTCACCCACGCGGGAATCCGTGATTCCCTGTCGCTGAAAGTTCTCTGGATTCTCGCATCACTGAGCGTGTCATTCGATTTGTCGTCCTGTTATGCCGCCATAGCAATGCTTTGATTTTCATCCTCAGGGAGTTCAGTTTGCTATTCTATTTTTATAGATACAGGAAGATGCTTATTGGAAATCGTGCTTCCTGGTGATTCGAACACGATAATTTATTGTTCGATTGCGAGCGACTTCGACGATGAATATTCAGGGAAGTCACGGGGAATCGTGCGGCGAAAGAAATGCAAAACAGTGGGAGTTTCTCGGGGTATAAATTATACTGATCGATTATGCATGGACACCTACGAAAAGTATCGATTATCGAGAGGCGTTCGTTGCGTAATTCGTTTCGCGAGAGGACTATGCAGATCGTAAACAACGAAAAGTCTAATTCGAGGCCTTTCATGGACCGAGATCCCATTTCCAAAAACGCATAAATAATTCGTGAAATAATTCCTGAAATTCAAAGATAATTTTTGACGATAAGAAAAAGGGATGAAAGGTTTGAAGATCTCATTTCCAAAAACGCAAATAATTCTTAAAATATTTGAAGGTACAAGAATATATCGCAAATTGAAAAAAGCTTACAAAGCTGTATTCAAAGGTATAGACGAGCGTACTTTCGAATAATCACGGATAAAGGAAACTCGTAATCAACCCCGCCAAGTCCCACATGCTGTTACGCTTCGAATGACAAGTAAGAAACAACCTGACATGGCTGTTTCGCTTAATTACGCAACCCTCGAGCTAACCCACGCACGTGAACCATACATTACTCTCCATAAATAAAACTCTCAAAGATTTATATTCAAAATTCACGACACCCACGCGGCTGTCATAAAACCGTACTGCAAACACCGTAATCATCCCCGCGACACGAATTCCGTCGAGCCATAAAACTATCGTCGAATCTTTGAAAGGTTCAAATCGTTTTGCAGTAAGCTCGAAAGGAAAGATCACCCCTTGGTGAAAATTTGGGTCTTCGAAATTGTGTTCCTGGTTTGGTGTCCCTCCAATTGCGGGGCGATAAAACGAGCGTCGTAACTCGCGTTTCGGGGAAGGTGTACATAAAGAATCTGAAGATGCTATCTGGGGCAGAAGTGTCTCGAGAACTCGTAAAATCTTGGGGGGCACTTGGCTGCCTCTCGAAACATTGACTGCTTTATTTGGGAGAGGTTGACCTGAGCGAATATTGCAGAGGGTAGCAACCCCTGAATTGTGTCAAGAAATTGCGAATCTCTAGGATACTACAAAGTTTAAAATTGAGGATACTATCAAGGTACATTGCATACAAGGTACCTAGTAATATTAAACGTCGAATGAGTAATCTATATATAAAATAAGGGTTGTAATTTTAAAGTAAATTCCAACTAACTACCTATAACGCTGAGAAAATAAAATTAACGTTCTCAAAACCTACGACAGGTATCTCAATTTCCCCGTGTGTCGCTGGGAAGCAATTAAATCTCCCATTAGGTTAAGCGTATGATCGGTGCGATTATTTACAAAAGTTTCACAACGCGAACGGGAAACGCATCGTTCCGAACCGGCAGATTGGCGAGGGCAATTTGAACCTTCCAACGGTTGATAATGTTCTCATTTGTTACACTTTCTACTCGGCCGATCGTTCCCGCTGCTCGCCAATCCGTCTCTTTTAATAACGTTCCAAGAGTGCCCAGACGCGTGCAATTACCGACACACTTTTTCAAACGACCTGCCAAATCTCGGCGAATTAATCCCGCTTGCGCATCGCCGCCTCTGCTCCTCGTCCACCTAACACGCGGCCCAGTGACCCGAAAAACCACAGTTTTGCTTCGTGATCGAGCACGATTTCCCCTTTTCGAGGCCCTTCTTTCGGGTACTTCGATCAATCGATACTCGGGGGCAATCTTAAGGATAACAGTTCACAAAGGGGAGGACCTCGCTATATTTGCGATTTTCATATATGAAATATGGGAACTTGCATACTTTTAAATTAGCAAATTCAAGTTTGCAATTTATGAAGTTCTAAAGTTATAGACTTTTGAAGTCATCAAATTTTTTATCTTTAAATTGTAAAGTTAGTAAGTCTATAAATCTTGACATTCTCAAGTTCATAAACCTTGAATCCTTATATTTCAAAGTTTCACAAATTCTGAATTTCGATATTTCCAAATCTCTGAGCCACCGAATCTCTAAGCCCCAAATCTTAAAGCTCCAAATTCCTTAATCCCCAAGTGCCTAGATTTTGAAACTCTTAAATTTTCAAATTTTGTATTCTCCAAATCTGTAAACCCCCTTTCTAGAAATCCAAGTATCTAACTTATCAAATACCTAAACTCCCAAATCCCTAAACTCCCAAATCTCTAAACTACCAAATCTCTAAACTGCCAAATCCCTAAACTCCCAAATGTGTAAACTCCCAACTCCCTAAACTCCTAAATCCCCAAACTCCCAAATCCCCAAACTTCCAAATCTCCAAGCTTCCAAATCCCCAAACTCCCAAATTTTCAAACTCCCAAATCCCCAAGCTTCCAAATTCCCAAACTCCCAAATCCTCAAACTCCCAAATTCTCAAACTCCCAAATCCCCAAGCTTCCAAATCCCCAAACTCCCAAATTCCCAAACTCCCAAATCCTCAAACTCCCAAATTCTCAAACTCCCAAATCCCCAAGCTTCCAAATCCCCAAACTCCCAAATTCTCAAACTCCCAAATCCCCAAACTCCCAAATCCCCAAACTCTCAAATCCCCAAACTCCCAAATCCCCAAACTCCCAAATCCCCAAACTCCCAAATCCCCAAACTCCCAAATCCCCAAACTCTCAAATCCCCAAACTCCCAAATCCCCAAGCTCCCAAATCTCCAAACTCCCAAATCCCCAAACTCCCAAATCCCCAAGCTCCCAAATCCCCAAGCTCCCAAATCCCCAAACTCCCAAATCCCCAAACTCCCAAATCCCCAAACTCCCAGATCCCCAAACTCCCAAATCCCCGAACTCCCAAATCCCCAAACTCCCAAACTCCCAAATCCCCAAGCCTCAATTTCCTAAATTTCCAAACACCTAATCTCTCAAAAATCCCCAAATCCTCAAAACTAAAAATTAGAAAACTGTCCAATCCCTCTTTCCCTAAAACTTCCTACCACACTCGTCATGTACAACGATGATAAACGTCGAGTCTCTCCTGGATGAACATCCTCTCCACAGGCTGCCCCCGTTAATTATTCTCGCGTATTTTTCGCCGACCGCCACGTCTGTGCGCAACGACGAATCATTAATCACGCGTGTCACGCGTGTAGCAGCGATCTAATTATCCAGAACTCTTGCGGATCTTGGCGGGAAAACGGGTGTTGGATGATGACCGAAGACATCTTGACGGATCTAATTTTCCACGTTGGAAAGTTACGGTGTTTGTACGCAGACGTGTTGTTTTTCATTTTTTTTCTTTTCTTTCGTTCATGGGAACGGTTATGTACTCTGTTAGGGGAGACTCTAAAGGGTCGAATCGTGTTTTGAATGGGTCAGCTGTTGCTGCCGTCGACAGTTCATTAGATAGCGTTTTCTGAGAAATTGTTTTGAGAGGAATCTGAAATGTTCTTTGAAACCTGTGGAGACGAAAATATACTTCTATAGGGTGATTCACAAATGATGTCACATTAATGTCACGTTATATAAACTTCTCTGTTAGATACTCTGCTAGATATGATTTTGTAGTTTCATCTACATTTTCAACGAGCTATTTTTAGTTTAAATAAGCGATAAAATAATGAACTTGATAAGACTTCGAAGAACTAGAGAAATTAACGTTGATCTCTTCACAAGGAGTCTAGATGAAAATATTCTTCTACAGAGTGATTCAAAAATGATGTCACATAGATCTCATTATACAAACTTCTCTGTTAAATACTCTGCTAGCTATGATTTTGAAGTTTCATCTACATTTTCAATCAGCTATTTTCAATAAAATAAGCGATAACAATAATGAAGTTAATAAGATTTCAAAAAACTCCAGAAATTAACGTTGATCTCTTTACAAGGAGCCTAGATGAAAATGTACTTCTACAGGGTGATTCAAAAATGATGTCACATAGATCTCATTATACAAACTTCTCTGTTAAATACTCTGCTAGCTATGATTTTGAAGTTTCATCTATATTTTCATCCAGCTATTTTCAATAAAATAAGCGATAAAAATAATGAAGTTAATAAGATTTCAAAGAACTCCAGAAATTAACGTTGATCTCTTTACAAGGAGCCTAGATGAAAATGTACTTCTACAGAGTGATTCAAAAATGATGTCACATACATCTCATTATACAAATTTCTCTGTTAAATACTCTGCTAGCTATGATTTTAAAGTTTCATCTACATTTTCAACGTGCTATATACATATACACTTTCTGTTTGAATAAGAGATAAAAATAATGAATTTGATAAGATTTCGAAGAACTCCAAAAATTAACGTTGACCTCTTTACAAGGAGTTGCTCATCCTTCCTCCCGAAATACCCTCGTTACGTAAGAGCATCCAGCATTAACATAAACTGTATGTAATAAAAGGAAAGCGATAAAACGAGAAACATCCTTTCACCCTGGCGGTAAATAAATTACTCGAATTTGATACGAGAACTGTGTTTATCGCTGGAACGCAGGAGTAAGTACACGTGAAATGAAATAGAGTGTTGTGTATTCGAAACGTTTCACTTGCGGACTACCACGGCGTTCATAAATAACCAGACGGTACGCGCTCGAGCATGGAGCAGCTGCGATATGTTCTTAATTATTTAACGAATCAAGGCAGACCCTAATTACTCACTGTCCTGTCGCGTTAATCTCTATAATCGCGCATTAAAACGTGCAATCTTTGTGCATACACGGTGAAACTTCGATAAGCAAGCTGAAACTTTTTCCGAAGATGAAGATTAGATTCTTCTATAGAATAGAGGATACTTTTATCCTTCTCGACTTACAAATAAATGTTTAAAGTTTTTATTGGTGACCATTGATAAGCGACACGGTTATAGGGATCTGATAGGCGAAGAGTTAGCGAACGATATGAAGCTTTGGTAAGCAATTTCCTTGCCAAGCCATCTTCTTCCGAGATCAGTCAGCGGTTTGCAACTGAAAACAGAATATACAAATACAGTATATACAAGCAGCAGTGGTTTACAAAAGATTATCCTGTTGAATTGCAGGTATTATCCTGGTTGTGCAAAAAGGGCGAGGATATTCTGTCGAAACACGCTCAACACTCGGCGACGAATTTAACAGCGGCCCGCCTTCACGAGAGGGACTTCGAGAAGTTCTATTTCACGTCGATGGTGAGTACCCGCTTACGTTAGGACATTCCGGATAATGGAATCGAAAGCAACGACGAATCGATCCATATATGTCCCGAGATTTCACTTTTTTCACGTCTCATCGAGTCTTTCGTCACGCTTCGATACGGAAGAAATTCCGTCGAGAGTTGGCCCGCAAAGATAATAAAAGACTTCTTTGTGAAGATCGAGAGCGCGAAGAGCCCCGCTAATTTCGCAAACTTATGAAACGCTCTGAGCAAAAAATCGAATGGCAAAGCAGCGGGTCGCCTTTGAAAACGGGAAGCTGGATATTTCACTGGCGATAGATTGACTCGGATTGGAAATTGGATTTGAACATCTAACGATGACTTTCGTATTTTTTACGTAGCGGACTTCTTCTTTTGTAGCTTTTTTTATTTGGAAGATCGGACTGTTGGACGAACAGATTAATTATGAGTTCTTGATTAAACAAATCATAATGTTATAGTAATATCCTATACGTTATAGTAATTTCCTATAGAGTGACATATATAGACTTCTTTTGAAAAAATAAGTTTCATGTGTTTTTGAGTTTGGGACAAAATAAATGTCATGTACTTTACAGTATGTATAGAGTTTGAGAAGGTTGAACACCATGAAATTGATCTTGATCAATCAAAAGTAATGGTGACATCAATGAAGAAAGTAGTAATAATAATAAGAAGGTAGTACAGTTGTAAAAACATGCTTATTAAAAAAATTTTTCTGTGATCTATAGATCCTTACTGTTTTACCGACAAGTATTCCGTCGGTAATGAAATCTATTTCAATTTGTACTTCTACATATTAACATTATAAATTTGTAGATGAAGAAGAAAAAAGACATCTAATTTTTCTTCCCACCATAAATAAATTATAAATAAACAATATAAAGAAAAGTAGCTAAATGTCGATCGCGAACAATCGGTAAGTCGATTTTCTAGTCTCGTGGTGCCGCCTGGTGCCACCCGCTCTAAACACCGCCCTGCCTTACCGATCGACACTTACCGCGGAAATTGAAATAGTTTGAAGCCGCGACGACTAATGGCAGCAATTATTTTTCTATCGTGACTGGAAGCAAGTAATTTAACGGACAAGAAATCTGTCTAATGGGTGTCTGTCTGATTAATTCGAAGGCGCGAATCTCTTAGGCAACTTTCGCAATTAGAAACGTACTTATAGGGAAGTCGATTACCGTTGTCGGAACTGAGTGGATAGCAGTGTCTCGTGTTATCAATCGATCGTGCAAGCCCGTGTCTGTCGACGAGCGCCTTCCGTTTGCTGATAACCAGGCCAATGCGACAGTCTGACCTCCGCTTTCAGCGTTTTCCATTTTCTCGATAACCGATCGCAAAACTGCCGGAGAACCTTGAATCGCAATTAAGTAGAAACCCGTAAAAATGATTTAACGATCTGCGAAACGTTTATCGGCGAGTTCTGCATCGGTTCTAGGAATGCAGTTTCGAGGTGACTGGAAAGTGGCGAAATTCTGAGTTAGGATATTCCGGTTTTCTGAGGTAGTCATGGGCAGATCGAAACACTCGAAAACACTCGGGCGTCCGTGTGTTCGGTCCTTGTAAGTTGGTTTCAAATCGTGTCTCATGTTTTCGGTTTTAATCTTCATAATCCCGCCCTCGCACTCCAAACTTCGGTGCCGAGGACCAAATTTGTCGATAGCCTATCGTAGGCGTGAACCTTTCGCCTTACCATATAATTTCCTCGACTGAATACAAGAATCGATCAAATGAAACAAATATATTCCACGAGTGTCCTTTTTCACTTATTACACCTTCTCTGTAACTGAGTCTTTAATTACTACTTGTACAGCATTCGACGGTCGAACACCGAAAAACAGTGTCCTTGCTGTTTCGTAATTGATCAAATGAATCAAACGATTACCTTCACTTGTAAGTGAGAAGACATACCGAAAACGTACCATATGTAATTTTCATACCAATTAATTATTATATTATTTACCAATGTACAATCTTAAATAAGTTACCCAGAATATATTCCACCAAAATAAACTTGATCAAACATTTGTCATAACACTCCCAACAAATTAATTCGCTGGGTTTAACAAGTCAAACTTCCACATCGATGTCAGGTGTAAGCAGATGCATCTGGATCAACAGGGGTGTCAAGGATCCCGAACAAATCTTATTTTGTTACAAGTGGACCGGTCCACTCCACCGGTACCTTCATCCTCGAATTAATTTACGATCATTCCGATCGATACGCTGTTTAACCGAGCCTTTTCGCAATTAACCGGATGCTCCAAATATCAAGCTGCCGGCACAGCTTCGATCGCTTAATAATAAATCGTTGGGACGTTCCAGTTCCGTTCGATCGACCCAAATAATCGGTTTTCTCGATCGCCGTTGTCAATTATGACAGGACGTGTGGGAAGAGGGTCATCGGAGCGTCACCATCAAGGAAAACGCATTCACGTATTTTTTGATGATCATCTGATAATTTGACCCGTGAACGAATATGTCGAGATTAATTAATATTCTGTATGACCAGGACTTGCCTTACTTTTTCGATGTTAAATAGGTTACTGTAGTAGTTGTCGTTTAGCAATTGCTAGTTTAGTGATAATTTATTGGGTTTTAAGTTTGGTTGCTTTAAGGTTGAATTGCAGGGTCGAGTTTTGGGGTCTTTACTTTAATGCACTTTGAATTTGAAATCAATATGGGAGTTCGATACGTAATAGTGCAAGACATAGGAATACTAGAGGTAGAAGTACGGTATGTGAAAATAAAGCACATGGAAGTACAGCACATGGAAGCACAGCGCATGGAAATATAGCTCGTAGAAATATAACGTAGAAAAGTACAGCGCGTGGAAGTGTAGAGCGTGAAAGTACAGTGTGTGGAGCCACAACGCATGGAACTATGGCGCGTGGTATTACTACGTGTGAAAATATATGGGGTATGGAAGTACTACGCATGGACCTATGGCGCGGAGAGGTACTATGCATGGAACTATGGCGCGTGGAAGTACTACGCGTGGAAATATGATGCGTGGAAGTACTACGCGTGGAAATATGACGCGTGGAAGTACTACGCATGGAACTATGACGTGTGGAAATACTACGCTTGGAATTATGGCGCGTGGAAATACCACGCGTGGAAATATGACGCGTGGAAGTACTACGCGTGGAACTATGATGCGTGGAAAAACTACGCGTGGAAATATGATACGTGGAAGTATTACGCGTGGAACTATGACGTCTGGAAATACTACGCTTGGAATTATGGCGCGTGGAAGTACCACGCGTGGAAATATGACGCGTGGAAGTACTACGCATGGAACTATGATGCGTGGAAATACTACGCGTGGAAATATCACGCGTGGAAGTATTACGCGTGGAACTATGACGTGTGGAAATACTACGCTTGGAATTATGGCGCATGGAAGTACTACGCGTGAAACTATGACGCGTGGAAGTACAGTGCGTAGAAATACAGCGCGTGGAAATACAGTGCGAGGAAATAAAACGCATGGAAGTAAAACGCGAAGTAATTTAACGTGAGGCAATACAAGACACAATAACACAACGCTATTACAAAACCGCAAAGTTCCTTTTATCACTAAAATTCATAACCAGCAAATAATTTCAAATCCTCGTAAGAAATCGTAAATCATTCGCATCAACTTTTTGCTACTTCACGTGCAACGCAACATTGCCGGGTTTCCGACATTTACAAGTAGCTCTCGCTTTCCGCGAGCGGGAATTTCACCAGGATTCCTCGGGTGAAAGAGAACAAGAAGCGTTAAGTGGACACTAGACGGTGTTTTCCTTTTTCACGACAAAACCACGGAATAGATAAACGCCTTACGTTTCACTCGATATGTAATCATCGACCGGAAGGTCAGCGCAGTTCCTCGAAGTACAAAGCAATGTTTCGTACAGGAAGTTGCTTCGGCGACAAAGAGTACATCTAGGTGGCGTTTTCGTGAACGTTCTCGTAACCCAATTACAGGAACGGGTGACACGATCATGGTTGGAATAAGAATGAGACATTTTACCAGCGTTTCAATGCTCGTGAAATCATGACCTCGAAGGACTGTGGAAAAAAACAGGAGTCTTCAAGGATAATCGTACAAAATTCACAAATACACTGAATTCTGATTGATAATATCTCTCAATCGAAGAAAGAAATGTCTGGCATTTCGATGGTTTTTGGAGTCTGATAGAAACTGGTCGATTATGTCGTTCGCCATTTTCGTCGTTCGATGACTTGATGTCTTGAGGAGTTAAACGTAATAGGACTACATTCTGTACACGTACGGCTGAGTTTAATGTTAATGTTTCGATCACTATTGGAACAGTGTTCCTTTTCTGCTTTTGGTAAAAAGAGTTGGTCGGTATCTGAGCAGCGATATGGTCGCTGCTAAAATAGACGTAAATTGTGTAACGCTCGAACATGAAATATGCACGCGTGATTGAAAATTAACGAACTATTCTTTCTTATTGCAGTCAAAGTGACAGCTGGTTTTGAAATATCAATTCGTTCAATTAGTTCCATCGAGTTGATTCACGTTACCTTTTCTACACGTTTCCCAAAAGATTATTAATTAAACGAAAGCTAAAGCAACAGCCGGATTTTCACGATTCACCTTTCGACCATCACCTCGGTAAACTTTCCAGCTTCGTATCAGCGCGCGAATCGCTGCGAACAAAGCGCAATCGTATCCGGTCAAGAGTAGATGATGTCGCGAATCACGATCGGGAAATCGTTTCGAAAACTCGATTGCAACAGGCCAAATCGGCACAAGGCGGTCATGCTCGTTAGCCCCGGCGTTAATCCGCTCGACACTAAATTATACAATTTTCCCCGATCTATTCAACCCAGAAACGTTTTTAATTAGTTAATAAACATGTAAATGAATGCTGTGCGCCAGACGTGTACTCGTTAATTGAACTATTACAATGTTAATTGCCAGTCGACATTGTTGGAGAACTCGGTAGTCAAAGATGGAGCATCGTTCATCCATCGTTGAACCTCCTTTGATGTTTACCCCTTGCCCTATAATAGGTGACGCACTTGTGACGTACACGTGACGCACAGTTGCAATGTGATAAACTGGACACGTATTTTCACTGCAAATTAATTTTGCATTCGATTCTGATTGCAATCAAAGATCGTTGATAATGTACCTAAGATTTTAACTTTCTGTAATTATTTTTTAATGATGTGGAAATACTACGCATGGAACTATATGGCGTAGAAGTACTACGCGTGGAACTATGGAGCAAGGAAGTACCATGCGTGGAAATATGACGCGTGGAAGTACTACGCGTGGAACTACAGCGCGTAGAAGTACTACGCTTGGATATATGGGGCGTGGATGTACTACGCGTGGAACTATGGTGCGTGGAAATACTACGCGTGGAAATACTACGCGTGGAACTATGACGCGTGGAACTATGACGCGTGGAAGTACTACGCGTGGAAGTACTACGCGTGATGGTACTACGCGTGGAGGTACTACGCGTGGAAATATGGCGCGTGGAAGTACTACGCGTGGAAGTACTACGCGTGCAAATATGATGCATGGAAGTACTACGCATGGAAGTACTACGCGTGGAAATATGGCGCGTGGAAGTACTACGCGTGGAAATATGGCGCGTGGAAGTACTACGCGTGGAAATATGGCGCGTGGAAGTACTACGCATGGAAGTACTACTCGTGGAAGTACTACGCGTGGAAATATGGCGCGTGGAAGTACTACGCGTGGAAGTATTACGCGTGGAAATATGACGCGTGGAAGTACTACGCGTAGAAATATGACGCGTGGAAGTACTACGCGTAGAGTCTATATGTGCCGCTACTATCCAGAAATTTACCCGCCCAAAATATATTTAACTGTCCAGTAAGTCAACGAATTAAATACCGAAATATTATACAAGTGATAAACAAAATTAAGAAAATATAAAAATGCACATCAATACAGTACTGCATACAATATATTAACATTCTAATAAAACAAGTGAATCACTAATTAAAACAAATGTTTCACTCCACCGCCATCGATGAGGCAAAACAAACTTGAGGTATCGCATAACGCTTCAATTACTTAGAAGCTTTACAAATGAAATCGCGGTTGAATCATGGTAATTTCTTTTTCAAATCAACCTCCGCAGCACCCACTTTCCATCGTAATATATCATATTTAATGCCTCCGTGCCTCTATTCGTCTCAAAGGATGGATAGAGCTCTCTCAGCATTCAAATTACAAAATATATTCCACTCGCCGTCGATGGGTGATCACCGACGAATTCAATTGGCCGCCTTATCTGAGAGCTAGGTTGCGAAACTGGGGTCCAGATTTCTCGTCCACCCCTCGAATTTTATTAGCTCCACCCTCCACAGGCTCTTGTCTAGTCGCGCGAAAAAGCTTAATCGCACTTTCGACGCCCACCTAAAACTCGATCGAATCTGGTCCCTATTTAAACGTAAAGGTAACATCTGTCGCTGTAACATGCAATTTTCTGATATTTTTTACTTTTTTATATCTTCTCATAATTGTAGAATAGTAAAATAAATATACAGACTGGTCCACAATTTATAAATCTCGAGTAACTTCTAAAGTGTGTCTTACTTGAAAAATTTATTTTAAAAATATTTGCAAAAATTTATTTCACAAAAGCTACATGAACATATTATGTAGTTTGAACATATTATGCAGTACGCTTCTCTTCAGGCTTGAAAATTACTCTTCGAATCAAGTAACCCCGTTTCAATGTCGATTAAGAATGCACCTATTCAAAAGATCGATCAAATGTTAAAAGTGCCTCGCAGGCGAAGATAAACAGAAGCAAAGAGCCACAATGTTCCCTGGCTCCTGAAACGAGGCTCCATGCAGTCTTGTACTAGGAGATTTATCAATCCATTAATGCAACTGCAGGCATGCACTCGATGCGCCGTTCACCTGCATGCGGCAGACAGAGACGCAGCGCGCGTTACGCATAGCTGATCAGACGCGTAGGTGTAACACGAAAAATAAAACGAAGAATATGTGGGTTAATCGATGGTTGAAGTAGAACGAAGCTACCTGGTGTCTACTCGTCGAAACGCCTCTTTGATGCTTTTCCTGTTTCGAAGGAAACTGCAGTAACGAGGAAATTGCGTGAGATGTTATCGTAGTCGATGAACTAGATCGTTTACACGCTGACAATATCGATGATAGCAAATGTAAGAGTCTACATTTCTGAACTCCAAACAAGTTGCAAGTTGGTGTACTTCACCGAAAGTGAAAATGTGAAATTCGCTGATTTAATATCTAAATAGAGCAGCTGAACTTGTTCCATTCCGATTCACAGATCCGAAATCCAGATGCATTTCCATTTCGAAATCGGTGAGTTTCCATACAATTTGCGGTTGAATTTGCAACTTTAGATTACACGTTGCAATTTGTGGAGTATGAAAATAATAAGGTGGAAGTTGGTCAGGTGGCTAAAGTTGGTCAACTAATCTTCGCTGCACTGAGAATTTGAAATGAATGAGTTCGACATGTAATAATACAACAGATGGGAAGATTTAGATGGACAAGTACAATATGTACTTGTAGAAGTAGAAGTACAGTATGTGGAAGTGCAACCCATAGAAGCGCATGAAAATATAATGCGTGGAAGTGCAGCGTGTGAAAGTACTACGCGTGGAACTATGGCGCGTGGAAATATGGCGGATGGAACTATGGCGCGTGGAAATACAGCGTATGGAAGTATAGCTCATGGAAATATAGCGCGTGGAAATTCAGCATGTGCAAGTTCTACGCGTAGAAATATGGCGCGTGGAAGTACTACGCGTGGAATTATGGCGCGTGGAACTATGGCGCGTGGAAATACTACGCGTAGAAATATAGCGCACGGAAGTACTACGCGTGGAACTATGGCGCGTGGAATTATGGCGCGTAGAATTATGGCGCATGGAACTATGGCGCGTGGAAGTACTACGCGTAGAAATATAGCGCACGGAAGTACTACGCGTGGTACTATGGCGCGTGGAAATATGGCGCGTGGAACTATGGCGCGTGGAAATATGGCGCGTGGAACTATGGCGCGTGGAACTATGGCGCGTGGAAATATGGCGCGTGGAACTATGGCGCGTAGAAATATGGCGCGTGGAACTATGGCGCGTGGAACTATGGCGCGTGGAATTATGGCGCGTGGAAATATGGCGCATGGAAATATAGCGCGTGGAAGTACTACGCGTAGAAATATAGCGCACGGAAATATTACGCGTGGAACTATGGTGCGTAGAAGCTCTTGACCCAAGTTCTGAATGTAACATGTACTAAAACTCCAAACCTGAAGTTGAAAAGCTGCAAAATTCCAGGGTCTCAAATTCCAAGACTGCAAATTAGTCGGGAAATTAGGAAAAGAGTCATATTAAGAGCGACATATCAACGTCTGGGATCGTGAATAATTTCGCCGCCTATTTCATCGACTTATTTATGTCCCACGGCTGGACAGCTAATGTCAGCCGCCGTTTCGCTGATTTGCATGCAAGATTACAGGTAAATGCGCGCGATAGAGGACAGAGAATTGTCGGGTCAAATAACGCGAATGCCTTGAAAAGCAAGAAAAACTTTGTAGAAATAAAGAGAACCGAACAGACTGGATATATAAACGAGGTATATAATTACACGAGAAGGTCAAAGAATTTCATTCTAATATTCGCGAACCAACGAGTCGAGTTTACAACTCGAACAAGAATCGATCCTCGACCCGAACTTCCTTTGTCCTGAAAAGAACGTGGGAGCCCGTTTACGAAGTTGCAAAATGTTTTGTTCGGAAGTTCGCGTGGCCTTCGCGCAAATACCGAGAGAACATACGCTCGAGTGTCGCGTCTTTTCGTTCGGTATATCGCATTATGCAATCGGAGCTTTTGCGACTAGGCTGGCGTCTCGAGGAGGAAACCGTAAAACGGCACGCCTTGCTCGCGTAAATGTAACGGGTCACGGTGAGCTTACTACGTAAGAAACTGAGAAGACCTTGGAATACCTTGTGCGTGGATTTCTTGTGTCATATCTGACGCTTGATCCGATGGGAATTCTCGTATTTAGGTTAAATGTGCCGTCGGTAAATGGTTTTCGCGGGAACCTGTTATCTCCTTTAATCCTCTGTGTCTTACGATGTAACTAAAATAGATAAGCGAACTGCACAGAGGCAGCATGTAGATCTATATCGGGGTGCTCGTATCGATGGATTAGGTGAGCAACTGTAGCCTGACATGACCAATTTCCATTATTTTTAGATTCAATAAAATGCAATGTGTAATCTAAAGTTGCAAATTTAACTGCAGATTGTATGGACGCTCAACGATTTTGAAATGAAATGCAGTCTATGCGTAATAATTCTATGCGCTATAGTTTCACGCGTAATACTTCCACCCGCCATAGTTCCACGCGCCACAGTTCTACGCGTCATAGTTCCTAGCGCAGTACTTCCACGCGTCATAGTTCCACGCGTAGTACTTCCACGCGCCGTATTTCCACGCGTAGTACTTCCACGCGCCATATTTTCACGCGTAGTACTTCCACGCACCATATTTCCACGCGCCATATTTCCACGCGTAGTGCTTCCAAGCGTCATAGTTCCACGCGCCTTAGTTCCACGCGTAGTACTTCCATGCGTAGTACTTCCACGCGTAGTACTTCCACGCGCCATATTTCCACGCGTCATATTTTCACGCGTAGTACTTCCACGCACCATATTTCCACGCGCCATATTTCCGCGCGTAGTGCTTCCAAGCGTCATTGTTCCACGCGCCGTAGTTCCACACGTAGTATTTCCACGCGTCATATCCGCAGCAATTAAACTTCATATCAGAATATAAAGCGTTTAGACTTCAGGAGGTTTAAACTTTGAAATAATTGAGATTTTGTCTCCTTTGAAATATTTGAACGTGGTGATATTTAGAATGAACTTCGAACATTTGGACCTTATGCTATCGATGGGTGTTCGACTTACGGTACCAATCTATGACTCGTTTGACAATTTCCGATAGCCGTTGCGGTAGCCCGAAGTTACGTGCTCTTCATGAAAAATGAACGACTGACCCGGTGGCTCATACGCCATTACGCGGTACCTGTGTCGCGTAGAAATGAGTGGAAAACGTAACTGTACCTTAATATCTCTCTACGAGATGTCATCGCTGAAAACGTACTCATCCTCGCCCTCAAACCTGCGTACACAAAATTGTTATAAAACGAGTCGACGCATTAGTAAAAGCGGTTCGTACTAAATGAAATTCCCGTATAGTCAAGTTTCTACGCATTAATCTTCTTATTGCAACTGTGCAAGTGGTTTGAAGGAATGAATTATGGAGAACATTAATGGTATTTTTATAAAATAGTTTTGAAAGAGAAACTAATAAGACAGCGGAGCAACGAACGAAAACGATCGATTCGGTTCAGTGCGGAGTCAAATAATTGGCCTTAATTTATCGACATACTTCTCTGCGCTATCTACAACCAGTTCGTTAAACCTAACCCTCTCTCGTTCTGCATTTTATATCATTATTTATTTTTAAATAACGGGTGATATAACAATTTCCTAGCTTTCTACTATAATCAATCAGAAATCATTTATTGTAAAACGAAGGTTAATATTCCTGCAAGAACTGCTTTCGAAGGGATTTCTTTACCGCTCAATTTTCTAACAATCTCCGTGGCACGCTTCGATCTGGATCACCAGTGAACCAGTATTATTACACACGCGAGTGAACGATCGCTTCAGGAAGTCATTAATTAGCTAATGATCTGCCGAGCCGAAGCAAAAAGTGTGTAGAAGGAACAGTAGCGAAACGGGAAGCAAACTGGCCAGTCGAACGCGAACAAGGAGCGATCCGGAGTGGTTGTTGGTTCTCGTTGTTTTCGTCGTTTTACGAAAGCTGTTAATTTGAGAGAGCACTACGTGGTCGATTTAGTTGAACTCGAAAGCGTAGTAACCCAGTGGCACGAATATCGGTACACGGAGTATTCCCCGTCGCTTTTCTCGTTCGTGAGTGAACGTCCCGACTCTTTGTCCCATTGTACGCCGAATTTCTTCCGACAGCTTTGCGTCACAATTGGTACAAAAGCGAAGCTACGACCTTCGTCGAGTTAACCAGCGAATAACAAACACGAGAACACTTTTCGACGTTTCGCGACTGTGCCATTTTTTCGGGAGAATACGAATGAAGTCTCGAAAGTGAGCGTGGATAGAACGAATTCTTTCCATCCTTTTGAATGACAAGATATTTTCGTACGGCATTCGACAAACTGTACAAACAATGTCACATATACACATCAACGAATGCTTCGACAAATGGCGAAAGTCAAAAGAGTCTTCCACCTTTTTATTACAAAAGAATTCATGGACCAAATAAAAACCCTAAGTCCTCAGATGTAGAGGAGAGCCTCAGAATTGATAACTCGGAGATTTGAAGGCAATGAAAGTATTTTTTCGAAATATTCGAGCGATCGCGAATGCGAGTCACAGAGCGATGTTTGCAATTGAGGGCTCCATTTTTGGACACGTCCAAGGCCACGACGAAGAAGTCCAGCGGCCCGGGTTCGTTAGCTCGAAAGAGTAACGCGAGATCCGCGTAACGAATATGTAATGCTCGTGTACATACGCACAATAGCATAGTTGCGATGAAAGTGGCTTGTAATCCGGACTGAGCGTCGCGACCGATTCATACTTAAGCATCTCGTTAGCCGATTAAGGAGTGTCTGTTCGCCGATTCAACGGAAAGGGCGATCGAACGTATGCACGTACCGCGAGTTGATGTTTCCTTGCATTGTCACCAACCTTCTCGGCTATTTTTCCGATGACTATCGAATGGAACGAGAACGACGTGAATTGTCTTGGAAGTATAGCTCATGGAAATATAGCGCGTGGAAATTCAGCATGTGCAAGTTCTACGCGTAGAAATATGGCGCGTGGAAGTACTATGCGTGGAACTACGGTGCCTGGAACTATGGCGCGTGGAATTATGGCGCGTGCAACTATGACGCGTGGAAATATGACGCGTGGAAATACAGCGCGTGGAAGTATAGTTCGTGGAAATATAGCGCGTGGAAATTCAGCATGTGCAAATTCTACGTGTAGAAATATGGCGCGTGGAAGTACTACGCGTGGAGGTACTACGCGTGGAAATATGGCGCGTGGAAGTACTACGCGTGGAAGTACTACGCGTGGAAATACGACGCATGGAAGTACTACGTATGGAAGTACTACGCATGGAAGTACTACGCGTGGAAATATGGCGCGTGGAAGTACTACGCGTGGAAATATGGCGCGTGGAAGTACTACGCATGGAAGTACTACGCGTGGCAATATGGCGCGTGGAAGTACTACGCGTGGAAGTACTACGCGTGGAAATATGGCGCGTGGAAGTACTACGCGTGGAAATATGGCGCGTGGAAGTACTACGCATGGAAGTACTACGCGTGGCAATATGGCGCGTGGAAGTACTACGCGTGGAAGTACTACGCGTGGAAATATGGCGCGTGGAAGTACTACGCGTGGAAATATGGCGCGTGGAAGTACTACGCATGGAAGTACTACGAGTGGCAATATGGCGCGTGGAAGTACTACGCGTGGAAGTACTACGCGTGGAAATATGGCGCGTGGAAGTACTACGCGTGGAAATATGGCGCGTGGAACTACTACGCGTGGAAATATGGCGCGTGGAAGTACTACGCATGGAAATATGGCGCGTGGAAGTACTACGCGTGGAAATATGGCGCGTGGAAGTACTACGCGTGGAAATATGGCGCGTGGAAGTACTACGCGTGGAAATATGGCGCGTGGAACTACTACGCGTGGAAATATGGCGCGTGGAAGTACTACGCATGGAAATATGGCGCGTGGAAGTACTACGCGTGGAAATATGGCGCGTGGAAGTACTACGCGTGGAAATATGGCGCGTGGAAGTACTACGCGTGAAAATATGGCGCGTGGAAGTACTATGCGTGGAACTACGGTGCCTGGAACTATGGCGTTTGCTAAATACTTGTGAATGTTTAGATACCTTTGGTACCCTATCGAACCTCTCTGACCAAATTCTATTACTTGTGTATAATACTATTCAATGTCAGATAATATTTATTAACTGCAAAATTATTTTACCCATATGAATAATTTAAGGGTAGTCTGGCCCTAATGAAGGACAATCGTTGTTCAAATCTCGCGTGTGCAATTCGCATGAAGCAGGTACGCTATTATCATCGAAAATAAGTGCTTATGGCGTGTTTACTCGTTCCACTCCAACTTTGACATGAAGCTTGGTGGCAAGGACTCGTTCGCTTGATTCTCCTTTCGCTCGTCGAGCACCGAGACACTCGAGCTACTTTATGCGCGAAATCGAGCTGCACAGCTATGCGTTCTGAAGATCGATTACGATTCCATCGAAGTATGCCGGATAAAGCTCCAACAGCGAAGCATTATCGACGAATTTCTGAGTAATCGCTTCGAGGAACTTCGAGATCTATAAAGTTCAGTGATAAAAAACGATGACCTTTAAAATACTTAAATTTTTATAGATATTTACATAATTTGAAAATTATACATAAATTAATAATTTAATTCTTATGACTGAATGTCGGTGTAAAAATTTAGGCAAAAAACCGCAAAGGTTCGCATAAATCATGATACGATCGCTATTATATCACAATAAATTTCACGACCAGTTAATCCAACAATCCTTGAATACCAAGAAATTCTCGATCGCAAGAAATCGTGTCACTCCCATGATAGACCCAAGATCACCACAAGTTCCTCCACCTTGCCATACTTTGATTTTTTTCCGAAACCTCGGGAATAAATTATCCAGTCAGGGTCAGCCAGTACCCACGGTGGAAAACGCCTAACGGTGATCTGTCCGCTTCTAATTGCATCCCCGATGACCGAGCCGCTTAATCATAAACGCGATGCTGCGCTTTTTCCTCCGATTCCGTGCTCGCGTACTGGGAAAAGCGTGATCGTACTGGTTGATCGTCGCCATGCGAGTAATTTATAGAGAAACCACCGTAAGAATGCGCGTTGATTCTTAATAACACGCCTTCAGCGAGAGGATTCCACTGATGAATGCGTTGTGACCACGATCGAGTCGTTTTGCCCTGTTTCGTGCTGGGAAAGTGACTCCGGTGCGAGGTCATTATTATCAGTAATCAATCGTGCGAGATTGGGAAAACGGCAATTTTGCTTAAGTGTTTATTACCGGGGCTTGATGAGTCGAGAGTACGAATGTTCATTAAAAGTAAAAGTTCATTTTCTCCTTATCCATCTTGCGCTCTTATTGATCTTGTCAACACTTTTTTACAACCTGATGCTACTCTTATTGGTCAGACTTGTCAATATTTTTTTGAACGAATACGAACAAACTTTTTTAAGAATTTTTTTTTACAGCCCCTAAGATGTTACTCTTCTTAGTCACACTATGTTGTCAATATTTTTTTGAATGAATACGAACAAACTTTTTTAAGAATTTCTTTTTTACAGCCCCTGAGATGTTACTCTTATTAGTCACTCTATCTTGTCAATATTTTTTTGATTAAATACAAACAAATTTTTCAAGAATTCTCTTTTTACAACCCCTGTGATGCTACTCTTATTGGTCAGACTGTTGTCAATATTTTTTTTGAATGAATACGAACAAATTTTTCAAGAATTGTCTTTTTACAGCCCCTGAGATGTTACTCTTATTAGTCACACTATGTTGTCAATATTTTTTTGAATGAATACAAACAAAATTTTTCAAGAATTGTCTTTTTACAACCTCTGCTATTACTCTTATTGATAATACTGTTGTATCATAAATACTTCTAGACTGAATACGAGCAGGTTCCGCAAAAATTCACTATTTACAACCCCTGTAATCTGTCACAGAAAAATCCACAATAGAATTGTGCTCCTTTATTTATTTCTCCTTTAAGGTATTTTTGAGCTCTAACTCTTTTAAAAAGGAACAAGAAGTGACTAAACCTCTTTTAGCGGAAGTCCTGCAGCGCTTGTTCATAAAGAGAGATGTAAAAGATCAAGAGAAGCGAATCGAGAGCAGCGAAAAGATCGACGCGCCTCAGCGACGCGATTTCTCACGATCTCGTTATCGTTTGGATTTATTTGCACGAGCGATAATGAATGGCGCCGGTAGCGTCGCGGTATCACGTGTCGACGCAGCGGCGAGCAATTAATGGAATCCCGTGCGCACGTGCGTGAATGAATCCACGATAGGGCCACGTGCGAGATTGGTTCCAGCGAACAGAAGCGGTCTTTTCGAAAATCCCTCTCGGTTCTTTCTTCGAGCCAGTGTAAATGAAAACGCTCGTGTCATGTTCGAGCAGACTCTGCAAATCTCCGGTCTATTTTTACGCCTCGGGTGAGAGAAGCTTTGAATGCTGCGACGTCTGAAATATTTGAAACCCTACTCGTTAGAAAATGACACTGAACATTTTTCATGTGTAATCGAATTCTTTGAGTAGTGTAATGTGGAATTAAATAGTCGCAGTTGTGTCGCATTCTTTGAGATCTTGGAATGGTCGCCATTACAGTTTTGGACAGAATTAACTTTTTATGATCAGTCAGATTGAACGATGAGGATCCATGGTTTTAAAGTATATATTATTTGTTCCGTTTGAAATTATTATAATTGCAATGCGCAGAAGTACAAGATGTCCGAATAACCTTACAAACGACGTCATGGTTTCTTCGATCACCACCTGTTTCTACCTGCCAGCTTGCGAAAACTGTCCCTTTCCCGCTAAACGGACATTCAATTGGTTTAGCTTTACACTGTAAAGTTTACAGAAATCGCACAAAGGAGCCCAACAATTGCAGCGCGTTTACCTGAGACGTCGTTTCTCCAGACGTTCACAAAAGCTTCGAATCTTCGCCCAGTGGTTCTCTTAAACTTTCCCGTCGATTAAAATGTCATAAAGATTCACACGGAAAATAAGGATATCGATGGAAAGTGTGTTTGAAGCAACGCGAAGAATGTTGTAAACGAGCATAAAAAAGTCGATGAAACCAGTCCTACGTGTGGCAAGCCACGAGCAAAACCCCGTGAAAACCACGAGAATCGCTCGATAACGATGGCCAATAGCAAGCGGGTACGAGTGAAATTTTACACCGGATGCGATTCGAAAAATGGCATAATGGAAAACGTTGTCCGCCAGCTCTTTTATCGGAGTTCCTTGCGCAAATGCGAGCCATGCGGGACACTTTCGTGGTCCGTGTTTTCTATTCTTCTAGTTTGTCGAGCTTGACAATCGATCACGGCCATATGGCACTGTACGGAACTCCCTTTGGGGTTTGCGAAAAACGAACGCTCAGGGTGCAACGAAAATATTTCGATGAAGAGGTCTCTTCGTGGCCTGAATTTACTTCTACGAATTACTACGCGTGTAATTTATTCGAGGTCTAGGTCTACTCGAGACGTGAGAATTTTTCTTGGATCTTTAAGATAACGGAGAGAAACTGTTGCGATTGTTCCACGATTGTATAAAAAGTCGAGTGACGAAATACTGAACAGATTTATCTCCGACGAAAAATATTATTTAGAATATTCTTAGGAAATGCAGGAACACTTTAACAAAGGAGTATTAAAAAGAAACGGTACTCCGGGTGCAAAACACGCGCACTATGTCAAAACGATGACAAAGATTCTGCGGACGCACGATGACGCGAGGTTTGCAAAAAATAAATGCGATTGCGTGATGAAACAATCAACATGAATGTGCATTCTTAGCTGCCTGAATGGTTTCTTCTATTTTCAACGTTTTCTGCTTAGCGACTAACTTCTACTCCCATTTGCATACAAAAGCTTTTCGTGTCACAAAATTAGGACTGAGTATGTACTTACGTAGAGTCCTCTCTTTTGTGCTCGCAAGATATTCTTTATTTTATTCTGCAGAGGAACATTGTTACGAAAATACTGCTATATCATTCTTAAGACAATATGACATAACGAGCACTAACTAGCTTACTGTTCTAGCAACTTCTCTGTAAATTAGTCGCAAAGTTTTGCTAATAACGTGTCTCGTTCATCTTGTGCCTGATAAAGCGATATTAACACAGCGAATCAAACGTTTACGGCAACATAGTAACGCTGCATTTACAGAATAATGATACCGTGTAAAAATGATTTAGTCAATTAACTGAAAAACTAAAATCAGATACTAAAATATACGCATTATTTTGCACACTAACGAGCCATTAATTACCCACTGCGAAATCGTAGAATTAATGCGCAGAATTACAGCTTCATTTTATGCTGTTTGCACCCGTAACTTTTATCAGAAGTATAATGTTCGTTTAATGAGAAAAAAATGTTAGTGCGCGTCGCTCGTGCGCGTAAAAAATTCAATACAAGATTCTTCACCTCGAAGATCGATGCATTAATACTGATAGATACGCTGAGAATTATGTGGAATCCATTGCATATTAGGCAACAAAATGGAAGTATCAAATTCTCTCAAATTTTGTGGCAAGTTTGAAAATCTATTTTGATATCGGTATCAACTCGTATTGTGTATAAGGCTTGTATATCCGTTTCGTGTAGGTTCGCGAGTGTACGGCACTGCCCGTGAGCAGTTAAGCGGGCACGCGATGCCATCGCTAATATACCGTTCCAATTCGCGTGTTCGCGTAGAGTTTAATTTCAAGCTTCCATGAGCCTGATATTCCGCTCGGAATAAAACGTAGAGTAACACAGCGTGATCGAGGGGTTGTTCGAGGCTGTCTACCCCCGTGCAGAGGGGCACACCCACGCGGCGACACGGCGATCGGCGGTCTATCAATCGCCAATAACAGCGAGCGATCGCGGTCGCGCGCGTTAGAGGCGAGGGCGACCGGTTCGAGCGGGTTTCCGAAAGGAAAAGGCATTCCAGGCCGCAAAGTGGCGGATCGCGCGCTGATTGGAGGACGCGTACGCGCGTACGTGTTCGGGACAGGGCTGCGCGGAGCAGACAGAGAAAGGAACGGAACGGATCGGCTGGCTCGGCATAGAGATCCGTATAGCGGCGGTGAGAGTTTAGAGGCGAGTGTCGAGAGTCGAGTAGAGCCGCGGCTCGAATCGAATGGAATCGCGCGTGTGCCCCTAAATCGCTCGTGTTCCGCTCAGGCGAGTGTGCGTGCGTGTTGCATATGTGCTCTATCGTGCATGCCGTGTGTGCCGTGCGGATTAGGAGAGTCGCAGCAGTAGGCCACCGGCGCTCGACGCCTCTGCGTCTCTTTTTCCGGCTCGCGCGACCTACCGTAAAACGATGATCCTCGATCCGCTTACGGCTATCGACTGACACCGCGTCTGGTGCATCGTTTATCTCCGACGATTACTTTCGACTCCAAAGAATTAACTCGTCGATCGCTGGATTAGATCGAAGTACAGTGCCGAACGTCGTGGGACGCTCCGATCGATTACACTTTCCACAGTTTGGTTTATTGGAATCTGACAGTTACTCCTGGCTGCTTCAGATACTCGCGAATTTTATGGTGGACAGGATTGATTATCCGAGTAGTGTAAGAACAGCTAGATTGTGATACGCGAACGTTCCAAATCAGAGAACCGCGAGTTTGGCGCCAAGAACCTTTCGTCGACTCGTTTGCTTCTGCATTTCTCGGAAACTCAGCTGACGAGTATCGATCACTGACATAATATTGATCCAGTTCATTCCGATGTCCGTGACTGTTTCTTTTTTCGATTCACATTTTGTGTGCTCCTACACTCAACAAACTTAACACATTCAATTTCGAGATAGTTACCAAAATACCTGTACTGCATTCTTATCCTATATCTCCTAATATCTCGAGAGACTTTATCTCCCTGTGGAATGCGTCTTCGACATTATCGAAACGCGAGGTGAAGCAGATCAATAACAATCTCAAAAAATATCGGATCCCTATCCTCGGAATTCGATTTTGAATTCTGGTTGCGAATCGATCGATCGGCAGCGAAGTCTCACTGCAGTCCCTTCGCAGTTCGCAGCGTCTTCTTGGAACCGAAGGCTCCTGCTTTCAGAGCGGAGCGTGACGAAACGACGCGTGAACCGCATCCACGATGGAATAGGGATCCTTGACCGACCCGGCAACGACGACGACTCCGAAATAACGAGAGCTTCGCGAGGGAAGACGCGAATCGAGTTTCTCGCGAGACGACTGTAATTTAGTTGACCGGTAATCTGAAATCGAGCCAGCCAGGATTACACGGCGTTCGATGCGAGGCGCATCGGTTTCGCTCGGCGAGAGGGTGAAGCGTTCATCTACAAGAAAATATTTCAAACACCGCCTGCGAGCGGATGCAAAGTGTGTTTTGGTTTGATGCGCTATCATTACGCTTCGTAGGATCGGTTAATGTCTGCTCGCGGTGGTGATGATCTCGCGGGACGATTGTTTACAAGGATCACTATGAATTACGTGCAGAGTGTCGAGCACGCGTGTACTAACGTACAGTGAAAAACAGACCCGTGGTTGGAATTGATAGTTATCCGGAAGATTAGGAGGGTAATCGGACTGTGCCAGTAAAAACTAATTGCGTTAGGTGCAGCTGTATCGAGAGTTGCGTTATCTAAAGAAATAGCTAATTCGATATTCCAGCTATTCGATTACTCGAGGCTTCGTATCGCGATCATTGAAGCGAAGCTCCTTCGCGCGCGTAAAAAATGACGAAAGTACTCGGCAAGGAAACGTTTGCATCGAAAGTGTAAGAAGATTAAAGAATATGAAAGGTTCGAAGGTTTCGTCCCGAGAAGCGCACGAACGGATCGAGAAGCACCGAAAGGAACCAACCGCGGCGTCGGCTGCGGTTCGCGAAATACCCTCGTAACGATGACGCGGGTCGCGTAGTTATTTCGGATGTACATCATCGAGGAAGATAGTGGGGACGACGGCGGATGCCGTCTGATCTCCGTCCGTCAGTGCGTCGACGCTGACGGAGCGCGCGAGACAGGCTTCCCGGAGAGCCGGCGTCCCGACGAAGACGACGTCGACGCCGCTAGCCTGCTGGACGTCAAGTGTTTCCCACGTGTGCTCAAGACGCCGCACGTTCTCAAGAAGTCGTTCGCGGAGGAGAAGAGTCGAGAATCGAAGAAGGATCAGTTCCTGAAATCTTCTCGTCGTCAGGACGAGAAACGATGCTCGTCCACGATCTCGCCTCGACGAGACTCGGCAACGTCGGACGACAAGATCATCGAGGAGAACGAGATTCGCGTTAAGAACGACAAAGTAGAGATCTCGATCAAGCTGTTGGAAGTGGTGGAGTGCAAGAGCACGCATGACGAGCAGGGTTACAAGACGACGGTGAACTTCGAGTACAGAGACACTTTGACTCGTCCGTCGAACGCTTCGAAGCTCGAGAAAGCGCGCGGTTTGAGGAGGAGCGTGTCAGCGCCCGGGAACGGATCTTGTCAGAGCCCCGAGTACCAGGATACCTCGACGACCAAAGAGAAAGACGTCCAAAGCAGCTCGAAGGATCGCAAGGAAACCAAAGAGTCCGTGTTCGCGAAAAATCCGACGAAAAGCGTCGCCTCCGGCAAGATCGATGGCGGCCAGATAGCAAGATATCGATCGAGGACGAGCAGATCGCAGGAATTCGTGACTAAAACCGGACAGTTGATCGCGAAACGCAACCAGAGCCAGGCAGATCCGACGCGAAGGGCCCGAGCCTCCTCGTTCGTGATCGAGAGGAAGAAATATCGCCAGGCTGCAATTACATCCTCGAGGTCCAGCGAGGATCTGTCGAGGTGCACGTCCAGCCAGGAGACGGAAGCCGATGGAATGCGGAATTGCAACGGCGCCGTGGCGGGCGTCGACGAGGACGAAGGATGCGTCCTGCTAGGGGTCCGTTCCCTCGAGGAGGGCCCCCAGCTGCCTTTGATCCCGCGACAAGACGACAGGTGCACCAGGAGGGACAGAGAACGAGCCAGGATACTCAGACGAAGAAGAATCAACGGCAGATCCGCCTCGGTGCCCAGGGTGCACGTGAGTTCAGTTTCGCGTTGACGCGCATTTTCTTCGCTCCTCGCGATCCCTCTTCGTTCCTGTCGCCGGCTAACGCGGGAACAGTTTCGAACACGCTGGCACACGATTACGCGAATTCTATTCACTTTACGCGGAAAACGTGGTAGTTGTACGACGTTTCTCATGTTGGGGCTGATATTCAAACCATGGGAACATGTAACTACGTTTTTCTTGGATAGTAACCGGAAAGTTTTCTTTGTCCGGTTCATCGTATAAACTCTTTATTATTTTATATTGAATCTTCTTCCTTATTACTTTATCTGTTTAATGACGCATGAACTGCTTGCTGATAAAGAAGGCGGTAATCGTTCATTCGTTCTATAACATTTTATCAAACAATCTTGTCACTCGGTGGAATGCGAGCAATCATATGTAGATTGTTTAAAGTTCAACCTGGAGATAATTTTCATTGCTACATACCAGGTTACCGGTTTAAACAATTGCAATACTTTAGAATATTCCTATTCTTCATTTAAAAGTGAGAATTTCAGAATTTCAACATTTGCAAACCCAGAGTGTGCTCCACTATAAAATTATGATACACCTAACAGCGTTACTAATATCAATCCTATATCTCTATCTCCTCTTTCGATTCGTAGCAAATTTCTTTCCATGACCTTTCCGCAAAGTCTGTGTCACGCAATGGGAAAGGTTATGAAACGTATCGAGGTTAAAGAATGCCGGAATTCGCGAGACGAGAATCGATTTGATTTACGCTAAAAACCGCGACGTCGCTTACGATCGTCACCGTTCATTTTCATGGCTGACGAAACGACGAACTCCGTGGGACGCCACACAGGAAACAAAGGGAAGAAGCAGGAGATAAGGCATTAAAACACGCCTATCGGTTTACGCTCCGAGTTATTGCTTTTCCTACCATTCCCGGTGCATCGTGCATTCTATTGCGCGAGTAAATCACGCCGTGGCATCAACCTGCTAAAATGCATCGTTCTGTGCATCCTCCTCCTCTTCTTCGCCGGCCCACTGTCACGGATACGGCCGATCGAGGTGCAGTGTTCTTTAAGGTGCACCCACACGAAGCCCTGAAACGGCACGGTGAAACGGCTACGTGGTATTTAGATGCGGACCGATCGACCGTTGCGAAAGCCACTCTTCGGGTATTTGCGTTGGCGAGTGCCTCGACCCGATCAGGAATTTACCTGGCGCGAGAGTGTGTTCTTACACGCGCTCGAACGCTCCTACTTGGATGCGTATTCGTCCCGACACCGGTGCCTCAAAACGAATCAATCTGCTCTTTCTTTCTCGGAATCTTCTTACAAATTCCCAGCGGTATTTTCGTACTTTACGACTCCTTTGTCTAACAGAAATGAGCTTCGTATTATGGGAGAAACATCAAAACCTCTCTAACGATACTAGCAAAAAATATTGCAAGTCGAATTTTGAAGTTGATGCACAAATTTTAACACGAAACCTACCGACATATAATGTACACATACTTTGAAATTCAAAATGAAATTAAAGAATAAATATACAAATAACGAAACATAAATTGGCACACACATTTATTCTTTATCTTAATGAAAATCAAGGCTGATTTCAAGGAATGTACTGAAAATAGCAATGATTTTAAAGAATTTGTTAAAAATAAATTAAAAGCTTTGTCGCGTCATGTACAGATGGTTCACAGCGCATTTGTTTCGAACAGCTTGTTTAGCACTATAATGACTAGTGGAAAACAATAAGCCGAACACATTCCGCGTCGCGAGGAGAGAGACGCGAATTGCACGTGTACCGAAAGTGCGCGATGATGATTAATGATCTGTTAACGACTCGTTGCGTACACGAGTGCTTAACGATAACACCGGGCAAACAGTTTCAACAAGCTTTGCAGATAGTGCCGCGCCCGAAATGCCTACAATCTCGAGTACATTTATTTTAATTCGTGAACTTTACATCTACGTCAAGTTTCACCTAAACTTTTGCTCTTATCTGGTCCTGGGTGTTGCAAGAATATTCTGTTGGCTTAGCGTGAATAGTTTCCGGCAATTTAGAGGACATTATCTATCAGTTAAATTATGATGGTTTTAATGTTAATTTCGTCTTGATTTTTCTGTAAAAATACTGTTCAAGATTATAGACTCCTAAATTCCAAGCAAAATAAATTGTGTACATTATATGACAGGAACAGGTTAAAATACAACAGATTCATAATGCCATTTCCTGTCAGAGTGGAATAGTCTTGCCTATTAACAAGTTATCCAAACAAGTAATCTTTTTATGATAGGACGGTCTTCGTGATCATTATAATGGCGGCAGTATAACGAGAATTTACTGCACAGGAAACGGAGGATAGCGTCGAAAATTTGAGGAAATTTCATGATGGTCAACATTCTCCGACGATTAATCGTCGTTTCGAAGTTCACCGTTGTTTACGCTGTCACGAACCTCCTTGCTAGGAATCTGGTGGAATTTATGCGAAATTTCTCCTACGAAATTGCCGGCCACGAATCAGGGGAATGTTAATGGGCAGCGTGCGGTGGCTGAGGCACTCGAGGTAAATAATACCGAAGGCCTAGGACCGGTCTAACGTTCCGATCCAGTTTGAAACCACTTTCGTTTTTTCCCGTTCGCCCCTGGCCGGCCGAAAGGAAACGATAGCATGTTTTTACGGTGGCGACAATGCAAGGCGTGGCGTCTCCTTTCCGCGCCGCGGAGCGGCGTCGTGACGCTGTTCTAGCTTTTCAAATGTCAATTCAGCTGGGTCGAGGATAACGTGGGTGAGCCACTTTTGTCGATGATCGAACGTTCGATTCACTCCGAATGAACTTGATTTCAATAATAAGAGTCCTCGATGAATCTAGCATACTTTCTTGAAAACTTCCGATCGAAATACGAGGTCAAGATCCTCGTGCTCGTAGTTTTCGATGATTAATCGAACCGTGGCAAATCTGACACAATTAACTATCACGATGCCATTAACTTAGAGCACGCGAACGGCTTCCCGGTAGCACTTGTACGACGTCCGACCTGAATATGTATCGCCCGTGCAGCCGTTTCCGCTCGAACGATAAATCGCCTTCAATTTCGGCTTAACAGAATTTCCAAACATCCGCTCTTCCATCGACGATCTACTTCTAAACCTGATCGTTTACCAAGCGTTTTACTCTTGTCCCTATCTAAAACGTTAAGCTCGTTACAAGACTGCGCGGATTTTTACCGCGGTTCCAGAAACTCGTTCCAATTAACGCCTACTTTATTTTTTGTCAATCGAACAGGTTATCCCGTATCTTGTAGAATGCTAGAAAATATCGATGCGAGAACTGTTATTAACACATTGATGGTCAGTATCCGTGAATTCACGTCTTTTTACGTAATCAACTTTGCTACAACTATTACTCCTGTTGTGTGCATACATTACGGAAGCTTTAAAGATGGGAACACCGGAGGGAAATTAGAGGAGAGTTTATCAAACTCGGAAGAGAGGATCAAATAAAAAAAAAATATCTTTTAATTTAACTACATTCTCAAATTTCTAAAGTTCAAAATTTTCTCTAATTACAAACTCACGAATTTAAATGCAATTACGAATTTGAAAGTTCGACTTCCAACGCAACTTTGAGAGTTGAAACTTGCTCAGCAGTACACGTAGCCGCTCTGCAATGTACGATCGTCAAAGCGTTCAGAGTAGCTCCGATAAGCAGAGTGGTTTCAATGGAATGTCTGCCGCATATTTACAATTCGACCGATCTTTTCAGTGGACGTTGCAGCACGTAGGCGTATCGAGTGATACCGATAACGAGTCCCGAGTCGAATGAATCTCCACGTACTACGAATAGAGAGGGCGATCGAACAGCTTGACGTAATGATACACGGACGGAATGGGGGTCGTGACGTAATCTAGCCACCTTTGTCAGCCACCGTTTTCCGTGAGCGAGGTGTTAATTAATGGACTCCTTTTCATATCGCGGAGACGCTTCTTCGAACGAAATGCAAACACGCGAATGATAAATCGAAGAGGATAGACAGGGTGGGAAAAGTAAAACTGGGATAGTCGATGCTTCTCTTTCCAGTTCGATTTCGTGTCTGCAATTACTTATAGTTGACGAGAGATCATTAGTGGCAGAAAGTTAATTGATACTGTACTGAATACATAACGTATGCATTATGCAGCACATTTGTACATGGAAAGTTATTTATAATAATGAACGCATTAATATGTTCGGAGTTGTTAGGTTTCGTTGCTTACAGCGGCATGAGACATTGCGAACCATTCAAACTGTTATTACGTTGGTGAATTTTTGATTATTCAGGGAGGAAGGTTACATCATAGTTCCAATTGTGGAATGACAAACATAAGATCGTACAGGAAAAGAAGTCCCACTGTAACCTTCCACGTGTCGTAGTTCCACGCGCTATAGTTTCACGCGCCATAGTGCCATACGTTGTATTTCTGCGCGTTGCAATATAACGCGTTGTATTTTCACGCATTGCACTTCCACGCGCTGCATTACCACGCGTTGCATTACCACGCGTTGCACTTCCACGCATCATAGTTCCACGCGTGGTATTTCCACGCACCATAATTCCACGCGCTATAGTTCCACGCGTAATACTTCCACGCGCTATAGTTTCACACGCCATAGTGCCACACGTTGTATTTCTGCGCTTTGCAATATCACGCGTTGCACTTCCACGCGTTGTATTTTCACGCATTGCACTTCCACACGCTGCATTACCACGCGTTGCATTACCACACGTTGCACTACCACGCGTTGCACTTCCACGCATCATAGTTCCACGCGTGGTATTTCCACGCGCCATAATTCCACGCGCTATAGTTCCACGCGTAATACTTCCATGCGCCATAGTTCCATGCGCTATAGTTTCACGCGCCATAGTGCCACACGTTGTATTTCTGCGCGTTGCAATATCACGCGTTGCACTTCCACGCGTTGTATTTTCACGCATTGCATTACCACGCGTTGCAATTCCATGCGTTGCATTTCTTACTGTAACCGATTGCGTTCGTGAAAAAGAACTGTGCGAATGACGATAATTCTGAAACGGCAATTGTAATATAAGTAGCGTTAAATGTACACTTGCAGCAAGGCGAATAGTATAATCGTTTGTAGATAAACTTTCAAACGAGTAGAAGTGTCCGTGTCGTCTAATTATTATTCCTAGTCTCGTAATCGAGCCGATTGCATCGACCGCGTAATCGTCAGCTTTAGATTTCTCCGATCGACAGTTCCGTTCGCGAGCGGAAGTTAGCTTTCCCTCGAAGAGGCACGCAACGCCTAGAACGAGCGCCATTTGTATTCGGAACTTTCAGCGTTGCGACAGGAACCAAAAAGGAGTTCTTCTGTAAAAAGAACGTGTCAGATGAACGTGTCAACATAACCAAGTTTCAATTTCATCAAACGAGGGTCATTTAGTAAGATTCCTCGAATCAAAGATCAAAGACGCTGACTTAGGAAAACTCGATTAGGCTGCATCGAATCGTCTCGCGTTTCTGCGATTACATACGTCGAACTTCTCGGAAGCTATCGATGCTCGACGTCGGAACGTGCCTGTCGAGAAAAATAGTGGCAGCTCGGTGAGGCGTAACGGAGAACGCTTTTACGAGACCCATTGTGCACGAAGGTGTGGATCAAACGATCTGTCCGTGCTTCGAATCTTTGCTCGACGACATTGAGTCGACCAAATAGGAACGAGACTCGCCGTGTAACCGAAGAAGGTGTCGGAGGGTGTATCTAGACTCGTTAGGTGTCGATGTTCTACTTGTACGATCGTCTGTTTAGCAGCTATTACGACGTGTAGCGTTCTACTCTACAACCGTAATTGATGCGGACGCGGTTGGATGAGTTCAGTCTCTCGACCAACAAGCGTATAAATTTATCCCTGCGTTTATTGCAAAAGGGAGATCGGGTGCACCGATCACGTCGACCGTATCTTCCTTGTAGAATAATGCTTAGCGATTAGGATAAACTTCCCGTTTGCGAGTCATTTAGATTATCTTCTGGCTCGAGATAACGTAAAATTTTCTGATCGATCGAAATTCATCGATCGATCATGTTTACTGATCTGTCACGTGGACCTCCACGCGAGCTGCACGTTAGAGTGCCTTGATCACCATTCTCGAAACGTTGATCATAAAATTCGTGAAATCCACCGGAAGCTGTCATCCGGTCGCAGAGTCGCAATCGAATTTACAAAACATAGAAATCTCGAGAATCAGCAAAATCAATTAGAAAGACAGGGAAAGCTAGGTTCGATAAATTCTGCTTCCAGGAGAAATCATTTTTTGAGCTCGTTAGACCGTCGTCGTACAACTTTTTAATTACCTCGAACTATTAAGACAGTTACGTCCTTTTTAATGAAACGTGCAAATTAACGAGGGTTGAACTAACAGAGAAGTAAAAGCTGCGAAAATTGAAATTCCCTTGCCTTCGATAAAAACAGTCAGATGATAAATGACGGGTGATCAAGCTATTGGAGTCTAATGGTGGCCAAGCGAACAGTCCGCTTTCTACTCGATCGAGGGACAACCGGAGGCTCGACCGTTGCCGGTTTTTGCACATTTGCGTTGCGAGAGAGTGTAACGCGGTAATTGCTACTCGGTAATTGCATCGGGGGATTAATTTTCATCGACTGAATATGATAAAGTCCCATGATTGCGGCTCGGTGTTATTATATAATGCATGCGTGGGCCGTGGACTTTCATTCAGCGGGAACAAACAGGTGTAACAATTTCATGTAAATTCGATCAATTATTGTGGGATTATAAATGGCTGCGAAGGTTCGCCTATCAAGGATTATTTTATGGGGAGCGTCAATTTTAGACTGTCACGTGTTGTAGATGGCTTGCGATAAATTGCGATGCATATCGTCACGTGTCATTGATGTATATGGTTCATGGTATATTGGCGTACGTGGTATTTCAATGTTTGGATTGTTACACGCTGTATTACTACGCGTTACATTATTACGCATTGCACTTCCATGCGTTGCATTACCACGCGTTGCACTTCCACGCATCGTAGTTCCACGCGTCATAATACCACGCGCCATAGTTCCATGCGCTATAGTTTCACGCGCTATAGTGCCACACGTTGTATTTCTGTGCGTTGCATTATCACGCGTTGTATTTTCACGCATTGCACTTCCACGCGCTGCATTACCACGCATTGCATTACCATGCGTTGCAATTCCATGCGTTGCATTTCCACGCGTTGCAATTTCATGCGTTGCATTACCACGCATTGCATTACCACGCGTTGCAATTCCATGCGTTGCAATTCCATGCGTTGCATTTCCTCGCGTTGCATTACCACGCGCTGCATTACCACGCATTGCATTACCACGCGTTGCAATTCCATGCGTTGCATTTCCACGCGCTGCATTACCACGCATTGCATTACCACGCGTCACAATTCAACGCGTTACAATCCTATGCGTTGCAGATTCATTCGTCACATTACCATGCGTTACAATTCTATGCATTGCACTCCCACGCGTTAAACTTCCACGCGTTGAACTTCCACTCGTTGCACTTCCACTCTTTCCATTACCATGCCTTGCACTTCCATAAATTACACTTCTAGGCGTTTATATTTATTATTGTGTTAGTATAACAGTATAAATTAGTTAAATAAGATCTCATAAATAAGTAAAAGTGCAGTACAAAGAATATCAGAGCAACATTGGGCCAATGATCACAGCAGTCGCCCTTATAAAATCAATCAATCAACTTCTACGCGCTGCATCTTCATATGTTAAATTACTATGCATGATCCTGTCATGCAGTGTATTTGCACGTACTGTATTTGTATCGTCATTAAAAAGCGTTTATCCTTACCTACAAAAATTTCAGTCATATTGTAATTTCCTATGTCAGTCTCCTGTTATATTGCAGTGGTCGAATCGATAAAAACAGTGGTCATTTCTAATTCCAGCGCGTACGTAGTTTCGCCCCGCGTGGTATTTATACGTCCGAGATTCCTGCAAAAGGTACGCGGGGCATTTTCGAGGATAAATGGGAGGACGGGTTCGCGGATGGCAAGCGCGAGGAGTCATTGCCTTTCGCTCGCATATATTTTTAGCGTCGCGGTTGGTCAACATTTTCTCTTTCCCAACATCGTCTCCCTTTCTATGGGGCTCGTGTTTTCTTTCTCCACGGTCTCTTTTGCCCGCGTTCGCGACAGCTGCCACGGAATCGCGCATTTTAATTGCACAAATCAGCCGAGCTATTTCAAGGTAAATCTCTTTTGTTATTGCAACGTCGGCTCATCTTCGACAGTCTGAAGGTTATCAACCCTTCTTGGTAGAAATTAAAGATGCAAGCGTAGATATTATACATTTATATACAGAATTCTTAGCATTTCATGTCACGCTATTGCGATAGTGGTTCGATATGGATTCGTATGAAAAAAGAGTCTGATTTATTCAACGATGGTGGTCTATGATGGAACGACTCGATCAACGGCGCCACGAGGGAAATGCACGAGTGTATAATGTAGACAAGCAAAATATTTTCTCTCGGTTTATTTCTGGATCGTAAAAATACCGAGGGCATTTGTTTGTTCAATTGCTCTAGCTGGACGTACATTAAGTTTTCATAATTACTTTCGAGGCTTACCAGTTTTAGACTCTCTTCAAATAATCAATAACTTTGTTCCTCAATGTCCTTCTTTCTTTCAAAGAAAATTCACCTAAGCGTTCAACCTTCCAGTTCACAAATTTGAACAAAGTTTCTTATAATTTAATTAACAATTTTATTATATCACGTTGCTTGTTAAACCTTTGTATTTTTATACACAAAATTTAAATGTCTTATTTGTACGTACATTTTATATAATTCGTATACAAAATTCATACAAAATAATTCATGCACAAAATTCTTACCTTAATGCTACTTTAGTCTCAACCCTCTAATAAACTATTTGAAATATAACATTGAAATAAGCACCTACTTCAAGAAATGAGTACCTCATTTTCTTAAGATACGTCCATTAAAACTGGATTATCTAGTACTACAAGACAGCTTATGATCGATCGTCCCCAGAGGGTCGCAAATTTCGATAGAGCAATATCACGAGCCGCATTCTTCGGCAACGTAGGTCTCCCACAGATAAAACGACAGATCAAGATCACGTTAGAAGTGTCGATTTCATTTGCAATCTCGTTAGCATCGAATCGAATGCAACCTTAACGATTAGGCGTCGCCTAACGAGCCCGTGGTTGCGAGCTGTCCGCGGGCAGCCGGTGCGGAAAACAAGCTCGAGCCATGGCTTATTAAAATTCATGTTCAATTTGCCGGCTTCATAGGATTGCGCAACAAGCTGTCGTGCAAGTATCCAACAAGGGTTTGCGACTATCCTTCCGCGCGATCTCCTCGTTCTAACCTGGCTGGCCTTTCGCTTTTCAACGCGCGAGCCTCGACATTTTTCCTCGACGACTTTGATTACCCATATTCTACACACCCTTCGTTTATAGGTGTAGTTGAAGAATTGAGGGAATTCTGAGGTGCAAGGTTATGTTTTCATTTTGGGTGGTGTTTTGATTGGGGGTGGACTTTTGGTAAGAGTAATTTAGGGTGGATTTTGGATTTGACTGATATAGGGTGGATTTTCAATGATTCAAATTTCCAACATCCTGAGTTCTAAGTGTCCCAAATTTTCCACATCCCGAAATTCTAACGATTCTAATTCCCAACGTCCCGAATTCCCAACGTTCCAAATTTTCAACGCCCCGAATTCCCAACGCCCCGAATTCCCAACGTTCCAAATTTCCAGCGCCCCGAATTCCCAACGTTCCAAATTTCCAGCGCCCCGAATTCCCAACATTTTAAATTTCCAGCGCCCCGAATTCCAAGCGTCCCGAATTCCCAACGCCCCGAATTTCCAACGCCCCGAATTCCCAACGCCCCGAATTCCCAACGCCCCGAATTCCAAGCGCTTCGAATTTCCAACGCCCAAATTCCCAACGTTCCGAATTCCCAACGCCCCGAATTCCCAACGCCCCGAATTCCCAACGCCCCGAATTCCAAGCGCCCCGAATTCCCAACGCCCCGAATTTCCAACGCCCCGAATTCCCAACGTCCCGAATTCTCAACGTTCCATATTTCCAGCGCCCCGAATTCCCAACGCCCCGAATTCCAAGCGCCCCGAATTTCCAACGCCCCGAATTCCCAACGCCCCGAATTCCCAACGCCCCGAATTCCAAGCGCCCCGAATTTCCAACGCCCCGAATTCCCAACGTCCCGAATTCTCAACGTTCCATATTTCCAGCGCCCCAAATTACCAACGCCCCGAATTCCCAATGCCCCGAGTTCCAAGCGCCCCGAATTTCCAACGCCCCGAATTCCCAATGTCCCGAATTCCCAACGCCCCGAATTCCAAGCGCCCCGAATTTCCAACGCCCCGAATTCCCGACGCCCCGTATTCCCAGCGCCCCGAATTCCCAACGTCCCAAATTCCCAATAATCCGAATTCACAATGTCCCGAATCCCAAACTTGAATCCCAAAATTCAAAAGTCCCCTAAACTCCCCAAATTGCCACAACCTCAAATCCCAGAAGAATAATCCCAGAAGCCCAGCGGATCGATTCCCCGAAGCAAAATGGCTAACTCCTCGCCTCCCATTGTAAGACTCACCGAAAGGAAGCTCGTATTATTAGAGCATATAGATTACTTGTTTTTTAATTTCCCAGCAGCGTACCACCGCGTTGAATTCTCCTTAAATCGTCGTATTTTTAGCGATGACGGTGGTGGAACGCGCGCGATTTCTCTGGAATTCTTGCCCCGAGGGGAGTTCACGCTACTGTATCTGTTCGGAACTGACGGGAAACGATTGTTTCCTCTGTTCACGGGATTAGGAATTTGGAACAATTCCAAACTGTAACTACTGTGCTATGAAAGGAATCTCTTTTGTTTACTGAACCTTGTACCAGATCGCTGCTTGATCGAGTTAGTCTTCAAACAAATCGTGTTTGATTCTTTTTTGAGAAAACAGAGGTTATATCTTCTGCGAGTTTAAATTGCCTGTCATCGACACGATTTATTTAGAACGAAGAATGGTTTCCAAATTTAGTACCTCCTGGAACAGTATCTCGGATGTTCTTGTCTGTCGAGATATCGTTTGCTTACTCAATTCTACTTTTGGTGTATAAATATTTATTTTACTTCATAAAATTCCATGGATAAATTGTAAATACTGACTTGCAAGTATTACAGCAATCGTTGGTTAATATATTGATTCAACCATAGGTGACATGTATGAGTTGTTACATTTTCATACAAGAAATACATCTTCCAAGAAATAATCTTCCATATTAGGAATTCTTCCCTTTATCTATATTCGGAAATGTGCACAGTAAAAGATATTATGTAATCAATAGACAAGCTACATTAAAAATAAAAGAAGGTATTCATGAAATTTTTAATGGCTCTCGATCAGCGCAAGTTAAATGCCAACAGAAGTTCAAGCAGAACGATAAAGAACATTCTTGAAAGGGTTAAGATGAACCCGCTTGCAGAAGGCAGTTCGCAGCCAAATTCTGACTCAGCCGAGAAGTTTAAGAAAACTTCTAACAAAAGAAAGTGACGGAGTCCAAAAAAATCCCAGTGATGTCATATTTTTACATACTCCCATATGAAAAGTATTAGATCATCTCTCCGGTAAACTCGGAAGGAAAGCAACGAGACGCATTCCTTCGAACGAACGCTACACGTGGGCGATCCTGTTATCTATCGATTATCGCTGGCGGTCGCGATAATGAATGCACTCGATCGACCCACGATCGCGCGAACCACGTCGACCAGGATATATCTGACGTGTCGGGCTTTCGATATGTGGGACAGCGCGGTTAGAAGATCGTATCGTGTCTTCGCGCGCTAGGCGTGAACCCGGGAACCGCAAGCTCCAGAAAGAATCAGCCTCGCACCGTTTCGAAGACAAACGAGGATATTGAAATTTAATCACTATCCATTTACCGCTAAACGACTCCATTTGCTGCGAATGCGGTTTCGGAAAATGGATACGAATCATTCGTGCGATTAGCCTTAGCTTTTGCTTAAGTGATGTGAGAGGTTTTCTTCATTTTCTTCTAAGTTAGGTTAGGTTAGGTTATTTTAGAATTTATTTAGTTTGAACTAATCAATTGTTACTGCTTTATTTTTTAATAGAACTGCAATTTTTTTAAAATTAACCCCTTGACGAGACTCACTCGTGACGCACTCACAGTACAAATATAATAAATCTTCCTCAGATTTTTAATACTCTTCAACCTCAAGTTTAAGCCCAACTATAATTTGCATTGTCAAGGAGAGCTGATTATAAAATACTCATAACATTGTAATGTTCTTTGTTTGTTTTAATATTATAATCATGAATAGTTAGTTTTGACTGACAAATAAATTGTACAGCAAGGTTTAAACTTTTCTTACGACACATATTTTACTAAAGAAACTTTATGACTTCGTTTAAAGTGTCAACTGCAAATTAAGTGTCAGCGAGTGTTTAAATATTTTAGAATCACAATGGAACTTGTGTTCTAACTAAACCTCATAAGATTTCAAAAGGAAGTAACCTCTCTTAGCAACAAAATATGCTCACGTAAGTTTACTAAATGGAAAATTGAAATTCAAAAGCGTTTCCCATCGTTTCTCCCAGCCTTGTAACATCTTCTGAATACCAAATCGTTTTTCCGCCTCGATAGCTCCTGTTCCCGACAACTCCGAGGAATTCCGACTCCTCCGAATTCTTTGAAGCTCGAAGCGTGTCGATCTTCGAGATTCCTCGGATCGCAAGAACACTGTAACTTTATTTTCGCGTGCCACGAGCATAATCCCGGCACGATTAATTCGCGGACAAGCAACGACTCGAACAAGCCGCAAATCTTGGAGAATGCATGCGGTCGAGGTACACGGGTTAACAGCTTGTGCACGCCGCGTATAGACGCGTTCTAGCGACAAACCGCTTGCGTTCCCAAGCGAGTTGGCTATTATTTTTAGACGGCAAGACGTTTTTCAGGGTAAACGCACCCGGGGGCGGCGGACGATATCGGTATTCAGAGGAGGACCTCGAAGGCCTTCTGGAGGCCACGTGACTCGCTTTTGAATACCGTTAAAAGTCGACGAGCAAAAGGAGGGCTTGGTCTACCGGAGGGCTGGGTCAAGATTAGTAGTCTAACGATGCTCCGTGGCTGGCATACTTGTAAATCGATTTTTTTACGGCGACACGCTTGAGAACGACGCCCAGGTTATTGTTAACCCTCTGTTGAAATTGACGGCCGGCTAATTTTCTTCTTGGAAGGAATTTATTTTGTTTGAACACTTCTCCTTGTTTAACAATTACTCCTTTATTTTTTAGTAAGACTGAAACTTTTCGTTAAGCTCTTGAAGGATGCACATATGTAGGTTAACTACATATGTACACATTTGCTAAATTCATCAAACTGAGATTTTGTAAATTAAATTTTTTCTATTAAGTCATTGAAGGATACACATGTGTAGACTAGCTACATATGTGCACATTTGCTAAATTCATCAAACTGAGATTTTGTAAATTAAATTTTTTCTATTAAGTCCTTGAAGGATACACATGTGTAGACTAGCTACATATGTGCACATTTGCTAAATTCATCAAACTGCAATTTCTTAAATTAAATTTTTCCTATTAAGTCCTTGAAGGATACACATGTGTGAACTAGCTACATATGTGCACATTTGCTAACTTCATCAAACTGAAATTTTATAAATTAAATTTTTCATTCAGCTCTTGAAGGATATACATATGTAGGTTAGCTTCATATGTGGCTAATCTAGCGTAGTTACATATGTGGCTAATCTAGTGTGGCTACATATGTGGCTAACCTAGTGTAGTTACATATGTGGCTAATACAGTGTAGCTACATATGTGGTTAATCTAGTGTAGCTACATATGTGGCTAATCTAGTGTAGCTACATATGTGACTAATCTAGTGTAGCTACATATGTGACTAATCTATTGTAGCTACATATGTGGTTAATTTAGTGTAGCTACATATGTAGCTAATCTAATGTAGCTACATATGTGGCTAATATAGTGTAGCTACATATGTGGCTAACCTAGTGTAGCTACATATGTGGCTAATACAGTGTAGCTACATATGTGATTAATCTAGTGTAGCTACATATGTGGCTAATCTAGTGTAGCTACATATGTGACTAATCTATTGTAGCTACATATGTGGTTAATTTAGTGTAGCTACATATGTGGTTAATCTAGTGTAGCTACATATGTGGCTAATCTAGTGTAGCTACATATCTGGCTAATCTAGTGTAGCTACATATGTGACTAATCTATTGTAGCTACATATGTGGTTAATTTAGTGTAGCTACATATCTACCTAATCTAGTGTAGCTACATATGTGGCTAATATAGTGTAGCTACATATGTGGCTAACCTAGTGTAGCTTCATATGTGGCTAACCTAGTGTAGCTACATATGCAGCTACATAATAAAGCTACATATGTAGATTAGCAATATATGTGCACATTTGTTAAATTCATAAGAGGTACTGTTTCATCTGCATTATATCTATCGTCACTCTGCATACGTAATGTTGGTCAACAAGAGCTTAATCGATTGTCAATTGAACGTCTGTAACTCGTAGCAGTAAATCTTCGTTACGAAATCGTCGAATGCGAAAAACGGGTTGAAGCAATGAAGCGTAGATTTTTCTTGTCATTGAAACGTAAAGCTGTTTTATAACAGAGCGATTTGTACGATTATACGTCAGTTTTTCTGTGAACAAGCTGGTTCCAGTAGCCCGTTATGTCGATAGTTTCACTTTTCAATCAACCCATTACACTAATCAGGCTTAATCGCGTTAATCCGACTTTTACCGTGTTTTTAATGAAATCCACATACTCCATTTTCCGCTATGCATACCCGATGAGGTAATCGAAGCAATCTGCGATCTAAAATCTCAAGAATCTAGGTTTCTGATCGTTGAAAGAGAAACAACGTTAAATTAAATCGTAAAATCAATTTCTTCCTGAATATTCGCGCTGGAATCTGCATAATATTCGTAACGTAACGGAAGATACGCGTAACAGGACTTTGTATCTCTCCAAATTCCTTTCATCGTAAAATAGAAAAGAAACTCGTTGATCGTAAATGATTCGTATGTAAATGAAAAGGTTCGTTGAGCATCGAACTTCATTGTTATTGCTTTATTAACGATGGTGTAACAGTGCAACGAGCCTTTACCACGCTGTTGTCGAAATACGTAACTCAGTTGATGAAATCGTCGAGTATACGACTCGTGTACAGCGACGTTAATGAACGTTCGATGCGGTAATTAGCGCAATGTACGACCATTGGCGTAATTAAGATTATTTCCGAGGGTGAGCTCTAAATCACTGTGTGTTCGATCGCCACGCGTTAGATCACCACGCGTCGATACGGCGTTACATAACTGGGCATTAAAGCTGCATCGGTGGGAGCTGGATATTCATATGTGGAATACTCACGTGTTAGATCTTCAGGTGCTGCATCGCCGTGTACAAATTTACAATGTGTGGTATTGTTATATAGGGAGTTACAACGTGTGGATTTGTCACATGTGGAGTTAGGAAGCGTGGAATTACCACGCGTGGAGTTGGGGCGCGTGGAGTTACCACGCGTGGAGTTGGGATGCGTGGAGTTACCACGCGTGGAATTATCACGCGTAGAATAACCACGCGTGGAGTAGGGGCGCATAGAATCACCACGCGTGGAGTTGGCACGCGTAGAATTACCACGCGTGGAATTGTCATATGTGGAATTAGGGCGCGTCGAATTACCACGCGTGGAATTGGGGTGCGTGGAGTTACTACGCGTGGAGTTGGGATGCGTGGAGTTACTACGCGTGGAGTTGGGATGCGTGGAATTACCACGCGTGGAGTTGGGGTGCGTGGAGTTACCACGCGTGGAGTTGGGGTGCGTGGAGTTACCACGCGTGGAGTTGGGATGCGTGGAGTTACCACGCGTGGAATTATCACGCGTAGAATAACCACGCGTGGAGTAGGGGCGCATAGAATCACCACGCGTGGAGTTGGCACGCGTAGAATTACCACGCGTGGAATTGTCATATGTGGAATTAGGGCGCGTCGAATTACCACGCGTGGAATTGGGGTGCGTGGAGTTACTACGCGTGGAGTTGGGATGCGTGGAGTTACTACGCGTGGAGTTGGGATGCGTGGAATTACCACGCGTGGAGTTGGGGTGCGTGGAGTTACCACGCGTGGAGTTGGGGTGCGTGGAGTTACCACGCGTGGAGTTGGGATGCGTGGAGTTACCACGCGTGGAATTATCACGCGTAGAATAACCACGCGTGGAGTAGGGGCGCATAGAATCACCACGCGTGGAGTTGGCACGCGTAGAATTACCACGCGTGGAATTGTCATATGTGGAATTAGGGCGCGTCGAATTACCACGCGTGGAATTGGGGTGCGTGGAGTTACTACGCGTGGAGTTGGGATGCGTGGAGTTACTACGCGTGGAGTTGGGATGCGTGGAATTACCACGCGTGGAGTTGGGGTGCGTGGAGTTACCACGCGTGGAGTTGGGGTGCGTGGAGTTACCACGCGTGGAATTATCACGCGTAGAATAACCACGCGTGGAGTAGGGGCGCATAGAATCACCACGCGTGGAGTTGGCACGCGTAGAATTACCACGCGTGGAATTGTCATATGTGGAATTAGGGCGCGTCGAATTACCACGCGTGGAATTGGGGTGCGTGGAGTTACTACGCATGGAGTTGGGATGCGTGGAGTTACTACGCGTGGAGTTGGGATGCGTGGAATTACCACGCGTGGAGTTGGGGCGCGTAGAATTACCACGCGTAGAATTACCACACATGGAATTATCACACGTGGAGTTGGGGCGCATAGAATTACCACGCGTGGAATCATCACACATGGAGTTGAGACGCGTCGAATTACCACGCGTGGAATTATCACACATAGAGTTGGGACGCGTCGAATTACCACGCGTGGAATTATCACGCGTAGAATAACCACGCGTGGCGTTGGGATGCGTAGTATATTCATGTGTGGAATTCTCACAAGTAGAATCGCAATGCATAGAATCACAACATGTAGACTCAGAATAAGTAGAATAACTGCGCGTTAGTTTACCACGAATGGAATTGTCACGTGGAGTCAGAATAGTTAGATCACCATCCATTAGATAACTACGAATGGAACCACCCATTATATCACCACGAGTTGTATTTTGCATTCGAGAATGGCTAGTCCACATTATAAGTACTACCAAACGCAGTCAGTTCTCTACAAAGTTATGTACGAGGCAATCATTCGCGGGATGCAGAACACAACCATGCGATTTACAGTTACGCGATACTCGACTAAAAATAACACACGGTAGGTGGATTTAGCTACAGCTTATTTTTGAAAGCTACGAAATTGTTGAACGTCAGATCCGAAGTTACTCGGCTGTTTGGTGTTAAAAAATAGACTGATTGTTTTGTCACGAGGTAAATCGTGCAACGTTTAATTGTACCACAGTGTAGCTCGATTCACTCGAAGTAGTACGTAATCTCTGACATTCAAGAAGCTAAGGTGAACAAATTACCTAGTAAAAGTAATGCAAGAGAAACTACGTTCGAGATACAGTTGTATAGCTCGAGTTTGCATTTCGTAAGATAAGGCAAAGTATAAAGTTTCATCTTGTCTATGAATCGTTTAAAAGAAAATTGAATATTTTACTCGAGTTATCTTATTTGCATCTGTGTCACCGGTTACGTGACTCCGTACCAAAACACTTTGAAATTTCTTTAAGGAGTTCAACAAACTACTTTGCCAGTAAACTTATCACAGAATCTTCATAAACGGTGAATAAGATAATAAACAGAAAGAGAATAGAATGACTCGATCCGTGAGGCAACTTGTTGTTCTTCGAGATGATCTTCAAGTTCTGCAGGTTGCAAGTCACTGTAAATCTCCCGTTTGTCAGTCAGAGGCTAGGTTCGTTGATCGGTAACCTTTTTACCAAATAAAACGCGAATACGTTCGCGTGTGCTTAGTAGAAGTAGGCAAGAGAATGGCGGAGCAGGGCCGTTAAAGTCACGCGCGATCGAAACTGGAGCAACGGCGCGAAATGTCTGCTCGCTAGAAAGATATTCTCTTCGAGGACAGCCCGAACGTCGTTGAAATTCTATTTGCACCGACTGCTGCAATTAATACGGCGACCGTGTGTGCCCTGGAAAACGTTCCAACTTTTCTATCTATGATTTATTTATTTACCAGCTCCGATCTCTTGGAACCGAAGCGCGGACATTAAGGCGCTACGTTCCTTTCGATTTGCGCAACGCAATCTTGTCTGCGCCTTTTCCAGTGGAAACTTGGAATTCCTGTCAACCGCCGGTTCGAACCGCGATTGCATCGAACATTGAGAAATTACCAGGAACGAGAAATGGGAAGATAATTGTTCTCCGATCGGTCGATCACCTCGGTTGTGACATTTTCTCGAAAATCGATTTAGGATTGTTACTTTTGCGATGAGCAAAATTATTTATATCGAAACGCCGAGAATCATTTGGAGAGATTTCTCCAATTTATGATGCTTCGTTGAATAACTGAACGTGGGGAGTCTATTTTCCATTAACACACTTTACATGAGTAGAACGATGAATATTACCAAGAGTCTTAGAAATTTGAAAGGTCCTTAAGATATTAATTACGATCCTGTTTAACCCTTTGCACTCTTCAATTTCTTTTACCTACGAACTCCTTAATTTACAAAAAATATATCAAGATAGGGGTTCTCAGTAAAATGTATTGCAACAGTGCGAGGTATGTGACAAATACATTTTTCATTTATTATAAATAGTAAATAAATAAAAATGTATGTATTTAACCAATCTATTTATCTGAATTATTTGTAACGTGTGGATTTGTCACATGTGGAGTTAGGAAGCGTAGAATTACTACGCGTGGAGTTGGGGCGCGTAGAGTTACCACGCGTGGGATTGTCATGCGTAGAATAACCACGCGTGGAGTTGGGACGCACAGAATTACCACGTGTGGAATTATCACGCGTGGAGATGGGGCGCGTAGAATTACCACGCGTGGAGATGGGGCGCATAGAATTACCACGCGTGGAGATGGAGCGCATAGAATTACCACGCGCGGAATTATCACGCGTGGAGGTGGGGCGCGTGGAGTTATCACGCGTGGAGTTGGGACGCATAGAATTACCACGCGTGGAGTTGGGGTGCGTGGAGTTACCACGCGTGGAGTTGGGACGCATAGAATTACCACGCGTGGAATTGGGATGCGTGGAGTTACCACGCGTGGAGTTGGGGTGCGTGGAGTTACCACGCGTGGAGGTGGGGCGCGTGGAGTTATCACGCGTGGAGTTGGGACGCATAGAATTACCACGCGTGGAGTTGGGGTGCGTGGAGTTACCACGCGTGGAGTTGGGGTGCGTGGAGTTACCACGCGTGGAGTTGGGACGCATAGAATTACCACGTGTGGAATTGGGATGCGTGGAGTTACCACGCGTGGAGTTGGGGTGCGTGGAGTTACCACGCGTGGAATTGGGGTGCGTGGAGTTGCCACGCGTGGAGTTGGGACGCATAGAATTACCACGCGTGGAATTGGGGTGCGTGGAGTTGCCACGCGTGAAGTTGGGGTGCGTGGAGTTACCACGCCTGGAGTTGGGGTGCGTGGAGTTACCACGCCTGGAGTTGGGGTGCGTGGAGTTACCACGCGTAGAGTTAGGGTACATGGAGTTACCACGCGTGGAATTGTCACGCGAGGACGCAGTACACTTTAATAGGGACTTGAACCCGGTCTCACCTCGAACCGACAAAAACCAATTCTACTTTGCGAAACAATTGGTACTACCACCATGGTATCGAAATTCACGAAGTAATTACAAGTTTCTCAATAGAGGCTCTCAGAGACGTAATTAGCACCGGTACTATTTACCCAAGTATCACGTGCAACGTTCTTACGAAGTCTAAGAGGAGGGTGCATAACCTTTACATCTCTCCGTATTAAAAATTGAAGATTTTTCTTAGTCCCTCCATCTCCGTCTAAAATGTATAGATACAATGTTCTAAAATCACGCTCCAGCGATGCGGAGTTAATCGAAGAAAGCGAGCGTGTCTCGAAAGTGTGTTCAAACAGCGCCGCAAAGATTTAATGACGGTGAAATACTACCAAATCGGCGATCCTAGATCTTATCGAGATCCTCATGTCCGATCGAATCGGTCCAGGTGTGTCGACAATCGCCGGCCATTAACGTCAATGAAGCTCGAGTGGCGACACTCGAATCTGATTTCCGTAGGCCAGGTGCTTTCACGGGAGCACTGGCGTCGAGTTTGGCTCTCCTTTGATGCCATCACGACTGGTCGTGTGACTGCTGGAAATTAAACGAAAGGGGAGAAGCGATTAAGGCGACAAAGGGCTTTAATTCGCCCATATGTTCGTACGCTTCAAAGAACTTCTAATCGAGACCGAACTTTTGTACCTCGAATTAATCGAAAATAATAGTTCAGTTTTATAGTGTCCACAGTATATGCAGCTGTTGATCTCATTTAATTTTATAAGTCTTGAAATCCATGTCGAAGGTTTCGGTAAATTTGTATCGTTAGAAGAGTGCATCGAACCAAGACGTTTCACGATTATTCTCGTTTGGATCGTGCACGGGATTAACTAAGCAGCTGCGAACTTTCACGCGAAGAAAGAACACATTTTCCAGGCTGTTCGATGGCTGAGAGCACCGCAGACACTGGGAGCGACAGATGCAGCCTTTATGACGCCGCGTTTCAGCGCTTTGTGGTCGTGTTGGATGTCGTGAATGACAAACATTTCGCGGGGTCGCTAAATCATTCGTTGGAGGTCCTTCGGTGAACCACGCACTACTTTTCACTGACAATTACAGCACTAGCTGTCGAAGTCGAACTCTTTCAAAAACAAGCCTACCATTTATTTCAGGAAGTTGTAATTGTAAATTTTTTTGGGTCACACCCAAGATGTTACCATAAAAGAACGCGAAATAATGCGAATAGTCTGTTTTCTCCTCAGTAAATTCTGGTACATTAAATTTTAATATGAAGACTTAACTGGACCAAGTTATCTATCCGCAAAATCAACTGGATGCCAGTAACTCTCTCGAACCAGAACCATCATTGACCTCTACTCGCAGAAATTTCACGTCGACGCTTTCACAGGCTCGTCGTGGAAATTTATAATGACCCAGGAGATTGTTAACGAAGCGACTATATCGATCCTCTTTCTCCGACGGACATGACTGTCCCAAGGGCATAGAAACGATTTCCCGTGAATAAGTCCCGTGCGAACAAACTCTTACTTTCAACGATTTCCGTCCGCGACAAAGCTAATCCAGCTGACAATCACACGGCAATTTTCCACGGCGTATTCCACTCGTTGAGGATGCAAAAAGGACATGCGATTTCGCGGCTCCCCTTCCTCGAGGATTCAACCTCGCTTTCAATCGTGATCGCTCTTCCTGACACTTTTTGCCACTAGAAGAAAGTTTTCGATTAAATACTTAAATACTCTAATTTATAGACTTAAGTGCCTTCAGATGTTCAGACAAAATTGCAGTCTGATAGACAAGATTGCAGTCTGACATACAAAATTGCAGTCTGAAAGATAAAATTGAATCTAATTTATAGACTTAAGTACCTTCAAATGTTCAGACAAAATTGCAGTCTGATAGACAAGATTGCAGTCTGACATACAAAATTGCAGTCTGAAAGATAAAATTGAATCTAATTTATAGACTTAAGTGCCTTCAGATGTTCAGACAAAATTGCAGTTTGATAGACAAGATTGCAGTCTGACATACAAAATTGCAGTCTGAAAGATAAAATTGAATCTAATTTATAGACTTAAGTACCTTCAAATGTTCAGACAAAATTGCAGTCTGATAGACAAGATTGCAGTCTGACATACAAAATTGCAGTCTGAAAGATAAAATTGAATCTAATTTATAGACTTAAGTACCTTCAAATGTTCAGACAAAATTGCAGTCTGATAGACAAGATTGCAGTCTGACATACAAAATTGCAGTCTGAAAGATAAAATTGAATCTAATTTATAGACTTAAGTGCCTTCAGATGTTCAGACAAAATTGCAGTTTGATAGACAAGATTGCAGTCTGACATACAAAATTGCAGTCTGAAAGATAAAATTGAATCTAATTTATAGACTTAAGTACCTTCAAATGTTCAGACAAAATTGCAGTCTGATAGACAAGATTGCAGTCTGACATACAAAATTGCAGTCTGAAAGATAAAATTGTATCTAATTTATAGACTTAAGTACCTTCAAATGTTCAGACAAAATTGCAGTCTGATAGACAAGATTGCAGTCTGACATACAAAATTGCAGTTGGACAGACAAAATTGCTTATTGCTATAGCAATAATAAGTTTCATCAAGCATTTAATGTTACAACTACTGAAGTTGAAGTACTCTAATTTACAGGTTTAAGTATCTTCAAATGTTCATAAAAAATTGCAGTCTGATAGACAAGATTGCAGTCTGACATACAAAATTGCAGTTTGATCGACAAAATTTCAGTGTGACAAACAAAATTGCAGTTTGACAGATAAAATTGCTTATTGCTATATCAATAATAAGTTTCATCAAGCATTTAATGTTACAACTACCAAAGTTGAAGTACTCTAATTTACAGGTTTAAGTACCTTCAAATGTTCATAAAAAATTGCAGTCTGATAGACAAAATTGCAGTCTGACATACAAAATTGCAGTTTGATCGACAAAATTTCAGTGTGACAAACAAAATTGCAGTTTGACAGATAAAATTGCTTATTGCTATATCAATAATAAGTTTCATCAAACATTTAATATTACAACTACCAACATTAAAAATTTATTTAAAAATCATAATTAAAATAGAAAAACAAATAGAAACATAAAGTAGCACATATAGTTATTATTCATTCTTACAAAAAATATTTTTCCATAAAAAAATATGAATAAAAAATTGAAATTTAAAATATGAGACTCAAAGCAAATACATTGGCTCCACATCTAACAGTAATAAAACACCAAGTAAAGGTCGTAAAATCATAATTAAGACTCGCAAGTTAGCATAGAATGGAACGTGTAGGCAAGGGGATACCGTTTCATACAGAAGCTGAAAAGTTCGTCGAACGTCCGAGGAAACAATGGCTTGCATCGTTCGCGAAAAGAATTCCGATGATTCTCTCGGAATGCACCGTTAACCGTTGCATCCTGCATGTTCGTAAATCTCGTCGAACGGTTCGCGTGCACGTTGCACACCGTCACGTGGAATTTTCAACCGTTTCGGGAACACGTTGCAATAGAATCGCGATAGGAGAAAGTTATCGCGGCAGGTGATTTGTTACCGGGAAGGCTGCGACGTTCGGATCTGTCCGCCACGATCGTTGCAACTTTTGAACTGTCTGTTGTGAACGGGAGACGATCGCTTTCGTTTTTCTAGTTGAAGGGAAATGGAACAGAATGCATTCTTTAAAAGGACTCAATGGTGGATGGAGATGGTTTATGGTGGATTAAATTTTTTTCTTTGGTGTCTTCAGACTACAACTGCTTTTTAAATGGTTTATGTTCATTTTACATGTCTGCAGTTGTTTGATGCAATTTTTGTATACCTTTTGATAGGAAAATTCATTGCAACATTTACTTTTGTAAGAATTCTATGATTGTTCCATGGAAGAGTTCCATGACAGAAGTTCATTAAGTTAAATTAAAGAAAAAGTGAAGGATTTAAATATTTATTTTTTGAGAATCTACATCAGTCTGTCTTTGAATATAAAAATGTTGGAATTAGACTGAAAATTTCTGTCTTTGTAGCAACATGAAGTACAAAGAATAGAAGTCGAAGTAGTGAATATTTGCGTACTGAAAATCCTTGGGAACCAAATGAACGACTGAACTGTAATGTAGTTAGATGTCGATAGCACGTTTCACTTCCTATCGTTCCGCTACAAACGTAATCGAACGAGTCCTAAGAAAATTCCGCTTATACTTTCTCGCTGCAGGTGCAAAGAGTGAACTAACCGATACGTTCTACCAGAAATATTCGCTTTCACGCTCGTTCGCACCCGTAAATATTCGTAACGAATTGTTGGTTAATAAGAAAGGATAGGTTCGGTTTAAAACACGTAGGGTAATGAGGTTTTACGATACGCAAATGATCTCTTACAGAAATGTTCGTTTCTTGCAGATGCTTCTTGTATCTAACTTATTTATCTTTAGCGCTCTTTAAGGTAAATTAGATGATTATGAGATGAACTATAGAATGTATATTATAGACGTAATGATATTATTTAATTTGACAAGCTTGAGTTCATCGGATATTTTCATGCTACTAATTAAGAAGTTATGTCACATTGATGCTGAGATTCAGGTTTACGTAATAATTACGTTCACGGATAAGTACACCTTTGCCGAATAAACATGTAACATCATTTTGCCACTTGAGTGGTTAGTACTATAATATCCTACACTATAGTACACTATAATGGGCAATACGACTTCTGCTTTCGTTAATTAAAGGAAAATACAAAAGGAAGGAATATCCTGTCACTCGTCTGTAGACTAATTACTTTGTTTCACTGCAGAGAAATAGAAATTCCATCTCCTGCTAATTCTTCAGTTCTTCAAGTTAATATTCTAATTATTCTTCAAAACATTATGCAAAATAAGAAATATAAATTGTCAACCTAATTGTCTACCTAAATTGTCTAAAATCCCAGAGATATACCTCCACTTTTAAAGCATTGACAATGAAGAAATCGAATCGGTAACAAATCAACCCCAAACAGTTGTCAACACGAAATTCCAAATGGCGCGATCACAGACGGCTTTCGCGGGACCGGTAAGCGGCACTTTCTTGCATGAAATTCCACAATGGTCAACAACCTCGATCGTCGCGGTGTTTGTCGTGCAACGGGGAAGCTCGTTTTTCGTGATCCCGGTGCCGACAGGTCCAACTAGGAAAACCGGCCCCGAAGCGCGTCTGAAACGCGAGTCGAGCTCGTGTTTTCTGCGACGACACGTCCGGTTCTCGCTGGCTAAGAATCTGGAAAGCGCCACGACTACCGGTATAATATACTTACGTATGTACGACTGCTTTGCAAAAAAGTTGATAGACGCGGAAGCATCGGAAGAATAGGCGAGAGACGCCACGGTTAACCCTCTCTCTATGGTGTTCGTTCATGTAACTGGGTAGATGGCGACACGGCACGTGGCGATAGGAAAATGCGAGGGAAAATCGCGGTTTTCTATTTTGGGCGTTGTAATAACTCGGTAGTTGTAGTATGAGTGTAGTAATGTACGAGAATCGTAATGTATGAGAATCATAATGTATGAGTGTAGTAATGTATGAGTGTGGTAATGTATGAGGAGGCAACTCTAACGTGTGATACGCATGGCGATACGTGTGGAGATTCTAACGCGTGACGGTTCTAATGAGTAGCAATTCTTACGCGTGATAATACAACGCGTGGCAATTCTATCATGTGACAATTTTAACATGTGGGATTTGTAATGCGTGGCGATACAACGCGTGGAGATTCTAACGTGTAGGAATTCTAACGCGTCGAGATTCTAATACGCAGCGATTCGCACGGATGGTGATATAACGCGTAGCGATTCTAACACGCACCAGTTCTTACGTATAGTAATTCTCACGCGTAGTAATTTTAACGCGTCGAAATTCTCACGCATGGCGATATAACGCGTTGAGATTCTCACGCGTGGGGATATAACGCGTCGAAATTTTAACGCGTGGCGATATAACGCGTTGAGATCCTTACGCGTGGCGATACAACGCGTTGAGATTCTCGCGCGTGGCGATATAACGTGTTGAGATTCTCACACGTGGCGATATAACGCGTTGGGATTCTCACGCGTGGCGATATAACGCGTTAAGATTCTCACGCATGGCGATATAACGCGTCGAAATTCTCACGCGTGGTGATATAACGCGTTGAGATTCTCACGCGTGGCGATATAACGCGTTGGGATTCTCATGCGTGGCGATATAACGCGTTGGGATTCTCACGCGTGGCGATATAACGCGTTGAGATTCTCACGCGTGGCGATATAACGCGTTGAGATTCTCACGCGTGGCGATATAACACGTCGAAATTCTTACGCGTGGCGATCTAACGCGTCGAAATTCTCACGCGTGGCGATATAACGTGTTGGAATTCTCACGCGTGGCGATATAATGCGTCGAAATTCTTACGCGTGGCGATCTAACGCGTCGAAATTCTCACGCGTGGCGATATAACGCGTTGAGATTCTAACGCGTGGCGATATAACGCGTTGAGATTCTAACGCGTGGCGATATAACGCGTCGAAATTGTTACGCGTGGCGATCTAACGCGTCGAAATTCTCACGCGTGGCGATATAACGTGTTGGAATTCTCACGCGTGGCGATATAACGCGTCGAAATTCTCACGCATAGTGATATAACGCGTTGAGATTCTCACGCGTGGCAATGTAACGCGTTGAGATTCTCACGCGTGGCGATATAACGCGAAGCAACTCTCACGCATGGCCTACAATTGTCCCTCAGAAATATCCCAATTTCCCCAATAACAATCTAAAATATAGAAAACCTTATAGGCTAAGCCCCAAACGAGTTTACAATTCGATTGACCCACGAATTACCGACAAGATTAGAAAGCGTAATCCTCTTAGCTCCCGGGTCGCGTAGTCGCGACTTCAGGTCGCGTTAATTGAAGATTTAGCGTGTTAATCGTCGATACACCGTCGATTAATGGCGTCGCAGGCGGTTCAGAGCGAAAGACTCCATTGCACGCGGACAGTCACGTTTTCAGCTAATCTGCTTTCACGCTTCGACAATTATGCATTAGCACCACGAGAGGCGCCTTTCTACATTCCGCCATAATAACGGCCTCCTTGTATCGAGATTTTCCTGTTGCGTTTGTCTATCAGTCACGTTGCGTAATCATCGGCTGGAATATTTGTCGTGTCACGATTCACCGATGACGATCATCGATGGGTCGGTAATTGCAGGCCGTGTGTTCCAAGCGTTCTAAATACGCGCGGCTGCATCCGGACGATATATACCGTAACGACTTCAATTGTGTAATCGTATGTTTGTTTAACGAACAGGACTGTAATATTTTCCTACGGCGCACGCAAGAACCGTGGCTAATGCTAATATTCGATTGCGCATCTTACGATGGAAATCACGACGAACTGAATCCTAATGAGATGGTTAATGTGTAGCGATTTTGAAACTGGACAGCAGATTTCTATTAGAAATTTCTTTCTTCTGGAGAGACACTCCCTTAGAAATCTTAGACTCGAACATCTGGGTCGGTCTAAAGCTGGCACAGCTAAGGTTTTGTTAGCGAAAACCCATTTTCGAAAATGGTCCTCGTTTTCAAAGATACTAAAGTTCCAACTAAACTGAAGATCAAAATCTCTGAAGTTCCACAATCCTCAAGCTTCCAAAATTCTCAAACTACCAAAATTCCAAAGTGTTAAATTCCTCCTCTCCAAATAAGCTTCGAAGAATGTCACGAACCGACACCCTTGCCAATTAAACTCCCAACTGATCCAAATGGACCAAATTGGTCCCAGAGCAACCTAATCCTTCCACGCAGCTCGAATTCTCCAGTAATCGTTCGAGAAATCAGTCAGATTGCGCAAAGAATTCTACCAGGTTATCGTGTTACCGGTAAATTAATTAGGCCTCCAAGCCGTGGCGACCTAAACTCGTTAATAAATATGGAAATACGAAACAAGGTATGCGTACTTTCTCGGCGATCCCTCTTCCACGATTTTCTCTAACCGGGACACGCGATAGTCGGCGTTTTTCGCAGGCGAATGCGGGCCACTTGGTTTCGTAAGGATACGGGCGAATTTTCTGCCGGTCGAGGATCGATAATCGCCCTCGGGCGTTCACGATACCGTTCGAGAGTTCGACTGTTCGCGAGGGAGCCGCACCCCGCATCTAAATGATTTCGTTGATTAAACGAGACGGAGAAGCTTGCCAACATCCCCTGGCGATATTTCACGCAACGTCGTTTGTAATCGTCCAGACGAATGCTGCGAAATGTTCAATATCCTAATTGAAAGTTCATCGAACGTTGCGGGTTGTTGCATAATTTTGATTAACGGCTGACGCGTGACTGCGGGTTAAATGCCGAAGTATTTGAAACCTTTTTGAGAATATTTATGCACTTCGTTAAGTGTGATTACGTCTTAAAAATTTTATTATTTCTTTTCCTTGACCGACGACATAAAAGTCGCCTTGGAAAAAATTTATTAGACCATTGTTACGTATCCGAACGAAATTGAATTACACGTGTGACTGTGGGTTAAATGCCTAAGTATTTGAAACCTTTTTGAGAATATGTATGCACTTCGTCAAGTGTGATTACGTCTTAAAGATTTTATTATTTCTTTTCCTTGACCGACGACATAAAAGTCGCCTTGGAAAAAATTTATTAGACCATTGTTACGTATCCGAACGAAATTGAATTATACGCATAACTAGCGAAACTGGGCTACGTTTATTAACGATGCTCGTTAGCCATCGAGCTCCAGCTGCTGCACGTGTCTCGGTTTCCGTTCGCTCCATCCGAGAACCTAGAGAAGTGTTTCCGTCGGCTTAGGACCCTAAGGGACTCGGCCACGTGTCCGAGGAGGGAAAATACAGGTCCGTATTCCCTTGATGACAGATCCAGTTACCCATGAAACGTAGAAGCTTGATCAGAGTTTGCTAGCAGTGAATTCTCGAATATTTCGAAGAAAACCTTTCTACAACCTCAAGCCATATCTGAATTTTCCTTATCGGTACTTAAACTTAATTTCTCACAGTTCACTCAGGAAGAATCAACAGATAGACACGCATGAAAATCATAATTTTACGGGGGTCGATTTACGGGGGAGCACCCTCCACTCATCTCATCAGCGGCTCGATTACGGGCGTGAATTTGTACTACGGGCTGAACAGTTGCCCGATCCATTTATCTCGGTTCACGAATGAACCGTACTGTCTCGTGCACCGTGGGACACAATACACTTTCGTCACGGATGCTCGATCGAGATCGTCCTTGTTCCAGGATGTTACTGATCCATGTCCGACGGGATTTCACGCTTCCATGATCGCTGTTGCGTTTTGCAGAGAGGGATGCGTTTATCCCTACGGGATATATTGGAAATCGACAACTCAAATTCGACCCTTTATTACTGTCCGATGAAATTCTGGTAGAAGGTTTACATAGACTACTGAAATGAAGTTTGCAAAATTTCGTGTGATCGTTTACATATTATATTATGTGGCGGAGTATGATACGAGTCATTAACATGTTCTATTAATTTATTTGTACAATCTGCACAATCTTTACTCACAATAAATCCTATGCACAATAAATTACTCATTGGCCTTGTAATTCGAATACAATTTTTACTGCCCTCGTAACATGCTGTATTAATTTATTTATACAATCCGTACAATCTAAATCACTCATTTGCCTTGCATTTCGAATACAACTTTTACTGCCCTCGTAATAATACTTCTCTTGTAATAATACTCGTAATAATATCATAATGATAGAATCCTCTAAATCCGAATTGAAATATAGATTTCGATGTACTGAATTTATCTGAAAAGTTGTGAAGTTCCTCGCAATCAAGTGATCCATGGCGAACCCTATACACGGAGTTATGTTTGCGTAAACAGTTCGCCTCCGTGCACAGACAATGTCCCTTAGCGAAGGCCGCGAGCTCCCCTGCTCATCGTTGCGCTCCTTTCCCCCATATGTCGATTTATGGTCCCAGCATTAGGGACGGTTCCGTGCTGCACCGCGGGAGTTCCACTTCGATACGTAGAGGACAGGATATCGTTTCCATCGAAGAAGAAGGGCCTTTATTGTTCCCTTTTGTTACGGCCAGACCAATGAAATATTTCCGTGTGTTTACACACAATATTGTATTCATGGCAAATCTGAGCAAACTTCGAGGGAGAATCGTGTTTGGAAGCCATAGTTCTGTGGTGGTAGATCGTGATATATGTTATAGTGGATCACGCTACATTTTGTTGAACCATTTTATTCTACACCGGTGTTTGATTTATTAGAGAGCTATGTCTGGAATGTAAATTGACACGATCCGAATAAATTATGCTATATGGACCCAAAATTTAAGGTTAGAAAATTAGTAAACGATCGTTAAAGAAAGATTTATGTGTTACAGAGACATCTTGACAAAGGAAGCGACCTTGCCGAGGCGGCGAGTGCGAGCGGACTTCGCGAACTCGCGAGATCCCTGAAGCAACACCTTCGAGGATTCGGTACGCGCCTCGAAGACAGACGCGAGTACCTCGAGGACACGTCGAGATGTTGCCTGCTTCAGGATCGGGCATACGAGTGGGCCCAGGAGGCTCGTATCGCTGGCGAGAGGGGGGCTCAGCAGTTCCTGATGGCCAGACCACCCCTGCCGCCAGAGCATTTCACGGAAATGATGGCGCTCGCCGAGAAACTCGGTAACGAGATCCTTCTGGAACAATGTCGTATCGCCAGGAACAAGTGTGCGGAAGCTCTCGAGATTGCGAGGACGACTTCCGCTCCCGGCAGTCCCGCCAGAAGAAGATCCTTCGCTGCCTCGGAGTCTGCCACGTCCTGGGAGGACAGTTTGACGAAGAGTATGTTTACTCTCCATCCTCTAATTCTTTGCTTCGATAAGAGTTCAAGGACTAAGTCATCTTGAAACAAGCATATTGTTCGTGTTCAATTGCTGTATCTTTATTACGGAATAGTAGTAAAATTTCTCTGAACATTGACGACAGTAAATGTGTGTCGCGCCATTGGAAACAATGTAAATTTATTAAATACCAGCGATAACGTGCTCTACTTTCGACGTACTTTACGTAACCGCTCCACATGTTCTAAGTGCGATAAAAAATTCTAATGTTCGTTGTCAACACTTTTATGGTATCTTTCAACGCACTCTGTTACTTCTCCAAAGGATGCCTGTTAAATACATGATCGTTCCAGGAACTTCGTGGGATGACAGCGATAGCAGCGCATCGTACGCCTGTCCCATGGAGAGTGTAGGATCCGCAGGAAGCGGTGGTCGACCGGTGCTGGACAACATTGCCGAACTTCGGGAAAGCGCCGAACAGCTCCTGGATTGCTCTCCTCCGCGAACACCTCCTCGAAGCCCTGCTCCACGACGACTTGTCAAGCCTCCGGTGAACTCTCACCTACACAGGGCTGCTAGCATTGCTCCAGGAATGAAGGCGAAAAAGTATGTGCATTTGTCTACTTTCTATTTCGCATTGCTGATATTAGAGATAAAGGTACATGATGATCTCATGTATAGAGATATATGGAAGGACCTTAAGAACCATAAGTGTATATATATTTTAGTAGATAAAAATTTGAGAAATATTTAGGAATTAAAGATTGTAAAAATGTGGGAAAGTAAAAACTTGTAGGAATATAGAAATTTGTAATTAGACGTCCTGACATAACACCCATGCATGTTTCCTTTTGTGATATAAATTGTCACACTAACAGAAATGTCCATTAGCCGCGATCGAACGTGGGAGTCTGTGGGGATTTCGTGTTACGTTTTCTTACGATTCCTCTTCCGTGTTTCGGACACGCTAACAATGCACCGCTGTTTGCTTCTAATAATCTCCGTGTCGAGATTATGCGAATTCGTTACGCGCTCGGCTAACGTCGTTAACCAGGAATTTCACCTTGCAGAACAATACTGCTCATAATGAGGGAAATGATACAAACCGAACGAGACTACGTGAAGTCGCTCGAGTACATAATAGAGGTAACAGTTTTCCCAATATCGTCTATTCTATTATCGAATAAATTTCGAACTCGTCGCGCTTATTAACAACATTGTTCCTGAAGAATTACATCCCGGAGTTGGTGCGGGAAGACATTCCTCAGGCCTTGAGAGGACAACGCAACGTGATCTTCGGAAACGTGGAGAAGATCTACGAGTTCCATAGTCAGCATTTCTTACGGGAATTGGAACAGTGCGAGCAATCGCCGATGAACGTGGGACAATGCTTCCTGAGACACGTGAGTTGCTATCCCTTTTTCTTTATTACTTGGATTTCCCTGGAGTACCCAACGAGAAACTTCGCTTCAGGAGAAGAAGTTCTATCTGTACGCGCTCTACAACAAGAACAAACCAAACTCGGACTCGTTGATGGCCGAGTACGGTACCGTCTTCTTCAAGCAAAAGCAACTGGAGCTAGGCGACAAGATGGACCTCGCTAGTTACTTGCTGAAGCCTGTTCAACGAATGGGGAAGTACGCGTTGCTGCTGCAGCAGCTGGTTAAAGCGGGTACCGACCTATCGGAGCAAATGTCCGGCAAGGACGACAAGGAGGAGAAAGAGGACGGTATGAAGCCGATGGTCGAGGGCGAGGCGGATTTAAGGGCGGCCGAGCAGATGGTACGGTTCCAACTGCGCCACGGAAACGACCTGCTGGCAATGGATTCTCTTCGCGATTGCGACGTACGTCTTATTTACTTTCGCTTAACACAGATCAAACACCGTATCACGCGAGTCACACGGACTTTAATGTAACTAATTAACGATGATGTAGTAGAAGAGACAGTCGTGCCGACAATGGCGATGGAGAGTGTATGTAATGCGTTCTATGTCGTAGATCTATGTCCTGACACGTTGAATTTACGTTCATGCAAATTATAGGTAAACGTAAAGGAGCAGGGCAGACTACTGCGGCAAAACGAGTTCTTGGTCTGGCAGGGTAAAGGCAAGAAGTGTCTGCGACAAGTGTTTCTATTCGAAGACCTCATCCTCTTCAGCAAAGCGAGGAGATTTCCCGACAGAAAGGTGAGATATCGCGAATCCAATTTTATTCGTCCCCTACGCATGTTACCTGAGAACGATTCTTCCCCCTGTTTCAGAACCTGGATATCTACATCTACAAACACAGCATCAAAACGACGGACATCGGGCTGACTGCCGTGATCGCCGACTCGCCCACGAAGTTCGAGATTTGGTTCCGCAAGAGGAAACCAGGCGACACGTACACGCTGCAGTGCGCCAGCGAGGACATTAAGAAAGCTTGGACGGAGGAACTGAGCAACCTTTTATGGAAACAGGCGCTGCGAAACAGAGGTATGCTTTGCGACTAACTTTACGTTTTGAAATATGTCACTTGTCCCGCCGGAGTTCGTCGGTTGTTGGTCTAACAAGAACGCCTTTTCTGACCGACAGAAGTGCGCCTAGCAGAGATGTCGAGCATGGGCATCGGAAACAAACCTTGTTTGGACATTAGGCCTAGCGCGGATCAGATCAATGACCGGTCTATCAGCGTAGCTCAACTCTCGAAAAGTAAGTGCGGTCTAGTTATTCAAAATTTTAGTCGACAAAACTATAACTTCATTATTCATGTAGATAGTGACCATGTCTTAGTAGCATCTTTTGATCACTGATAGCAATGATGTTATTTTTACTTGATCCGTTTGAACAGCGCCTAGATTCAGAAACTCGATAGCAGTTTCAATGTCGGAGGACTCGGGTCGCTGCAGCAGAAGGCCTCACAGTGTCATCTCCGTTAGTTCTTCGTCGAGTAGCGGTGGTAGTAGTGGTCCCCCCACGACGTTGAACCTGGGTTTGGACACGAGTCCCAGACCGCATCATCGTAGCACTACTCTCAATAGTCAGTGCAGCGTTGGTACGTATTTCTTCCACTGGCGTGACTAGATATGGTTCAGTGTTCTGACCTTCTCAAAGTATGTACCAGATCCGTTACAGCTACTGTACACAGCTCGGGAGGTGAAACAGGGGACAGACTCTTTGTCATATAATTGAGTTAATACGCAGTGAGCTTTAGATAGAGTCATTCCACGCTAATCAATCAACCTCTGTGTCATCTTGTGAGCGTTGCACAGCAGCCATTAAATAGTTCTTATATGAAAATCATCGATGTCGAAGTTGGTTCTGTGTCTGATGTGACAACGCGATTGCAGAAAGCGGTATAATAGCCGATATCTCGATCGTCTCTGACGACGGAGGCGACGGCACCGAGAGGAGTCACTGGAACTCGACTTTAGAGAGCCCCACGTCCCATCTGCCGACGACGTCGACGCCTCTACAGTCACCGACCAGCGCAACCGCGACCGCAACAGTTACCTCGGCCACTTCGTCCGACAACAACCTCACCCCTTACGACCAAGACATGTCCATTAATTTATAAACGTCGCCCCTGAAAAGGACGGCACCTTTGATCCCAGCTAACAGAGTACGATATCGTCGATTCACTTGCGAGTTGTTAGACGGTGAATATACACAGTGTGATTCAAATCGTGTGGCATAGAATTCGACGGATAATAGCGATGATATGTCCACGCAGTGTGTACCGAGTAGATAATATAATATATTAGAGCGAGTATTTTCTTGAGCAATCGTAGTTCCACGAAATGGCCCACACGAGCTACGAGAGACGAGTCTCGCATAATGCCGTACACAGTGTCCGACAGACCGTTGCATTTACGCTTAATCACGTGAGTTCCGTAACGAACGCCTGTTCGCAAACCATTGCCACGGTACGCAATCGTTGTTTGACAGTGTTCGAAAATAGAATGGGGTTTATACGCACTCGTAGACTGGTATTTTCGATGAGAGCTCAACTTTCAAGTGAATTTTATCTTTTGATACGCTTCGATGTTTCATTGATCAGCGCTCGCGCGCGTGATCGCGTGTTTAATAGTCTTCACGTCTGAATTTGATAAAAAGAAACCATTGATTTTTCCAGAAGTAAAACGGCAACAAGTGTATTTTCTTATACTGTCTCCTCGAATCCACCAACGTGCTCAAGCAAAATCCTAGATAGAGAGAGATGTGTTCCGATGAAATATATATATATGTGTGTGTACGGCTGCATGTTATCACAATGTGCTCTGCAGCGTCGTAAACGGCATGCACCGATTGCCATTATTCTCATTAACGATTGGCATTCCTGATCATCAACGACTGAGAATCTTATCGGGAAATCTCCAAATCTATGGTACTTTTTATACTTTATTTATACTGCGTAGTTAATAAATAACGATATTCCATGTCCACGTTGTGTTCGCGCTTACTATGACAAAAGAACAAACCGAGAAGCAACGTGAAGTTTCTTATTCTTTCATGTTTTTCTCTCGAACGAAACACCCGGAGGAACGTTTCGCCTACTCTTCAGGTATTCCATTGAGTTGTCGGGATATCTCTTCAGGAATGTCAAAACAATGCGCACATATACATACCACTTTGTAACATAATGTAACATTAAAGGTTTATACGATATAGCCGGCAAGATAATATAACCGATAGTCTAAATATTATTTCCAGATTATATATTAAATATATATAATATTATATTCTTTTTTATGTCAGTCATTTGTAAAACCTTTTGTCACCCGTAGATGTTAACTCTGGCCTGTACAACAAAGCCAAATTCTACCCTCTATCTCGTTCTTTCTCTCTTCTCTATTGCTTTTCTACTTTTTACTTCCCTTTCTTTTTAATAAAAACGAGTAGTTTAAGTACGTTCTTGTTTCTTTCCGATACACGTGTGGACGTTTTGGGAAGGCTTAAGGATAACCCTTAACGGTAAGCTTCACTTAAGACGATCCACACTAGCGTTTGAACGCTGATTTCTTTATTTTTCGCCCCAGAAGCTTAATCTATCGAATGTACAGGCTCGATTATGGTTCGTTGATGTAGAAATATGCGACAACTTAGCGAACAACACACGATCGCCTGTACAGAGTTTCGACTATAAAAATAGTCACGTTCGATCAAAGAAAGAATTAATGGCGCGCGTAACAAACAGCAATTATCCTGTCTCATAATTCTGCATTGTTACGTTGCTTCCAAGCGAGTCAGTCGATTAAGCCATTGTTATTGCCAAGGTCTGCCAAGGTATTTCAATGATATCTTATGGACAGTGACCAAAATTCGTTTAGTTGAAACAAAAAAATTTATCATATTTAGAGAACGTAGTCGTAGAGCGTAGAACATTGCAAAGAATCTCCAGGCACAGTCCGATGCACCCCAGCAATTATCGGTTTTCTTCTTTATACGCGATTTAGTTGTACCATACACGCCCAATGTAATTGTATCGAGAATGTCTAACGTAGATTCAATAGATCGAGATAGAAAGAACGCAATGCGCATGCCATATACACATGAAATCGGTGCATCCGGCTGAGCATATCCTGCCCTTCGAAAGTGAGACTAAGCGAACGAAAGTATAAAAGGATCGATATAATTCTCTATTTTCCGTGGTTCTGAGTTTGGTGTTACTTTTGAATATGGGGATGTCGAATCTGAAGATAATAACTGATAACACCTACGGTACCTTAAGAAATACACCGATAGTCACTTAATTGTACACGCTCGTAGATATTTATTAATATTTTTTTAAGTAGATCGTTTTAGTCTAAATAGGTTTAAGTATTCGCATCATTATAACGGAATGTATATATATATTATATATTTACAATTAATAACATGATTATTTCAGTATTGTACTGTGTCTAACACCGATGTATTTTACTACTTGCTAAATATACTGTATTGGGTGCCTTTTGTAGCGAAGTTAAACCTTTTAATTCGTTTGGTTATCCCTAAGACTTACCTTTAAACGATCGTTGTACAAATGTGAATAAAGCTGATCCAAGGAAATAAAGCTCCCTTCGTATCGTAACAAATTATCGATGTATCGTTGCTCGAATGATTGAAATCAAAAGTTCAGTAACGACATGACGCGAAACGACAGTTCGGTTATGACGTGTATTCGTGGTGTTCAATATTTTATTTGCAAAATTTATTTACAAGCAACAACAATCTTCCAATTTTCGTGTATAATTAATGACTCTAACTTTGTGCGAAAGCGAGGCACGTGAAAAGCATCCGAAAGACGTGACTCGAGCGCAGATCTATTCTACGAAAAGGCAAAATACAACTTTTGTCGCATTACTGTAAGTACACGTCATGGTTAAACATATACGTCGTTTACATATATACTTGTAATAACGTTAATTCTAATCAGTCAAACTCGTTTCGTTAATATCGGTATCAGCAATAATGTATTCGCAGATGTCAAATGTATCGTAAAATTTAATAACGCGTCTAATCTTTTAACGACTTAGAGAAATTGACTAGGACCTTCCTAATCTTACGAATAAATTTTGGTCCCAGCATATAATTATGCCTGTACACTTTTTAAGAATTTATGACTTTATGACATACGCATAACTTAAGCACTTTGACACGTCATATGATTAAAAATATAGTAAATCACAAACCACCTTTATAGTGATATCTAGGCCGCAAATCATCACTAATTTTGGTTACATATTTAAATTCTATATGAAACATTCCTTGATTTTAAAAGTGATTGCACTGTTGATATCGATACTTAAACAACAATGCAAGCTTTCTTTTTTTCTTTCTTATCGCTACTATCACATTTTGCCTCGGGTCACAACTCCTTTTTGGTGTCTTCTAAGCTCTTGGACGAACACGGTGAATCTTGTGTCGATTTTTGCTCAGTCAAAGGTTGAACCTCTGTTCTCGATTTTTGCATTTCAATCTCCTTTTTCTTCAGTAAACTTGCTCCAGTAAATCCTATATATATCATAAGTATTATAAATTATGTACATAGAAGAAATATATATCACACTAGTAAGATCACAGTAATAAATATATTCTGACAGAACTCACCTAAAATACCACAACCTAGTGCTGTCAGTCCACCAACTTTTAATCCTGCTATTAGACCAACTGGTCCACCGATACAAGTTCCAAGTACAGCTCCTGCCACAGGGTACATAGCAACTTTGTACCTTGCAGCTTTTGCAAGGAACTTTTCACCCTCTTTCACATTTACATGTGTTTCTTCTATGCCATCTTCTGCAGAATTCACCAATTCCTTCTGATCCTAATTGACATATGTTGATTTTTACAAAGACTGATAGTTTAGTGTCAAAGCAGAAGTTGAATAGAATGAATAACTCACATCCACAATTTTGTTAAAGTCCACGAATAATTGATGCAACTGATGTATATCACCTTGCAGGGAGTTCCAGGCATGCATACATGCCTGTTGACGTTCCAACTCTTGTTGTTCTTCCTGCAACTGGACATATCGACTGTCAAGTGGGTGACTTTCGGGTTGATCTTCGCTTTTGGGTGAATCTGGTGGTGAAGTGGGCAAATTCAACTGCAGCTCTGCAAAGTAAATACGTTATTATAACTTTTAAAGCAACAGTTACAAAGTAAACCATCTCTTCCTCACCTAAGTATTCCTTAACTGCATTCATGATACTGGAACGAGCATTGCCAGTCAGCTTATCAAACTGCTCAATGTCAGAATCTAAAACTTGTGCTCTAAGAGTATCCATCTGATATAGCAACTCCTTAAGTTGTTTTACAATCCTTGATACATTCATGTGTTCTCTATACATTTTCTCCCAGTCATGCTGTGCTTGATACTGTAAAAAAACAAAAAATTTACATGTAAATATTTGTCACATAACCAAAGAATATCTACTCACTTTCTCAATGTTGCTTTTGTGACGTTTCAGTAAACCAACATGATGCGGAATAGCAACATTAAAATTGTTTATCTGAATTTCCAAACGCCTAATAGGCTGTTTTAAAGCGATGTTTTCAGGCGAAGACGACATTTTCAGTCTCTTTAATTCAATATATTCTCTATTTTTCCACTCACATTCCTTTCTCCGCAATTCTAGAATCACTATTTCTCGTAGTCGTTTTCATTGATACACGATAATTTACGATTCGAACACTGCCTCATAAATTTTCTTTTGTTACAAAACATTAATTAGTCATACTGGAAACTGGAAACTGTGGAAGTTTACTACACCATCAATTTATTTCCGTATCAAAACTGACAAAAAAAATAACCAATCAGCTGATTATTCGTGAAACGCACGTACTACAGTTGTAGCCATTCAACTTGTTGTCAATGCCATCTATACTGAATGAGTACAGTTACTGTTCCTCAATGACTCGCGCTAGATAGTAAAGGTGGCAGAAGTTGTACCATTTTGCGCAAAGGCTTTCAAATATGTTTATAAATGTGGACAATGAGGAATAGGGAGAGATAAGAAGCTAATTAGCAGTACGATAAGAATTGTCGAGTTGGAATTTGCAATTAATTTTGATAACTTGAAGAATGATTGTTGTTTTCATTCATGAATTAGATATTGATCAAGAAGATTGTTTTGCGAGATCCAAAAATTTCGAAGTTCGGGGCTTTTGAATTTTTAAATTTTGAGGATTTGGAATTTTTCTAGGAAGACAAATTTTTAAAGCAAAGGATGTCTTCGTAGAATATTTTACCACGATCAAGGAAGTTAAAGTTCCATTAGCGCAAAGGATAGGTAGCGGTTGAGGATAGCCAGAAAGTCGCAAAACCATGTCCCGAAAGGACGTACGATCTTGATGAGTTTCACGAGGGTTCGGCGAATGTACAATTCGGTATAAAGCCGATGAAGCTTTCGGTAATGAAAAACCGATTGCGACCAAATAGGCTCTGGGCTGCCGGTGACGTGTAATCGAGTCTTCTCTGCCATTTCTCCCTCCTCTCGCTCTCTCTCGTTCCCTTCTTTTTCCAGTCGCCAGCCTCTGTTGGCTTCCATTAACCACCATACGTCATATATACCGTAGGGGTAGGATGGATCCGTTTTGTCCCGGTTTCTGGTGACCTCTTATTTCAAACGGCATTCAAATTACTATGGGCTATCTCGATATTCCGTCCTTTGAGCTTTTGTCACCGGCCGGATAGATGAACACTCGGTGTCTTTGACGTCGTCGTGCCCTGTTTCTGCGATTCCTTTTCTGACACCGAACACCCTCTCGCTACAACTTTTATCGCTCGATCCGACGATTTCGGATCACCTTCGACGAGATCGATCTCTCGATCGTTTCGCCGGTTCGTGTTCCACGCTCCGTTCCGGTGATATTGCCTTCGTAGCTTTAAATTACACGGTCTAAGCGTTATTTGTTCCGTGCGCCTTCTTATTTCGCTTCCGGCGTTACGATGTAAGGAACGGACGCTTTTGCTTTTCTCAATAAGACAATTAGCTCGGCAACGAAACGCGGAACGAGCTAAAACAGGAAAGGAAAAATGGAAGCTTACGACGGACCAGGCTTTGTGTGTACCGGAGGATAAGAAGGCATCGCCCATTAGAATGCAGCGTGCTTGTCTGCAATCAGACTGCTACTGGCTCCTAACTAGCTATGGATCCGACGAGAGCGAAGGATACGAACGTACCTCGAAATCAATCAACACAAAATCGATCACCATATAAAAATTCAGATCGAACAGCTTCTCAAATTAATATCTATAATGGACTATAATATAATTAATATAATATAATGGACAGATTTATACACCACATACATGCAGATAAGGAAAGCACACAATTCAATAACCACACAAGTGATGGTCAATTTAAAAAAAAATTTCAATAAGCCATATTGCCTCGTTAAATAATAGTGTACTTACTTTGGTGGATGCAATGGATTTATGTATAGAAAGATACTTTTTTCGAGGACAATATAATACTCGACTTATCGAGAGTACCGCGGACGAAAGAGAATCAGTTGCGACTGTTCGTAGCTGCTCGTGGTGAATTCAAATGCCGAGCACGTGCCTTTGTTACGAGATAATACCACTTCCGAATTTATACCTAAACTCCGCTTTAGAGACTCGAGATTCGAGTTCCTAATTAACGGGCCAAATTCGACAAAGCGCCAGGCGGGGTAAACAATGGTAAACAGTGAAATTAGAAGAACGTACTAACGTGTCGCGTGTATCAATGCGGTGACGAAACAAAAGTGTCGGTTTTCTTATTTTTGAGAATAGTTTCGACAGGATTTCTATAGGGAAAATTCATTTGCGAGAGAAGTTAATAGAAACAGTTGCTGAGAGAGGAATAACGTTTACGCGAATAAATATGCAAATTTTATAGGAAGGACTTGTACGATAGAATATACGAAACATAACGTGTAAGATAATAATAGAGTTACAGAGGAGCGCATTTCGAAAGGGTGACCGCTTTAGACTGTCTGTTAACACTTTCGTGCGAATTCTCTCGGGTTTGACCTTTGACAAGGTGTACCTCGGTGTCGGAGAAATTGCATCTATTTCCATAAACGTTTTACACTAGTTTAATTCTTATCCTAAGCCGGACGCTGTAGAACGAATGTTTTCTTTCCAGCAACGGAGTCATTGACTTCTGCTCGGTGTCCGTACGAGCGACAATCATTTAATTAATCTTCGTCTAGTATTCAGGTGCGTGAAATTGAATCACGGCCACGATGAAATCACGTTGAAAGCTCGAATCGACCGACAAAAGGCCAATCACAGGTTGATTGTGCGCCGCGAACGGAGGATAAAGTTGTTACGTTTCGATTTTTAAAAGATTCCACCTGTTCCGTTCGGCCGCGAGTTTCGCTTTGCTCCGCTGTCGTGTCTTCGTCGATTCGATCAAAATTTATACACATATTATTCCGCGCGACGGAAAACGCCGAAACAACCGTGTCCCAGACAGAGACGATCGCGAACGCGACAATAAAATGCAGGAAATACTTTCCGCGTGCGTGAATTAATTCATGCGAACGGCCAATTCGAGTGTCCGGAACAGATTGATCAGCCGAAAAGGTCGTTCGGGCATACCGAGTAAATTGGTTTGTTGATTTTCATCGAATATCCGATCGAACCAGTCTACCGTGTAAACGACGCCAGATTCGAAGTTTTCTGAAAATAATGAATCCCATTTGGATACCGTTCTCCAGCGGCCGAGCGATTGCGCTTTGCCTCGAAAACATTCATTTTCTATAATTTCCTGTTTTTGTTAACGATCGAGTCTTTATTCGAATTATAGCACGAGTGAAATACAGGCGTAGAAAATTTTCGGAGGGTACAGTTTATGGCCACTAAATCCACAGGATATAGCTGCATCGAGGAAAAAAACTTCGAGTAAATTACGAACGTTTGTTTCGATCCTTTTCGGGTACTTTTCCAAAGATTTATTATAATTACACGAACTTACAACGATCTCGATTTTATTCTACCTCGAATCAAAATGGTAGATTTACCGGATTATTGACGCGTATTAAGAACGGCTATTACTCGCCTTCCGGAAATTTTTGTTGGTATAATTTCTGAAATCTCCGGTCTCATTGAAATTGTGTAGAAAAAGAGGGAGAAGAAAGTAACACGGTGGATGGCAGTAACAAATCCTACTCTCTCGAGCGGAAGCTCGAATGTAACGACACGTACAATTCACAATCCTGTCCCTTTTTTGCGGTCACTGTACGTATTCGTGCATTCGCGGGACGTTTTACATTAACGCGATAAAAAGAACGAGAGGAAGATACATAGACACGGCACGCGAGTGGTAATAATTCTCCTCGTGACGATATTTCAATAACGCCGTATAAAGTATCGTCTATCGGTATAAGCCCAATATTCAATGGGTACCTATCAGTTTTCCGTCGTGCACGGCATTAAATCTGCATCCGATGAAACCGATTTCCTCTTGAAAATCACGGGGAGGACTCTGCACGACGGAAGAGAGTGGATCTGCCATCGACAACGGCGTGTCTCCAACATTCGTGTCTGTCGATGATCCGAAACGAAGAAGAATGTTTCCGTCTGTTCGTCTGCTTGCTAGAAAAAAAGAGGTATCGTCAGACCACTCGAACTAAAATGGAATTTTGCTTGTTCACGGAGTAGCGAGAGGAAATTTATGCGAGGCCATTTACGAGGAAATACTCGGTTATTAAAGCAACTGCATCGAGGCTCGATTAAGCATCAACAGACTTTTATGATTTAACGCGATCATATCGATATTTGACCGCAACATTGGCTGCGAAATAATCACCGTTTTAGAAGCTCAGAGGAAATTGTTTAATTAATCGAGTTAGAATCGGTAATGCAGCCCATTAAACGGGGCCATTTTAAGCAGCGGCCATTACTCTATAACGCGGGAAATTTGACATAATTTTCCCGGGACGTTATCGTGGTTGTACATTTGCCAGAGAAATCGTCGCGACGCCGGGAGAAATAGATTCCAGGGTCCACGAAAAAACAAATTCGCCGCGTTTAAGGATAATGTATCGCTACTTGCCACGCCATTTCCGTCCGTGCCGAGTAAATAACGCCACGGACGGTCGCTTCCTTTTTATCATGGACGATGAAATTAAATTCTTTTGTCATTGTTCACGCCGGATATACAGTTTGATGCTAGCCTCTTTATCTTCGGCTTGATTAATGAACAACTCTGTACACGCTACCTTATCTAAGAATTACACGGGTATACTTTTCGCGCGATCTTCTGGCGAATTCTTTTCATCCTTTTCCTTAATTAACGATGTCCTGGTCGTTCTAGCGATAAGTTCCGAGGGCTTCACAATAGATTCCATCACAAAGAAACAGGGAGTACCTAAATTAACAACTTAAGTGTACAACGTGCTACAATAAAGAGTTCTCGATTACGGTCATACTTCATTCATAATATTTAACGCAAACATTCTGAATTTTCTTTCGACAATGTTGAATTTTGTTTGCTGGAATGTGTTGCTGTAGGATGATTGCGAAAGGATGAACTATGAATAATAATATACTATTATTTATAGGCAGAGAAGTCTATTATTCATATGGATATTGTCAGAGATAAAAGTCCATGAGATGAAATATTTGTGTCTCATCTGTATCATCACTATATGTAAATACAATAAGTGAGAAATGTACACGGTTCAATGAACGAGTCTCAATAAATCAGGATGCACTTTCTCGGAAATTAAATACACTCTTCCGATTAACAGTTACATGGTCCTTAGTCGTATAAGCGTGTACATGTTTAACCGTTAATAACGATCGATCAGCCAAATTGATCGCTTACTTCGGCTCAATTTTGAGCGCAGCTTTTCACCGCGCGACCGCAGTATCATTAGTAGAACCGTGTCGCACGGTTACGCACAATAACCGTATCATCGACCGATGCTGGGCACGTTTCAAACCGAATTTCAAACAAATCCGCCGCGGGACAATCGTGGAACCGCGATCGGCGATTCTCCGCAATTTCAGCAGTCCTTTCAAAGCGTCGTCGACTATAGAACGGCAGTTTGAAACGCGCGTAAACATTTATCGAATCGCTGCACATCGTTAACGACGACGGCCGCAAACGCGAGTCAGCACATCGCCGGTCGAGTTTACGAGTTCTCTCTGGTCTAGGTGGTCGCGCGTCGAATAATGGAGGGACGCCATTAGCCAATAATCGAACGGTCCCGTCATCGATGACTCGGGTATTAATTAATTCCCCGTGCCGGATCGCGTAACAATGGCCTAATTCGAACGTAACGCAGGCCCGCCGAGTCGATCCGTTACACCGGAGACGGTGCGAAAATCGCCCGAACGTCATCGTTTGCGAGTCAGTAGCGTCAGAACCGATAGTCAGACACAGTAGTCGCGTCTGGCTTTTCACCGACGTTCACCCGCGACACCGTTTATTCTCGTCGAGCGTTTTATGATCGCGTTTAAGGCGGCGCGACTGTAATCTTACAGCGATTCCGCGTGATTCATGGCGACGCCGTTTGTTTCGTCGCTCGAAAAATCAACTCGTCGTTCACGGGGGACAAACCATTCTCTCGTCCGCTCCAGTTTTTGCCCGACATTGTTCGCGGCTGAAGGTTTAGGGCGAGCTTATTTATGCTCTTTTAGAATACCACGCGAGAGAAGTTTTTTAAACCTCCTACACACTCGTACAACTTCGACGATGGGTAGTAAATCGTTCGGGCTTCGTGGATTTCTTTTTTCACTTTTTCATTGCTGAATTGTAGCTCGGGTTTGCTCGGGAACAGATCTGGCTTCCTCCGAAACCTCTGAGTTTGGGAAATTCTGCAATTTGAGAATTTCGAAGTTTCGGAATTGATGGATCGGGGAATTTGAGAATGTGCTCACTGCGGCATTTGGGGAATGTGGACTGAACACGAAAACTGGGAATGTGCAAACTTGGGAATTTAGCAACTTGAAAATATGGAGATTTCGAAATTTGTGACCTTACGAATACCTTACGATTACAAATTTTTTTTATACCCAAAAATTTTCAAGCTATAAAATTAACATCTCTCTTCAAAACTTTCTGAACGAAAAAATATTAGAAGACTTCCTATACTGTTCCTAAACTAAAGTATGTCCCATAGTAACTGCAATGGCAACTAAACAAACTTCAAAAATAATTGTATATATGAACGAACAGGTAATTTCTCGAGCGAGAAAAAGGTGCAAGGACAGCAGAAACAATTAAATAAACAAGCACGAAATGAGCGATATTCGAGAATCATTTGCTCGAGGCTGGTACAATCCTGACACCGAAATCCATCGATTTCGCGCCGAACTCCCTTTCGCTTTTAACGCGGGTGAAATTAATTAAATGCCGACGAGAGAAGAGTGCACAAGGTGGTTGGCTTATTGAGAAGCTTCCACGGACTTGCACCTATGGTACCCATCTCTTGTATTTCACGTTTGGACGATTTCCCAACAGAGGACACGTAACTCTGTTCCTATTTATTTCTATGCTTCCTCTGTTTGTCTTTGTCGGTTTCCTACAACCGGCTCGATCTCTGTCGTTCTTTCGTCCGTTGGATAGATTGCTGGTGGGTTTATCAATGAGAAGACGATTGTGTCGAGTAAATAGCGACGCGGAGTTTCGAATAGAGCGTGTTGAAAGTAGTTGGCTTTTGGAATCGTAGTTTCCTCGTGATTATCCGGTAGGATAATCGAACTCCTCATTTCTTTCGAGGACGAAGAGTACAATGTTTTTCATTTGCACGAGTTAACGCGTGCCATGCGTGGGTCGGAGCAAGGCGTACTTAGCACGTAAAGTCCGCTAACGAGTTAATAATGATCTTTCGCCTCCAGTTTCGTAATATTATTAATCAAGTTGTAAAGCAACGAGGAAAGTTTCTGTATTCGATTCTCCTTGACCGTTGTCCCTGTAATGCTTGCGAGTTAGGCTACAATTACAAGTGTCGAGGGTGCTCGAGAAGTCCTTGGAGCCAGCGTAACAATAAAATCACATTTCGTCGTGGTGCTTACGGTCGAAGAGAGCGCAGCGGCTAGGAAACGTGGTCGCAACTGGGGCACCGTTTGATCAGCTCTTAATATCCGCAACATCAGCCACTCCCGAAACCATGGTCCCGCGGTCCCAGAACTAGTTTCGCAGTCTCGATTCTCCGCTTAATTTTCGGAACTCGAAAGTCATAACGTAGGATCCTAACGTCGTATTTACACGGTGAATACGGCGCCGGGCAAGCGTAACTTCGACGTTCACGCTCGGAGCACGGTCGAAGTAGTTCCGAGAGGGGGTGGAGACGGTAACCATCCCCCAATGCGGGTACTAATGGTGTAGCGGTGCCAATAGAAGTGCCTTGCCTGCTACGTGCCTAACACCGAGTATTAATTATGCTTCTAACGTAACCTACGCAACGGCGCCCTCCAAACCGTTTAAATTTATATAGCTCGCTATCGCGAGACAACACGACGCTCGTCTCGCTTCAAACTTTCTACCGTAAATTGTTACTTGGGAACGCGTTTTCGACCGTCGCGATTACAGCCTTTAACGTAAAAAAATACTCGATTTGGAGCTAGCACCTTTTAATCGGGTCGAGAAAGAAGAGGTTGGCAAAGTTTCGCCGCTGCGTAGCGGGACTTTTCCATATATGTTAAGTGCCAGGTGGCGTCGTCGGCCGTTTTGTCTACAGAGAAACACGACAAGTCGAGAAAATCCGAAGGAGCGAGGCGACTGTAAGTTTCTTTCTCGACGTAACAGCGAGGAAAAGGGTGTTCCTGAGGGGCCGAGGAAGAAAGTGCGAAACGTAAGGAGGGTGCAGCCCTGGCCGGCCTCGTGAAATTATTTTCTCCGCGAACCGAGGAACTTTTATCCAATATCCACGGCAGCATCTGGCATCAAACGGTCCCGCGACCAAGCGCCTCTATGGCTTTCGGAAAATGTTCCCCGTAAGAGGCGGCCAAGGGGAGGTTCGAGATGTTGCTGGTAAACTGTACCTTTCATTGCCGTTTAATTGAATTCCGTTTGTAGTCGAAATGAACACGATGGATTTATCGTTAAACTCTGTAATTGACCATCCAATGTCACCTTACGCGTTTTATACATATTTTCGATTTACCGGGCGTTTACCGCGTTAACGTACATTTTGTGCTTTTTTCATTAACGTTTCATTGGTCGCGTACAGACATCCAGCCATGTAATGACGTTGCTCGAGTTGCAAATTCGTTGGGGAGCACTCGATTTACCGTTTGATTAAAAAAGTTAACCGACCTTTCCGGTAGCTTTGATACACTGACCGGTCAGCTCGTTAACCCCTCATTGTCGACGCTCCGTTTTAGTAACGAATTCATCAGCAGTGGCCTCGATTCACTCGCGTCAACATATATCCATTCCGTTATTTCATTCTTTTTACCACGACTTTCCGAGTTCGTCTTTTGAATCCGCTTTGTTCGAGCTACAAGGCTGCGCCGTGTACAAAGGAATGCTTCTACGAGCGACAACTAAACGTTCAATTGTTTACTGGCAACACGAAGCCCATTTCCTGACGGAAGTTCCTTAACGACGTTCCTCGATCCCGACTCGTGGACCACCAAACGTATTTGTATTTCGCTCGTGGACTGTGACAACTTTCCCCCCTTTCCACCTCCCAACGCTCGTCGCCGACTGGATAAGAAAAGTCAGGGATAGTGGAAAGGAGAAGAGGGAAGAAGACCCTATTCGTATCTCGCGACAATATCGCCACCCTCCTCTCTACGCAGATCTTGCCCTTTTATCCTTCGAGGAATCTGCGGTGGCCCTAAGGCGATGGACGCAACGCTTTATTTATACCTTATATGTATACAGGGTCGTTCAAAACTATTCTCCATATGCATCTTCTGCATAGCGTTATTGTGGTATCACTTCAATCATCTTGAATCATTTTGTAAATCGTAGAAGTACATTTGGGTGCAGCTCATATGGACTCATATGAGATAATTTTGAGTGTGACTCATATAGAAACTCTTCTATTTATCCATCTACGCATACTCACATTAATAACGAAACATAGCCATACGTTAAATGTTCAAAATTTTAAATAACAGAAATACAGTAAATTTGTCAAGAAGATTTGCAAAGATCTTCAGCAGTAGGCGCGTTAACAGTAGGCCAATATTTTTGAAGGAAAGTGTACATACACGCATACAGCCTCATACGCGAATATAAAAGTGCGTGCGTGTACACGAAGCCAAACTACGTAGCAACTTTATTAGGCCGTGTATCTCGCCCCGGTCGTCCCTGGTTACAATTGGTCTATGGGAGCAGTCGAGGGACTTTTTGTTTCCTTTTCGAAGAAGCCCTGAAGCCGGATTTTCATTGGCCGGCTTCGTTCTGCCCCAAATACAGGATTTCATATCCAGGCGGGGCTGCGTGTTTTTTTTGTCCCGAAGAACGGTAGCGACGACGGCATCGTCGGGGGTGAACGAGGGGTTGGCCCGTCGACGAGGGATGCTAGCGGACAACGGAGAATTCAATCAGGCGAGTCGATGCTCCTCTCGCCGCTATTACCATCAGGGATCAACTCCGTATATTTACTACCTGTCAAATTTCACCACCATGGCCACAACGTGCTCGTAATTACATCCTGGAAACCGATTGGAAAGTGGTTTTCGTGGCGCGGTGCATGCGCCGTGAACGTCTCTATACAGGCTACCTAACGAGTTTAAGTAAGGCACGATAATAGGTTAACCCGCGATCCTCGGAATTTCGGGAATTTGGTAATTCTCGGATTTGCCCGGTCCGATCTGTATTTTAACGTAAACCGGTGTTACGTGACCGTTCGCGAAAATTAAGTGCGGGAACCTCTACTGTATCTCAAGTTTCTGAACATGGTCGTTATACGCTAATCAACGTTATACTCCCTCGTTCCGAGCGTTAACGATATGGAAGTCTCGTGTCCAGAAATCTCGCAGCGCCGGAAATATGTTCGAGCGACGCGACGTCTTCGAGCCGTCTCGTATAACGTGTCCGCTTAGGCAATTCTAATTACTCTTAGCCGATTTCTCGGTGCTCCCCTTTCTCTTCCTTCCGAGATACTCAAAGTTCCTCTCAGTTTGCTGCGAAGATTTATAACGGTGTCCTCAGATCCCGTGTAGCCTCGCTTATCGTCCAAGAGGATCGTTCTTTCGCATAAAGGTGGAAATTAAGCTGCAGTAATCGGACCAACGAAATCTGCACGTTTCAGTGCGATTAAGTTCGTCGCAAGATGGAAACAGCTGTGAAAAACTTTAGTCCCGCGAAGGTTGCAGGAGAACAATAGACGATGGAATTCTACCGGCGAGAAAGGGGAGAAGTTTAAGCGACAGGAGTCAGTTTGCATTGCGAGCGAAGGTTATCGAGCATTAGCCAGATTAGGCGGTGGTTCGACGAGGAACACGCTCGGCTTGGCTCGCACGCGATATAATATGTAAGGGCTATTGACAACTGGCCCGTTATATCGAGACGCTGTATCAGAGAATGAATAGAGGCTATTATGAAACGATGGAAGGTCGCATTCAGCTCGTGTATCCCGTTTCTGCGTTCGAGTGACCGCCGGGTCGACGCAAAGTGATAGGTCGAGGGAGACAGGGGCGATCCCAGGACGAGGATCCTGTGAAACGGATAGGCTTGGGACACGAACGTGTCAGGGACGATGCAGGGTGTACCAGAACTCTAAGCGATGACTTAACTGCCTAATAGATTTTAACAGACTCTGCACTAATCATCTTTAAGACTACTTCTGAAAGTGTATCATCAAGTTTGATATATTATCCTCTTGCACTATTTTGATGAATCAGACTCGTGTCGCACTCGTACTTCGGCCGTGATCGATTTTACTCGAATTTTTAGTACGCTTCAATTTGAAGTTCAAGTCCAGTTATAATTTACATAGTCAACGATTGTATAATAACATATTGACTTAATATTTCACATTTTTTTGTCTGTATTAATATTGTAGCTGTAATTAGTTCTGGCTGACGCACTTGACAAATAAATAGTGGGGTTATCAAACTTTATATTGACCAACATAAATACAACAAAACCAATTCCTTCAGCTTCGTGATTCGATGATCCCCGAATCTTAGAATCTGTGGGTTTTGAGGAACAGAAGAGAATGATACGATCGAGCAATCGAGTTCGAGCGGTGTAATAACGTGAACGATAATGTAATTAGTCGATCCCACCGAGTATAATGGAGAGTAGATGACAACGAAACCGGTGGATTTTTAATATTCGGACTAACGACGGTAAACGGGAAGCGAAACTCGCTATTGATTCGCGAAAACGGATTCGTCCGTCGTTTATTGCTTTTTTTGCTCCGTGCGCGCGATGCGTTTAATTATCACCGCGCGTATCGGGTTAATTAACGTTCCGGAGAGCGGAAATTCTATTAAACGATCTCGTAGTCCGATTTCGTGTTGTTTAGAGTGAAACGTTTGACAATTTGCTAATGGTGTCTACGACGCTTTTGTAGGATTATTTTCGGATTCGTGAATTGCTTTTATGTATGACCTTTTCAGAGATATTTGAGGTTTAGCTTGCTTTTATATGTATTCATCAGATCACGAGTGCATGCACCACTGTTTTTTATACAAACCTTGAATGAGTTTATAGTAGAGATGATGTTACAAGTTTAAAACAAGTAAAAAAAATTGTATAACCTTTTCTACCCTTAAAAAAATGAAACTCGAAGAGTTAAATATATTTAAACGTGAAATCGGATTCAGCAGATTTTTTATTTCTTTGATGGCCTCGGTTAACGAACCATTTGCGAATGGTATAAGCGGAAATTCGGATTTACGATGTTCGGTTACGTTGGAACGCGTCGACAAGAGCAATTACATTCTTGTCGCTCCGGGGAAGCTGTTCGCAATGAAATTCCACTATTTGTCGAATAAACGCGAAGATAAAATGAACGTAACGATGCATTTGCGAATCGAAATTTTCGTTGGGGAAGCCTCCATTTAAATATCTTAACCGTACATCACGACGGAACTGTGAGAAATTGAAATTGCATCGTGAACAACGAATTATCGTTGTCTCGATATTTCTTTAAAATATCCTGCACTGTTCTACGTTAATGGAACATTTTACTTTCTATCTTTGTTCGATTAATTATACTATTATCCGATCTTGTAACGAGTTGCGAAGAGCAAAGTTAATAGCCTATGTTGTACTTTTATTCTGGTAAGGTTTTTTTTCGTTAAATGGTATCGATCTTTCGAGCATAGAATTTAGCACGCTCGGTAGACAGATATTCCATCTTAAACTAATTTAATGTAATGCCAATCTCCGTGCAGATTCGTGAAACTTCGCCTCGCTGTTGCAATAATTATTGCCCGTGGTGATCGAAGGTAAAGCTCGAATTATCACGCTCATAGATCGCAGTTGTACGCTCAGCAGAGCGCGATGTTCCATCAACGATGACTCGGAATCGGTGATTTGTAAGCGTTTCACCAATTCATCCGTACACGTGCTCGATACAAAACAGATATCCGTAATATTTCAATTCCTTGCAACTTGATAGCCATCCAAATATTTCGGTTTCTTCTGCGACATATCGTACAGTTAAACTGTCAAAGTATGCGAAATGTCGTCCTTGAACCACTGCAAAACGACACGAATCTGCGCTTGTCTCGTCGAACGATCCGGGTAGCAAAGGTCCACGTTCCTGCACGTTTATGCCAACAATTCCGAGCATGTCGTCATTTCGTGGGACACGGTCATCGATTTCGACAATCGGCCATCGTCCACGGCAATTGCTAGCCAGAGTTTCTGGCGTACACGGTATATATGTATCAGGGTTCGTCGTAAAACGTCAAGCGAAAGCAGTGGTAAAAGTATCGGGCTTCGATAGCGACGTAGCGCCTGGCTGGTTGGCAATCTTTTTCCTAATCTCTGGCAGGTTGTTTCGCAGCCTGCATGGTCGTTGCACGCCATAAAACGTTAGGCGCGGTAGCGGCATTTCATGGCGCTACATTTAGCAGACTGTAAACTACAACTTTATGCGGAAGTTTTTATAGTTGCGGCCGAAGCGACCGGTCATAAATAATGCTTTATTACGTACCCGGCGATCCTCGAACCGAACCGTGTTCCTTCGATTTGTGACGTCGGATGTCCTTCGGATATCCGATCCTTCTACGACCTTTTCATTTGTCTATGCAAACCGCAGAATTTTTAACGACTCTGGTACTTTTATTGCAATCGAGTTCATGATCTTTTGTGCCTAGCGAGTCAAGTTGGTAGACTGACTTCAATTTTCTCCCAAAGTTTATAAATTAATGGAACATGTTGTATGATACGATTTCATAAAAAAAATTTATTACAAATCATGGAATGTCGACATACATGAAATAGGGAAATTTAAACGTCGATCGATAGTAATGGAATTATAACGAAGCACGAGGTTCATTCGTTAAACACCGATTAGTCTTATGCAAAGCTCGTTAAAACGTATTAACTAATACGATAGTTGGCTGCGAGCGGTGAATAGAATCGGCTAGCGGATCGAACGGTTAGAAATATCGGACCGGTTGGCTCGTGAATATGCATCGTTCCCTTGAATGTAATATTGCGTTCGGGACTTTGACAAGGACCCAGCGTCATCGAATCGACCGGAATGCAAAACCATTTCGACTTTCATACGATCCGGGACACCGCGAATGGATTGCGACTCTGTGTTCAATCGATTCGTTGCAGCACGAGGAATTACGTTCGTTGAATTTTTATCATTTCGAACAACGATCGAGAGGCTAAGTGGCTTTTCTGGTAGTTGACGATCTGTTTGCGCGGTATTTACTCGAACCTACCGGAAACGATTCGGATTGCTTGTTTCATTTTAAATTGGAACCCTTTCCGATGTTTATCTGGGTACCTAAACTACTCCCTTTAACGCTACGTTGGTCTCTGGACAGTAGGTGACGTAAAAAATGCAATAGAAAAAACACAATAAAAAATGAAAGAGGCATAAATAGTATACTTGATGTTGTACAGACTGTGTATAATTTTTCAGTGTACATCGTTATGATACACAGAAGTCTAAAAAATATAATCTACCTGACTCAATAGATTACTTTCAGACAATACATCACAAATGCACGAATACAGTCTAGCGATCAGAACTATCACCTAACATCTCGGTCTGAAATCAAGATCCTAATCGACCCGTGCGATCAAGCCACCGGAAGCCTCCATTTCAGGAGTGACGGTACGGTAGTAAAACTAACCAACCCTCTCTCCGTTATTACATTATAATTCACATCGTCTTTCCATCATGAAGCGGTGGTTCTCGTCGAAGTCTCGTTCCTCCAATCCCGTGGCAGCTTCCCACGTCGACCGTCTATCTTTTTCATAACGATATCCGCGTGTACGTCCGCGTTAAATCCGGCGCGCGTGGCCGGAATACGTAAAACGCGAGCTGAAACAAGCGTAAGCCCTGCGCCGCTGTCGGGAAACAGACACATTCGGGGAAGCATTTCAGTTAATTCCCGACCGCGTATCAGCGCACTTAGCGGTTACGCTTCATACTTTCCGCGGCTGCCACCGGTAGACCTAATGCGTCCTCCTCGCGTCGCCCGACACGATAAGCGCACAGGCTAAGTGCCGTACTCGCTGGAAGCTTCGAAATTAATTCCACGGAAGAACCACCCTTTAGTCCTGGCTCGCCCTTCTACTTCCTTCGTCCTTTGCCCCCGCCTGTCTGTCTCTCCAAACACGGGAAATGCTCTCGGAACATACACGACCTAAATGATCGTCAAATTCTTGCTTTCATCTTTAAATTCTACCTTTTCTTTAAGGTACATTGTTACTGGGAATAAGAGGTAACGTTATTGTTGTTGAATTTCAAGTACGAGGTTATCTCGTGTAGCACACATATGGTAGATAATCGTAACGAGCTTCGCTCCTCTGCATTTAAACTGTAGAAAAATTGTACAACCTCTACTACTTCCAAAAATTGTACAACCACTTTAACATCATGTATTTCAAAATTGAAATATACCTCTTTCATGAAGAGTAGAAGTAGAAGCAGACATTAGTGAATTATTAACAAATATAAAAAAAACAAGAGTATGTCTCAACTCGATTAAGTAGTAACTTTTGAGAGGCAGTGTAGCGCAAGTTAGACTAACCTAAGCCAACGTACAATCCGAACAAGCTTGTCCCTCTCATCTGGTGCAAGGTGCAAGGTGCACTATACGTCTATCTGGAGCTGCCACGAACTAGCAGGAACGAGATATCAGCCAGGGAACAATTCCAATCAATTTGAGGCGGATGTATGCGTCCATCGTCTCCTTGTCTTGCAGCCTGGGTGATCCTCTTTCACCCTTTGCCACCGACCCCTCTGTCTCCTTGCAATTCTGATGTCGTTGCTCGCGAGTCGGCCGATATGCGACGAATACATCCACGGCTCGCAGAAGGTGTGTGCTCGGAGTATAATCGACCGGGAATCGAGATGCCATCGAGATACAATCGGATTTCCCTTGTTCGAGCAGTTAAATCGTTTCCGCGACCGCAGTGCTGCTCGGCCACGCGAGATTGGGAAGGAAAATTGAAAGTCCCGGTGATGTTTGTCGAACCTTTGTGGATCTGGGTCACGGAGATGCATGATCCGGTCACGAATATTGCTCGATCGAACTTCGATATGGAATTTCGAGACCCGCTTTGGGATAAAGGCTGGAATAGATCAAATTTTTCTGCTTCCTTTGACGCGATGGTCACGAGTAAAGGAATGTCGGACAAGAATTAGATAAAGGAGATTGAGATTTCGGGAATTAGGGAAGTTGCACGACTTTGGAAGAACTATCGTTTTCGAAAATATTTCGAACGTTTTCGGCCCGTAAAACTTTAGGAAGGTATTAGGATATCAAATTCTTGAATAAAAGTTCCTTGAACATGAAAGAATAACTGTAAACAGAACTCGTGGTTGGCCGTAAATTTTGTAGGACCATTGCTCCTGTGCATCGATTTTCGCGTTAAACTTTTCACACTACGGGAGAAATAGAATACGACGAAGGCTGTATACGATAGCGTGTTGGCGGAAAGGCGGTCTTTAATTCAAGGAAGCACGTGCCCGGCGTAAACTTTCGTACCATTATACGAGTCCTGACAGAAAGAGGGAACGAGGGAAGGGTTGCGATTCGTCGGAAGTGAAATTGCAACGACCACAAGGACGATTCTGGACGACTCGATCGCACGGTCCTCTTCGATTTTCGAGAGTCCTTCGTTCTATCCCGTTCGAGCACGGCACAGAGGTGAATTTACAAATATACGAGAAGTTGCCGGCGAGAAGAAAGGATTACGGGTCAAGAGGGAGCCAAGAGAAAGGGTCAGAGAGGAAACGGAAGCTGAGAAAACCTTGGACAGAGTTTCTCAAAGGTTGCTTGCTACGATGCGTAACCAAAGGTTGAAATTGCACTTCCTGGCTTTGAAGTCAGAGAATGTCTCCGACATTAAATAAAGACGGATACCTATCGTAACATCAAGTATTCTCCTCTTTCATTTTAAAGTGTACAGTTTACCAAAAATCGATGAGCAATTGCGGTGAACTTTCAACTTCAGATTAATGGTTGATCGTTGCATTTAGCTTCTACACTTACTATGTTTCTCAAGAATAATTTCAACACTCGATACGACAATATGACACGTTGAATTAATGAAGATTATTGGATGATCGTGTAAGGTGTTAAATCTTGAAACAAGCATCATGGTTAATTCAGCGATCATGCAGTTTGAGAAGCTCTGGTCTCGGGTGTGTATAAGGTGAGAAGGAACTTAAATAATCAATCGACTACGGAGGGTTGTTGGCCGTACGTGAAAGCCTATAGGGTTGACCCTTTGCGTAGAGTGTTTGCGGATCCTCCATCGGCATCTTTTCTCCTCTTCCGTCGGCTCGTTTCTTTGCTGTTCTCATAGCTGCTTTTTCGCTCCCCCTTCCGGTCTCATCTTCGACGCGTTCGCAGAGGCACAAAGAGGTGTTGAGTTTTATGGTCGAGAAAGTCGACTTGCTGCTTTATGAAAGTGACCTCCCTACTATCGTTTGCGCGTTCTTCCCTCTTCGAAATGAGTTTTGGGGTTTGCAACGTCTTTATTGAGTTTCCTCGAAATCGTTGCGCCGTAATTTTCGCGCGGTTTACAGTTTGTCGTTATTTAAACGAACGATTTGCACCGAGAGAGATTTTTGATATTCACGGAAATTAATGCGTTCGACGGCTGCGAAACTCGGCAATTAGGGAATCGCAATTCGTTAGCCGTGGAATTATCCGGCTCGCGTAATCGCGAACAAGAGACAACCGGAGACTCGGTTAATTGCACGCGACGCGTGGGTTAATTTGGAAAACGTGCTCGTAGAACGAGAATGCTCGAAGAACGGGAACGTTCTTCCTCTCTATGACTTAATCTTGAGCAGGAACGAACGAACGACAGACCAAAAAGTTCAAACGAGGAAAATGAAGTCCAGGCTGCACTCGGGAAAAGAATAACGTCACGTACACGGTATATTAAGGGCACGTTCCTCGCTCGTTTCGCGAGTGTATTAATCTCGTGCCGTGAAAAGCGAGGAACACTCGTAACTGTCGCGCTGAAAACGTGGAACTGTACAACGGAAAATATTTGATGATACCGTGCCACAGTTTGCGATGGCGTCGGCAAATATGCTTTTATAAAAATGATTGCCTGGAGACCGTGTATTGTTTGATTTAGAAAAACCAAGTTCCACGTTTCGGGAAAACTAATTGCTTTGTACAATTTTTCAAAATTGTCACGACCGTCCGACGTCTCGCTTTACCCTACAAAGCTAAATTCAGGCTATTCAAATAAAAAATCGTATATCTGTGTTTCAACCTTGCTAAATCTTTTTGATGCGACATATTAGCTACTAGAAATTTTTACAAGATTCGAGTATTCGTAATGACATGTGTACATCGACTAATTTTTCGAACTGCGTACATAAAAAATTAATCCAGGTCGCAAATTTCGCAGGTAGAGAACAGGCAGCCTCTATATCTGCTGGTGCGTGTCGAGTATATTCTGTCGGGGTAAAGAACGGCTACGACGCCTTATGTTTGCACGGGGATCAGACCGGCTTGGCCGCGTCGCGATGCCCGCATTTTCGCGTGCAAAGTCTTATTTACGCGTGGCGACTGCGTCGGGTTGGCGAACGCAGGCCGCGTTTTCTCGCATAACTCTCGCCGCTTAGGGGTTGACAAATGGTGGTTGGACGCGGTGCGTGCGACTGCGATGATAAGACGGGCCGAAATTTAAAGGCGTGCGAGGATAACGTGCTCTCGAACGTCTTCTCCCTTCCTTGCCCCGCTTATCGCGCGAAAATACGGCGGAAATTTCACGGCCCGTTTGTTGGAGCGATATTTATTCCCTTGACCCTTTTATTCTGCTGGCTCGTGCTTTCTTACCGGGCCTACTCTGACATTTGTCCCCAAAGAAATGTTGCATGAAGATCGTTCGTTAAAGTTAAACGTCGCGCGAAAATAACTTAAGAACGGTGTTCGACGTATCGGTAACGACGTTTTTTACATTTTTAACGACAACGATTAAATGCCCTCGTTATTCCAGTGGAATGTTAAATTTTTATGCGAGCGCCAACGGAACTGTTGGAAACGCGGCGGTAATTTGAACGGTTGAATAATATTGGCAAACGAGGGAAAGGAATTAGGGAAGAGGAGTGGTCGATGTTCTTAGCCAATACTTTGCGATCTTTAAGAGTCGTTTCGTTGATTGCCTCGATTGAACGAGCCGCGCGAATCAAGCCAGAACGGTGACGCTGGAAATTGAATCGTTCAATTACCGTCGAATGTGGCCACCCGGAAGCAGTCGTTTTGCTACGATGTTACACCCTCTTAACGACATCGTGTTCCGCAGGGATTTCGGCGAACAAGTAGTATTTGTACACTCCACGGACTTTCGAAAGGACTCGGAAATTTTTCTCCGCTTCTAGGTGTTCCTCGAGGCGTGATTTATCGCAGATACCAGTAATCGGTCCGTAGGGTGAAATGGCCGGACTCGAATAAACCTAGTTATACGAATCAAGTCGCTCTCTGATAGGATCGTGTAAACCGAGTTTTACCATTTCAGTGATTTCTACCATCACGATTCTGTACCTCTACTTTTCTCTCTTTTTCTGTTGAATTTGTATTCAGGATACGTGTCCTCTTGTTCTACTTTTTCAAATTTCAAAAATAGTCAGAATTGTTCCTTGTGACCGCGTTTGAAATACAACGCTAGAGCGATTGGTATGGTATTAAATTTCAATCTAAAATCGTGAATCGCGGTTGTAGTAGAGTTAACGGTAATCAAGATCGACAAGTGTATCAGGCATTCGTCATAAGCGACACAAATAGGCGACGAGAATCTGTCGGTCGTTGGACGATTACATTCCAATTGAATCGAGTCCGGACGAACGTGTATCTCGCGCTGAAAAGCATTAGACGAGGATGCTAATCTGATTTGTCGCGCAACACGGACAAGTATTCGTTGGCTGACGCCGATGAACACGAATTACTTGGCTGAGCGTACTCGCGTCGATTTCAGTTGCACGCGACGACCCATTGGAAAGCACTTTACGTCGATCTCCGGTTGTGTGCGTTCGCCAGCGAGCTCCAAGTTTAAACGCTCTTGTAACCTACTCCACAAACACTACAGAATCGCCGTGAAATAACGAGAGAGCCGTATCACCGAATATTTTCAATCTCGATCACCGATGATTTTCGTTGCGCTATACATTGCCTCTTCGTTTCGGTGTCCGTGATTGAAGGTTACGAAATATTTGGAACACTAATCATCGATGATATGGAGTGGAAGAGTAAAATTCTGTGTGCAAGGTAGATTCTTCTCAGCCAGAATTCGAACGGTTTCCAAACATTTCCGCTGCTTGCAATGATCCACCGATCGTACCTTCGCACAAATCTGTGGCGCGCGATTAAATATTAACTCCACAAATCACGCGAATTAACGAGAGGTCGTTGCGTAAATCCAGCAGCGGGTCGAGCAGCGATACGACAAAACGCGGGCTCGATTTATCGCGCGCTGGCCCAATAATATCTCCGCTATTTACGTATCAAAGGGTCGGCCGGTAGCATCGGTAAGTTTCGAGAGCTTTATGAAGCAGTAGGTCGTGTTCAACATCGGCACCGGATAACGTGGAGCGTTCGATCGATTAATGAAGCTTCCCGCGCGAGGAAGAAACGTAATCGCGAGCGCGTTATGCGCATAAATTGACAAATTTTCGTGGTGGACGGACAGGAGAGGGGTTCGAGAAACGGAGGCCCGTGCACGGGCCGGTGGACATAACGCGCGACAATAAAGTTTATATTGCGCAAAACCGGGAATCCTGCATTACGAGCTAGACAATCGTTTATTGGTCGGCGTGCACTGGTATCGTGCATTAATAATGCTAATCGCGTGTATGTGCCATCGGCGCATTAATTAATGCCGTGGGACGATTGTGCTTCGTAAACAATGAAACTCGTACGTGACCGCCAGGCAACGTGCTATTGCACGCCCATTAATGATCACCTCATATAATTCGCTCCGATCGATCGATTATTTATTTTAGCGTCAAGCCGGAAGTCAACCGAGCCATGGGTTAACGCACAAAGCGCGCTAATATTTTCGTACGCTCAAGGGAATTATTTCACGAGCGTCGTTTCAAGAACAGCCGCCGATAAATTGAATTCGCGCGCGGCCAGTCGAGCTAACGCGCGAAAATATTACCGTCGTCGTCCGGCGTATCATTTTATTTATTCGCGCTAGCGCCATGCATCCGCGCGATTTATCGCCGCCGACCATGGCAGCGAATTTGCTCGCGTTGGATCGTCGGTCTAAACTTGAAGCTTCTTGCTAACCGAGTAGAGTACTCGGAATTCTACTCTTTATAATCCGGACCGAAGAATGCCGTTGTATCTCGACGCCTTGTATCGCCAGACGTTCTATCCTCGACTCGTGCCAAGGTTCTCCCGGTGATTCAGAACTATAACCGAAACTTCGAATCCTTTATCCCGTATACTTTTCTCGCAATATCTTCTCGCAGCGACTCCGAATCGTGACAGTACCGTCGAAGGTCGAAATTGGATTCCACGAAATCTCTTTTCGAATTTTGCTTCCCGACCTTCTATCCCGCAATTTCCAATTTCGCGTCGACGATCCTTCAATTTCAATTTCTCGCAGTTTCATTTGCTCGACGTTCCGAAACGAGCGTGCCGGCTAATTAATATCAATCGTCTTCTCGTCACCAGACGCGCTCGTTTGATCGCTCCCTCGAAATTAAGAAATTCGACGAGCAGCATTAATCCCCGGTATCCGCGTTTCGTTTGTGCTTACAGCGCGGGGTGTACGCTCACTTTTTTCTCCATCGAAGCGGCTCCAATAATCTCATTAATTTCCATTACGGATATTGCAACGACTCGATGCTCGCTGCCACTTCGTCTCCCTCCCCTTGGTCCTTTCGATCCACCCTCGTCGAATTAATTGTGAAAAGGTATCTCGTTCTTTCGTGCTACTCGAGTTTCTCATTCGTCTCCTCCGTCTGGCCCTCTCTCGCTTTCTTTGTTCTCTCTACCGTCCCTTTGCGACTCTCTCTATCAATTCCCTTTGCACATACTGCCACGCGTTTCTCCGTCTCTCTGTCTGCTTTTTCCGCTTCCGTATCTGTTCGCCGTCCGGGCAAGCGTGCGGGCATAACGCGGCTACAATGTTTTTTAATTTAATTAACGAGCGCTCCGCTTCGCGTCGTTCCGCGAGCCGTTGTTTCTCGCTGCGCCGCGCACTGCCGTACGCTGCGAACGATTATTGCATCTCATAAAGGAATTAGCGGCCGTGTCGACACTTTCCTCTCATCAGGACACGCTCGCGCACGCCTCCAATTTGCGAGCAAACGACCGACGCGATAAAAACCGGGGCCGAGCCTCTTTCACGACCGTCTGCGAGCCTTGCCCGCTCTAATGCTACCGCATTGTTCGACATTTTTTATGTCACCCCTTTTCCACACGTTCTCTTTGAAACACCGTGTACGTGGACACCCGTCAACGTTTCTCTAGTTTTTGGAAGCTGTCGTCGACTGAGGATCCTGCTGATTTTTTACTGAAATTCGTTATCCATGATGATCACTTGGGTTTTATATTGCCAAAGTCTCTTTTACTCGCCAGTTATATTTTAAACATTTTTTCATATAATAAAAAGTATAGCAATGGTAATGAATCATAACGTCACATAATTTCGAGAGACATAAGTCTGTGGAACTTTTGATACATCATGAAACCTTTTGTTTTCATGGGGGCTGTTAGAGTCCACGTACGGAGATTTTATAAAACCTTGGGAATACGACGTTAGTAGCAGAAAGCTGTTTAGCAAATATTCGTTTTTATAAATTCGCGTTTGCTCGTGTTCCATCAATTATTGGAAATTCTGACTTTCTATGGACATTGTGGGCTTAAATATGTTTTCATATTTCATTGCATAGTAAACCAATGGACGAGAGATTTAGGATGTCGAGCATGTTCGACAGGTGCGATCAGTGTTCAATGGATTCGCGACAAATCGATGATAAACCCTCGATTCATACGCGACGCATCTGTCGAAAAGCTTTAGCGTTAGCGACGAAGTTTTACGTTTGTTTTCAAGTCGATGATGGATTGCTCTATACGACGGGTAAATACGGTTTGCTTGCTGTGGAGTGCGAGCTCTATCGAGCACCTGAAAACGTTCGCTCCATTTGTACACCTTTACGTCTTTCGCGTAAACGTTTCATTCGCGTGGAAATCTTTTTTTTTTTCTATTTCAAACGAGGTGTTCAACATCGCGTTTTCCGTCCACTTTCGTCGAATAATCAATTGTAAAAATAAATTTTCGATAGCTTTTATATTTATTGAGTTACCGAGTGGAATTCGCGATATTATTCGGGTCGAAAATGAAATTTCTCTGTAACATCGGTGTGTACTAATTGTCTGATGGAAACACAAGCGACACGCGAAGCCAAAATTTTACCGAGGAAAATTTCAAAGCGTTTCGAGCCTTTTTAATCGATCCTTTGATCTCTGATAATGCTACAGGAAAGTGCACTTGCCGTCAATGCGCGTTCGAGTGTCACGTTTCCACCGGCTTTGTCGAATTCTACGCAAAACTTTCGTGCCATTTTTAATTTCCATCAATCGAACTTTTCAATTTCGTCGTTTGCGCGATGCGCGTCCAACGCAAGTGATTCATTTTTGCACTCTAATTAAAGGCTGCGTCGCGTGCTGTTCAAACTCGTTTCGAAAATTTATTGGGAACGCAATTTATTTGATACCTTGATCGAGACGTGGCACAGTATTATAACATTATTCTAGAATCGTGAAACAGTAAAATACGAGAGGGAGGGATTAAACGAAGAATACGAGCTCAACTTTTCTCCTCCACATTTAAGTACAAGGTATTACGTCCGTTCGAAAATACTCGTGACTTTAAATCATACTTTATGAAGGTCCCTTCATTTTTTATGGAAGATATTCAAATTTTTCGGCCATTTTCCAAAGACGGTGCCCGCTTCTTGTCCCGTTTCATTCACGCCGGAATATTTCACCTGAAAATTCCCCGAACAAAATTTCGCTTACAAAGAGTTCTAAAAAAGAACAAACTTGTTCGCTTCTCCTCGGAGGATCGAACCATCCATCGCTCATTCGCGAATCGCATCACGAGCAAATTCGCCGTGGAATTGCAAATTGCCATTCGCTCGTAATTTCTACGGACTCGTTCGACTCGATAATTTCTCCGCGGCTCGAAAGATGAAATTTCGTACATCGCTCTGGCCCATTTTATTACTCGGTTACATTGCGCCGCCATTGTGATCGATACGTGTGCGTGCGTATACATGAATTTGCGTAGCTAGACACACGCGCGTTCGCACGGCTTCACGCGAAAGGGGTCCCAGGACGAGAGGGTTGGCCATCGGGGTAACGACAGTCATTTTTAACCCTTTATGCAGGAAGGGTCGAGATTAAAGGGCAGATTTGCCGCACGATTTGCCGATGGAGTCTCTATCACCGACTTCGTCGTCGTCGTAGTCGTCGACGAGGAGGACCATTTCCAGTTGACTGGTGAACAAATTTCAAACTCACCCTCTCGATGATCAAATCAGCCACTGTCGATATCGTCGCTTTCACGGCAAAGCTTAATGAGGGAAAAGCGTAGCGGAAGTGTAACCAGTCTCTTGTTCCTAGCTTTTATTCACTGTTATGAAACCAGGCGAAACAGAGGATTCTCTCTTGAACGTGTAGCAAACGGTGCTGAAAGAATATCGTGTTAATTAGAAATGTGAGAATCTAGGGAATGTCATGTTACACTCACAATCGGACCGTTTAAATATACATGTATAAGAATATCGTGCTTGCAAAGAATAGTTGAGGATTCTGGACAACGTTCGATTTAAATATTTTTTTTGTTCACATTTAATCCTTCATTACAATCTACTAGATTATGAAGCATAATAAGATGCTTAGTATTTTATAATAATGAGTCTCGATTTCCACAGAGTATAAGAGATAGATGTTCCAAAAAATGTATTTGCAGTAGCAATCGCGTTGATCAGAAGTAAAAGGGTTCATCGACCTCGGAGCGAAGAGAGGGTCGCAACGTGGTCGCGTCGCGTTAAGCCGGTTTTCAACGAGGACGACGGTCGAGTTGTAAAAAAGTAATCCACGATGGTGATTCATTTGCGCGCCACCAAAGCGTAGAAACGATTGTGATGCAAACTTCATAAGCATCCGGCGGATTGGAGGGAAGGTAACGAGCCGAAGGACATCGTCTCAGGGAGAGGACTTTCGAGTAAACCCGTGCTTCTCTCGTCTCGACTTCCAAGAGTGGAATACGTAAATCTGTACCTGGGAAGCGAACCCTGGGCTAGATGGTAAAGTCGAAAGGGGGTGGGAACGCGAGGCGAGCAGACAAGAGACTGAGATTCTTAACGGAGAGACCTTGACTCGGGGAAACGAGCACTCCGCAATTCGATTGGCTCCGAGCGGCATCGTGCATATTAAGTTGGCGTTATTTGAATGTCAAAAGTGCCCTGGGATCGGCGATGCCGTCTACGGCTGGATAGGAACGAGGGAAAACGAGAGAGGAAATACCGTTGCCGGCGATATGGTGGGGGGTCGATTTCGTGGCGAACCGAAGAGGGAAAGAGAAAGAGAGAGGAAGAAATTTCTTGGTGCCGATACGACTGGGTATAATTGAAAATATATTCGCGTCGTTCCGTCGTCCTTTTCCCTGCTGTTTCGTGTGACGAGAAGGTGATTTAAAATCGAGGGATGTAAATGCAAAGAGGCGCCTGGCGAACGTGATAAATCATCGGCCGCGGAATTTACCGCCGCCCTACTCGCTTCTGATCGAATACTAATTGCTTTCGGTATCTTTTTTCGAATGGTTGATGCGAAACGTTTACCAATTTGTGGGAATACATCGTCGAATTTGTATTTTATAATTAATCCAGAGTGTTCGTTTCCCTCGACATTTATTTCTATCCACCTTTCGATCGTTTTCTTCTTTTACTCTCTGCAACAATTTTATAACTCCCACTACCGGTAAGTGCAAGGAATTTATACAGTTCGGTTTGCCCTTTCGATACTTATAGGTCTTAAACGAGCTGGCGTTTGACGTACCGCAACGTTGTCCGTTACTTTTATCTAAAAACGTTCTCGAACCGATTGCGGCGAAATCCATCACGTGCACTGTTTTAGTATGTCATGCTGCGGCCTAGCGAGCCATCTCGGAAATAGAAATCTCATCTATTGGAGACCAGGCCCGATACCACAGGATACTATATCTCCCTTCTCCAGGATTAATTAAGGCACTCTCCGCTGGTACCACAGGTACCACAGGCACTCCTGGTAGGCGAATCAATCGATCAGGTTTACCACCTTACCACGTTACCTCCCAGGCAATTGACATTCTCGATGCGTTTTGTATTTTCAGCCGTCCCTAATTAATCCCGAGTACCTTTGGCTGACTTGGTTAGCCCAAAATATTCCTTCAAAATAGCCACAATTACCATTCGATAAATGCTCGCTGTATTCTCTCCGTAAACGTCACGCTATATCGACAGGTCCGAACTGCTGCATAATTTACTGCGATTTCGATGCAATTATATTCAGAAGGTTGTAATGATTTTTTGAATTTAATAAAGTAAAAAGCGAATAACGTAAGGAAAGGTGTTACGTTTGTCCCTGGACCGCTAATAATTCGCGTCAGAAGGAAATAATTAAAGTACACCAGGCGGGGGAGGCTCGAACAACAAAAGAACAGGGATGGTTTGTAAACAAGCGTAAACGTTCCGCGCGTCCATGTTCGCGGCGGTGTACCGGCGATAAATCTAAATTTACCGGCACCACGAAAAACTAAATCCCCCGCAATTTCCGTCCGGGCGACGAGCAAAAAACCTCAAGAGCTGAATTCACGCTGGCGATGTATCATAATAACGTTCCCCCGACCATGGTTCTCGAGCCATGGTAACCGTGGCAGACAACCAGCCCGCGATAGCTCGTCGTTTCTTCCCCCATGGAACTCCTTAACGCTCCAATCGTGCCCGGCCATTGAAGAATCGCGAATTCACCGTGAATTTTCTACCTTTATTCCGCAGCCGTAATGACGCGGGATGAAAAATGTATAAGCCTCGGGACTTTCGTGCGAACATTTTTTCATTTTTTTTGCAAATAAAACGAAACATCGAAAATAGATTAAGGATGGAATTTGAGTTCATCTGTTGCTGTAAAGTTTTCGGAATAATCTGCAAATTTCCTCGAATCGAGCAGAGTTTTTCTGGTGTTCGATGAAAGAAGGAAAAAGTCGGGAGATCGATAAATAACCCTTATCGAACTCGTGACTTACGAACGAATTACCTAGTCGCCCCTCGAAGTTATCTGTCCCATACATCATCGACGTTCAGCCGACGCTTGTCCGTCGGTTGTTCCGCGTCCTAGCAGCCGTTTTCCCATCATCCTGCGCTATTTATCAGGCAGGTTCCTTCGTCGCGACGCGTCCAGGAGTTCGTTAACTTTTTCCTTGGCCGCGTCACGTGCCGTTCTCGACGAGGGTGTACGAAAAGGCATTAATAAAAACGTGTCGCGCCCTGGTTCCACCCTTGTTCTCCACCTTCGTTCCCTTCGCCAGCCCTCGTCGCACGAACGTCGACATTCGTTCCCGTTCCTGCACCTGTTTCGACTCCCCCTTTTTTCGAACGCCGGACTAGCTGAAAAACGCCCGCGTAAATTACTCGAACTCTCGTAATGAATTGCAAACAACTCGTCCGTTGGCGGTGAGGTAGTTTGCTCGAGTGCGTATTGCGATTACCGGAAACGATCGATGCGTCGCGGATGGAAATGAAATTTTTATTCGTATTAATCGAGGTCATATTAATCGAGGTCCGCGTAACTGTGTTTTTATCAAATCGAGTTCATTCTAAAAAGTTTAAAAACAATCGCTTTTTTGGAATAGCCACGCGTGTTTAAATTACACAATTTGGAAATTGGCGGTGTCGGGTTTTATTTGCGGTAACAGGGCACGTTAAACGAAAAAGCGCATCTCGTTCGACTAATTTGATAAAAGTTCGCGTTGGCGCCTCGCGATTGGCGACTGTACCCAGAAACGTTAACGTTAATTATAAATCCCAGTGGAATAACGGTAACGAAGAGGGAGAAAGAGAAATGGGGAGAGGAAGAGAGAAAGAAGGGACGAGAAAAAAAAGGCGAAAGTCCCTGGGAATAGTTCCAAATGGGAGCCATTAATTTTACTCATCCGCCTAGCGGCAATTCACCGCGTAATAACGAACGTGAAACGATATGAGAAAAGTTGAGATACCTGTCCTCCCGTGCCACACTTTCTCCCTCCTCTGTTGACCTTTTCCCTCCCTCGAGTGGTTAATATAAAATCGCGTTTATCAAGTAAGTTTTTCTCCACCCTTGGTGAAACAAGGTTTAACACCGTTTGCTTATCTCTGATTTCGCACTGATTCGACACCCTCCTGTTTTACCGATCGAGGAGATTAAACGTCATACCCTTCATAATGTTTCGAACTTTGTTTCGTATACTTTGAAGCCGAGAAGTTACTTAGAATGTTAACCTGGACATTAGGACCTCGAATTGTACCTTCTGTACAATTTCAACCCTTAGCTATGATACCTCTGATCGCGTCGATACGTTTCTGATCAACGCTTTCATATTTTTTCTTTATTCGTAAAAATGTAATATCGCGGTGCATTAAATCGAGGAACCGAGCAACTGCCAACAATATCGAAAGCAAAACCTGGTCGGGAGCAGGTAACGGAGCGAAGGGGTCTCGAAGTTATGGACGAAGTGGTGGTTTTCAACTCTGGACCGTTGCGCCACTTACATGGTCAGTCAATTTGCGTAATGAAGCAGCGAGAGAGACTGGGCTCTCGCCGAGGGCCAATTACGGTCGAAGAGGGTCGGTCACTGTACTTAGCTTTACCTAAAACCACGTTGAACCTTCGCAATCGCGGAGGTCCCCGTGTCCCGTAGTCCATCGACGATGTTGTAATTGCGTCACTTGTCGCGAGAATCGAAAGGGACTCGTCGACAGATGCTTCCGTCGAGAGGGCATCGTTATAGTCCGCCCGGAACCTTCCAAAACGGACAAAGGGACTGGCTACAAGACGAAGCCTTCGACAACAAACTCTTCCGGCCCTTCAGACGAGACACGAACCACTACTGTATGCGCCTATTGCATTATTCTTTGGATTCGATGAAAAATATTGGCATTTCGAAAGAGGTTTGATGCAGAATGCAAAGATGTAGTCCGGTATGAAAGAACTAAAAGACAACGGAGTCTAATAGCTTATTTAGTTTATGGTGATTGCGCCGTTCACGAAAATGGAGGGAAAGAAAGAACAAGAAAATGCTTCGAGTTATCTTTCCAGACTCTTTGTATACAGTAAATATATACATTTACTAGTTAGCCTTTGTATACTAATTTCATAGTAACATTTACTGTCAGGAACTGTTTTCTTTATTTATCAGACCACTTTTCCCTCTTCCTCGATTTCAAACCAAGGAACATTTCTATCATGACATCCACATACAACTTCTCCAAACCTTTTGCCCATTATCCACCTAGGAAAAGATAACAAAGGCATTTTAATCCCATCGCAAGTTACACTGACCAAGAAAAAAGGGGCGAGGGGTAATTTTTTGTTCTTTGTGACTTCCATTTCGCGCTCGTCATCTCGCAGACCATTTCGCGGTAAAAGTGGCGCGCACGATGGCGTTTCGTAACGGCGAACGCGCCAACCCCTCCCGAGCCAGGGTCGTTATCCCCGTGATTACAAATTTGTGGACCAGCAGAGGTAGCTCGTTTACGTTGAAACAGAAACGATACGAGAGCAGGAGCGTGTGGAGGCATTTCAGCGCATCCAGCGACGACTACGAAAGAGAGACGAGGACGCTTTCGAACCGAGAGTATTGTACGGTTTTATCAATGGATTCTGGAATATATTGTCTCTCGCATGAGCGATGCCGCATTGTGAATCGCGCCAGCGGGGGTGGTTGCTGATTGAAAATGCACGCGGTCTTTCCTCCCCGTCGAGACCTTGACGGATAAAAGAGCGAACCTATCTGTCTAGGATAAGGACTCGCTGAAATATACTTTATGGAGCCTCGACAAATTGTGTTCTGCGCAAATTTGCTTTGTAGATAGAAACTTTTCCAATTCGCGGAACGGTATTTTAGAATTATTTCGCTGTTCATCTCTTTCGGTGCCTTTGTCATTCGCGTGATTGTGCCTCTGCTTTTCACTCGAAAATTTCAGCTTTTTTCCAGCTTTCCCCTCGTCGATAATTTTGGAATCGAAAATTACTGGGATTTTGGAAGCGTAGGTTACGAGATAATAAATTACCGGTTCGATAACTTCTCTTCTCGACTCGAAAGTTTAATTTTTCGGGAGTACCGTAACAAGCGCAGCTAATGAGACAGTAAGATTAGAAACGTAGGTATTTCTATCGCAACGGACGGCGGTATCGGCGAGCGAATTCCGAATTCAGCTCAGAGTCGTGGCAGCCGTTTTGGTATTCACGTCGTGGAGCTCGGTTCGCGGAACAGAAACGACGGCAGGGAAACGATGAGAAAGTTGGAACAAGAACGGCTACGAAAACGGAGCGAACGAAGCTACCGACAAACACGGGGTTTGCGAAGCAAATACCTCTTCGTCGCGCGAACTTTCCTCTTCGCTAATGCGGTACGATCGACGCGCGAATTTTGAACTTCCCTCGTTGTACTAGATTTGCAACAAACTGTGAGAAACCCTTTGCAACTTGCTCTATAAAACGTGGAACGTTTACGTCCACTTTGGGGAACAAGCTTTCAGGTCAACTTTGAATTTTGTAGCAGGGTTGTAAACAAATCTTGTGCCCCAGTTTTTCTTTCCATCCGTAGGGCTTTAGTCGACAAAGTTTGTTGAAAAATTGACTCGCATCCGAAGTAACGCGAATCTTTCTTTTGTTATAATATCACGAGTATCTCCGTGCTCGAGATTCTACTAATTTATTCCCGAGAATGTACGATCAGTTTGAAGATCGATCGTCGCTCGTTAATCGCGTAATGCATCCGAGAAACATTGAACTGTCGGTGAAAATATACTTGTAGAAGAAGTTCTTTCTCGTCTGTAGAACCGAAATACGCGTTGAATATCTCGGTCGGTCTCAAGTGGCTCACGTTCCTCGAACGCTTCTAATAATATCGAATGCTCCATTCGATATTTCAACGTGACGCTGAAAGAAATATTGCGACGGGCTGATTATAATTTATCGCTGAAACGTCGGTGCCGCCGCAACGGATCTCTTGGTACGAAGGAAAATTTATATCCGAACCGGCTTATCAACTATGTGACACGTCGTATCGAGATCTCGTTAAAGGCGCGGAAACTGGCGTTCGCTCGTGGCCGATCGTTGCTCTCGAAACGATTTGACGGCTGTCTCATGCATAATAAGGGCTCCTTCGCTCGTCGCGAATCTTTATTTCGTGCTGGAACGGGCAATCCGCAGAGTAATACGATATTTTCTGTCTATTGACGAGACTTCGATCCCTCGAGATGCGCCGCCAAGACGAATCAGAATTCAAGAAAGAGAAAATAATGTTACGGGAGAATGAAATCAAGCTCCTTCAAAGCTGATTATCGAGATTCTTTTCCACCAAGATCGATGGTACACCCATGCGATTTTATCGAAACGGTGACATGTAAAGATTAATAACCTGTTTTTGGTGAGCTATTAACACTGAAACTACCAAACCGGTCAAATGACTGCTTCACAAGCTTCTTATTATAACAAACACATTTTGTTAAAATACTTTACTTAAAATCAGAATTGATTTTTATCAAGATAAAGGATAAATATGTGTACTAAATTATGTTTCGTTGTTTGTTTACTTATTTTTCAACTTCATTTTTAATTTCAAATTAAGTACACATTATATGTATGCCGGTAGGTTTAGTGTTAAGAAACGAAAACAGGAGATTATTGAATTGCGAATGTTTGTGTAGGAGGCATATCTTTTTGTTTGAAAGTAAGCAAGATATTTTGGAAGGAGATTTTCAGTTTGAGAGTAATATCCAGAGTTCACGATAGTCGAATCTTCTATACGTAAATCGTATCCGGGACTTTTAACCCCATTGGCCGGGTAAGATATTCCGGTGGCGTGCCGGTGGTTCGTTAGAAATTCGCTCTATCAACGGTACAGTACCGAGGTAGTAAGTAAATCCCAACGAAGCGTATCCTGTTTATCGCGCGTGCACATTTATTTGCATGCGTTTAATATTGAAATCCTACGTTAGGACGGAATAATACAGGGCGGCTTGTTTCCCTTAAAACTCGACCGTTCGCCACTTGTGTACATAAGAAATTCAAATACCGCAAACCAGACCGACCGACCGACACAGTATTATTCTGGTTCGTGGAAAGCGATGAGAAAATCAACAAGAAAGCCAGAGCAAGGTTGCTGGGCTCGTTTCTCGTGGGTCCAGGGCGCCAGATGCTTCCGGCACTCGATCATTTCTTAACGCTACAACAGTGATTACGCGCATCGATTTGTTAGCAACAACCAACTAACGCCTCCGGTAATTTTTCTTTTACCCCATAATAACAGAGAGCGAGAAAGAAAATTACCGTGCCGCGGCGCGATACGGACGGGCACGCGTACCACGAATATTTTTCAACGCACCGCCACGAAGATAAAACGTTTTCATTCGTCGGTGGATTAATTGCGAGACGGAGAATAATACGAACGCGAGCGTTCCCGGCACGGCTGAAAAGCGACAGCGAAATTTCCACCAGAGACCCATTGTCGCGAAAACGTTTGTCGCGTCGGGCGAATCCTTGTCGGTTGCTTTCCTAGCTCGAATCGCGTCGAATCGTCAATTAAATTTTCGGTTACCAACGGCAACGTGGACCGAATTAACTCCGAGGCATCGCATTATCCGATCTGAAATTCCTGTTGATCACCGTCGAGTCGCAGACGCTCGCGAGACCGCGATTTCCGTGGACGAGCTTATTAAATCCCGTTTTTCAGCGAGCGTCGCGCCAAGAAAAATAGAAAACAATTCTTGACGCTGCTTTCTACATTTTAATTCCGCGAACGTTCAAAAGCTAAATCTTTTCCCTAAAAAATACCGGTGTTTCAACGTCGAAATCCGTCGTGTACTTTCACGATAACGCGTCTTTTTGTAGATTCAGAAAATCCGTCACGTGCCGTATAGAAACTCGTCGGTCGAAAATTTGCTCGATTTGCATTTAGGAAAATGACCGTTCTCGCAGCATCACCTGGTCCTCGATGCTCTGTTTATCGCAGCGTGTAATATCCGGCGGCCGTTGACTCGTTAATTTCTCAGCGTCTCGTTCGCGGTCATTCCCATCCGCTCTACCCTCGGTTTCGGCCTCCTTCAACCCCGACACGTCCAACGGCCAACATCTCCGCTTCGTACGGGCCTGAGAGCGATCTCTCCTATACATATTCATGAGGCAATAAGCCCGCCACTGATCTTCCGTGGAATGGAACAACAAGGGAAGAATGGAAAGTAGGGACGCTCGTCAACCCCTTTCTCTCGAACGTCTCCAACGACATTCTCGCGCTTCGCGAGCCACCCTCCCCTTTGTATCGCAAACGTAATAATGACGCTTTTCGAACACTTCTTAACCCGTTAATGCCTCCATGTTAAACTGTACTATCTTACACATTTTGCGTACTTTGCATGTGTGTCATGTTCTATGATATCAAATAATAATCACACTTTGCGGTGCAATGATTGCTTTAAGCACTGGTTGACTTGCATGATCTTGCAAATTTGGTTAGATTAATTATTTACAAGAAGAGCAAATGAAAGGGACTGTCAAGCTTAATATGAGTGGTAAGCGTGAGTCATCTTACGCAAGGGGTTAATAAGCACTGTAGTGTGTCAGACCACATACATCAGTTTTTAATACAATGTTGGTGTGAATATTCGTGTCATATGAAATTTCTGAAAGTTGTAGACGTTGTATCTGTTTCTATGAAATGTGTAAAATTTGTACATAGAGCATTTACTCGAACGATCGAAGTCGTCCGCGATTCTTCGTTGAAACCTCCATGAAAAATACAGGAGGAATGGTGGCGGTAAGTACGGCATGGGACCCGTATAATCACGGCAACGTTGAGAAATGACCGAGCTGCAGGAGCATCTGGTGCTCGGCATCAGGAAACGGATAAAGCTTCCGCTGCTTTTCTTGTTGATTTCCTCGCGGTAGCGCGCGAGCGAGAATAATGTTCCAGGTCCCAGGACCGGACCAGCTGCCAGCCTCCGAAGATCGATACACGCCGTTGTTATTGCGTCCGGAAAGCGGATATCGTTTATCTGCGAAGGAACGAGTTCTCTGATTTCGAATCTCGAGATTCTGCGATCTCTGCCAGATCCTGCGTTATCTACGAAAAAGGACGAATTCGCAGACAGCTTCTCTTCTCTCCGATAATCGAGCCTGTAACTTCAAAATCGTACGACTCGGATGGTACGTCACGAGAAATGTAATTTAAAAAATGTCCGCGCGATTGCAAGTTTGTCAACGTTTTCATCTACCTTCGGGAAACAAATGTCTGCAGAAATACAGGATGCTATGGCCGTACGGATACGGTAGCGTCACGAAACAGGACAAAGATCCTTCGGCTTACGTTTATCCGTTTACCCGGTGACTCTATCCGCCCAGTTTTGCCACGGCCTTTACTTGTTTTAAGAGAAGCACGACGTGACCTGCCGCAATCCCTGCTCGTATCCCAGTCACATCGGTTTCTGCGTACCGACTGCGGACCAATCTCTCCTCGGAGACGCTGCACGGAATATCGGCGTCGTTTCAAAATCCCCGAGATTCTGCCAGACGACTTTCAGATATGTATTACGTCCTGCGGGATCATCCGCTCGACGTGCACGCGAATCCCCCGATCCGTTTTTGCTTCGTCTGTTTTCCCTTATCGTGATCAGACTACCGGCTGATCACGGACGCTATCTTGTCTTTAACTACTTAAGATTGTGTGTAACTCGGCATGAAACATTCGACTTATCGTATAACACGTTAGCCATGTGATCAGTGCTACGAATTCAATTAAAATAATTATTTATAGGGAAGATAAATGAAAGGAATTCTTTAGAGTGTTCAATGTTAAGACGATGATATAACCGATCAAAAAATAAAATTAGGTAATCATGTACCGTGTTAAGCATGTTTGACAGACACCAATTTTTGTTATAAAGGTCAGATGCACTGTTGAGTGCTGCAGTGATAATTGACGTATGTGGTGAGGCACACTATGGAACAGGTTATGGAGACTGCAGACAAAATTAAATTTTCAGTTCCATTTGATGAATTCTAAGAATTGAGAGAAGCATATTTTCCATGTTTTTCGACCTGATTGATGTGTTTGGCTGTTGTAACCGATAGTTCGTTCGTGTCGAAAATAGGTAGAGCGAAGAATAATATTTTTGCTGTAACTAATCGAAGTTCCGTTTCTGTTCAATATTCTGACAGTATCTGTGGGCAAACATATATTATTAAAAACACTGAAAAATTGTTTTTGCACTGAAATTTGTTGGTTGTGAATAATAAGGTTTCTGCAAGAATAGCACATTGACACTAGATAATAGTATTGACAAGTGAAATGTCAGATAATAGTATCTATCGTGACGTATCATCGAAGACGACTTACTGATTATTGTTATCAATCGCATTCGACAAGCGTGTTTTGCAGTCAATCATATAATATAAAAAGCTTTTTTGACACGCTATTTCCCCACCGCGTCCCTGAATTCACCGCGCAGTTGACGATTCGCGATTACGCAATTGAGCCGTTGATTCATGCGTTGTTTCCTCTGGCACGCAGTGTGTCGTCGTGGCTTGGATAACTAGTCCACTCGTGAATAATAGTATTTCTAAACATATCATTCGGCGAAGAGCAGATGAGTAATTAGTGTCATCTCTTTCCGTGGTAAGTGCTGATTTAACGCTATAGATGGCGCAAACGGACATTAATGATTGTGTAGTCGGAAGAATGTAAAATCGATGATAAAATAATTTTTAAGAGAAGCAAAGATGGGATCGAAATATGTGGAACGCTGGGCTGGTAAAACCGCGGTTGTCACCGGCGTAGCATCAGGCATTGGAGAAGCAATTGCACTTGACCTCTTGAGGAACATGGTAAACGTGATAGGTCTGGACATACGATCCGAATCGTGTCTCTCTAGTAAGTGGAAAGAAAACGAAACACGTGGACACTTCCGGTACGTAGTTTGCGACGTAAGCGAGCCAGAGAACCTGGAGGACTTTTTCACTCTTGTTCAAGAGGATGGTGGGGTGGACATCATGGTAAATAATGTTGGGGTTGCGGACTACAAACGCATTATTGGTAAGATGTATATATAATGCATCATCAAATGTAATGAATTTTGTTGAATCATAAAAATTCTCAGAGTATTATCCATATTTTCCAAATACAAATTACTATAAATTTGAGAGCGTTTTCTATTGTAATTCTAAGATTTGTGACTGTTCCATATCGAGTGTGCATTGAAAACAAATTTCAGCGATGCAAATATAAACTTCCATCTCATTTCTGAACCATCCTGAAGGGTTGTGGTAGTTACAAATGATCGTAATTCCAGAATCATCAGTGTCAAGTTGTCGGATATTTAGACAGTATCGCGATTCGTTTCCGTCAGAAATGAAAAATATCCTTTAACCACGAAATTATCTTCGCGGTCGCTCAAAGATAAGTCATATTTCCTGCTACAAGATCACGAGTCAATTATAACTGACGAAGGAAATGGTACAAGAAACTTGTTGGAGAATCCAGTCGCGATTAATCGATACGATTTAAAAGCGTAACGAAAATGAATTCATACGCGTCGAACGATGAAAGCAAAAAGAGGGTGGCTACTTTCATACTCTGTGTCTCTGTGAGCCGAGAGTATTACGCTCGGTATCTCGTTCTTCTGGTCATTGGCACATTTTAAAAATTCCATAAATTACACTTGTAGAGAGCGACAGGCGGACGTTTCAAAGGCTGTTAAATATTAATGTCCTCGCGACCTCCATGTGCATCAACTGGGCGGTGCGCTCGATGCGCCAGCGGAACGTCGAAGGGCATATTTTCAATATCAACAGGTATTGTTGCTCGCGATTGTTTTGTCAAGTCTTCACCCTCTACTTTATCACACACCATTGTCATAATATTTTATATTTTTCTAAAACTTACTGTTTTATAAATTTGAGGAATTTTCATAAGTTCGAGTTTACAAATTTTTCAATTTCTACTTGTTTTAATTTACAAGTTCCAAACTCTTCGACTAATTTCCAACTGTTTAAATCCTCAAACCCACAAGTCACCAAACCACAAAATTCTCAAATTTAAAAATGTAAAAAATGAACATGCGTAAGAATTCCAAACCCTAGATTGCCATATTCTATAGAAACCAATTTCGACCTAGAACCTACCAATTTCGAACCAGGACTGCGAGCGTGTACAACACTAGCAAAAATTCCAGAACGAGAAATATTTGAAAATGTCGACTAACGTTGTTCGAGCACGTATCCGGCATCGGCAATAAAACGGGAAGGAAAAAAACGCGGTCAACGCTTTCAAGACCGAAACAAACGTTTTGGTTGTTTGCGCTCGAAGTTGATTCGAATAAAACTCTGTGCAAATGGGTAGCCACGGGCGACTGGATGTTGAAGCAATTTTTTGTTTCGCGCGGTAGCGTGCTGGGACACAAAATTCCAAGCGGATCCTTTTTGGAAATCGATGGCTGTAATGGCTGGAACCTGTACCCCACTTGCAAACACGGAACTGTTGCATTAACGCACACGGTGCGGCAGGAATTGGCGGCCATTAAAGCACCGATTCGAATCACCGTAAGTCCGCGCGATGTTACGCCAGTTTTCACCGCTGTAAAAGCTTTGTCGTAAGACTACGGGTACACAGGCGAGCGTTAATCGCCGATGAAAGCATTTTTAACTCTTGTGTTTGTTTTGATGTCAATCACTTTCTCTTTCAATTAGTGCAATGTGGATTTTACTTTTCTTTGTCAGTAGACTTTTTGATTTATCTGGACTTTTAACTTGTAGAGGATTAATATGCGTTGGAATTACTATACATTGAATTACCACGCGTCGAATCACCACGCGCCAAATTACCACGCGTGGAATTACTACGCGTTAGAATTACTACGTATGGAATTACCACGCGCCGAATCACCACGCATCGAATTACGACGCGTGGGATTACTACGCGTTGGAATTATTACGCATGGAATTACCACGCATCGAATTACCACGCGTGGAATTACTACGAGTTGGAATTACTATGCATGGAATTACCACGCGTCGAATCACCACGCGTGGAATTACTACGCGATGGAATTACCACGCGTCAAATCACCACGCGTGGAATTACTACGCGTTGGAATTACCACGCGTCGAATCACCACGCGTGGAATTACTACGCGTTGGAATTACTACGCATGGAATTACCACGCGTCGAATCACCACGCGTCAAATCACCACGCGTGGAATTACTACGCGTTGGAATTACCACGCGTCGAATCACCACGCGTGGAATTACTACGCGTTGGAATTACCACGCGTCAAATCACCACGCGTGGAATTACTACGCGTTGGAATTACCACGCGTCGAATCACCACGCGTGGAATTACTACGCGTTGGAATTACTACGCGCCGAATTACCACGCGTAGAATTACTGAGCTTTCGAATTACTACGCACTGGACTATTACGCGCCAAATTACCACGCGTCGAATACATACATTGTATATATTATCGTAGCTGTAATTACTCAGACCTAACCTGATAAATAAATCATAGTAAATCTGCTATAAAACTTGAACTAATTTATCTTTCATTGCAGAGTATCTCTCCCGGCATAGTGAATACCAACATAGCGGAGCATGCTCCTCAATTAACGGATATTTTGAAGAAAATTCCAGCTCTCGAGCCAGAGGATGTCGCGGATGCTTTGATTTATGCACTCGGTACTCGACCCGAAGTGCAAGTAAGGATTTATGATTTACCTATGCGCGATAAAGCTGATGTCTAGATCTGCAAAATGTGTTTTCCACGGAATTTCAGATCTCGGAGCTGACTATTCAACACACGGGTGAGCCGTGATCTTTCTATCCGTTTTGTATCTACATGTAAACGGATAAGGATTTACTAGACTGTAACTAAAAGTAACATTGATTTTTTAACTACACGCGTAATAAAATTTAGTCTGTTTTTTCCGTACGAGGCTTTTGCTTTTTCATCTAGATAAAATGTTGCGAGTGTTTGAAAGATTCGTTTCGTTCCTTTTATGTTTTTTCTGTGAAAGAGGGATTTGTTACCGAATGGTTACAGCGTGTGTAATACTGAAACTGCGAGTTGACTTTTATACAAACTTTTATTTTAGAAATACAAGTGCAATTAGTCGAACAAAGAAATTTCAGTACATTGTGACAGGTGCATAAATGGAACAATGTAATCTGTTCGTATCAACGTAAACACGTGTTGACGTAAAACTTTGACAAAGAATAGAATTCGTTTTCAGAATAAAATTTTCTTTGTCAACATATTTGTCGATAACATAAAAATATTGATATTATATTTGGTAGCAAATAAATGATTCCAAAGAACGTGCATCTAACCGAATAAGGTTTAAAGTCGTCAATTTTTAATTTCATCGACCATAACAATTCACTCAGCACACTTCATTCGCACACAGATTACGTGCCGCTGATTACAAAGTGCAAATTGGTGGCACGCAGTCGATCCATAATTACAGAAGGCCCGTACTCCTTAGGATTCAATGATTGATGCTATTATTGGGCTGCGTGACCGGACTCGGTATTAATTCGAGTTACGCGAGCAACAGTTACTAACTACAAATCTTGCCCGTTCGACTGCGGTATCTCTAATTAAGCCATAATCACCGATACACAGTGTGAGAACGCTTCTGTCGCGTTGGTTGACCCGTCATTAAATATTCCGTGTACGCGACGAGAGCGTATTTCTTGCGCTGATTAATGCACCGACCAATATAATTTACGTAATGCGTTCGCTAATAGACCACGGCTCGCGATTTCGTTAAATACACGGTCCACTCTAAAATTTGATCGCAATTTATAGCGACGCATAGAACCCGACCAATGTCAAACAGCCGCTCGATAATTGAGCGATTCGCCGAGAGACCCATGCGAATCGAATTTCCATACGAAACGAATATTTCATCGTTTCGCTTTTTTCACGAGGGTTTTTGTTTTGAAAAAACCGCGCGTCGTAATGCAATTAAGAATGTAATTCGATTTGTGGACTGTTAAAAAATGATTCGGAACGGGTGGTGATATGTTTGGTAAACATTTTATGTAATATCGTTGCGCGTTTTATTATCACGCTATAAACAATTTCGCGTTGATATGTGCGAACGAGTATACAAGTATTCGTTGGTTTATTCGTTCAATCACTTCGCGTCGAACTACCACGCGTTGAAATTGGCAGGTGTCGAATTACCACGCGTCGAATTAACACGCATTGGAATTACCACGCGCCGAATTATCACGCGTTAAATCACCACGCGTGGAATTACTACGCGCTGGAATTACCACGCGTCGAATCACCACGCGTGGAATTACTACGCGCTGGAATTACCACGCGTCGAATCACCACGCGTGGAATTACTACGCGTTGGAATTACTACGCTCTGAATTATCACGCGCTGGTATTTCCACGCGTCGAACAACCACGCGTGGAATTACTATGCGCTGGAATTACCACGCGTCGAATCACCACGCGTGGCATTACTACGCGCTGGAATTACCACGCGTCGAATCACCACGCGTGGAATTACTACGCGTTGGAATTACTACGCGCCGAATTATCACGCGCTGGAATTTCCACGCGTCGAACAACCACGCGTGGAATTACTCTGCGCTGGAATTACCACGCGCCGAATTATCACGCGTCAAATCACCACGCGTGGAATTACTACGCGCTGGAATTACCACGCGTCGAATCACCACGCGTGGAATTACTACGCGCTGGAATTACCACGCGTCGAATCACCACGCGTGGCAATACTACGCGCTGGAATTACCACGCGTCGAATCACCACGCGTGGAATCACTACGCGTTGGAATTACTACGCGCCGAATTATCACGCGTGGAATTACTATGCGTTGGAATTACTACGCTCTGAATTATCACACGCTGGAATTTCCACGCGTCGAACAACCACGCGTGGAATTACTATGCGCTGGAATTACCACGCGTCGAATCACCACGCGTGGCATTACTACGCGCTGGAATTACCACGCGTCGAATCACCACGCGTGGAATCACTACGCGTTGAAATTACTACGCTCTGAATTATCACGCGCTGGAATTTCCACGCGTCGAACAACCACGCGTGGAATTACTCTGCGCTGGAATTACCACGCGTCGAATCACCACGCGTGGCAATACTACGCGCTGGAATTACCACGCGTCGAATCACCACGCGTCGAATTACCACCCGCCGAATCACCACGCGTCGCATCACCACGCGCCGAATTACCACGCGTCGAATTACTACACGCCGAATTACCACGCGTTGGAATTACCATACGTCGACCCACGACACGTTGGAATTCTCACGCGTTGAATCACCACGCACCGAATTACCATACGTCGGATGCACCACGCGTCGAACTACCACGTGTTGAATTACCAAGCATAGATCACCCTGTATTTCCACAAATCCTCCATTAAGAACATCCAATGGACCGTCGCTATGTCTAAAACTCGAATATTTAGCGTTCAATTTTGCGAATTACAGTCTCAAGTACATATTTTCGCAAGTATTTTTCTTCCGAAGTGGAGAAGAAACGGAAGAAACGGTGAAAACGCGCGAGAGACGCATAAAAATGATCGATAAAGACGTACAGCTCGACGATGCCGCGTCCTTGGTAGATCCGGCATTCAGGAATTTATATTAAAATATGCAAATTTATCGGTGCGGGCATATTTGAAAACAGATAAATTATGCTGGCCATGTATCGCGTTCCCGTGGCAAAATATATCGACGCACAGGGATGAGGGTGGCAGCGGAACCGGAGTTCCTCGCATAACGGCACGTTCTGTCGCCCGGCAGAAATACGATTTATGACGATCATTGTGTAACGATCATAAATTATCTTGTTATTTACGCGACTGTCCAACGGTGATTTTATCCTGCTCCGTTTTTCCTCCTTCCATTCCGATCCTCTATCTCGTCCTCCTTCCCGATCCGTTTCGATCGACCGGCTAACTTTTCAACCGCACTCCTGTCACCGACTATTTTATCGACTTCTCGGTTTATCGACGCACGTTAATTAATTAACTGTAATTTCCTAAGTAACGTATCTGTTGAACGGCGAATGCATGTTTAATTTATTGCGAGGTAAAGTGCAATATACGCAGTGTTATTGCCGTTACGGGGGAGTTTGCTTTTCGCAAAATGTATAAATGAAAATTCAGTGAGCGTTTAGTTTACGGAAATCGAATAAACGCGATGCTTTCAACGAACGAAGGGCGCACGTTACCGTAGATTCGTATCATCCGATTTACGAGAGGGGACAGTAATTTTTCATAAACTTCAAGGACCTTTTAATCTTTCACGAATGTTAAAAGCTTTTAAGCTCGACGTTTCTTATTTACCCGGATCCTGGCTACCTTCCAAGTATCTTGACGGTTTTGCAAATATCCTCCTGAATGTTTTAAAATTTCGAAGAGTGTTCGCTGCTCGGTTGACTCCCTATCTTTTTCAGCGTTTCGAGTTACATCTTGCACGTACTCCGTTTCGTTCAACAACTTTAATAACGTTATTAAATTAAAAATTTCAAGATCCAGAGATTCCCGCTTTCGATCTCAAAAAAACTTTCATACTATTCGAGCGTATCTGAAGAATTTTTAAACGAACTTCGCTCGGAATGAATGCATTAAGGGCAAAGGTGATTGTAAAATTGTTCCGTCGTAACCGCTCGTATCTCGTTCCACATTTTTCCCTATCTTCGAAAGTTCCCGAAGTACACCGAAAGAAAGTTACACGCTCTAAATACCATTATCGTTGATCGTCATTAATATTAAGTTTCGCAACTTCCCGACGCCCTCGAGTCGAGAGGTTAAAGTTTTCCGCGAGGAGCGTTGCGCCAGTTTTTCTCGTCTCCCGCTCCGTTAATTGCGTATTCGTCGTCGTGAAATCGCAATATCAACATCTGCCACCCGATATCGTCGCCAGTTTATAAACTCGGGAATTCATTAAATACACGTTCGTACAGATTTATCGCGGTTGACTGTGGCTGTGCTCGGTTACGAAGTCGAAAGTTCGCGCGAATTCCACGGATTCCTGAATCTGCAAGAGCCGCAAGTCGTTCGGGGACAAACATCCCGACTTAAGTTCCTTAAACGTGTTCGTAACTGTTTCTGACAGGCGACGCCTTTCCCGTGCTAACTGTTGTTTGACCGCGTTTCGTCGTTTCTCGCATTTGAATAAGTCTCCAAGCGGATTCCAGCCTCGTCCAAAACTCTCTTTGGTCAATTAACGACCTCCGAATTAGCTCATTGAGGGAAAATCTCGTCTTAACCTTTTCCGGATTAAATCGCGAAATTTTCTCTACCTTCGCGCCCTTTTCGCGATTTATATCGACGATTTTTTCCCTCCCCGAACTCTGTAGGGTCGTTCGCGTCGATGCTGGATATTGTTTCACCGATCCGTATCGTTTCGAGCGTAATGGATTGACTGTTGCGTTGTAACTCGATCTACCGTTTCATTTAACAATATATTCGTAAGTTTATGTGGCTAAGGGATTTATGGCGTTAGCGGACGTGATATAGAGACTATGTATAGGACCTTCGAGGATGTTGATTTATAAAGGATCGCAGTTGAAAGGGCCGCACTAAATCTATCGCGCGAAAGATAACAATTGTTGATCGGAATAAAAACATCCTTTGTCCCTTAAAAAATATTTTTCTTTCGGTACCTCTTTCAAATTTATCGTTTGAAACAAAAAAATTCAAACTTTCTTCCCATTTTTACCCCCGAATCAGCAGGGTATTTACATCCGTTTCTATTTACGGTCACGTCGAGGCTGTATTTCCTCGTCGCGTTCACCCCAATTTCTGCCGCATCCCCTCTTTCAAAATGGTGCCTGTGCAAAGTGCAGCACCATGGCAAATTGGATTAGCGTTACGTTACTACCGGCGAACCCTGCCGTTGCTCCTGTTCCAGCCCCATTCTATCGTCCCCGTGAACTGCATCGAACGAGCCCGGCCGTTGTATTTCGTGGCTTTGCTGCGGCACACCGACCTCGTTCAATGTTCGCACATCTTAGAATTTCCAGTAGTTGCAAGGACATACCTCGTGATCTGCGGTCAACTCTCCCTTTCCACCCGATATTTCCACCGCAAGATTCGCAACGACGCTCTCGGGATACGAACTTTACCATTTATGAATTTTCCAACTTTGGGACGTTGCGACTTTAACGCAAATTTCAGACACTGCGTTTGCATTTTGGGGCACTAGGACTTATTGGGACTTTCAGACACTGGAACTTTGAGAACTTTCCACATTTTGTGATGTCGATAACACTTTGAGACTTTGGAAGTCTTCAGAACTTGATACACTGGAACTTCATGATATTGAAACTGTGGAACCTTGGGAACTTTGCGACTTGTTAGAGAAAGAGGACTTTGAGACTTGAAAATTAAAATCTACATCGATCACCTGTTAAGCTAACTGTTACCTAAGTTACCTATACGTTACCTATATGTTTCCTATACATTACCTTACTTATACCGTTACCTATTATAATGCAGTTGCTCAGTAAATTGTTCTACTAATAACCAAAAATTAAAATGTCACTTGTTTAGCAACCGCAGTTCATGACGTTAAATTCATTATCACATAAGCTGGTCGGTTAGCGAAGAGGAGGTTGAAGTTGTGGATGGAGGTAAAGTGCAGCGCACGTCTCGTTCGGTTGCATCACGTGCACGTCCGTGTTAACACCGTGAACCACTTCAAATCTGACACCGCCTTGGCTCACGTACACCGCCAGTTAAAGCGTGCATGTTTGCACTGCCAGTGTTCCGCTAACGAACCTATCGTTGCGGCTTCAGTCAACCTTCTCTGAACCCTTTTCGTGGCCTCCTCGCCGTTCGTCGTTCCCGCAACCTCTATCATCAATTTTCCTTCGTTCCGTCTTCGTCCGATACAACGGCATAGTCTCGCCATGTTGCGTTAAATAGTTTGCGTGCGATGTTCTTCGACGTGAATAGGTTGCTTTAGATTGGACTAACTACGCTTTGAATGACAGCGATCAATGTTAATAGGATCCACAAGAATTTCAGATTATCTGTCTACTTGAAAAGACCACGTTTAAATCTAAAAATCGTTTCCAAGCATTTGTTGTGAAGTCCGATATCTCGAACATAGAGAAAGTCGGAGCTAACCAAAAGCTCGCGGGATCCTAATTTCCATTCACGATACGAGATCTCGGTATCAACCTTAAAAATTCCAGGCCCAGCTTGGGAATTGCCGCGTGCGAGATAACGACGTGGCTCCATGGAGCTCCCAAAGGAACGAATGAAATACGTTGCAAACAAGTAGCCCGCGGCTGTGCAGCATCTAAACTTAAGAACGTCCCTCCTTACGTGCTCTCTCTTCCTTTTTTTTAATCGTCCTTTCACGACTCCATGCGATACAGGCTTAATGCAACGAGCGCAGCTGGGCGGACCGAGCGTATTCCGCTCACCGACCGGCTTAGCTAATACGGTTTAAACCAACCGCGTTATCTTATGGTTCCCCTTACCGAATCACCCGCTTGAATCTTCCACCGACGTTTTCCCTTGCTCCCTGTCTCGACTCCATCCTTTCCTTAAGTTTAATCCACAGTTGCGAAACTGCTGGCTGGCCAACTTGCGGAATAGTTTGCTTCGGAGCATGAGTTGCGCTGTACTCTGCTTCGAATGTTCGGTTATCGAGACAAAATATTCTAAAATTATGTACTATTTTTTATTTCATACTTCAATCAAAATAACTAGATTAGGTTTTCCAGCTACGACCAAGTCTTTTATGTACTCCGCGATACAAGAAGAGATATAAAATTTCACTGAGTGTAGCGCAGATAAAAATGCTAGCAAATAGGCGGTAATCGAGCGTTAACGAACTCCTGCGGGATTCGACGTGTTTCGCAGCTTCGATTTTCCGCGGTTGGATGCGATTACGTTTTGGATGCACGAATTTTCTCTCGTCGATAAATTCGAGATACGAGCTGTACTCGCGACCGTCGAAAATTCCTCTGGATTTCCGCGGTTTATCTCGGCTCGAGCGTTCGAGGAGGAAAAGTTCGAGCAGGGAATCTAAGCCCCGCGAGAAAGATAAGCGTTATTTATCTTGCATTTGCAAGGAAAAACTTCCGCGGACGGTTATCCTTCTTTTTGACGAACGGACGGGAAGGAGCAGACGGTGAAATCCGTTCCGAGCGCGAGCCATGACTGTTATTAAAAAGAAACGTTTATCTACCATTTATCAGCTGTCGTGGTAACATTTGCCTTCCGGAGAACCGATCCTTGATCTCAAACCCGTGGAAACTCGCCTTAATGACCTCGTCTGCAGTTGCTCTCCGATCAATGGCGAAAATTCATATTCTTTTATTGAATTCTTTATGCTCGTAACGTGGCAACCGAGTAAGTAATGGCTTTTATTAAACTAGAAATAGTTTCGAATGATTTATACGATTAACGCAGCCGATTACTTCAAATGGACCCCGGGTCTTGAAAATCATGGGTGCAGATGTAAACTCCTTGATCTCTACAGGTGTCCCTGTAGTAAATTTTTTGAAATTAAAGAACTAAAGTTAAAGTTCTATTATACAAATACATCTTAGGAGAATATATAATATACAAGATGGTAGGTCCACATATGTATGTGACCACTGGTTGGTGAATTTGAAAACCAAACACGTGCAAGTGTTCTCTAAGAGGTGGAAGATAAAATTTGAAACTAGTACGAGTATCGCAGCTTGGAGCTTTACAGAGTATAATTTGATATATTCAGTTCGATATCGACACCCTATCCGTCCTCGGCTCCCGCGCGACGATCAGTCCAGGTAATGGCGGTCGCGTGTCGAGCGTTCGCCTCGCTAAAGGTTTAGTGGAATTCTTAGACGACAGCTATTTGCGAGGATTACTCTTCCATGATTCATGAGTGCCGAACGTGAGAAATGCCCGTCGTTCTTATCCATTTGCAACGGTGTGTTTTCTCGCACCTCGAGAGCCTCGCGACTTTTCCAACCCTCTTCCGGGTCTTCCCGCGTTATTCTCAATCTACGACCGAATCTCGATTCTGGTCGCCTAGTACGACTCTGGCAATAGTCCATGGCTTCGGGCCGCCAGATCAACGCCAACACCCCGTATCCGAGGCTTATTATTTATTTTCCTCGCGTTCGGAGACAGCTCTTTTTCGAGCCTTCAACACTCCCAGCTCCATGGTTTTATGACCTCGCTGTAATGGGATTATGGGATAATCCCGTAAGCTGTTTGGACGTTCCGTCCTTTGGAATATTTCAACCTTCGGGGTGAAGCGTGCGATTCTCGTTTCATTCGCTCCCCTTTTCCTCGCCGCGGCGATGTGCCTCGCGTATTTTCGGCGTATCTGTTTATCCCGCCCTATACACAGATTTATGTACACACTCGTGTTCGATTTAAACGACCAATAGAGAGTGCGACGATGTTTACGGTTAAGGGAATAAATGTACGCGAACGACGGACCACTCGAATGTGAACCCCCTCGAATCGATCTCGAATGCTTTCGGACAGAAAGGACCGGTGAGAGCTTGCTTTTTATCGCGATTGAATTTTTAACGCGTTGTAACTAAAGGGTGCACTAATTCGTACAAAAGAGCAATGGTAATGTCCATACTGGCCATTGATTGTCGAATTCAAGAGAAATCTGAAATCACACAACTGTCCTCGAAGAAATACAAATCGGATTTCAACGGTACACCAATTTTTATCGAAATGGAAATAAAAAATGTCGCTGGTATAAAAGCTGAAAAGCGGAATTAAGAAGAATAAGCAAAAATTCGCGAACCTGTCGCGAATACGCGTTTGGAAATGTCGAGCGTGGTTCGTTGATCGGCGATAACTCGTAAATCATCGAGCAACGAAGTGCTTTGGGAGCTTTGATCGCGCGGGAAATCGAGCCAGGATAGAAATCTGGCCGCGTAAATAACCGATCTCGATTTCGGCGATCGTGGAAACGCTAACAATTGCGCGACTGGTTGCGGCGATGGCGTATCACGCATGGGTTGCGCACGGCATCGACGCCCGCGTTGCCTCGTATTTACAAGCAACATAAATAAATGGAAATTGCTAACCGTTGTAATGCCCGGGAAAGCGCGTTAGTTTCGTTCGCCCTGGCCGTCGCTTTAATTATACTTCGTCGAACTATGCGGAGCGAGACGCGCGCGTCCGCTCGTTCGTGCGCGGACTCGTTCGATCGCGGAGGAAGGGAGACCGAACGAAGCCGTCGACGTATATCGGTCGTCGAATCGACGGAAAATACTCGATAAATTGGCCCCGGGGAAAGTATTACCTCAAAATAAATGTTACGGGCTAATATCGGTCGTTCACCGTGGCGCGACGTAGCTACGGTAAAATTGAAAAGATATTACGGCAGCGCGCTTTTACAGCGCCGCTTTAAATTGAAACGTCATGTTTTACTATCGCCAGTCCACAGCAATAATAAATATACCGTCGCGTACGCTGCCACCCCACCCTGTACGTTCTTTCCCTCACCGCCAGTTTTTTACGACAAATCCATGAACGTTTAATCGGCTTAACGATCGTGATCGATCAGCCCACCTACGAATTGGTTCAAATTTAACTGAAATTCGAAGTTACCGCTGTTCGAAACGTTCCACCGCAAATTTCCTATTTTTCGAGCAACGTCCGTTCGCAACTAGTTCCTTTACCGAACTTCAATTCACTTGTTAGCTTAGTGAAAGCTACTGTAACGTAATCTAATTAGCACTTTAAGTAAATTCATGAGCAACTTCATTATAATTTCTGTAAAATTCTACATGCATTATTAAACTTCTAAAAGAAAGTTAACAACCGGATCAATCAAGAGGGGCCCTCATCCTATATTGGCAAAAATTATGTCCGGCAATGATTACGTATGATAAAAATGAAAAATCTGCTCATCAGCCTGCGAATAGCCATCGGAGTGTCCATATAATGTATTCGACGATACATTACAATTTCCAGGTTTCCTCGTAATCCGTGACAGAGGTATCGTTTCCCTTTATGATCTCGACGAACGAGTAACACGACCGCGAATAGGATCGTCGTTATTACGGCGAACGTTTCGCAACTGGTCCTGATGTAACTCGCACTTCAGAATTGGTCCGCAGGTAGCTGAATGACAGCGAAATAACGTCGTTAACGACATCATCATCCGACAGGCTCCGTCGGGTGCACTTAACAGAGCCACTCACCACCGTCGGAATCATTGTTACGGGAAGCGGCTGCGACGTAACGACATCAGTCGTGACTTAAATGATATCCTGCAGTCGCGTCAGCGTGTGTGCACACGGCGTTATCGTCGTCATTACGGCCATTATCGTGGGAACCACCGCCATCCCTGCCTCTTTGCTGTGTTCTCGCGTGTTGGCTCGTCATCAGGCTTCATTTCGACGACGAAAATCGCGTTATACCGTGCGCTTTATTAGCCAATCGCCGCATAATCTGCGTCTAGACGGGGCCTAATCTTCGAAAATCGATGCCGTGCCGCTCTTTTATCGGCGAAAGATTTCACGTAACTACGAACGGACGCGTAATTATTCGACCATTGTACGCGATCGAGCGTGAAGCGAAAGAACGATCTTTTCCCGTAAAGTCCTACTTCTTTAAGTTAAGGTACGGAGGTTACGGACGAGTCAGCATCGCTTCTTTCTCTGGAACTGTGTCGCTATTCTAACAAATCGTTTTAAAGGTCCGTTCTTTTTATCGTGGATCAGAAATTCTTAGTAGTAATCTTACTTCCTGATAAATGTAAGCACATCTTTAAGTACAGTGCATTCTCCTTATATTCCCTCAAATCTTCCATTTCTTAAAAGTACAAACTTTCACGCGATCGTAAAGCACCTGCTGTCGAGGAAAATCATTCGAGTGTCGGATTTCGTATTTAATACGCATTCAGCAACGATTCTCGCTGAAACGAGACGCGCCGCGATTCTCAAAGGGTGGATCAAGAATGCGTCGTCGATGCTGCCAGACGCGTATCGTTCCTCCGTAACAGAGCGCCATTGTGAGCGCCTCGGTTCACGGTGTCTCGACGTTAATCACGTCGCTAAGATATCTTCTTTTCACGCGACACTCTGGAACCCATCGTATGCGTGGCTGACACGAGAGTGGCCGTCGGTATTGTTCCAGCGGTTTCATTCGACGCTGTTTACCGAACTCGCTTGCCCTCGCGCTACGTGTTCGCGAAAGGAACGTCTGAAGAAGGAGGGACTCCTCGAGGGTCGAATGGGGTCGAGATATTGAAACGAGTTGTCCTTTTCGTTCCTCGTCGCCCTAACGAGGGAACTGTTCCGAATGTCTCGCGGTCTTTTGTCGGTGATATAATTGTAGGGACACCGACCTCGACTGAGAATACGGTTCATAATACCTTTTAGGTACGTTTACTTTTTCAGTAGTTTCTAGGTACTAAAATAATCACGTCTTATAATAAGTTCTCTTCACGTTTCGTTCTTTGACATTGTCGAAAAGCTGTAACTTATAATCTTCACTGTTCACTTCAAAGGCCGATACAATATTCACAAACAATTTGATAATTTCATGCAATACAACGCAGTGAATCCTCTACTCGTCGATCAGTTTGGTTAGCGAAAGATTTAAAAAAAATATTTTTGGAGGTCGAGCAGGGTTGCAGGCAGACTGTAAATTTTCAACGAAGCCTGAAAAGCAACCGGCGAACAAAAGCGGTCGACTTTCCACGTCGCGAGGTCACAGATAAATTTCCGGCCGTCCTCAGCCAGGGTATTAACGCGTCGGGTTAGCCAAGGGTTGTCAGTCGTCGCCGACGTTGCCACCCGCTTAGGCTTTCCAGCGCGTACCGGAAGTTTCGGTATACACGAGGCGCTCACGAGACGGGAAGCTCACAGAAGCTTTCGCGGTTTGCCTGCTGACTCTGCCGCACGTCTTATCCGCGCGGCAATCCAAACTTTGCTAAGTCAATAGAGTCGGTCCTCGCCGGGATGAGAGGCTTCCTCGTCCTGCTCTTCGATTAGTTTCGTTCCAGAGTCCCGTTGCTCTCTGAGCTCCAACTTTCGAGTCGTCACGGCCGGATGGTTTGTCTTTTCTTTGACTTCCGTCCTCTCTTTTCGGCTTCTTTCGTCTACTCGTTTTTCCGCCCGATTCTCGGCGAAATAAAAGACCACCGGCTCCCTCGGCGACGCTGCGGGACCACGATGTTATTGGTTCGTCGAACGCACGCGATACTTCTGTTTCGCTGGACGTTCCGGCAATTTCGAGAAATACTTTCGAAGGAGCAGAATAGTTTTCGCAGATACGTGATGTTCGAATTTTGATCGTACTAGTTCTCAAATTTTTTCAAGTTTCAAAAGCGAAGTCTGTTAATGTATCTCTGAGTTCGAAGATCCTGATCATAAGGTAATTAATGCTTGGACCTTACTAAGATCCTGTAACCTTCACATCTTCACGAATCATATTGGATCTGAAGATGTAGCCAACATACGAACTTTGACGAACTTTACTCCAAAGGTTCTGATGTGAAGGTAATTAATAAATGAAAGACGACAGCCTGGAAGAATCGACGTCCATTTAGAATGAGGATAATCGAAAAGGAATGAATGGTGTCCGAAAGAAGTCAAACGGAAAGGAACTTAACAATTCATTAGAACGACTGATCAAACCTCGGAAAGTTAAACCGAGAAATGACCAGAGAATTCCGGATACGATCTCCGTTGGTCCTTGCAGCGAAACAGGAGGTCTCCTCGGGGAATTCAATTAACCAATAAACGCTCGCAGTTACGATTGAAACGCGCCAATAAAAATTTCACCGTTCAGTGGCTTAATCAGTCCTAAGGGATCGCGATGGGGGGTCAGCGGGGGTTGAAAAAGGGGGTCGTAATTCCCGGACAGCAAATATTAACGAAGGTAAATGAATCGAAAGGAAACTGAAGGAGGTCTTCGACCCGGAGGAAAAAGGGAATCGGCCGGGTTCGATCAATCGAATTATTCTCGTTGGAAAAAGACGTAATTATATAAGAGCCGGCGAGTGGTCCGAGACTAAATCGCCAGAGACAAAGGAGCCACCTTTTCCGACGGTTTCTTTTCTTCTTCACGGTCGATGATTAAAGGCGTGTGCCTGACAGCGAGATGCGCGGAGAATAAAGGAATGACGCGGTCTCGTGTCTGCAGAGATGATAAGGAACAGGGATAAAGGTGCAAGGCAACCCTCCCAAGTATTTGCTTCATGTTAACAGGTTAAAACGTTCCTGCACAAAATGTCACATTGTAATTGCTATTCGTAACTGACAACAATCTTAAACGACTTCCGTTACACTCTTTCTTTAAATAACGACGTATAATTATCTTCCCTTATCATCACTAACATTCCTACTTATCGAATTCCAATTCGAAAACTGCAGCTTTTATGGCGCGAATGCAAGTTTTTAAACCGTAATTCTTCCAGTAATCTTTTTCGCGATATAAGAAGAAATAAAGCGAACAAGATGCATCGACTCGTTAGTTTCTGTTGGAAAAAATCGAGAGAATAGAGCAAGATAAAGCAGAAACAAGTATCGGTTTGTTTTGCAAGATTTATCGCGTTACAAAGAGCGAGTCGAGCGAGATAAACGTTCTCGAGTTGTTCGTTTCTTATTCTTTTTACGACTTCCTTTTTTCTTCAACGTTTCTCGCTCATTAACAGTCTCTGGCCGGTTTAACGACCTCTCCTCGCATCCCCTAGCAGCGAGGCTCTCGTAACCACGATGTTTGTCTTCCGCCTCGGCCACTGTCCCCGCAACCGAATTCTTAGGGTTCCTTTCGTACTCGGAGTCCGGCTAGGGGAGAAACCGTCGCGCATAGTTTGAACCGCCATAATCGGAGAATAATGCGGTAATTAAACTTCCGGCCTTGGGTTGCACATCCCTTCATCAATCTCGCGTTCTTGTCGCTTTTCGACGACTGACCCACCTTGCGCATTGCGATGCGAACTTCCTAATCTCGGAGAAGGAAGACTCCATTTGAACGATCAAATATTCACTGTTGCTTTAGAAATATTGCACTGGTATTTTATTCAAGTAAACCTAGCATTCTCGTCAGGGAAAAATTTACAATATTTCGAAAAGCAAATCTTTCTCCAAGTTGCGTGGACTCTGTTCCGGTAGCAATGCAGTTTCCATCACCGCCAATTGTCGAGGACTTTTGTTCCCAGGCACAATGAGTGAACGGCATTCGCGATAGCACAGTTTTTTGTTTATCACCGTCGAATCAGTTCATCGGGCGATCCGCGACAGAGGGAAAAATAAAACGGACTCGTTAGTACGTCAAATCGTTTTTGCGACGGCCCCGGTTAGCCGCCTGGAGCGCGGTCCGAGTTTAATCATATATAATTAAGCGACGTTTCGCGTTCTTTCACGCAACAGGCTGTACGTGCGTGCGCGAGAACGTGCAATCTCATTGCGATGCCAAAAATGGCTCGTATTTGGTGTACAGGGCAAATGGCAATCAGTAACGTCGGCGAATCAGTGGCTCGATTGAAAAGCGCTCGACGTTTTAACCGTTAATTCGTCCAATTCGAGCGGGGTCAGCGTCGATATCTCTATCATTACGTAGCATCGATAAAAAATTACGTTTAATGGCCGACCATCGTGTTCGATTGACATCATTTGCCTCGATTCCGTTAATAGAGGATCACGCGTCGATGAATTCGATCGGGTTCGAGTGCACTCGGCTTCGTTTCGACAACGAGCCTTTCGTTTTTCTCATTCTCTCGTTCGCTTTGTCTCTCTGTTCAGGCCTGAATAAAAGAAAACAAACGCGAAAATTGCTTTCCACCGGTTAAAGTGTCCGCGCTCTCCACCATCGACCTGTGGTAAAGTGTTTAACGCGTCCACTGCCACCAGAGTTACCGGCGAACATGTAACGGGAATCATTTCGATTTCACGGTAATGCTGAAACCTACAGTTAGTAAAATGTACCCTGGTAAAATATACATTTTTGTCTTGAATCTCTTCGAAAGAAATTTTCATTAAAATCATAGCAAAAATGGTAGATGGTACTGACATCATTTTCAACGTTTCATTACTTCAATCTGTGTTCATTTTAATTTTGTATAATAATATTATAGCAGACTCCTGCTCGAGCAAAGTTAAATGATCTCTGACCGTAAATTGTCTACGCGATTCAGATTGTTTTATAACGAGGTTTCACCATAGAGTTAATAGTAACTAAAATAAAAGAATCGAAACAGTGGTTGAAAGGGTGGTCGGGATTTATATCCGAGAGGGTGGTACGAGAACAATCGGTGACAAAAGAGTCAACAACATTCTCATCAGTGAAATCGTATCAGCGATTCGCTTCGGTGGAAGCACGTCGCGTGCCACGGTCCGCGAAGAACCGAAAAATACATCCGTTGTCGCATGAAAACGGACAAAAAAACAGGGTCGAAAACGATGCGGAGGGGATCGTTCGGTTTACGAACCGGCATCGCGAACCTTTGCAGAATCGTCAGCCGGCGTGAAAAACGCGCCACCGTCGTATTAGCCGAGCTGCGTCTGCTGCAATGGAACTGGCATTTGCGACAAATTCGAATTCCAAACGGTCCCGCTATTGTCTGCCGGAATGGAAGCGACCGGCTAGGGTCACTCTGAACGTCACTTCCGATAGCGCGATCATTGTGCTTCCGCTTTTCACGGACATTCTTGTATTGCAAACGTTTGCCGAGCTTTACAGATAGAATGCTTCTAATCAATGCTTTTGTTTCAAGTATTTAAATTGTTTACCGGAAACTTTTTTGCGCGTCTGGCAAACGGAACGCGGCTCAAAGAACGATCAAATTCACCGTTGCTTTTGCTCGGCCGAAGAGACGGGAAAGAAGTAAAGTGATTTTAAATGCAACTTCATGACTTCGTTAAAGAAAGAACGTTTCGAGCATGAAACGTTTCTCGCAGCTTTTATACGAATTATTTTTTCATGTTCTCGGAACAGAAAATTCACTGAAAGAGAAACGTCTGAGTTTTACAACGTTCTCGTGGTTACCGAGAGTAATTTAACCGCGTTTCCAAGAAAACAGATCCGCAAGAAAAGCGGAACGAACGAATCGTACGAACTAGATTCAAGTGGAAAGATCATCGAGTTTTTGATTTTCCATAATCGTATCGGCCATAGATCTATTCGGAATAGGAGGAATAATTCCATGCTCCCTTAAGAGGAAGCGATTTTCCCATAGACATTATCGACAAATCGACTTGGCCGATTCGACGACGGAAGCAGAACGGCCGTAAAGCTCGTGGCGTGTCGCGAATGAAAGCAAACCTAGCCGTGATGTAAATCTATGCATAGCTTTTGTTCCTCCCCAAAGTACGACTTCGAAACTCCTCTTCTCGGCTGTTCTTCGACCATGGGGAAAAAGGTGCGAAGGGAATGGGAACAGCGATTCGTGCGAAGAAACCTTGCCACTTCGATCGTCCTTCGACAGTTTCTGAATGTTGATTCAGGAACCGTATCCTTTGTTATCGTTGCGAATTCAATCTACTGTTCGCTCGATTCGATGTTTGAACGACTCGGTTCTTCCTGCTCGTATGTTTCCCGACGATAATATGGTGTCTTTTACGTTAGGTCAGGTCGTGTCGAAACGAAAACAAAAAATTAAATCACAATTTTTGCATCGAACTCTTTCAGAAAAGGAAGGGTTTTTGTTCCTATAATCCGAGCAAGTAAAAGATTATATTAGAGAATAAAAGTCGCAGCCGGATGAAACGTGGGAACAATTAAGAAAGCTTCTTTGAAGCAACGGTCGAAAGACGGCAATCTGGAGGATTAGTTTTCATCATATTTCGTGCAATAATTACGTGGACTCGTCGGGCAGAATTGAAGCGTGCCGCCAAAAGACAAGAGAAAAATAGAAGAACGAGAGGACGTCTTTGGCGCCGAGGCATCGGTGTTTGCTAGTCTCGCGGTGAAAGCGAAGCGTCATCCGGAAAGCCTTTCCCCTGGGTATTTTTCTTCGGCGCCGATGCCGTTTGCAGAACATGCTCCGTTAAGGAGAAGGAAGAAGGAACAGAAAGGGAACAGAGGCTCAGAAGCGAGCGGGTAAGGGATAAAGAGAGAACGAGGCAGGGAAATAATTTATTCGAGAGCGAGAGTTCGCCTTCGACTTGGCGTTGTCGTAGCCGATCTTAAATGAAAATGATTTCCCCGGGGAAGAAAAACCAGGGAAGGGCTGTGTAACGACGCCACGAGCGGGAAACGAGGAAAAGGGAGAGGAAGCACCGTCTTAGGCCAACTCCTTCGAGTACGAAAAGACAAGCAGCATCCACTTCTCTCCGCTTCGGTCCTCCTCGAAAATACCGGCGGAATATAAATTCCAACGAATTAATGTGTTTCTGTTGCTCGTGGTCTGCCGCGAAGCGGTCCGGGACTCTTCTTTAGACCGTCGAAAGGGATTACGAGCTTTCCAACTGCTTTCCAATTCGTTTTCTTCGAGCGGTCTCGTGTTTACGTCCGTGCATGCATTTTCCTCGGAAACCGGTTAACGATTCCGCTAGCGGTTCGCTGCAACAGCTGCGATTTAAATATCGATATCGACGGGAATTTCAAATTTTCTCTAATTTCCTATTTTGCAATTGAGAACTCTGTGTAGAAATATTAGGAATGTGGTGTGTGTATGTACTATATAATTGTATTAGCGGCATGGGTGCATGATATGAATGAAGCTTGCGCATGGTATGAATGAAGTTTGCATGTAATGAAGATTGTTAAAGGATTGTCTTTTTGGTGTGATCGAATGTTTTTGGAGAGAAGCGAAGATCGCATTGCGTTGTGAGAAATTGAGAGAGCAAGACGTGTGAGATTTGTAATTCGTATAACAATGAGATTCTATTTGTGTTGCATTGAGTTAATTACATTTAATCATATTTTGTTAAATAAACTACATTAATCTTTCCATCTATTAAATATTATTCTACAGAAATGAACGATCAAAACCAAAAACAGTTGCATAAACATTAAGAACATGTGTATAAAAATATTATATGTATAAGTTTAATTGAAATGAAATTGCAAATATGATAGAGTACGTGTCGTTTAATCATTACGATAGGTTGACTTGTTGACGCGCGAGATTCATTTGGTTCGTCGCGATATCAGAATGCGTCGGGTGGACGAGAGGTGTTCACGGACCGAGGGACGAAAGTTTGGGGACTCGAGGAGTTTCGCAGCGGCACTCGAGAAGCAGAGAGAACGTCCTCGAGCGAGCCAGCGGCGCGAAAATTCAGGCTGATTCGTCTCTGCCAGAAGGAGGCAGGCTCTGCGGAGCAAGAGGGCAAATGACGAGGGTGGCGGAAGGACGAGCAGCGAGAACTCGTTGCAGGAGGATGAGGAGCTGCCTCCTCTCTCTCTCGGGGCCTATTTGTAAATCAGTTCCCGGTTGCTGGATCCTGATAAACGTCCTCGTTACGCGAAAACGTGCCGGCGACGCGATTATTTAACATCGTGCGACGCCTGCAAGCAACCGACCGACCAACCACCCCCCGAAACATTTGTCTCCCGGTGGCCTTTCGCGCCCCTGCTCCGTAAACCCTAGCGCCAGGGATGCGCTCTGGATCCGTCGCGTCGCATCGCGTCGTGTCGTTTGCACTGTACCTTGTCCTATTTAAATTGCAAATATTCGAGCCACGAGATCTCGATCGATGCGCGAGACAAGCGTTTGTACGGGAGGCTCGTGTTTAGCACCGTTTCCTTCGAGAGAAAATGACGAACGACAAGTTGATTTACTTCCCTGAAAGAAGCAACTGTGAACGCTGACTTGAGTTTCTTAAAATTTTGGCTCGACGGTGAAATTTTGCCGATCCAAGGGATCGGAGAACCACACTGGAGGATCGGTCGATGCGCGTTGCAAAAGTTTGAACCGCGAAACGATCGATGAGAGTAGAGTCAACAGTGTGCTGGTCGCAGCTCGCAAACTTTCCATTTGTCGGTAGAGCATAAAACAACCGGCGAGATTCCGTGGTAATGCCCGCGTAATCCGTTTCGATCGTCGCGCGCTCCTTTTAATGGGAAAACTTTCCTCCCCGCTCGGTCTCCGCCGGAAGATAACGCGTTCATAATTGAAATCTCGGACGGCTGCTGGTTTTTCCGGGCGGAGGAACGGAAGGGGTAGCGCGGGGAGGGGGCCGCTTTTAATTTTTAAGCCGGTTCATACCGGTTTTACATTCTTTTAAGTGTCGCAGCTACCAGACGCGCTTTTCCCGTTGGAAATTACGCGAAAACCGTAGCCAGATACTCGCTAAGTCGTTAAGCGAACTTTTTCCACTTGCTCGGTTACGAGTGTTGGTAAGAACCGCGGGGAAAATCTGGAGCAACGAGAACGGAGGAAGGAAAACGTCGGATAACTGGTCTATGATTTTGCGCGGGTGCGTCGATAACCTGACGGATTTAAGCTGTACTCATATTTGCCTGTCAAAGCTGAGAGACGCGGACGCTAAAAGTGCACAGGTTCCGGAATAGCGAGATCGATCGAAAGAGGGTGGAAAGGGAACACCAACATTGTCGTCATCGCGGGCCTCGTAATGGAGTGCTGTTGACGCGACGTTGACGACGACAGTGAAGGATCGAGGAGAAATTTTCCTCCGTCCAAGTCCGAACGACGTTCCTGTCGATCAAGCAATTAGGCCCCACGACTTCTCTCTGCTCTACCTTTCTCTCTTCTCTGCTCCGAAAGAGAAGCTTTCATCGGGGCAAAATGCTTTTGCGAACGATCGATGAAACTTTTATCGCTGTTCACTGTTCGATGCTTAACGAAATTCGTGGCCACGCTCGGATATTATCGGGGAAATATTCTGAAATTCTTTGAGCCAGCGTTCGAATGAGACGTCGTCGCATCAAGTATCAATAATTTACCCCATTTTTTTATTCTTTAAATCGCGACTCGAATAGAGCGTGTAAATCGTTGGAACGATGATCGAATCGCGTTCGAAAATAGCCCTTCCGCCGGAACATGCGATTGACAGCGGCTCGACGAGCGCGTTCAAGGATCGAGAATGGGCGTGACGCAGTTTTTACTCCGGGACATTAGTGACTTTGGCATTGTGACGGGTAAGGTCACTCGATTCCGGTCAAGAGTCCCCTACCCGGTACACACTCCCAAAAGGGTTTTCCAGGAAAATTCGACCCGTTGACTATCGAATGATAAACGACAGAACTTCATCCTGCCCCCTTTTTTCCCTCGCTCCTCCGTCGATTCGACGTTGCAGTCAGATTCCGCTGATTAATGTCCGTCTAAGCTTTGCGCGGAGCCGCGGTGAAAAACTTCGCTGCACGAAATTTCTAAGCAGTTCTTTGATTAATATCTTTTTCGAGGCCGTTCATCCGTTCCGGGGCGCCTTTCTTTCTCGCGGAACCGAGAAGACGATAAATTGCCTTCTGTCCGCTCGAAGCCGATACCCAAAGCTGCTCGTCTCGGCTCGCCGTTGAAACGTAACCAGCCATTTCCACGGAATATTCCTTTGGAAAATGGAAAAATAGAAATTCGAGTCTCGAATTCCCGGCTGAATCTCCGGCTCCGTTCCGCGCGGATTGTAACGTTTCCGGCATTTAAGCTCGGGATAATCGTTCTCGAAAGGGGACGACGAGAGGCAAAAGAGATTCACGGGCTCACGTTGGTAGCCTGCAATTATTTGGTTCATTTAATTCGCGCTATGTCGTCTCGCTAATGCTTTCTCTTACTGAGCCTGCTGGAAGGTGTGCTCTTCGGCCATTTGCAGGTTGTTCTTTACAAATTTGGAAATTCGAGAATTCGATGGATATCGAAGATGACATATGCCCTCGTGCTACTCTACCTCGTCATCCGTGCACGGTAGGTAAATTCGTCGATTGACGAGAGACTACCTGGTCCCCGAGAACACTCGATACCGTTCGAAAGCACGTAGGTAAGCATTTATCCCGGAATATCCTATTTATCTTGGCGCTGGAACACGCGCCGTCCCTTATTCTGGCAATTCGGTCACGTCCTACCAGTCCAGCATTTCGACGAAAACCTGCAATTTCGATTTCTTCCCCAAGATTTCCTGTCCTCTTCCTCGCGTCGTTTCGACGTTGCTCGATGCCGGTATCCCTCTTCGTCCCTCGTATCTTACATCGTTGTTCGCGAAAGCGGGTCTGGTTTACACAGGGATTCCGTAGAAAAACGTTTTGCACACCGAGCGAGAAAAACCCGGTCGGCGAATAAAAGTGTAAACTACCGGTTGAAAGACGCGAACTCGCGACAGGATGCATCGTGTGCACGCAAATCGATTTAACCCTTGACGAGACGCGTTGCTTTTCCACCCTTTCGACGTCGTACACTCATGAAAACAAACGGAGCCTGCAATCGTGCTCGTTTCACGCGTCGCTGCATTCGGAAAAGACGGGGGCTTGGTTGTCTTCTGGCGAATCTGGGGCTCCTCGAGGATGTTGTTTGGTCGTTCGCCGTGCAAATTCGTAAACGCCACTCGGAAACGATCGTCGAGACTATTCGGCGACGCTCCAGAACGTTGCCAATGTTTTTCGAGGTAGAAACTACGTTTCTGTTTTTCCGTTTCGAGACGCAGCTTCCCTGCGTCGCATGAAAATCGTGTTTTCAAAAGGCAATAATCCGCTGAAAGTGATTAGAGACTGCTCTCGGCAGACAACGAGGAACGGACTTTATTATGCAAGTTTATTGTTTCCTCGACATTATTTTAGGAAGGCATTTTTACAATTGATGGTACGGAGAAACTTCTTTCAATTAAAGAAACGATAGAATTACCGCGGGAATATGAATGAAGTTAGAGAACATTGAAACGGTGGAAGGTTTAAATTGATATTGCTTTGCATCGCGATATAAAACAATTTCATATTGCAATTTGTTTCTCGTTTTTCGTCGAATTTTAATTTAGCATAGCACGAACGAGCTTTAAAACGCTGCTCGCGGTAGGACTCGGTCGACGCGCACGAGCACGGTTCGAAGGCAACCAATTATCGCGGTCAAATAGTCGCGTGAACGCATTAAATTATTGCTATCCCTTTTTCACCGCGTGCGCCAATTTGTCTAGAAAAAAAGGGAGCAGGAAAATTTGCGAAACGAACCGCGTCGCGTGCACGTCGAACACCACGTAGAACGCGTGAAACCTCGTTTCAGGAGCGTATCCGAAATACGCCAAATGCAATTTCGAGTTTTACGCTCGCGTTCTTTTTTTATTTTTCCCGTGCATCATTGTTCGTTGAGCTCGTCCGACGGCGGAATTGTAAAAACAATGAAGTCCCATGCAAATACGTTCCTGTTCTACGGGGCGAACGTTTTCAAATTTTACGACCAGCGCGATTAACTAAACGCCGAGGAATTTCGTGTTCGGAACGTAACGTTGCATCGGTGGTTTCTCGTTCTACCTCGAAACTTTGCTCGACCGAGGAAATTTCACTTAATAACAGCTTCCAATCCAGATGGAGAATCGAGCGTATTACTAATGGTTGCCTTGGTTTTGCCAAAAGTTATACTTAATGAGTTCCGCTGTAATATTGCGCCACCCAACAATACGTTTCCGAAATGTAATTTCACGTATAAATTTACCACGACGCCCGTTACCTTCCCTACGTCCGAGCATCTTAATTACCACCTTCTTTCTCGTATAATTCATCCTCCCCGTTAACGGCCGAGAAACGTTTCAATTGCTTCGCCGGTACAATCTGGCTGCAACGCTGAATCGTTTCTCTTGTCTTAATTACGGATGTACCAGAGATTACGTTCCTTCAGAAAAGTTTCCTCGAGTTCCAATTTCTTTATATCTCCAAATCGGCTGTTTAATTTGCTTTCTTCGACCCATCCGTGTACTTTTAAAGAGAAAAGAAACGACGTTGTTCGTTACGCGCGAGAAGACACAGTTTGGCAGAGTGAAGCGCAGTTAAATTATCGTTTATGATATCAACGCCCGTATTATCACCCGCTGCGTTTCTCGCGCTTCGTCGCTCAGATCGAAAACCGATAACGGGCCTGGATGTAGAGAGGTAAGAAGGTAATTGAGCGCCGCGACGGCTGGGCGTCGCATTCTGGATTAAAGCTCCTCCTTCGCCGTCTTGCCGATCTCTTCGCGCGATTTTGCGTCACCCAACGTTCAATGCATTCGATGCCTGCAGCGTTTCGATATTATAAAACCATTAACATCGACGGATAACGAGCCTCGCTCGCTTCCTTGGATATTATCATCCATGCTGCTGCCGCGTACACCGGTAACGACGGTATTAGATTGGCAAGAAGCGAACTATCGACGTTTACAATGCATTTTCAGAGACTCCAGAAACCGTGTTTTTAAATACTTCAATATCGTGGCTTGTAACGGGATATCTTATTTTTAGTATATAGGCATTTATTGGTTCTTTATTAATTGTACGACCCGTTAATGTTTATAATTATCCCTTGAAGTGTGAACGGAGTGAATGAGGATTGCAAATGAGGTTCGTTGAAAAACGCATGAATGCCGTGAATGTTCATTTAATTTATAACCAGTCTTATGTTATCTTCGGACTGTTAAAAACGTGCGTGCAATTTCTTGAAAGATTAATTAAATATTCAAACATTGTTTCGTTATTAAAATGTTTTAATTATTTAAAAGTGTTATAAGTATATCTGTGGATGTAATTATGAGATCCAAGGTCTGAAGATATACCAGTTTTTCTTTTTTAGATAAATTTTGTAACATACGTGAGAATATTCGATGATTATTATCCGAAAATATTCGGCGGAGATTCGATTGAAATTCATGGTGCGAAAAAGAGAGAACTCTTGGTTCTGCTGGATTATTTCTGAAGTTCACCAATCGTGTGATTTTCGTGGAATATTTTCTGACGAGTAGATTTCGGATCGATAGCGCAATCAGGGGCTCGCAGAAATTGGTATCGGCATTGGCACGAGTGGCAGCGTGCATGCCGGTGAGTTTGCACTCGGAGTGCATGATGACGTCATAAGTAAACCGGTGCGAAGCGCGTGCGCGATGTACACAGTAATTATGTGTTAACTACCCGTTAAGCAGCACTTCGTTCTAATGACGTCATGTACGTCCTGCTAACGACGGAGCGATAATGCGTGGCCTGTGTGCAATGCTCGAAAAGCCGAGCATCGCAAATCTCGGCTCGTATCGACGATTTCGCGACGGATTTGTCTCTTCGAAATATTTTGTGGAATTCTTTTCGAAAGAAAAGAGCTCTTTTTTTTGTTACATTTTCATCTCTTATTTTTCTTTGCGAGCGAGGTGAAATTTTGTACGTCGCTTAGAATCGAACACGGTTACACGAATGTGGACAGTTAATTAACGTCGTTAATTGGGAACTCGTGTGTCCCTTTACCATTAAATTCTTGGATATTTGTGTCCGCGTTGCTTTCTACCTTTAAACCAGATATTCGGTGAAACGTCGCTCTGACCTGTTTTACTTTTCACCTTTACACATTCGTTTCTATTTCATACCGGCATATTATGGTTTTCCTTTTCCATGTTCCCTGTCGTACACATCCTCGTATTATCTCGGGTGAAGCTACTTAAATCAGCGCGTGACTTGTAAGTAAAAACACCGGTCTCTCTTCGGGTCTTTCGCTTTGCTGTTTCATCGAAACAGAAATCACACTCGACAAATTTGATTCTCTCTACGACCTTGTACACACTTTTGCTCCGGAGGCGAGATAAAGTTGGCTTCGGAGGATCGAGGATCGTAATCGTAGGCTATAACGGGAGGACGTGAATAGGGAGAACTCGCATTTCCCGGCAACCCCTGACCACGCAGCCACCCCCTGAGCTTTCGCTGGCATCCGAACGGCAGAGCTGTACGGCGTTAATTGATCAAATTACAGGGCCGCGAGCCGGCATCGAAATTGCAGGGCTGTCCGGTCGGTTTTCGGATCGGTCGAGCAACGAAAGGGGGGCGGCTCTAGGGGTAAGCACACCCTCGCCAGCAAGATCTTCCAGTCTCACCCTCGAACGACCCTGCTCGCATCTCCGGAACGGAGGGTGGAGGGCCACTTCAAACCGATCGGGATGATGTTCCGCGGACCCGCTCGATCGGTCAAGTGTTCATTGCCGGTTCATTCCCGCGAATTCCGCTTTTAATTAATGACTATCCATCGACAACCCCCTTGACTCGATGATTGGTCGACGGTATCGCTGATCGTCGTCAAATTGTGCTTATTTCCTCTGCCGACCTTCGCGCCGTGCTATCGTCTTTATTAACGCTGTTAGAGAAAGAGCCTCGGTAGGGAAAAGCACATTCGAAATTTAATAAACAATTGGTCGTTTTAGGAGTTTGAGTAACGAGCTTAAAATTACAGACTGTCACGGACACGGCCGAACACGGACGGTTATGCAAACGTTGTCGAGACAAGACAGCCGTGTCTGGAGGCCCGATGAAAATGAGAGGTCGGCTCGGGCTAAGCTCGTAATTCACGGAATTATTAGCGGTATCGTATCGGTTGACGTGCCTCCAGGCGCGCACGATGCGAATCCTTCGGCATACCGGTCAACACCGATGAAAATTTCGCCCGCAGCGCAATGGGATCCCGTTGAAATATGATCGGGCGCGTTCACCACGAGCGCAGCGTTTCATTTTTCTCATAACATTAGAAAACCAGTACGTTTATTGAACGAATCATTAGCGAAAAAAAATACAACCCTTATATTAGCCCTGATTTAGCAAAGGTTAAAGAATCTGAAAATGGAACGAAAATTAATAACGTAAACTGTTCTTTGAGATGCTAAATATTAAACTACTAAATCAATTAAACAGTTGATTAACATAACCCAGAAGCACGGAATCATTTAACCAAAACGGATCGAGTTACGGCACTCTCCGACCGAGAGGATGAATCTTTCCCCCAGAGTTCTCGGTCCAGGCGACCGCTATCTAAATTAAAAATACACGAAACCCAAGGACTTGCGAGGAACTATCCTTCTCGGGAGTAGAGTGTCTTAATTACCAGCCGGTCGTTGGTCGGAAGAGGACGGAAAAATTACGTGGTCGGGAAAGAAAGGAGCCTTTTCTAGTTTCTCGCCGGGCTGAAGCTTTGAAAAAGCCAGTGAATTCTGCGAGGAGACCCTTGCCGCTGCTCCGGTACTCTGCGGGAAAAGCTGCTGCTCCTGCCTATGGTACCGGTAGGGTGGGAGAGGTTGAGGGTAACGGGAGGTGTTAATTAACTACTCGTCTCGCTCCCGTCAGAGACATTCGAGCACGGACTCGACTTAACTTCGCCTCTCCACAGTCGTTCCCTTCGTCGGATCGTTGAAGCAGTCGGCAGATAACGCGTCCATGATGCACCGTTGAAGAGGACAACGGTGTTTTTAAGGGTAAGCACCTGGGTCTACCAGGATGACCTCGTTCAACGCTTTCGTGTTGGTGCGAGCCTGGTACCGGCATAAGGTCGCTTTTGCTAATCTCGACTCGACGAAAGAAATTTCTGGGAAATACCGGACGAGGATTCGGGCTAAAAGTGTCTGCAAAACGAGCTACCCTCGCGAAACTGGAGGCCTTTTAGCGTTATGGTTCGAATTAGGATTTAATTTTTCCGCTTTCGCGTTGGAAATTCGAAACGTTTTAATTAGAAAGCTCGACAATTCGGAGTTGCCGTGCTTCTGAATTAGTAAACGTACCGAATTCCCGAATCTTGAAATTTCAAAGCTGTAACCCCTTTACCGTCGCAACGGGAATTAGAGTTTAGTTTCTGGTATTGACGTTGCGAATCGAAAACGTTGATTTCGAAAATTGACAAGGTTTGCACTATCGATCAAGCGGTCTGCGGCTTTTGAAATTTTAATTCGAACCAGGAGGACCGGGGTGGGGGACGCGGGGAGAAAGGTCGGCGAAACAATCACAGGGGAATCGACAGGTAATAGCAGAGGAACTACCGAATCGGCGCAACGAATTGTCGCGTCTCTCGTATTTCATCCCCCACGGTTAAATCGATCGTGCACCTACGAGCTCGCCGAATAATTCCTGTCGCAAGCAGAATAGGTAAACCTGGAATTTATTACACGTCCGTTGCACTCGACTCGCGAGAACTCGGGAATCGGTATCAGACACTCTCAGACTCGCACCAATTATCCGTGAGTTGAATAGGAAAATGAATATATATTTTGTCGGTCGGCCCTTGTCAAAAATCCAGTTTTGTTCCGTGCCTTCAAATGCCTTTATTCCCCCGTTACCTGCAACGTGCCCACGAAATTGGGTTACTCGATTCCATGAAGCTTTACTGAAAGCTGCTGTCGTTTGGAAAATTGAACGTTTCCAATGGCCAATAAACGATAATCTTAAAAGTCATCTTCCTCGAAAGTGAAAATTGCTTTGTTATTTTTAAATACTTTATATACTTTGTATGGTTCTTGATCGTTGCAGAGTTTAATTTCTTCACATCGATCTTCAAATTGATTAAGTATTTAGATCTTGTTTCAAATATTTAGAATAGACAAATTGGAATTACAAAATACAGTTGAGTAGCATCGAGTTAAAAATCAAATAAGACAAGCTTCTGTTGATGCATAATAGAATCCATTAGTTAGCATAAAAACTAGCGGTGCAAAGTATAATGGATTCAAAGTAGGAACCGCGTGATCGCCATTCAGGAGCAAACGTTTATCGAATCCGTTTGCGAGATCACGCAAACGACGTATCCGTGGTGAGACGGGTCCAACGGATCGCTAATCAGCAAGTGAAACAAAAGGATTTCCATGGCGCAGAAGTGGCACGTTTCCACGCGGATCTAAGATCTCCGAGAGAGAGGATTGCTGGACCACTCAGCTACGGAGCGGTTCGTTAGCAAAAGGAGACGAAACTGTAAGTCCTGGTGCAAATACCGTCGATTACGTGCTCTCCTCTACGCTCGACCCTCGTTGAATTCCTCCTCGAGTGCCTAGCGTCTATATCCTCAAAGATATCCCTTGTAAATTAGGCTAACGATATTGCACTTATACCATTTCCAATTATACTTTGCGATTCCACGTAAAACTTGTGGAATCTAATATCATACACGGTTCATTAGAAGATACGTAATTTTTAACAAATTGTTAACACAGAGTAGGTACAATATTCCTTATAATTTTAATCTATAAATTTTGGTCCGAATTCAAGCATCTATTTGAAGGCATGAAATTAAAATTCTGATACATATTGCAGCAATAAATTTTGCGACGCTATAAAAATAAGTACATAGAAAGCGATACGCGTGCTTGAAACAGGTTTCCGACTAACGAACCCGTCGTCGATCATTTCACGAGCATAGAATTTTTTGCCGCGGTCCGGAGGAGAGGGCGCATAGTAAGGCGGATAACGGCGCGCGATAACAGAAGGTACACAGGAAGGGGTGTCGTTAACGATCCAATACAAAGCCACGGGGCAAAGTGGATGTTACCAAGTCCCTTCCCAGCTAGCCGTCCAACGGCGCCCTTCGGTCCATTCGTGAAAAGGGGCGAGGTGGTGTGGGGCAGAAGGGAGTACGAAGGGAGGCACAGGTCCGCCACCCACAATTCCGCTTGCGGGCACTGTAATTTGCTGTATGCATGCATCCAGAGATGGATAGACACGACCGGGCAGCGGAGCAGGTCCGGGAGATCTATGGATTTATGCAAATGCAGGCAGTTAGAGTCCCGAGCAGCCTCCGCCGTTGAATAATGCGTTGATAAGATAGGAGCCCAGCGCTCATATGCCGTTACCTACCCTACCATCCGCCATTGATTTGTCACCCTTCCGTTCTCCGCCCCTCTTCTCTTCCTCACCGGCTCTGTGTTTCGCCGAACTTCCTTCGAAGAGACTCGTTTGCGTCTTAACTCCTTGCCTTTGACAGAGTCGAACCTGCCTGCTGCTTCCTATCGTGTAATTCGTTGCATCCACTTTGCTGTAACGTAATGTTGTTATTTGCCCGAACGAAACTTCAATATCGTAAGATGAGTAACAGTTATTACAGCGAGGCGCGCTATAAAGGGCTAATCCTTGAGAGAACCACCGAGTAGAGAGATGTTAAAGCGGTAGATAGTTTGAACTCCTTAATTGTAATTTTTAAGCTCCGAAATTGGAGGTCTTAAATGGGAACATAATTCTCTATTTTACGTATTAAATCCCGCAGTCGAAACTAATCCAACTGTAATTTTCGAGATCCCGCTAATGTCCGAAAGTGGAAATTGTACCGAGGAACAATTTTCGCTATTTTTATTGGCACGCTGAATCCACTGTTCGTTATTTTTTTGATCCCCAGCGTTAACTTCGGGTTTGACAGACTTACAGAAGAGTTCAATTTATATCCAATTTCATCTCGTTCATAGCTGCGCGAATATACAAATTTCATCTCTAAATCTCTCGTAAACATTGTCATCGACACGCCACCCCCGAGGCTCGTCGTTGTTCGTCGACACAAAACGAGAATCGCGGTCGCGCGATTATGACGGCGCATCGTTTCAAAAGCTCTCCTACTCTTCATTTTTGTGTTTTTTTTTTTACCGCTCCCACCCTTTCCGAAAACTGCGAACGCGGTACAAAGGCTCCTACAGCCGGCGAAGGATTAGAGCGGCATCGAACACTGCATTTCCATTACAAATCGGATTTCGCCGGGCGAAGGGGGCGGCCAGACTCAGATAGGGTCGAAAAACAATAACAACGATAAACAGTCGAACATCGCGCGATCCGCTTTTCCCTGCAGCCTCCATCGAGCTGTACGGCGATCGGTATCGCGTCACGGACGGCAAACATTGCTATGGGATTACGTTTCCGAGCCTCGCGAATCGAGTTACGCGCTCGCAGTTTCGTGCCCGAAGTTACGAAGCTTGTGCAACCTTGAATTTGACTTTTCGCGTCGTTCGCGATCGATCCGAATTTGCCTAACACAAAATCTGAAACGATTAATCGGTTTGCGGTATCGAACAACGAACGGACAGTAATTGAGACAAGCTGGGTATACCTAATGAAACGGGTCCGAATCGCGTAAAATTACGATGAAATCGCGGTAAGACTGGTTTATGCGACCGATATCATGGCCTGTCCGTTCCCTTTCGCGGCAATTAATAACGAGACTTGTCCACCAATCGGTATCGTTTTTATTTATGAATCGAACGGCCCTTTTTGCCAGGATATAATTTAATGAAGCAATTGCCGCGTTCGGTTTCGCAGTTCGTTCTCGTCGAGATTTAAATCGCGAAAGCGAATCACCATGGAAGCTACCGGGGTGCAAGAAACATCGTCGGAGATTCGAACACGCTCGATAAAGTTGTTTGCTCGAAACTTGCGGAATCGTTAATTCAAAATAACAGGGAACATCGCGTGGTCTGAAATTTTCTGCATAATTCAGTAACAACAAAGTCGGCGAAGTTGGCTGCACGGAATATTCGAACTCGCTCGAGCGACGATACAGGTCTTTGTTTGTGGGAGCATAGCGAAAAGGTTAAAGATACCTAAAATTCGTTTAATGGATGCTTTGCATTCAACCTGACTACCTGTTCTCTCGGTTACCAGAGATACGGTAAGTGACAGAATACAAACACGTTCGCGCGTGTATCTAGATAACGCCATTTTCAGAGGAAACCTCGCCATTTGGAAGGAAGACACGGTCAATGTTAGCACACGTCACATCCGCCGTCGCATCGTAGCCGGTTCCGCAGTATCGTGAACTGTCACGATGGCTCTGTCGGTTATAAACACTCGGTGTATAGCTGCATGCACACTTTCGAGCCGGAATATTCGGCCGAGGTAACAAGCGGCCGAATAAACATCGACCTTTCCTGTTTCCGTCCCTCCATCCAACCCTTCTCGGCGTCTTAATTTACGCGATTCAGCCGTGAAACTACGACATCGAGTACTTGTTGCACTCGCTTAAAGTAGACCATTCTCCGACGTTTGTCAGCTATCTCGTTTAACCACCCGGCGTAATAAGTGCACACGATACAAGTATCCAAAAGATTCTCCTACGTTCGTGACTCCGTCAAACTCTCGGCTCGTCGCGCATCGAGTTCGCAGAGATAAAATGGCGCACACAATGCGTGGACCACACTTAAGCCTGAGTAGCGCTTGTGGCAGGGTAGGCGAAGAAGAGTGGCGCCGTCTAGTGTTTCAGCGGGACCGTTCGTCGGACGGGTAAAAGGGGGTTAGGCTAAGTGGCAAATAAAGGGTAGTGACGAGGTTCGAGTGGTGTCTCGTTTTTCTTGCCACTCCGCTACGCTCGTCAAGGTAAGGGGACCTCTGTATAGATTTTCGGAAATGGAGGGTCCTCGCAAAAACGATACTTCCTACAGTTAAAGCATTTTACGTAAGACGGAAACAGTGTTGCTCTTAACGAACACTCTCATCTAGAGCTTTCGGCTCGTAATTCGAAATGTCGTGATTTCTCTCGTCGTCGACAGTACAATATTTGATTTATCGTTACGAAACTGCATCAGATTTCAAAGGCTAAGTTTCGATAGCGATACGAACTTTGCCTCTACTTCTTTTTCGACTTGGCACGAAACGGAATGATGTCGTTTAACGAGAAGAATAAACTTTCGCAATCATTCTGTTCCATGCGTAACGATGCCAATGGTGTTTCGAGGTTTCTCCGGTATTTTCTGGGACGCAACAGCGAAGTCACGATTCACGATGGAAGCTTTTACGAGCTTAGCACGGAAAGGAGGAGGAACGAGAGAGAGCGAACGTTAAGACGACACCGTGGTCGCATCAACAGAAACGGCTTATTCTTTCGCTGCTGCGGCCATAAAGGACCCTCAGCAGGACGAAGTTAGCACGGTATAACGGTGCACATGGACGGACACGTAGCGCCGTCGTTTATTCCGCTTTACGCTTACATCGTGCCGCCAGGAGATGGCTTATGAACTCCGCGCTTTTTACCTTCTCTCCTTGAAACGACTGAAAATAATCGTGGCGGTATTCGCTGCTTGTGACCGTATTTTGAAATTGCGCGCAAGGTAGAAAATTTCACGACAAACGCGTAAACATTTATGGTACACTCGTGAGCTGTCGATCGATCGAACGTACTGGCTTAAATCCTATCGCTACTTCTAATCACAGCCTGTCACTTATCGAAGCTGCTAACGCTATCCGAATAGTGTGCCGGGTATTCCGCTTAGCGTTTACGCGCCGCGTTTAAAGCGTACCATCGCGGGTTGACTTACGACTTCGTTCCACGCTGCTGTCATAAAACGCGGAACACGACGTCGCTGATGATGCGATAAATTTTAAAGGACGATAGAGACGTTATAAAAAATTTTGTCGCCATACGCTTGCCAACGGCTGTGCCGCCATATTCTGGAAACAATCTAAGAATAAAGTGGAGTTTCTGGAGTTATCGACGTCGTTGCTTTCTGTTACGTTTCGAGCCACCTCGGCGGGATTTTTACGTCGAACGAGATCGACTCGACAGCGGCGTCTCGTTCTTTTTTTTTCGTACATATCTCCGGCAATCGAAGCGCTATCGATCGGCCGGAAAGAGGAAGCGTAAGCGTTCGAGTAATAAACACGCGACTCTGTCGGCGAAACGTTTTCGCATCGGCGGGGTAAACAGAAAAAAAAAACGGCGGAAAGTCAAAGCGGCAGATAAAAAGGAAGTTTATTAGGTAAATGAAGGAAGGTGATGGGGGAAAACAGGGGAAACTTTAAAGCGAACGGACGCGTAAGACGCGCGGTACGCGAAGTTGCGATGCCGAGCGAACTAACTTCTAATTAAAGGCTGCCGCTCGATGGCAACTTCTCTATTTTACTTTCTTAAACGTTTACCGGGAATATTTTAATTCCGCGTCGGCGTAATTAGGCGTTTTACGTTCGCCATCCCGCCAGAAAGAGGGGAAAAAATGATCCGAAAGCTGTGCGAACGGACGTAACTTCGCGAAAGCTCGTTTAGCTGACGTTTAATGGCCACGGCGTGCAACAACGAGCAGGTAATTTATAAACAGCAGCTTGTTGCGAGTCCGTTATGAACTCTTGTAATAAACGTTTCGACTTGAACGCTTTTCGCCCCTTGTTCGCGGAGGAAACAAAGGAGACGAGAAAAATCGATCTCGTAGTTCCTTGTGGACGGACCACTTGTCAGCACTATGTTCGGAGTAAACTTGATATTTCTTTCTCTCAAAGTGCATACAACGTTTTAGGACAGAAAGTATTTCAGATTTTTCCGCTTTCGCCGAAGGACGTATTCGAAAAAAGTATCGCGTCATTATCGATTCAATTTAGGAGTACCGGAGGTGCCATTAAACGAGCCGAGATCGAAAAGAGAAACAGGAGGCATCGCGAAGAGGAAGAAATCCTCGCGTGGGGTGCAGAGATCGTCGGTGGAAAAGGCGCAATCAGCAACGTCGTCGAATCGAAGCCATCCTATCGTCGAGACAGAATTAACGTTCTTCCGCAGCAGGATAAGGTTTAACCTTCCGGCAGGAGAGAAAAGAACGACAAGGAGAAATAGCGGGAAACGTCGGAAAAAACGAGCAAGAAAGGTGAACAGTGGCGAGGCAAAGAGGAGAGGAAACTGCGAGAGACTTCATCCCGTGCTGCTCTCCGCCGGTTTTCGAGTGCTTTACGACGTCTATCGGATAAGTACGTAGCTGGCTGGAGTTCTCTAGCTACACTAAAAGTATATATCGTAAAGAGAGCACCTCTGCCAGGGGTTAGGTGTCCTCCGCCAGTTCAATCAACTGTACGCCAGGCAACAAACCACTGCCGTTAATTGGATCGGAGCTCCAAGTCCTGGCTTTACGAGGCTCAATCGCGTAGAATTATCCGACCTGCATTTCTGGATCGGTCTTAACCACCTCTCACCCTTTTCTACACCTTTCTATCCAACTGTTCCATTCGTCGCTCTGACGTGGATTAGGAAACGCGGAACCCTAAATGATTAACTACCGTCGTCGGAAAAACGGGTGGACGGAGACGTAGGCATTAGAAATATTACATCGAGTATATTTCAGCGACAAAATCCTTTAATCCCGTACGAATTAATATTTAATTGGGTGTGATACTCGATCGAAGGGTAAGATCAGAGTCGACGAAAACTATCAGCAATGCTGTAACCAAACGATGTATCCCGAAGAATTACCTGAATCCATCGAAAGTTCCATTGGAACGAGTCACGCTTCGTTCGAAAGTTTCGGTGTTCAGCGACGGGATACAGGGACACGGTCGAAAGAACGACGGATACCGTAGACGCGACAACGATATTGAAAATATCTGGCTGAATTGGAAATCCATATCCAAGCGGGAACAGAGAGAGGAGAGGTTTCGTCGGTATTTCGATATCGCGTACACCGGGGTTGATCTTTCTCTTTCTCCGTCTCTCCGTAGAGAATGATCGTTGATGGGCCGATCGTGGTCCACGCGGGCTAGGGCTATCGGAAAAAGGATTCCGTCTCTCTTTACCTTCGCCTTACGTCTAATAACCGACTTCTCCATAATGCATAAGGGAAAAATGCTGAAGTTTCCCCTATTGTCGAGCGGGACAGTTCCCGTTGGTGTCGTCCGCGTGTGTGGGTGAATATATATCGATGCCGAACACAAACTTTCGACCACGTAGCGCCGTTTCATCGGCCTGAATCGACGCTTTCTTCCTCTCTTTCCCTTCTCCTTGGCGGATTACGCTTTCCCGCGGCAATTTACATGGAAACGTCCGCGCCGATTCGCGGAGGAGTTAAGCGCGACACCGTTCCCGAGCAGAGATTCTCCGCGACGCGAAATCAACCCTTGTCCGTTCGTCGAACGCGTGTCGCCGTACTGAAATTTCACCATTCGGCCGAATAGAATGTGTCGGGAATGAAATTTCACGATTCAACTGGCGCTCGTCGGCCCGTCTCGATGATGGGATAAAACCGGCGGGCTTGAAAACGGTCCCGTTCTTTCCTCGGTATCGTTCCCAGGAATCGAGGGGAACGAGCACGACTGCTGCTTCTTCCATCGGTATAAACGTTATTCCATGGATGGGAATCTCGTACGATTGCTGGCTTGGAATTTTCTTTGCGGCGCTTTGAATATTGTTGCGAACGGAACGGCTATGGATATTGGTCGGGACGAAAACGCTTCGAATTATTACGCGGATGTTACTTCTGCTGAAAAACTTGCTGAGCTTCGTTTCGCAAACGAGTCGAGTGCGAAATAATTTCATTGTATTCATTTAAGTTTACGAACACCTTGATTATTTTGCACGCATCATTATTCGATACCAGCTGCAAGAATATGTTACCTCATTAAAGAAATTATAAACATTGATTTTCTTTAATCTTCCTAGTATCCACTATAACGGAAAGAAAATCTTTCGTTTCTTACCGGTTTTCCATATAAATCGAAGATAAGATCGTTTCGAAGCTGATTCGACTTCATAGCCGCGAAAAGAGAGTAGAAGCCATTAAATTAAACGTAGGGTATCCTAATTTGCGATCTTTTCTTTCCCCGCCGGTATATCGCGAGCGCAAATTTTCTTTCCTTTCAGCTACGCTTCTGTCGCCTGTCTCATTGTTAACTATTTCTATTCGTTTGCTCTTAAAACGACAGCCTTTCAGGACGTAATGAACACTTCTTTTTCTCGTTTCTTTTCTCCGCTGCTCGTCAAACGCCCTTCTCTTTTTCTCGATCGTCTTCGCGCTCGAAACGTTTCTTATTTCATTTTCGCTTCTTATCGATCCTTTATCGCGCCTTCTTATTGACCGTGCAGCATATTTCTTCGCGTTTCTCTTCTTCCTCGATGCACTCCTGATGAATCTACGGTACGTGCACGAACATTAACCAGCTGTATCGAGCGTAATTTTGATGTATGTAACTGCATTGACCAGCAATTCGATAAGCGCCTTATGGCTTATGATAATACGCTTAGCTCGTGAGAATTCAGCGAAGCCTGTGGCCCGTTGTACACCGCAGAAATTATATCGTGCAATGTTCAACGAACAGATGGTCACGCGTGACTTCGACCACCGACATTACCTATGTTACAGCGCGTACACAAAAGCGACTGCGATACGTGGTCCAAACATTCAATTAGTTATTAGGGGCTTGATAATATGGCGGAACGGAACGCTGTAATTTTAGTTGTTATTTTATTCCGTGGCTTTGCGATGCAAACGACATAATTCGGTTCCACGCAATTAAATTCGGGGATTCTATTCCATATAATTGATACCATTAAAAGTTTCACAAAAAGATTTAAAAATTTTTAAATAAAAAAGCCGCAAAATCACAAACTCTCATTCAGAAAAGTTTTATGGCCCTCGTGTATCAGAACATTTTAAGTGTTTAAGATCGTAATCCGGTTCGGAATAATATTAATTGAATACGAATGCACGTTTCACGCACGTAAATGAAGTTATAATCCACTCGAAGCTGCAGAGAATATATTAAACCAATTTTCCGTAGTAGATACCATAACAATTTACACTAAACGCATCGAGTTCTCTTAAGCGAGGCGTTCGAATAATAATTAGCTCCGTGACAACTTTCACATAAAACGTAATTAGTGAAAGCACGCTATAACGTATTCTAAAGGGTCATTCGTTTCACAATAGAACGTGTAACTTCGAATGCAGCGAAGAAACGCGTGGACAGTAAACACTGGTTCATTTCTGAATTGGGAGTGTCGTAAGTGAGCTTTGTATTTCGCCATAACGTTTCGTCAGCGAAACGTTAGCTGTAATCTTGTCCGGTGGAACTGCGAATTACGAGGACGATACTCTTTTCGGTGAAGGATTTTGTTTCGGGAAGAACACAGGGGATGCTAATGAGAGGAAATTTACAACGTGTCAAATGAGCTGTTTTCATCTTATTGTACGAATTCTACAGTAATTTCGATGCAAGTGTTATTTAAGTCTGTAATAAAGTTTGTCATTCTCGATGCGTTTTTAATTACTTTATGACCTCAGTTTATGACAGTTCACGAAACATTCAATTAGTGCGTTAATGAATATTTAAGAAAAGACTTCCCACTTTTTACATTCGCTTATACATTCTCTTTTATGACTTTCTTATTATACATGTAAAGCGAGGAACAATGGTCTGGTTATGCAAACGAAACGTCCACGAGGAAGAGGCGGGATTAGGATCGAGTCGATTTGGACTAGTTTGCTAAAGGACACTTAATTGAAATGAATGCAAATCTTCAGGAATATCGTGTGAACGGAGACCCGAGGAAGATATTATTTTCACGTTTCTGCTTCACGTGACCCAACCTTACGAGTTAATTCGTGTTACATTTTAATCCCCATGGAAATTGTCGTAATTACATAATGTCCTTACATGGGAGATCGCGTACGCTTCCGAGGCGACGAAACGGACAATTCGCTTTAAACTAATTAACATTTAGTACATTTTCATTACCTATAAAAAGTTCGTCCGAATATGCACATTATTGAATTATTAAACCCAGAATTTTCTGACAAATCCTTCCCTCGGATTTTCACGATTTTCATGATTCTAAGGGTCGTTTATCATGTATGTAACTATTGTGTCGAAGAATTTAACGAATGCATGCGTCAAGTAACGAGTAAGCATTCGCGAAAGTCGAGTTTTCGTATTTCGTCTCTCGAACGAGCGTCAGAGCAGGTCGAAATCTTGCCTCGACAAGAACGTTCCGCGATCTTGACGGAAATGCGTTTCTTCGATGGGGACCACGTCGTTTCCTGTTCGTTCTCTCGAGCCAGCTACATCGCGTGTACGCGAGAATCATCGCGATTTTCTCGTCCTCGATTTTAAGCAGTCCTCCCGTGTTATCGTTATCGTCCTCCGCCTTGAACGGGTCCCGACGTTCCTGCAACGACCCTCTCGGCTACCCTGTAGCATCCTTTCGTCGCTTTTTCCCGCGTGTCGGAGCTACGGCAAGAATAAACAGTGCCAGCTATCGATCGAGAAACGTTCCTTCGACTCGATGTCGTCGCGATGTTGTATCGCTCGTAAAAGGAGAAGCGGAGAGAAGCAGATATAACGAGAGGAAAATGGAACCATTAGAAGAGGAACGGGAGAACTACACGCGCTGTATTCTTACGCGTAATATTTCCATTTACTGCTGCTACGCATTTTGTAACGTTCATTGAACAACTTCGGTCATTATCTTAACACGAACAGAGAGCACGTATTTCACTCGATATTTCCAATTCTCAAATTTTTCTATAGTTAACTACACTGGCAGAATCCAGGATAATGACGATTATAAATTAAATTGTATTGTAACTCAGACTTTCCTGCAGAAAATCCCTTAGATCCTCGAAAGCTTTTATCGGTAAAGAGTATAGGAATCGAGTATCTCCGTAACGTATCGACGCAGTCACCTTTGGGTCACCATTTTCCCCCGAAAGACACGCGATTTTGGCGATGTTTCAGAGGGAGGAGCATAAGCAGGAAATTATGTTACGTCACCGTTAGTTAGCTCGAGGTAGCGCGGCCGAGGAAATACTTTTCGACGAGTCAGTTCGCGTTCGTTCGGTTCGCGAGGTCGTCGTACCATTTGGCAAGCATGTTGTTCCAAAGTACAGCAACGGAGAAAAAGGAGGAAAGAGTAAGGAAGAATTCGAAGCAGGAAGAGGTCAGTTTTATTGCGGCTAACTCGAGCAAGCAGCCACGTATCGGGAATATTTGAACGCAACGCTGTCTGAGCGCGTTTAACGCTGTTCTTAATCGGATCAAAAATTTCGAGTCATTGTTTGCGCGTTCCAGTTTTATACCGTTATTCACCGATACGATTAGATCTGTCCCCGTTTTATAAGTCGTAAAAGGAATCCCGGTAGCTCGTTTCGAACGCAACTTTGTTCTCGATCGCATCTGGAACCGCATCCTTAAAGCCTGGCCTTAAAACGGTCGCCTTGGCTGGCCTCGAGTGGCAACAGCAACGGAGATTTTATCGAAATTGCCAGGCGATTCGCTCGAGGCGCATTAATACCGAGCACCGAGATAAAACGGTAAAATTTCGCCGGGAAGTTTCACGAAAGGTTCGAAAAGTTGAATATTAAATCTTGGTCCTCGAGCAAGTTGGGTTTCATTCGGCTAATAAATTTTCCCTTCAATCCACGCTCTGGCATCCTTAGCAGCCGCGATAGCGTCAAATCCATCGTTCTTACAATGGCTGCAAGTAAAACTATCATTAATCTGGCCTCGCCTCCTCTTTCGCATTTGTCCCCCATCCACGTTTCACCGGAGGTGCACCGACGGACATTAATTATCGGAAAAAGGGGCCCGCAAAAACGCGAACCCTTCGACCGTATCACGGCACGCTGCGGGGCCGCAACTTCGATCCGGACGCGTAAAAACGTGCAAAGACGATTTTTCCACCCTGTCCAAGGCAAAAAATCGTTCTACCATTTCCTACATTTTCGACGTTCCGCTCGGTTTCCGTTCGAGTTTCTTGCCGCCCGAGTATTTGCTCCAATGTGTGTCCGAGGTACCATTATCGGTCGATAAGAAAGAGAAACCGAATGTTCGCAAAGATCAGGATCGAATGTTTTCGCATCGTCGTCGTCGATATACGATCTTAGCTCGGTGTTATAAAACGAGGGGTTAATTATGCCGTTAAGTCGTTGTTAGCAGCGTCGATGCTCGATTTTCCATCGATCTGCAACGGCAGACGAGCAGGAAGCGAGAAGAAAACCGCTGGTAACGAGGCATCGAGCGATGAATAATAGCCGGAATAGAGCGCGAGCAGTTTGCAAGAAGCGAAAACTCGAGCGGTCCACCGCAGACAGCGTGAATAAAGGATCCACTTTTCCTCGAGAAGCACGAGGTAACGGTGTTATCCTTACCTTCGGCCCTATTTCACATCCGACGCAGCTACGCGGAAATGCATCGAGACTGGTATCCGTTTTGCAGTGGCTGGCTCACGGGACGAGATACGAAAAAGAAGAAGAAGAAGAAGAAGAAGAAAAAGGCATCTCAGACACGATAACAGAAAATCTCGTTACTACGAATGTCCGACCTGATATCTATTCCCGATCTCCTCGCTACACAATTCAGCCGTTACCAGAGGGACTAACGACAATTCCCGTATTCTTCCTAGGGTTCGACAATACGTCCTCCGTGCTTATTCAACGGTCCTTACTTGGCACCGATCGATTTCCATCCGTAGGACCGTGGAAAACTTGCGAGTAAGCTCTTTCGCGGCGACCGAGAACAAAGACCGGGCCACGCCAACTTTCCACGATCCTTCGAAAGCGTTTCCATTTCGCGAACACCCTGTAGCCGGATGATAAATCATTTTTGGAAAGTTTACCAGCCTCGGACCAGTAATTCGTACGACGGGAGCCAAAGGGTAATTAGAGAGGAAACCTAAGGGGAGTTTCGAACCGGACTCGAGCTTCGGATGATTCGATTTCCATCCAAGGTTTCTCTGGCTTTCGTAACTGCGTTTGCGGACCTGTTAATGGTTTATCGGATATCGCGCTGATATTGTACAGGGTGATAAAAATCACCGTACCGTAGATGAATAGACTAAGTAATTGGTAACGAACGTCAAAATTTTATCAACAACGTCGATTTTCGATTTCGACGATGTTACGAAATATCTTTTACATGCACTATCTTTTTTAAACATTCTATACGCACGAAGTTGCAGTATGATTTTTCGAAACGAGGGCGAAACGAAGTAAAAGCAGAGTTTCGCTTACCTTCGTGCTCCCCGAAGGCGTGCAAGTTCATACACGCAAACACACGTCGGTTACATTTTTCCGCAGGAAACCAGCCACCGTTTCACTCAACTTTTCTCATTTTCCCGGATGTCCCCGAACGAGATAACAGGCTGGCGAGAGCCACAGGCGTACTCGATTCGCGATCCTGCCTCGTGTTCGATTTCAAACCGTTTCGCAGCAGCTCGTAAAAAAGTCCGTCGATCTCGCGTTGCGAAAAGGACGCGAGCGTATTGGCAACGCGTTCGGTCGAGGCGCGCCAGCAAAAGCGCTCTTAAATTATTACTCGGTTACCGACCTTTTATTGCGCCGATAATAAAAGCCGACGATATCGCGACACCCTCGCGCGTACGCGACGCTTCCGTTATGGCCACGAAATATGCTGGCTTGCTTGTACCGTGGTTCCAACGCGTCGCCTCTATCCAACGTCTTTAACTCGAGCGTTGCCTTTTGTTCGACCGTTCAACGATCCAGACATTTGGCGATTCGCTTACGAGCAACCTCCGCGCTGAATAGGGTGCTGTCGGGTATACGAGTCTCCGAGATTCATTGCTAACTGAAATTTTACAGCTCATTCGTAAGGTGTTTCGGAACGATTCGAAGATTTCGTAGATTCAAAACCTAACCTAGAAGATGAGGTATAAATAATGAGCGTCCGTTCGTGTTCAGACTTGGAGCATAATGAATCGCCACGTATCTGATACGTTAATCAATTGCAATCGGAGCAATCGGAGCGCAATATAAATTTCGATTTCGGACTTCGTTATCGAATAAAACGCGTAAACACGCGTCCCACGTTTTCCACAATATTATGTTACCGTATTTACATGACGTATTTTCATTTCGCAAGGAGAATTAATTGATTCAGAAGGGTGGAGGTATTATCGAATGTTTTTGAACGTTTGTAAGCTGCAAGTATCAATCGCGTTGTTATTTTCCGATGGAACAACGATAATGTCGGAAATAATTATACTGCAAATTTGCCTGCGGCCATTTTTGCGAGATCGTGATGAATTCTCTATTAACATATCGCGTTCACGTGCGCGCATATTTTTTGTATATTGTTTGTATAGAACTTGAACGAGATCCAAGTTTTTACGATCACGCCGGAAAGAGCAAGCGGGACGTTTATTGTGCTGTTTATGCTGTTAGAGAAGAATCGAATAACCTCAGTAGTTCCAGAAACTACGACTTTAACGGACTGTTTATCAAGCATGCCGTACATCATTGCACGACGCGTCTTTGGCTCGCTGGAGCTTGTTAAATGTAGCGGTACAAATTCAGGATCGATACCATTCTCAAAATGCAAATGTTCAATGGTATCTTGATGTTGCTGTCCCGTTTCGTATGGAATCTCGGTTAACGCTTTGACGTCCTGTCTCGTATCTATTCGTGATTGATGCTTAAAATATTTTACCCTTCGTTACTTTCTATCTGCCCCTTGCATCACCAATTATAACTTTTCGGATGCTCTTGTAATCTGGAAATTATTTCTAATTCATAGGACTATATTTAGCAACAAAAGCATTAGGTGTCGAACGTCGCATTTCGTAAAAACGTCCACAGCAAACATCATTATGCTATTGTACATATTAGTTTCGGAGAAGACAAGAGTGTTTGCAGAAGCGAATGCAATTCTTAAACGAGCGTTTTACGATTTAACGACAAATTGTTTCAGTCTGAAATCTACAAGTATAATCAGGGAATCTATGAATTTACAGTTCCCGCTAATGGAATTAGTCAAACGCAAGCGCAATAGCTAGCTCCGTTTACGCGTAAATGGTTCTCCGTTTATAACGAACCTCGACATTTACGTTACATAATTTATCGAGAGACATTTCGCAGAGGCATGTCACGAGTTTATAGATCGGTCGGAGCCAAGTGGTGTCGGCGATTCTCAATCGGGGCGGCGCTAACGCGGTCGCGTCTCCGTGCCAAAAAGTTCGCGCGTACTCGCGGCGTGCTCGGAAGCGAAAATAGAGGGTGCAGAAGGGTGGAAAAGGACGATGGAACGCGGAGAACGTTCGAGAGACGAGGACGACAGAGGAGAAATATAGGAGCGGTGGGACAGAGAGGTTGAGGCGTGTAAAAATGGGTCGGCGCCGGACTTTAATCAATGGTTTCGGCGCCAACTGGACGACGGGACGCGTTTCTGTAAAAAATACGCCAGTAGTCCTCGTGTAACGCGATGGAAATTCGAATTGTCGTGCCTTGTCTTGCCAGGAATAATCCAGATGCTCGCACTTCTTCCCCTTCTTTCAACCCCTGTATTTTTATTTTTTGGGATTTTTATTTCGTCGCCACGCGAATACAACGAGCTGACACCCGCTGACTCGTAGCTAACCGGACAAAAAGATGATTAGCGTGATGCCGTGTCAACGATGTCAGGAACGAAAAAAACTAACCTGCTGGTTCGCACTTCTTTGTTCACGATTTAGCAAAAATTTTATGTGTGGCTCCGGTGGTAAACGCTCCAAAATAATTTTAAAATAGGAATCTAACTTTACAAATTATCTAATCTTTTTTGATTAGAAATCGTCTACATCAGATTCTTTAACATTTTGCAAAATTACAGTATGTCTCAATATTCCAATACCTCGTAATTTACTCAAACAGCAGTTGTAAATCCATGCAACTACTAAGCAGCAAGTGTTTCAAGTTACAGTTTACTTTCCACAAAGGTGCATTTGCATCGTGTACGTAAAGAGGTTATTTAGCCCCAGCTAATCGCAATCATCATTATAAATAGAGCTGTTAACGTTCGGCCATGACAAAGAACAATCGTGCATCATATTAATCGGTGATTTCCAGCAAAAATTTGTCGAGCGTTCCTTATAATATCTTAACGAGGCGCGTTTGTATTCAGTGTACCGTGTAGTGCGTTAATTCATACATTAAACATTATGCTTTGTGCGATCGAAGATGTCAGACGAACAAAACGAGCCGACTCTGCGTGATCTCTTGACATAGCGCGATGTCCCAGGAACTAAATATCATTAGGCTAATAGGCATGCGTTACTCTCTGTTTCCACGTATTCCTGACAGGGTAAAGATTTATTCGGAATTAATGCGAATGCTTGTGTTCGGAGTATTTGCGAAATCCTTAAGGTCGAAATCATGCGTGATTCATCGACAAGGATTTTCAATTTAAAGTGTGCTTGTTCGAAAATTCAAACTGTTACAACGAATACAGTTCATTAAATACGACATGCATGTATGCAAAAAACATCAACCGGTTACATATTTTGAGGTCAAACATTTTAAGCAACGTATCTTGACTCATTAACCCATGACCTCAATTTGAACGTTTTCGACTCAATTAGTAGAATATTTTTTTGCATGTTTTTGAGCAAGCTTTCGACCTTTTTGACTTCCATTTTTATTGGAGTACATTTGCATCGGGCGTTTTAATTTGAAAAGTCGTTTGTCGAAATCGGCCCAGTAACAGATTGTATTCCATATTAACAAGACGGATTACCAGTCTCCCGCGAACGATTTTCATTACTTTTTCTTTGATTAATAGTCACCTTACTCTCGGCAGGAGTTTCACGTTTCTCGATTACTCGGCGAAAAGACCCGGTGTAAGTGCGCACGGGCACACTAGCTGATCGTCTGACACGTCCTACCGGAAAGTGTACTCAGTCAAGCTGTCGAAGGGCAAGGTAGTAAATTCACGCCATGCAATTTCCGGGGTCGAGGCTGCATTCTGGAAGTTCGCGAGTAAAATGGTAAACTCGTAGTTATACACGAGCGCTGGCGCACGTGTATCGTAACGTTTATTCGAAACACTTTCTCGCGTAACAATTATTCCCAACGCTCCGAAGGCTAACATTTACGAGTACGGTTAAAAAAAGATTTGCTCGTCGAGTTCCTCCATTCTGGTTTACTTGATTTATCCTTCGATGTATGCAACGTTTTACGTTGATTGCTGTGTTTACGTTTCGATGTTCGAATTTGTGTATCTGGAACGAAGAAATGGGGATGTGTCGAAATATACCAGCCGATATTCATAAAATACAGGCTAAAATTCGAGGTCGCAGAACGTGTAGTGTAAGTGCTATATTTGTCGAATCAGAGACGATAGAAATTTGGGAATTAGACTTCGAGACCACGCGTTGGACTACCACGTGTCGAATTACCACGCGTAAAATTATCACGCGTGGAATTACTACGCGTTGGAATTACCACGCGTCGAATTACCACGCGTTGGACTACCACGCGTCGAATTACCACGCGTAGAATTACCACGCGTTGAATTACCACGCGTCGAATTTACCACGCGTCGAATTTATCACGCGTCGGAGTACCACGCGCTGAATTACCACGCGTGGAATTACTACGCGTTGGAATTACCACGCGTCGAATTACCACGCGTAGAATTACTACGCGTTGGAATTACTACGCATTGGAATTACTACGCGTTGAATTACTACGCTTGGAATTACTACGCGTCGAATTACCACGCGTGGAATTACTACGCGTCGGAGCACCACGCGTCGAATTACCACGCGTAGAATTATTACGCATTGGAATTACCACGCGTTGAATTACTACGCTTGGAATTACTACGCGTCGAATTACCACGCGTGGAATTACTACGCGTCGGAGCACCACGCGTCAAATTACCATGCATGGAATTACTACGCGTTAGAATTACCACGCGTCGAATTACCACGCGTTGGACTACCACGCGTTGAATTACCACGCGTAGAATTACCACGCGTTGAATTACCACGCGTCGAATTTATCACGCGTCGGAGTACCACGCGCTGAATTACCACGCGTGGAATTACTACGCGTTGGAATTACCACGCGTCGAATTACCACGCGTAGAATTACTACGCATTAGAATTATATTTGAAGAGAGCTTAAAAGCAACAACGCATTTGGCTAAGAAAGGCTCTGTACACAGTGTAATTAACTGAAGCAATTACTCGTCCCACGAATATGACGAAATAGCAACGGTCGAGGAGCGTGCAGCCCGAAAGTGGCAATGATCGCGAGATGCACTTATTTCGGGAGAATTAACGAGTGTGTTACGGTGAAAGGGGGATGAGAGGGGGACGGAGGGTCGAGTATGCAATTTAATCGTCGTGAATTAAGCGCCAGGGGACGTAATTACGTGTAGAACAAAGCACTGGCCCCGCAGTCCGCGGCGAAGTAAATACGGAAATATAATGGTATAAATTTGTCGCGAGCTCGCAACGCTGCATCCGTTATCGGCGACCATTGCGAGGGCCCATGCACCGACTACAGGTGGGGCTCGCGAGTGCAATTTAAAAGTCCATTTGTTTCTGGATAACGTCAGGAAACGCCGACGCCACCGGTACACGAATTTTACCTGAAAAATATTGTACCTGAAAATGGTGTACGTGGTAATACGTAATCGGCGCGCTACTTCCGTGAACGATGAGTTAAAAATTGTAGCCACTGGAATAGAAAAAAAGTAGACGAAGAATTCCGTGATATCGTTTCGCTGGTAATTCGCTGCTGTAACTGGGACAAACACCTTCACGATTCTCAGGAATAGCTTCGAATTTATAAACTCTGAAAGTGAAATTAATTATCGATGAAAGTAAGCTGTATTATGATGCGCATCTTCGTTGCGGCATTCAACCCGTTAAGAATATATCTGATGTAAATGCAAGCGGAGTTTAATAACTCATGTAGTTGTACCTTGGCTCATTTTTAACCATCCGGGGAATTTAAATACTTTAAACCCGTGCAAACTGTCTTGAATAACAGTCATATCCTACATTATGCAACAATAATTTCCGGGAGAAAATCCCAAGAACTTTCTCTAACACCTAATAATTCAGCTGAAAATAAAACTACTGCATTGCAGAAGGTGATACATGATTTCGAAAATGTTCCAGGAAAGCAACGATGCTGTTGCGTCAACGATGATTACCAGTTTTGTTTGTCGAAGTGGCGCGTGACATTTTTTGCAGAAGTCGCATTATCATCTTTGCAAATTAATAACACTGGTGTTATTTGATGACCACTGCGAGCTACTGCACGCTAAGAGTCCTTCCGTGCACTTTCAGGCATTGCATCGGTGAAAGTCAGTGGTGGCATGATAAATAAAATTACGCGGAAGATGCAGTTTCGCTTGTTATTGCGCAATCAATGGTATACGAAACGTGATTTAAATAGAAACCGCAATAATCGCCAGTACGATTAGAAAACAATGTAGTCAGTTCATGGCTGTGTGTTATCTTAAATATTTCACGTGCTTGATAAACTCGTTGTGCATGATGAGTTATGATGAACTGTGTCAGTGCCACACGTTAATAATATACAAAACCAGTGTTTATAGTATAAACCATACTATTAATACAGATAAAAAAGATGAACGTAAAGAATATCTAGTGATAACTAGTTGCACGTCCTTCTAAACAAGTAACTCTAATAATTAAATATGAAATCCAAGAGCTAAAGGAATAATCGAGAGTTCAACGCGTGTGTTCTCCGACGAAGATCGAGTCAGTCGACAGAAAATCGAACTCGTTAAAATACGAATCCTACGATCAGAGTCCAGGTAAAATCATTCCTGACACGTAATCCCGTTACCGAATGCTGGACAAAACATCCAATTAAAATTATGCAACGTTCGTTGTGCTCGTTATCGAGTAGCCATCACCAAAGCGCAACGAAGTTCGAAAACTTGGCGCTTTAGTCAGGCACCGCGGCAGGGTTCGACGAAAACCACGTGGAAGAAGTTTCGTCAACCTCCCTCGAAACCACCGTGACAAATTCGTTTTCCCTTCCCCTGCGTCTCCGTATTTACTCTTGGCGTCGCTTTGTCCCCGCGTAATTACGTTCCGCGGCGGTTTAACGCCGCCGACAATTACTCGCCCGGTCGTCGTTAATTTCCCTCGAAATAAAAGACGACAATGACGACGCCACCGCCAACGGTGAGACGCAATACCGGAGGGAGACTCGCGATACCAATCTTACGATTTCCCGGCACAAAGATCTCTCGGATTCTCCTCTTCTCTTCCACTCACAAAATTTGAGTCTTTCGAGCGATCAAGTGCGTGGCAATGTGTCGCAGGCACTGTGCCACGGGTCGAATTACCACGCGTTGGACTACCATGCGTCGAATTACCATGCGTAGAATTACCATGCGTGGAATTACTACGCGTCGGACTACCACGCGTAGAATTACCACGCACTGAATTACCACACGTTGGACTACCACGTGTCGAATTACCACGCGTCGAATTACCGCGCGTCGAATTACCACGCGTTGGACTACCACGCGTCCAATTACCACGCGTAGAACTAACACGCGTAGAATTACCACGCGTCGAATTACCACGCGTGGAATTACTACGCGTCGGACTACCACGCGTCAAATTACCACGTGTGGAATTACTACGCGTCGGACTACCACGCGTTGGAATTACCACGCGCCGAATTACCACGCGTGGAATTACTACGCGTTGGAATTACCACGCTTGGAACTACTACGCGTTGGAATTACCACGCGTCAAATTACTATGCACCGAATTACCACGCATCGAATCACCACGCGCCGAATTACCACGCGTGGAATTACTACGCGTTGGAATTACTACGCGCCGAATTACTACGCGTGGAATTACTACGCGTTGGAATTACCACGCGCCGAATTACTACGCTTGGAACTACCACGCGTCGAATTACTATGCACCGAATTACCACGCATCGAATCACCACGCGCCGAATTACCAAGCGTGGAATTACTACGCGTTGGAATTACCACGCGTCGAATTACCACGCGTCGAATGACCACGGGTCGAATTACCACACCTAGAATTAACTCCGCTTTTCGTTGATCTTTCTACCGACCAACGAAATTAGCGACGATTAATTTGATATGTAATTTGTCACTCGAAGTCTAACACAGTTACGAGGCTATTAATATTAATATTCGAGGGATAAAATTGTGTGTTAGGCTTGAAGTTTTATCACTCGCCGTCGCGAATTCGGGTACGTAAGTTCCCGGAAACTTAGAAACAGCGCATCGTCCTAAGGTCGGTGGTTTATGATATTACTCGGCAAGTTTCAGAGTTAAACGTTTCAAACTCGCTACGTTTCGCGAAAGCAACGAACACAATCGAGATGCTGGTGGAAATGTCAGCCGGTAAGAAATGCACGCAGCTGCACGTAACAGGAGGGTTTTTCACCGATTACGAATAAGAAGCGGCGCAACTGTCTGCCGGTGAGTTTCATTTTGTAACGTATTACATAAACGTTTGCGTAACTTTCACTTGACGCGTTCGCGGTGTCGAGTTCGTTGAATTTTTATCGATTTCCTTTGTGTGATCGGTCGAAACGTATTAAACAACTTCGTACTCTTAACAACAAACGTTTGTTTCACATCGTTACATACGAACCAATCCACAACAAATAAATTACAGCAAAGTGTATAAGTTTCAGCCTCAAATGATTTCGAGTTGTCCAAACCGCCCATGTGATAAAGTGAAAGTGCTAATTTGTCTTTACAGTTCCTTTCCATACGTTGGATCTAACGAGGCGCACTTCTGTCTTAGATCATTCCACGAACCCGCAAAGTTAAATCTCTTGTTAGACGAGCAAGAAGCATCTCTGCGTGCAATACGTAAGACAGAAGCAGGAAGCGAGAGAGTGACTTTACACGGAAGCGTTGTAGCCATCGTAGTTCCAGTAGTAACCCACCTTTATGACCGACTATCTTACCGTGTTTCCCTTCTACTCCGCGTAACAAACGTGCGAGCTATCACACGGCTGCAGTAAAAGTGAGAAATCGCCTAAGAAACTATGCCAACGGAGGAAGGATCGTCTGGCGATCATTGTTTTAATAATACGCTACGCGTAGCTCGGCTTTCATTTTGCACCGTAAAACGGCGTCGTTGCTTTTCAGGGAACCTATGCTCGCCTTAATAAAGAGCTCAATTTGATAAGTTCTGTGGAAACCTGGTTCTTGCGTTCCACGCGTCGAATTACCACGCGTAGAATTATGACGCGCTGCATTACCACGCGTTGGACTACCACGCTCCGAATTACCACGCGTAGAATTACCACGCGTTGGACTACTACGCGTCGAATTACCACGCGTTGGACTACCACGCCCCGAATTACCACGCGTCGAATTACCACGCATTGGAATGCTACGCGTCGAATTACCACGCCCCGAATTACCACGCGTCGAATTACCACGCATTGGAATGCTACGCGTCGAATTACCACGCCCCAAATTACCACGCGTCGAATTTCCACGCGTAGAATTACCACGCGTTGGACTACCACGCCCCGAATTACCACGCGTCGAATTACCACGCGTAGAATTACCACGCGTTGGAATACTACGCGTCGAATTACCACGCGTCGAATTACCACGCGTAGAATTACCACGCGTTGGAATACTACGCGTCGAATTACCACGCGTAGAATTACCACGCGTTGGACTACCACGCCCCGAATTACCACGCGTCGAATTACCACGCGTAGAATTACCACGCGTTGGAATACTACGCGTGGAATTACCACGCGTTGGATTACCACGCGTCGAATTACCACGCGTCGAATTACCACGCGTTGAATCACCACGTGTAGAACTACCACGCTTTGAACTACGATGCGTTGAATTACCATGCATAGAATTATTACTACGCGTATAATTACCACGCACCGAATTACCACGCGTGGAATCATCACGCGTGGAATTACTACGCGTTGAAATTACCACGCACCGAATTATTATGCACCGAATTACCTCGCATCGAATCACCACGCATTGAATTTGTAGCAATAAATTGCAGATGAACTTCCATATGATTTAGCAGCATCTTTTCTGTGATTTCTCCTTCTGTTCCTCGAAACACGGATCAAATATAAATCCATTCCCAGGAAACAACAAGCAACATCTTACTCAGGAATTCTTTCTCTCGAATCAAAATATTCCACGAAAACAGAATTCAAGCAGAGTTATTTTTGCCTAACATAAGCGAAGGTTACGCAAAGTCTCCCTGCGACAAAATACCCAAGTATGCCGCATCCGGCAAAACGCACCCAGCCGAACATATTTTCCGTGAGGAGCGACTCATTGTAATTCGTAACGACGTCGTGTAAGAGAACAGATAAATACGTTTCCCCGGGTCGGTTTAATTTTCTATGCAGTCGCTGGACCAAGACGACAAGCATTTTTGAGCGGATTCGATCGCGCGTGTCGTGTTCCGCATACACTCGTGTTCACGCTGTTACGTGTCCCGCATATTTTAAGCATCTAGATTTGTCCCGTTCGCGAAAAGATTCTCGGAAACACGCGAGAATAGATTGTTTTGAATGGACCGCGGAAGCCGACTGATACCAGAAAGGTTAAAGTTGAATAGTTCCTATTTGTTTGATAGATAGCGGAACAACGCTGAAGCTGAATAGTAGAATTCTTCTTGGAACGAAAATATTTGCATCACGGTGACATGGAAAGAAGGATGGTTCAAGAGATTAAGAATTTTCGTGTGGCATTTAATGTTGTAGACGCTGTGTAGAAGCTACGCTATCATTTCGTGCCGTAATGTCACGAAACCGATATTTTTCAGCCGTTTCGCATTCGTCAATAACGAGCAGCAAACATATACAATCTCGACAGCGACTCTGCGGCACGCGATGGACACTTTCCTCGTGGAATCGCGCGGCTGCGTGTCAAATTGAACACTGACCTCGATCCATTTTCTCGGAGTGTCGATAAAATTGATACGTGTCCGAACGTGAGGCTCGTCCGATCGAGCTGACACGGCAGTTACCGCGATTACATAATCCGAGATTTCTTAACGCGTCGCGCGTTGCAGTGAATATCCGATTGAACGGAGGAATAAAAATATTTCACGGTCTCGGCACGCAGATAACCCCTTCGCAATGTCTAAGCGGTTGAGATAGCAGGATGTCGTAGGAAGAGAGAACGTTTAACATTGCAAACACGGCTTCTTAAAATAGAAGCGAACGCCCTTGCGAACGGGATCCACGAAACGATTCGGCTAAGATTTACGGCGCTGCACTTTGTCCCGTGAGCCGAATTCGTCGCTTGATCGCCTGCGATCGCGCAGAGAAAGTTTTCCAGTCACGCTAACTGCATACGAACGCGATTTTAGTAGGTAAGCAGGTTCGACACCTTGCGAAATTATCGTCAAGATAACCAATACCTCGAATGGCGCGTGAGCCGCCATTTTGTGCAAATGCGGAAGAGGATCCATCAATGGCGGCTCGGGACGGTTTGCAAGGGTCTCTAACGACGGAACTGAAGTATTAGGTCGTTAAGCGTGAAACTCAGATATCTGGAACAGAAATATTTTTCTCGAGAGACAAAAGTCGTTTATCTGTAATCGAAGAGTTGTGTTCCCATTATCGGTACACTTTCGCGATTCCAACGCCGCTATAAAATTCTGATAATACATGCGCTGGATTATCATGAGATGGATTACCACGCGTTGAATTACCACGCCTCGAATTATCTTGCGTTGGACTAGCATACGTCGAATTACCACGCGTAGAATTACCACGCGTTGGACTACCACGCGTCGAATTACCACGCCCCAAATTACCACGCGTTGGACTACCACGCGTTGGACTACCACGGGTTGGACTACCACGCGTCAAATTACCACGCCCCAAATCACCACGCGTTGGTCTACCACGCGTCGAATTACCACGCACCGAATTACCACGCGTTGGACTACCACGCGTAGAATTACCACGCCCCGAATTACCACGCGTTGGACTTTCACGCGTCGAATTACCACGCGTAGAATTACCACGAGTTGGACTACTACGCGTCGAATTACTATGCGTGGAATTACCACGCACCGAATTACCACGCGTGGAATTACTACGCGTGGAATTACCACGCACCGAATTACCACGCATCGAATCCCCACGCGCCGAATTACCACGCGTGGAATTACTACGCGTGGAATTACCACGCACCGAATTACCACGCATCGAATCACCACGCGCCGAATTACCACACGTGGAATTACTACACGTGGAATTACCACGCACCGAATTACCACGCATCGAATCACCACGCGCCGAATTACCACGCGTGGAATTACTACGCGTTGGAATTACCACGCACCGAATTATCACTCGCTGGAATTGCCACGTGTTGGACTACCACGCGTACAATTACCACGCATAGAATTACCACGCGCCGAATTACCGTGCACTGAATTACCACGCGTGGAACTAACTCGCATCGTATTACAGGGAATCAAAAAATGTTCACAACGATCGGAGTTTCCCTGACTGCCTTGTTCCGAGCAGCGCTGACGAAAGGCAATGTGCCTGCGACCTTGAACGCGCAACGTCCTCGACATTCTCGCAGGATGGTCACGGAGGTGGCAGCGATGAACGTGCGATTGGTCGTGGCGGAGACGAGCGATCACTCGCACGGCGCGTCTCGCGAGCTCCACAGCAGCAGCCGTTTTCTTATCATCGTCGAGCTAGTGCGTATCTCTGGGCTGTTTACACGAGACGATTGTCGGCGATCGGTACTCAGGTCACGAACGGGAAGTATTGCGAAATATCGCTGTTGGGCAGCATGGAGAAATGCCGCGAGGCCGGCTGGAAAGGTGGTTGCAGAGCGGATTCGACGCGAGTTCGCAGTCGTCTTGTCGGTGTCTGCTGATTAGGTGACCGAGAACTTTTCCCGCCAACTTGTACTGTGTGGTTTTATCGACGAGTCGTTGATCGTTCTGGTTCTTTTCTGCGATTTCCGGCCTAACGATTGCTACCTGTTGATCGTGCTACCAGTGTTTGCAAAATGTGTACGCCGACAGTCGCTCGTTGGTTTCGATCGTTGTGCAACTACGTGGGTTGAAGGAGACTGATAAGTTACATGTGCATAAGTGATTTTGAAAGTGTAGTGACTGTTTGAAAGGAATTTGGACTCTACTATAATATTTTCTGATTATACACTCGAGTCCGAGAACTGGATAAAATTGAGGTGCATTGGAGGTTTACTTCACTGACGGTAGGTTGACTCGAAGTTAATTACACGATTCAGCTTTTTCGTCGAGAAGATTGCGATGCGTGAGATCAATAATAATTGCAGTGACCTTACTACAAATACGACTGCGTAGATGGAGAAACTTGTTATGCTTTTGAAGTCACGTTTCCAATGTCTTTGATGAAATAAAACGGCAAGTTGTAATCTAACACGGTACAGTCTTCCTCTTAGATCAGCGAAAGTTGCAGAAACGTCTACCGGTTAATTTATAAAACACGCACGAGTTCTTTAGCAGACATGCATATAGAGAAGTTTTTACTTAAGAGATTGCCAAATGTACAAAGCGAGAAGTTGTTCTAACTACATAATCATTAGCCAATTTACGATTAGTAAATACTCGTTATCTCTGCATACATCTAACATGTCACCGAGTTATGATGATTGAGCATATCTTCAAGCGTTCAGAAATAGAAAAGGCATAGAAGTTAATGGGTATAACGACTTGTTGAACGAGCGTCCTTCAGAGATGAAAGTAGTCACCTCTCCCGGTACTTTCGGGTTTATTCAACTCTCCTTGACATTGGACCAAAGACCATCCGTAGACGAATTACGCAAGAGAAATGAACGAACCGGTCACTCTTTTAATCCAGCCGTTTTAGACTACACGCATGTCGTAAATTTTAAGGCGCGTCAAATGTTCTTCCTATTTCTAGGAATTGAATTACCACGCGGTATACTGTTGTGTGTCGGTTTGTTCATAGGTTGAATCAATACGTTAGATAATGCGTTGGATAACTGAGGGTTGGGTAACTGTGCGTTGGACAATTACGTGTTAGATAACTGTGCGTTGGATAATCACGCGGTAGATCAGTGTCCGGTGGATTGGTACGCGCTGGATAAATACACGTTGGGTAATCACAAGCTGGATTACCACGCGCTGGATTACCACGCGTGGAATTACTAAGCGTTGAAATGACCACGCGTGGAATTACTACGCGTTGGTATTACCATGCGTGGAATTACAACGCATTGGAATTACCACGCGTGGAAATACTACACGTTGAAATTACCACGCGTGGAATTACTACGCGTTGGAATTACCACGCGTCGAATTACCACGCGTCGAATTACCAGGCGTGGAATTACTGCGCGTTGGAATTACTACGCGTGGAATTACTACGCGTTGAAATTACCGCGTTTGAAATTACTACGCGTGGAATTACTGCGCGTTGGAACTACCACGCGTGGAATTACTACGCGTTGGAATTACCACGCGTGGAATTACTAGGCGTTAAAATTACCACGCGTGAAATTACTGCGCGTTGGAATTACCACGCATGGAATTACTACGCGTTGTAATTATCACGCGTGGAATTACTACGCGTTGGAATTACCACGCGTCGAATTACCACGCGTCGAATTACCAGGCGTGGAATTACTGCGCGTTGGAATTACTACGCGTGGAATTACTACGCGTTGAAATTACCGCGTTTGAAATTACTACGCGTGGAATTACTGCGCGTTGGAACTACCACGCGTGGAATTACTACGCGTTGGAATTACCACGCGTGGAATTACTAGGCGTTAAAATTACCACGCGTGAAATTACTGCGCGTTGGAATTACCACGCATGGAATTACTACGCGTTGTAATTATCACGCGTGGAATTACTACGCGTTGAAATGACCACGCGTCGAATTACTACGCTCCGAATTACCACGGGTCAAATTTCCACGCGCTGAATTACCACGCATCGAATCACCACGCGCCGAATTACCACGCGTTGAACTATCTCGCATTGAATTACCACGCGTAGAATTACTACGCTCCGAATTACCACGCGTTGAACTACCTCGCATCGAATTACTAAGCGCTGGATTACCACGCATCGAATTACCACCCGTTAAATCACCACGCACTGAATCACCACGACTTAAATCAATACCATTGCAATACAATTACGAGTGTAATCACCGCGTAGAATTACTATGCGTTACATTATCAAATGTTAAGTCACCAAGCGTTGAACTACTAAGCGTATCATCACAGATTATATGACGCTTTTTGCTGTGTCGTCAAACAGCGTGTCACCGTGTATATAGCAATTTGACACGTTACATTGCCTCACGTCATATGATAGCAACCACCTCCTTTCTCCACAGCTCCATTTTCCTCGGAACGTCTACTGCTCTCGAACTGCCTACAAATATTCAACCGCATTATCCACCGTCCGAGGCTATATTTGTAGCGTATTCTTGCTGACCATGGAGTCACGTTCTTTTCTTCCTCGTACGTATTAGACTCTGATCTTTTCAGAACGAGGCGAACCTCGTGTCACGATTTCGAGGTTATTCAATGCGTCATTTCTTTTTCTTATTTTTTTTTTACCTATATTGCCTTACGCATAGAGACACCTTGAAGCAAAGGTCGCCCGCCTAATCAGGTGCGTTCGAAGAGAAAGCGATGAGGACAGTCTAACGTGTCAATTGGTTGAAGTCGTGTTCGAGTTGTTAATTAGACTGCAGTTATGTTTATGTCTAAAACGTTCTCTAAGAGCATGCTAAATATTGTTATGTTTAATTTTCTTTCCGCTTATTACTGAAATAACATGTTTGCGAAATATAGGAAAGTTTGTGTGTATAAATAATTCTATCGAACATATTCTTAGAAGGAGATATGGAAATGTGTACTTCCATGAATAGCTGCATCGTAATAATTAGACGCAACATTGTTTACGATGGAACACAGAGATAACGGAAAAATATTGTTTCGGTATTTCCAAGCACGATCGTCAAAGTGCGTGAAATGAATGAAGAAAAGTTACGGACAGAAAGAATTTCTTTTTCTTTTTAAACCGGAACGATAACGCGTAATGAAAGTGCTGGTTTCTTTGCGACTCGTTCTACATTACGTTGGTGTATTTATAACAACCGGCTGATAATTTCTTTAATTATAAATCGGAGTCGCGAACGAAATCACGTGGGTGGAAATTTCGGAAATATTAATTAAGATGCTCAAAATCTCCCGGTCAAAGTATACTTCTCACAAAAAATTCCTCTGTCCACTTTTTCTGGTTGATTTGTTATTCAACCTACGCTATTTTAGACACGTCAGACTTAAATTCGTAGTCGATCATTCACTCGAACCAGGAAGCCATTCTTAAATTTTTTTCACTTGTTTATTCAAACCGCAATATTCTCGACACGATAAGTTTCGAGTTGACTCCTTATTTAGCATATGCCTATCTCGAAACTAGTTTATTGTTTGCGTTACGAGCTGATATCCGTGATTATGGTTATTACTCGAGCAGTAAATTTTCCGCTTCTTTCCGCTACGCCTTAATTTAATAGATTACGCGCTTAATTAACATGAATTTGAATGAAGTTTTCATTCTTTCCATTACCGTAATTTACTGTTCAAGAAATATCTGCTTATCGTATCAAATTTGTGTGAATTAGCAAGTTACATGGAATTCAGTATTTCCAGTTATTTTGAATCGTTAATTACGGAAGACATTTGAAACGTTATATACGATGACTATCTATTCAAATTTATGATTATCTTCAACACTCAATTTATCAAAATTTTACATAAAGCTTGTTTAATACTTCCTGGAGATATGCATACTTTGTAAAGACATGCATACACTTATAAGGCACATATTGCTGTTTCCACAATATATCAGTGTTAATTAAATTTCAATACAAGCTTTTAGATACAACTATGATAAACGAACTCGATAAGTTTACGTCAACTATTTGTACCATAAAGTCTAATTAAATTATTCTTTTTCAGATCGTCAGTGACTATCAAAGAACCTATCCAAAGAACCTACTTCGAAGAATGAGCTACTCGTGATTTAATAAGAAGATGTTGCCTTCGTCAAAGTTGCTGCAAGAAGAGGCAGCAGAATCGGCTGCGTCGACGACGTCGCGGGATCCGTCGAGCGTACCGATCACGTTGCCGACGACACAAGCCGACGACAGAAACGACGACGATCCTCCGCCTTACTCCTCTATCGTCCCGCCGAATCACGTCGGTTGGACGTACGACTTTTCAACGATTCCGTATTCCGCGTGCAACACCGCGCCGTGCAGACCGGTCGAGGTGCCATTGGCGTCCTTCCAAACGTCGAGCTCCTGTTTCCATCCCGAGGGAACGGACGGTCAGCACACGTCAATCCCGATGCCTTTAATGCCCTGCCGCTTGTTCATGTTCGGCTCTCGCAGGTCTCTGTTCACGCACGCGAATCTCCCCTTCTCCGACAACATCTCATCCAGCAAAGATGGCAGCGGCAGAACTCGAAGTAAGTATTCTATGTAGGAATAAGCTGTAGGTTCATCAGGGAAGTTTTGTCTGAGTGATGGGGATAGTTCAATGGTACACTTGCAATATTTTATAGAAATTATAGAATCTTTTCGAAAGCAGTCATCTGAAAAAAATATAGACCCTGAGGTTGTAACAGTGGAAATTGTAACACTATCTCAATCACTGCAACTGTGTTTGAATGTACGTTTCGACTACGAAATTCAAATAACAACAGTGAAGCACTAGTGCATATTAAAAAAATTTTAACAAGTAGTAAAAAAGTCGCTCGCGTCAAAATGTACGAAAATGATCCCGCATCAGAAAAGCAATCAAAGGCTCTCTCTCTTGTGTTAAATTTCATACCACGGATCGTTTAATTCTAAATGTATATTGTTTCTCATTTGGCGAATTCATAAAGAGAATGTGAAATGCGAAACGAAACGCGAGATATTGTAATTTAATTTTATATATAGAATCGTTGTCGGTGATACCATGAGATTTAAATCACTCTACATTTCCAAATACGACAGGGGTTTTATCACAACGATACAGTTTTATTCTCCGAATTAATTTAGTTAGCTTATTAATTCGAAGCTGGTCCGAAGCAATTATATTTAATTCGTACGGAATTCCTCGGATTCATAATCGTGTATACGCGAAACCGAGGGGTTATGATAATTGGCGATAATTATTTTTAGTAGTCATTGAAAAGTGAACGCCTGTTTGAATAGCGATTCGCGGCCATTTGTCGAGAGTTTCGTTCTTGGAATCGTTTCAGCGAGGATGAGGACAACGAATTTGTTTGAATGCGAAAGGCGCGGAGGAAAAGCGGCGCGCGTTTCCCTTGAAATTTTCCATCGTTTGGAACACGCGGGACGCGAGTAACGAGATCTTTAACGCTACACGGTTTTCAGCCGGCTCATAATTCGACCCTCTGGACATTCATTACCGACGATTTTTTTTTTTATTGTAACAAACGAGTGTAATGCAAGTGAATACGGTCGTCTGGTTTCACGGCAGTAATATCCGGTGTTTTTATTATTTTTTTTTTGTCCGTGAAACAGAACTCGCCATTCTCACCTGGTCGTGAAATTTCACTCGTTATATCAAAATTACCGGCAAACCAATGTAATTCCTCTCGTTACGACGAAAAAACACCGCTCCAATTTGCCAATTACGGAATCGGAAAGGGAAAAGTACAAACTGTCTAGCACGCAGCGATACAACATTCTTCACAATTAATAACGAAAACGTTAATTAGGGAACGTGGTTTTGTAAAAAGAAAAGTGTCATTGTATCGAAATATCACGCGTCACGTCTCGTTTGCGTGCCAACTAAATTAAACATCGAAAGACCAAACGGTTGAATTTCTTTTGCAGGGTACGGTGCCATTCTCGTTGGAGCAGGAGTTATCGTTTTTCTCATGGCTTTGTCGTTAGTGGTACGACTCATCATGGAGAAAAGTCTGTGGCAGAGATAGTCCGCCATCTTTTACGAACGCTCTGTCGCTTGGAGACAGATTTTCTTCTCGATTCTGACTGAACTCTGAGCAAGAATGCTATCACGGTATAATTACCGTGTTGACGCAATTGCAGGTGTAATTAGAGCGTGATTGCTTGCACGGGAACGACTGGAATTCAACTGACACGTGCAATAATCGTTTAATTATACAAACGTGAATATTGGACGTTTATTTGCATTCCTCGTAGCGATGTATCGCGCCTTTCTTACGATTTATGTATATTCATGATCTCTTGGTTTACTCGAAGTTTCGAATTGTTGAGGTTTCCTTTCGAAGATGATGAACTTTGAAAGAGTAGTATTCGGTGTTTTTAGAGGACCATGTAAATCAAGGGACCAGTTTAATCGAACCTTTTCGTTACTAAACAAACTTTGTACATAACATTTTTTTATTACCTAAGTCTTGTAATTTAAATGAAAATAAATAAACACGTCGCGAATGAACACGAAGAATTTTTTTACCGTTCGATGAGTCAAACTGTAGCTTGTTTACTGGAGAATCAAAGTAGTAATATTGATAAGGTTCTCAAAAATATAGAAACCTGATGCGTCATCGTGCATAAATGAATAAAAGAGGCTGCATGTCTGATCGAACGAGACGACAAAAACGGACACGTCTTATAGTTGGAAGATAAACGTCAAAAATCGAGTTACTTTTGTATCAACAACGGGAAGATTCAATATTTTCGTTGATTCAAGTTATTTGGGAGTCGATGATGGTGCACGCGCAAACATTTGTCTGTTGACTTTCGGTCGTGGTTGGTTTCGTGATTGTACGTAATCAAATCGCGTGGTCATTTGCGAATATACTCCACAAATTCGAGCATGGATCGAGACTTAAGAAAAGCATGAAGAAATGACTCGGTCACTTTTACTTTTAAATTCGATAACGTTCACACGAAGCAGCGATTCATCAGCGAGTCGCAAGTCGTTTCGTACAACTGTGTTCGTGGGTACAGCATTATAACTTTAATCATGATTAACAGCTTTACACGGCCATTGTCAAGCCTAACTCTGATAAAGTCAGTTTGACGCCGACGTCCGACCGTTCCGCAAGCGTCCCTCAGGCCTGCGTCCAAGCAATGCGCCACCGGGGAAATTAGCCGGCAAAATAATTCATGGGCGAAGCTTTTATTTGACGTCCACACGCGGACCACCGATATTGCCAGGGTGTTTCGGTAAACAAATGCGTTGCAATATTGTTGATTCGCGCTAAGTACCCTCTGGAGCCTCCATCGTTTCGCGAGCACCGGAAAACCGTATTTCGAAACCGACCGCCGCCTGACGCGGAAAATATTATCCGTTGTAAACTGGACGACTCGTGAAATTTCGTTTAAAAAACAACCTTTCTTTCCCTTCGATTAAAACGGAAGAAAAAGTGGTAGCGTTCGTTAGCACGACTGCTGGAGAGAATTTGAAAGAGGAAACTTGGAAGCAAGTGTTCACGAGGGGGTGAGTCAATAGAAAGCTCTGTGATTAAAGGGAAACACTTCGGGAGCTTTAAAGAGTCTAAAAGTGTCGAAAGAATCGATCGACTTTTCTTCTTTCAAAATATTACTCTTTAATCGTCCTGCATCAAACATTCATATGAACTGCTTTCGCAAGCAATGTTTCTCTCTTACTTCGAATTTCTTAGCTCTTGTAATTATCGAGTTTTCGATCTACAAACGATGGAAATCCCCGAGTTTATAGTTTACCGAAAAATTAAAGAATGGAGCAGGTTTAATAAGGAGATTTTTAAGAAACACTTCCAATTTTTGATAATCAATCAATAGCAAAACCTCCTTCTACCTACGATGCTCATGCGTGCACATAAAAGGGTTAGGTGTTTGTCGACGGCTCCCCATAGTTAATTACCTTACATAAGGGAAACCTGCAGTCCTTTCAACACTTGACTCCCGAACGCCATCAACTACTTCTTCGCCTCGTTCATTGATGTCGAGTACCGTCCAACCCTGCTTCTTCGTCACCCAGAGGGTTTACGATCTAACACCATGAACGGATTACGCTCGTTCGCTATCACGTAGATAAAAGTCGCGTGAAAAGTAAAAACATTCAACGAACAGATGTCAACCATTACGAAAAGAAGTTAGTTAATATTCAAACGTTTTTCCTTTTATAATCGACACCGATCAGTGCGGTTATAAAAGTTCCGAATAAAAGGAAAACAATAAAATAAAAAGGAAAACATAGTCGACAGCGACGATTTCACGATGACACGGCAGTTTCATCGAACTGCCTTTCAACACGATTTCCCTTTTTTTTTTATTTCCGCCCTACCAGAACTTCTGCACGATTTTATTGCGCCCGCTTTATATTGCTATGAATCATCGCTACAACAATAGGGAATTCATGTTTCGTTTCGTGCAACTTCAACGATAAATCACCAGAAGAGAACGGGTCACTGTTTTCCCTGCTATTTCCACGACGTATGACACTCGTTCCTTGATTTTTTACACGGGCCGGAAGCGACTGATCCGGAAGAAAAAATCCAATACCAGCGGCAAGCTCTGTTCTCTACGCGTACGACCTATCACGACGGTATTTTAATTGACGCGTTCCGCGAGAGAGCTTTATTTCAACGATTAACGAGGTATAAAATTGAAAATTTCATTTGTCTATTAACGCGTTGACTGGCGTAAGGATTACCGGCGCAAATCCAGTATAATCTAGTACAATGCAGAAAACAAGAGGGGCGCTTTTCATTAAAATCATTGTTACACTAATTACCTGCAGAGGAGAATGAAAAATGGTAAGAAAACATGGCTGTAATTAATCAAAGCTAGAAGCGTAATCTTTGTTTACACATATTTTCGACACGAAAGAACAATTTGTTACGGCGGTCGCACCGGTCAGATCGATAGATAAAAAAGGTATATTTGCCTGTGAATTCCGGGAGCTCATCTTGCGGCGGGGTGGATTAGCCGCAACGCAAAGTGCCAATACTTTCTCGACCCACTGTACATTCTCCGTGAAACCGCAGAGAGCATTACAACACCGAATCGTGGCTGTCGTACGATGAAAACAATCGGGCGGATACATCCCTCGGTAAAAATACCCTATTCGTTTCCCCATTAAAAGCAATTACGTCGGTGTGTATAAGGGAGGGCAACGATCGCGAAACCGTCCCTATTCGGACCGCCTTTGCCAAGCGAAACTGGGGTATACGTATATGCAATATAGCGGTACATATCCATGGACAAACATGGAACACATTCCAGTCTCCCTCTGTGTGTTCGCGTTCTGTCCCTTTCTCCGTACAGTAGGGTCGAGCAGAGCAGAGCAGGGCAGAGCGGAGCAGAGCCGAGCGAGAGGGTGGCAGAGATTGCGAGTAGCGGCGGTCGCGGGATACATCATTCATACATAGCCAAATCTCATATCGGTTTCTGATCCTCCGGCTATGCACGGCCTTTGATGCGTCTCTCCTTGCCGCCACCCCCTTCTGCAACCCCCATAGCCAACGTTCGCGCGGCTCTGTTTATTGTTACGTCGCATTTATGCATGAAGCGGCGCGATGCCATTGTCACGGACACACGACGAACCATCGAGGGACGTACAGAGGGATGTGGGAACCGGCTGTCCTTTACCAACGGAACTTGCTAACGGTGAAAATGGACGCGGCTGAGTTATTGGGCCAAAACGGAAATCGATGCGACCCTTTTACGTCCGTCATTCTCCTTGTTTTCTCTGCTCTTAATTAATCGTCTGTTTTATCTTTCCTTCGCCCAACGGACGATTTTGTAACGTGTAGTTCGCGCAGTTCAGAGTTTACAGCTTTATTGTCCCTTGTGTACCAAGCGTCGTAATGTTCCCTGCTAGCTTTCTAAACAGCTGTGCGAAAACTGCTGCTTACTGCTGGACAGTGTCGCTGTAATTGTTCAAAATGTCCTCTGCGGCTACAGTCGCTACAAGTACCGAAAGATATTTTTTTCAATTATGCTCATAGTTGAACGAGTTGGAAATATGTATTATACATTATACTCTGTAATTATTTGACAATTTATCTATCCCGTAAAATATTTAATAACGGCTTCAAGAAATCATTTATGTAGAAATTCGAAATGGAGTTAAACATGGTAGGGAGTGCGAGGCATCAAAACATGCGGGTGGTTTGCACCCGAAGGGTGGAAGCTGCGAATTGAAATATTTGGACAGAGTTTGAAGTTGGAAGGACGAACAGTCAAAGGAGAGAAGACTAAACGGGCAGGAAGCTGTTCGACGAGGTCGTTTCCGGTCGAGTCTGATGCGTCTTGACTTGGATCCCGACGTTATCGCAACAATTGAATGGCTCGAGTCGGCCTTGCTTTCCCGCCCTCGCTGTGCGGCCACGATAAGCTTCAGAAACAGCCCCTAATGGTTTCCCTGGCGATTACAGCTACCTGTATCCCCGATCTCTCCCTCTTCCTTGGACCTACGGATGCGCGCGTAAAGTAGCGTTTCCCTTATAATTACATCCGAAACTGCGTAAACCTATAGTACTTCTGGTCATCGTGAAATAGTCGTAAATCCGCTAGTTATTCCTTCCGTATCCTTCGCTCGATGGAAATCCTTCGTTATTATCTACGCTCGATTTTTCGCCAAGAAAGGTCGGTGCTCGTCGATTGACTTTTCTTCCAATAATTTCTTTGTACCAGAATATTGGGACGAACTCCTCCAGAAGGTAATAAAAATTTCCTAGGAAAAATTGAATTAAGCGAAATTCAATATTTAGACAGCGGAGCTTGCACGAAGTATCGAATAAAGTCCTTGTCGCAACCTACCTCTTCGAAAATCGCTTTCAAGTTACATGAAGTGCAAACTCGATGAAACAACTTCAACTCCGTCACGATTCGCCGGAATTATTGCATTTAAGCCACGTTTCGATTAATATTCGTTCGCGGCGGAAAAGCTATCCCCGCGTATCACCTCCGCGAATAATACCTTGGTGAAGTTTCGCGGAGGACCTGGTCTCTTTCGATTTCGAAGCTAGAGAACGAACGAAAAGTTTGCAGGGAACTCGTGGTGCCACGGACCGATTGCATTAAGACGGAAACAATGAGACGAACGAACGGCGGAGAGGGAAATCGCGATTACAAACCGCCTTGTGGAATAACTGATTAAGATCGAAACGACGGAACTTTGCGTTTCTCGGCGCTGTTTTGGCGGAGGGATGAAACCGACGCGACACGATGATGTTTCTTACACTTATTTCGACGGTTCCTTAACTTTGGCTCATATTTACTTTCGATAATCGGAGAACTCGAATTATGGTGTCAATGTTCTTGAGGATTTTAGAAAATAATATGAAACTTCGAAGTATCAAATATATTTGCGTAGAATACAGTAGTATACAAATAAATGTAATTCAATTATTCTTTGGTAATTTAATTAGGCGCGATTAACCCTTTGTTATCCGTAAAGACAAAGGACGTTGAAAGGAGCGAAATTAGATTTTATTTAAGGAATTACAGCCAGCGAAAGCAATCTTCGCGAGACCGTCTCGCGTTTCCATTTACAGCGGAACTCTGCTCGGACGCGGAAGAAAAAGGGAAACGGAAGGCAGGAGAAGCTACGAGGAGACAATTGATTCGATTAGCGTGGATAATTGAAGGGCTGCAAGTGTTGGTTTCACTTATGAAAGAGGCGGCTGATTGATTCACGAAGGCGCTCAAATATGTCGCGACGAACTAATGTCGGTGTATCGTATTGGGCGCAATCTGCAAAATCCGATTACAGTTTGCCGCTACACAGCCCGATCGACAAACTAAACTGAGTTAAGCCCGGTATTAGAAGCAAAGCCTCGTTTATTAATTCAAACCGAAGTTAACCCTCTGTGTTTCTCCTCGCGAACTCGAGGAAAACCACCGGAGTGTGACATTACACTGGCGGGCTACTACACAGTTAGATCAAAGTTAATCCGTGAAAACACACTGCTCTCCTTGATATCCCGAACCAGTGTACACTCGTAAAGATATAATTTATAACTTAAAAAAAGAGAGCAAAGAGAGAGACGAGTAGGAAAAATAAACGTTAATTGACGACGCGAATCGATCAATCTTTTTATGGCTGCTTTGCTATTCGACGAGAACGTAATAAAATGACCGTGAGTCTTTGACGGATATTTGAATGCACGCTGAAATGAACATGCTATAACGAACGAGATTCTAGAACCAATTACTTTCGTTCTATCGTACCTCCGCATAGAAATCCACCCCGACGTCGCGTCGAGGAGAATCCAACCGCGCGAAGAATTCCGAAGCTAACAATTATTCACATTTTCCAGACGATTCCCCCGGCCAGCGGCATGGCTGGTTCATAAAATCAAATCTGTCTGCCGCAGTCGAGCGAGCAGAATCACGTGAAAGTCCACGGGAAGGGGGTGGTGTGGCAGGGGGGCAGTGAACGAGCCGAAACTACCCTCTTCCTTAAACCTTCTCCTCTGCAGGTTGCGCAAGATGCGAAAGTTTCTTTCGCGAGGAAAGTTTTGAATATTCAATACTCGCCGCGACAAGGGTGGCGCGGAGGGGGTGGCAGACGGTCTTGGACGGGGGTACCCGGAAGGAATTTCATTTTTCCTATTTTCTTCCGCGTCGGATTCGTCGAAGACGCTGGATGCAGCCTACCGAATCAACAGGGGAGACAAGAAGGGGAGGAAGGAACTCGACGAGACCAGGGTATTTTCTATTCGCGATGCGTCTGGGATCCGATGCACCCCTCCAGCGTCCCTCTGTCCCGTGAATCCTTTCAGCGGATACGTCGAGTCTCCAGGAGGGTTAGATGTTTTCGATGAATCGATTCGAGTGTACTTTCGCTATGCAAACTCCCTTTCCACCGGGGAGCGCTTCGTCCGCTGCACGCCACCTCCTGGACACCCTGTGCCTCCAGCCCTGATACAACTTTCGTCCTGGCGACGAATCAACGGAGTTAAGGCTGCACCCTCGCATCTTGCTTTGCTTGCTCCCTCGGACGAGTAACTTCCGGTAACGAGGTTGCTCGCAAATTGCTACCAGCTATTCCCCGAGCGTGCGATCTCTGGCTGACTCGCACCGGTACCGAGATCTCGCGGGTCTTTTGCGAGTCGCGGTACGAGACCGGGTTCGAAGGGTTTGGGCGGGAAAATTTAACCCAGACCTTCCGTGGGAATAGGGAAAGTTTTCTAACTTGGAGGGGAAAGTTCCGGGGTCCGTGGTATTAAATATTATTCCGGCTCTACGGGCAAGTTCTGTAACTTGTTTTACCGAGATATCGTTTAGGAGCGTGGGTAAAAATAATATCGCAAACGAGGCTGTTCGCTACTTCGTTAATAAAAATCAGACGTTCTTAACGGAATCAATATTCTTAATGGTGTCTTTGCTTACGATGAAATTTGCCGTCTGCTTAAAAAGATATCAATTTCGGATTAACCCTCGTCGAGGGAGAAGTTGGACATTCGTATTCCGTGAAATTTTTTTTAATGCTGCTTACTTCTCCGTAGCCTGTACTGGCTTATTAGTTAATGGAAAAGATGAACGCGGTAAAAAAAGGAAAGACTCGAGCTCGCTGGAAATACGATTAAGCCTTTTTCACGCGGTCCACGAGCTGGGAAGGGTGTCCTGGCTCTGCCACGATCTTTGCCACTCGCTCGAGACCCGAAGAGACTGATCTAATTACGCCGAGCGAAATGGAGTCAGAATGCTGAAAGGAAGCTAGACTGGCTAGATAGCGAGCAGGTTAAAGCACGATAATGGCTGACCAAGAGGGATGACGAGGTTATCGCAGCGGGGTGAAACACGAAATTTCGCCTTTCTTTCCTCCTCGGATCGTTTCGATCCGCACGCATTAGATATGCAACGGATAAATGTCGCTGTTTCTTTTCTGTTTGTCGCGATCGGTAAACGGATTTTCGAGCAGGCTAGAACAGAAAATTTCGCGATTGCTCTTTGAACGAATGACACGGTTAAAATGTTCATAAGGCGCGTAATTCGATTAAATCCGAGCTCTTTGAACGAAAGAGCCTCCTTCATGGCGTCTCTGCGACACGGCTTAATGGCGCAATCGGTGCTCCGCTTTGACGCCGTTTCACGTGTCTCGAGTTTCAAAGTAAATCTTGAATAAGATCTGCATCCAGCGCCGTATAGACGCGCTCAGACGACCGGCTTTCCTCCGGCTTGCGATTCGCGGAGAAATCTTACGAACGCCCCGCTGCGACGGGGAATTAAACCTGAGCAAGTGGACGTAGCATTCAGTTTCCCGGCATTTCAGTTAATCTCGTTACGTTTAACAATTCAAGCGAATCAATGCGCAATTAAAGGCATAATTGGTACAGATTTTCAAATTGCAAGACACAGAAAATATTTTGCAACGAGATACGAAACAACACATTTCTACCTTTTTTCGTTGCTTTCCGTAAAAGTATAATTTTTATCGCTCGGCAAATGATCTGGTCGCGATTACACTTCGCAAACTTTTCATTGACAGATTCATTTTAATTGGCCAGTCGGTGCGTTCGTCCTGCAGATTAATACTTTAAACGTTACATGCATTATTGCATTTCCCGTATTCAGCTCGCTTCTCGACCCATGACGTTTCATTATATCGACATCGATGGAACATCATTGCTATTTCCGTTATTGCTTCCAGCGTTGAAATTAATACAAATAGAGGGTCGGCGATGATCATGATTTATCAATTTTTAAAGAGATTTTACGAAATTCGTTCGTACGCGCAACGTGTCCAACGTTCCGCACAGTTTTTCAAGGGAGATGATAAACGAAGCAGGATTGTACGTACAAGCATTATTCACCGGATTAAAATGAATTAAAGTGGGTAATTAAGTCATTTCGTTATCTTATTTACACAGTCATAAGTTTATCGCCGTAATATTTTTGCCCGAAGATATTAATATATCGAGTGCCAAGTAAAAACAGCCATTTGCAATATGACACATTACAGCGACAATTATTTGATATCGTATGTTAAACACACGAGTTAATGTTACTTTTTTCATCGTGTAATTATTCGATTACGGAATTATCATTACATTGACGGTGTAGCTTACCGATGATTTCCGCGACAATTAGCGTACCGATGTCTGTCCTCTCATTAATTCAACGAGTTGATCATTAACCGGCATTAATAAATTTTCAGACTAACTGATTAATAAATATCTCGTTTCATATTAAATGCATTTCACCGAATAATCTAACGATATTATTCCAACAAATTTATGCTTCAATAATTAATACAAATTAAGAACATTAACGAATGTACGTAACGCTGTAATCAAGAATTCAGCATATCGGAATCACCGTTCGCGACCCTCCACGATTCGTGACCTCGTGGCGTCGATCGAAATTTTCGAGAGATATGCATTCGCGTATTGCGAATTTTACACTGATATATTTGTACAATGATTTTACAACGATACACATTTGAAGATATACGATACTTTTAATTCCGAGTGGAATTCGATTACTTGTTTGTAACAAAGTCAAGCGACGGAGACTGGCAGAGTCAACATCTTTACCCAATCCCGTTGCGAGCGTATTTACAACAGCAACAGAGACAACCCTTCGACCGGGGGAGCTAAGGGATTAGTTCACGCACCAGCTACCCTCTTCGTCGCAATTCCAAGGTTCCCACGGCGTTGAAACGCCGGCGTCACAACGCATCCGCAGGAATCCGCTCGGCACCGTGTCGAAGCCCGTTACCGGAACTAGCGCGCATCCGCTTCGGAATTCATACTTGACATCAAAGCAACGTCTGTTCGATGCATTATGTTAACGCACACGTGTTCATCCAGCTCTGACACACGCGCGAACTGTCTCCTTTACGTGGCTGTGCGTGCTCCAATCGGCGTGAACGGATCGACGTCGCTTCGTCTGTCGCCTCCTTGGGCACGAACTGTAATTACTCAGCGTCGAGACGTCGCTCGATGTTGGGTCCTCCGTGTCTCGATGATGTCTCTTCGAATTAAACGACCTAACTTTTTCGAAAAATATTTCCTTCAACCAATTCCGTGATCGATTTCGCCATAGGCTTAAAGGTAGGCTTAATCACAAAAGCTGCATATACGTCCCACCGTGGGTGCGAGCGTATTAATCACATGATTGGTCGTCATACTGTCGATCTACTGTCAGCTGTAGACCCGTTGTCGATCTACTATCGATTCACTGTCATCGATCCGGTAAATGGGTTGACACATCGTGCGTCGACAATGCATAGCACCTACATGCGTTCAGCTTAGGGTTAAACTTGCGGAGGTAGATAATACGCGTTCAAGTGTTCGTATTTCTAGAAAGGTACATGATCTATGCTTTCCAAAAATTATCGAGAAGAACGTCGAATTTTGCAAAGGACTGTAGGATTCGCGTGGATTATTTAGAGTCGGAGAGGATGGGTGTGCGTGTAGGTAGTCGACTCGCAAATTGACTAAGTCCTGACCCGGCTGGTGAAATACGGTTGTCCGGATGAGCGTGTACCAAGGCTGGCAACCTCTTCTCGACTCCGAAGCTTTGACTCCTTTCCTCTCGTTGGCTCTCCTCGCGGTGTTCGTTCCGGCCTGAAGCAGCTTGCCTCGTCTCGACGGCAAGCAACCTTCTTGCCTGATTCACGGCAGCCGAGGCAGCTGGGCGCGAAATGCGATAAACTCTCGCGAATCCCTCGCGAGTGACGACGTCGAAAAATATTTACTCCTCGGATGCCCGTCGGGCGTTCCTCGCTCCTAAGCCTTTAACGGTTACCCTCGTCCCTGCCACCCTCGACGCCACCACCGAATGTACCAGCCTCTTCCAGCACGTTTCGGCAAGGGAACTCGTTTATCCGCGGGCCAAAGGTATTTACATAAATCAGCCATGCAATCTCTTTTTATATTTTGCCAAAGTATGGGTCGAATGTAAGCGACAGCCTTGTACATGCGACGCATACACCGCCGCTCAAAAGTATTTGCTCGTTTGTAACTTTTCACGCCGAGCGAAATGTGGATTTCATTTTTAACTTCCGAGATGTAAGTGTTACGTGTTCTAGGAACTCGCGCTATTTGTCTGCGGTATTACGAACGATGAAAGACTTGTGCTGAGTTATAGGAAATTTATTTCGGGTTTATATCAAAGATTGTATCTCAAAATGTAGATCTTTTTATTATGATAATTGTTAATTAACGATCGTTCACGTTATACAGGTACAGACTTCTAGATCTTCAGATACCTAGGGTTCCTCTGTAGATTCTCTGATATCCAGATCCTGAGATATTTAGATTCCTTGATACATCCTCTGATCTCTAGGTCCAACCATGGTCTTACATTTTCAGATACCTAGATTTAGACATCTACCTTGTTAGATACATAGGTAACTAGATAACTGCTTAAGAAATATGCTGCACGTATTTTAGAAATAAGTAGGATATGACCACCCTAAGGTCAAAGACATGAATACATTTTATTGATTCTCGCTAACTTTCATAAAATGCTAATAGGTACGAGGAAATATTTTTGAGCAGTAGTATATGCGTCCCTCGGCCTATCAGGCCACGGTACACGCTATCCTTCAGCCAGAAAAGCATCTGAAACAGCCGACTGTGTACTCGTTGGTGGGTGTGTTTCCGGGACGGGGCAGCCTTTTTTGTTGTCATTCTTGCGAGATAAGCGGGTCACTGGGAAAACGTTTTCTTTTTTTCCCTTTTCCACTCGTCTCGCCGCGCCTCATCCTCTTTTCACCGTCTCTCCTTCCCCGTATCTTTCTCCTTTTTATATTTTTTTATACCGTTGGAAAGCCGGTACACGAGCCGGGGGTGAATACGAGATACGAGGCTCGTGACCTCGCGCCGGCTTTATACCTCGTGGCGCTTTTTTGAAGCTTTATCCCCGCGTAAAATGGCCGGTCGAATAAATTCGCCGTTCAATGAATTCGGTGTTACGAGCACGTATAATAAATAGCCGTTCTCCGTCCTTGGGGATCGTCTGTTCTCCGTCGCGCATACGCGCCGCAACAATCTTCGAAATTTTGCGTGTATACGAGCGAAAGGGGAGGCGGACGCCTTATCTACGCGCAATTCATTCGAAAATACGAGGAGAGGAGACGGTCGTTACCTCGTAGAACGGTTCACGCTTTCATGGCTCGCGAAACGAGAGCCGCGAGATGTTTTTTCGCGACGAACGCGTGATTATAAGCGTGTTTCCCTAGCGAAGCTCGTCCGTGAGCCGCGACCACTTGCACGGCCACCTACGGACGCGTTTTCGAGACGAACACGTTTGCGCATCGACGCGAAGAGGGTTTGAAGAGGGGAGGGGATCGAGGACCGCGGTACTTTTGGTTAATGAAATTGAGGTCGAGTGTAATAGGGTGAATTTCAAGCTGGCTTTGATGTCGACGTAACCGGACCGGGCGACGACGCGACCCACCCCCCTCGGCCAACGAGACCGATGCAATATTAATTAATCGACCAAAGACAAACGTAAGCGCGGACGCGGCACGATTATTTTCAGTCTGGATGGTTACCGGTGTAATTAATTAAAAGGAGTCCGCGGGAACGCGAATTGTTTCCTTCCACTCTTTTTTCGACGCCCGAGGAAATCGAGCGTGCCAGCAGCCGGTCGACGATTAATCGCGTCTCTTCTTGCTTCCCCGCCATTCCGGAGCTTGTATCGTTACCGCGATACTTCCGCGAGCCTTTCCTCGCTGATCGTGGATAAATTTCCCTGCTTTTTTTGGGGAACGATGATCGCGTTACGTTTCTTGCTATCCATCGAACGAAAGACTCATAGATACGTTTAATTGCAACTGATTTAACGGCTCCCTTTAAATCAAGTACGTAACGAATACCGTGCGACAATTTCAACCCCCTTTCATCAAATTACTCTTTATTTGTAGGTTACAAAGGTGGCAGGTGCGAAACGAACTGCCGAGACTGAAGTGCCAGCTAGACGCGAGAAGCTGTAATTGTAATTAATTCCATCGAGACTGTAGAAGTTCTAGCCTGGGGGGATGCACGCACAACGCGGGGACGCGAGTGTTAGTTGATCACATATTTTAATAGAGCTTAACAAAGGCTCGACGAGGTTCCAGGCGACCGTTTGCATAGGTTACCTTATAAATATTAATGTTGCAGAAGCTGGAAAGTTTAACGAGACCTGCTTCGTTCTTTGTTGAGTTCTAAGCTGCTCTAATCTGAATGGCGATCGTAATTTCTAAGATAAATTAATTCTATCCCTTTAAGACGTTCGTGCGGAACTTTCGGTATACTCGAAGAAGCTGGGGAACGTGGATAAGGTTTCGCGAGGTTTTCTTCAATTTTGAATACTCTTTGCTTCAAAATCGCTGCACGCGATCTTACTTTCGCCTTGACGGAAAAGTAAGCAAAGTCATTTCGGATGGCAAAGGAACACGGATTACGCCAGCTGACAGCGCATTTTATGTCAAGCGAAGAGCAGAACACCGTTCCCAGTCACCTACCGTAATTTACATTTGAAATTGCCTCGCGAACGTCGCTTTAATTTTTAACAATACTTTCTCGCGGACTTTCATTAGCGAATTTCTGTTAAATTCAAAACTGCGTCGGCTCGCGTTAATTACGCATGATAATCATGGTTAATTCGTGCGGCGAAACGCAATGTGCCACTGGTGAATACGAAAACGATCGCCGAAGTTTACGATCTCATCGGGTATTGTTTCAAAAGAATTTCGAATTTTATTTGGCTGCAATAACCAATACTGCAAATATCTTATACAATTTCATATAATACAATGGGAAGATAGTTCTCAGTGGACAATATTTATCTTAGAATAATTACACATTAAAAATCTCAAATTGACAAATTCCTAAAGATGAATAATCCAGAGTTTCATTTTTCCTGGTTCAAGGATACGATAGCGTAACGTTAACAAACGTTGTCGCGCATCGAATCGAATTCGAGATCTGTAGGAGGGTCGGATCATTTCCGATTTCTGCAGGCGTTTCAAAGACGCTTCAAGTAGCGTTGCGAAATCGTCTTAAGTGTCCGATAAGCAGCTAGTTATTATCCGAGCCGGTTTGCACATCCGGTTGCTGAACCGTTGCAGCTGAGGGCCCGATTGCACAAATCCGGATTATCCTTCGCCTGTCTGGATAATGCTGAAAATCGTTCTCGGGCTGATGCCGTTCAGACGAAATTTATGCGCCCGTTTCTCGACCAGCCTTGACCGAGTCGGGGAACAATTGACGAGACCAACAGTCCTCCGTTACAGGAATTTCCTTCGGAATTCGAGCCAACCCCTGAAAACTAGAATTGGATCGAGTAACGCTATATTTATCAAATTATCGTGACGTAAAACACTTGATTCGTTCGAATTTATGGCTTAATCAGAAGTTAAATGGGAAGCGGGTAAATTTAGGACGCTTACGATTCACTTCGTCGCTGTTACATCCTTGGACCAATTTGTCAATTGCGGAGACTGATTTAGACCCTTGCAGTATTTGTACCGTGTTGGCTCGATACTTTGATTTTGAAAGTATATTTTATTTTCTGGAAAATCTGTGAAACGTATACGTGTTATGGGGGTGTTTGTATTTCATTCAAAAATGAATAGTTTACTTACTAAATTTTTATCGCGTTCGAAATCATTCGAAGTTCGACGAAATCAGTGTGTCGAAGTTCATCAGCGAGCAGTCGTAGGACGCCATGCTCCAGCACCATTTCCCAGGCGATTTTTTCCATTCCCCCATTGTGTTCCCGGGTCCTAATCCTTCGCCAAGGGGCGGGTATCTCGGACGATTTTCACTGTTGGAGGCGAAATGAAGACACCGATCCAAGCCGGTGGTATGGGTGTCGGTGCCTTAGATTACCGTGAAAAATGGTCCCTCGAAATTGCCTCGTGTCTCCTTAATGCTTCTCACGCTAATTACCCCCACGAAGGGGATTTTATTCTTTCATTGTTCTCACCATTTTACGCCACCGATTTTGTCCCGGCCAGATCTATCTCCGTTTCTGTCCGCGTCCGTCTCTCCCTCCCCTGGTTTCTTATGATTTCATTTCGGACGATATACTTTGAAAGAGTTCTCCGGATTCCTCTCCCGGAAACATCGCCGATTAACCGGTATTGTTTTAAATACACTTTAAGACACCGCGTAAAACGAACAAAAGGAGAATCTGGCCAAAGCGGCGAAGTAATTTCAAAGCAATGTCGAAAACGAGGAAACAAAAGATCTCATAAACATTCCTGCAGGAAGCATGTCGGCTGGAGATAAAGTAACCGGGAATTCGGTGGTAATACCGACGCTAAGTTATGGCTGCGACTACTTGTGCTTTTTCATTTTTTTTTCGCCCTTGTCCACGCGAGGGTTGGTTAATAGCGGACGCTGAATGGAGAACGTCGATCTTCCGGCAAATTGTTTCCGCATTTCGGAGGCTTCTTTGACCCATTAAGTGGACCAGGAACTTCTAATGGCAGTCCTGATATATTTGCCGTGCGTGGATATTGCCTGTGAAACAAGAAAGTTACAAATTAGGTACACCAATCTACGAACTGGTATCATTACTGTATAAAACTGAATTTTCATCTCTCTATTTGAATATATTATTGTACTACTATCCCACCCCATTGCTGCACGGGCGAACGATCCGAGAACGAGCAAAGCTCGTCGAGAATCGATTGCACCGTGTTAGGAAAAACTTTTCGCGGATTTGTCCCACAGTTCGCGAAGGACCCCTTCGCGTCTCGCTACAATGATTACACCCCACGGACGTTTGGCTCTTGAAGCTCTGCGAGCAGCAGGATCCATTCCACTTTCGCATGCACGCACAGCGGGTCTGCATTATTGCGGCTTATCCGGTATTACGCTTATGTGACGCCGGTAACATCGCAGCCTTAAGCGCACACGGTGTATCGAACACGGAATTACCCCATGAATTCTCCTCCCCCGTAGAAATTCTGCGCACAATGCTTTAGGCTCTCCCCACGAGCACGGTTGCCTTCGTGTATGCAAAGCAACCGGTTAATAAACATTTTTTTCCTGCTATCCTTCAGGACATTTTCCTTGCTCGCTGAATATTTGCTCCATACCGAACAGTCTCTACGAAGCTATCGTTGACCAGCCAATTGGAAACATTGGAAGCTTGAAAATGCTACGTTTGTTGTTGCTATATCATTCGTGGTAACTGTAGAATATTTTACATTTAAATCAGATTATCTCGCTGAAGCAGCTGAAAATTTGATCAGGTAGTATTTTTAATTTTAATAAAACCAAATATTTTCGCGATATGTTATATTCATTAGTCATAATTCCCAACATTTAATATTTCCAATTATGAAAGTGAGCAAAGTGTTAATAATGCAGGCGATAGATTTGTATGAAAATTTAAGCGTCATATATGGCGGCGGTCAAAGTGATTGTTATTTTATTCGATATTTGCCAGTGTTTATCGGGATAATTTTATCCGTTCAATAATATTTAGATTTATTAAATCTGCACGTTCGTAGTGCATCGTCTATGGATTATCGAAAAATCGCGTTAATTCAGGATCAACGAGCAATATTCGGTATTCAAAATTTACGTCGGTCTCGTTTCGAGGGCTCTCGAAGAGGCTCGTCGTTCCAACCGCACTCTCACTCTGATATTCCGCAGGCAGCTTCCATTACGGCATTCCAACATCGCTCGTAAGAGACACGCACGAAATTCATTCATTCATTCAGTCAGAGACACGTCGTCGATGAGTTCATTAGAACTGACAGGACGATCGAGGGAAACTCCTTGGAATCTTGAATATATTTCGTCCCTTACGGGGCTCTATCTCAGTCACGGCTGACCGTAACTTTCAACCCACGTAATTTCGTTCTATAATTTTTCAGTGACAAGGTCCCAAAGTCACAAGGTTCTAATTCTAATGTCACAAGGTTCCAAAATTCCAAAGTTTAACATTCCACAATTGGAAAATTTGTAAATGATGTTTTCAAGATTCCAAAGTCCCAAAGTTGAAAAATTTTGAAGCGTTCCAAGACTTAAAATTTGAAAATCGCTGAAAGGGGTGAAACGCGATCGACCGATCAAAGTCGAGCGGTTCGGGAAGCGTGTAAAGCGTAAACGCGATTACACAGTCGGTGCTCGTTAATCAGGAAAAATGTACGAGTTTAATTTCATATCGCGATCGGCATCGGTCGAGTCTGCATCCTGTTGGTTAACGACATAATCTCGTTAAATAACGACGTGATCCGGCTGCGAATTCCGCTCGAATTGGAGAACTAGCGAGTATTGCTGATTACGAGAACCTACTCCCGGGCATTCTAACGGCAATTCGTCCCTTCCCTCTGGATGTAACTCACCCTGGTAAATTCAGCCGTTGCCGCGTCCTCTCATCGTACCTCTGTTTCTTAGTCTCTGTCTCACGGCACTAATACAGGTGTCACAAACTCCGAGTTTAAGCTCCTTTCACATTGAACCGTGGCTGCGATCGAACGAGAGCTCAAACTGTTCTGCGAGTCGGTAAACAATTTTAGTACGATTCGTATCGGCTAAGTGACTCGAGATGATTGCACACTAAATTCTGCCTGTCTGTTCGTGATCGACAAGTTTTGTCAACGAGACTGATGCATTCGTTTCGAGAAGCTCTTCTCGAAAATGAATGGGTCATTTATCGCTCTGTCGACCACCTACTCAAATACCCCCAATGGAAAATTTTCAAACAGCAATTTGATCAATTTATTTAATACGAAGCAAATTAATTACGATTAGACTTTATCTAACTCATCAGACAATTATATACATTCGAAGACAATGATCGTTATACATTATTAATTTCAAGTGACAAACAATAATCCATTACTGCGACGTGTCATCGGTAATGGTAGATATTCTAAGAAATGGCCGATATCAACGTACCTCATTCGCGAAAAGGCGTCAACACTTATCTTTAATTAGTATTACGTGAATCAAGGAACGAAGCAAGGACCTTATCATTAGCCAGAGTTATTAATCGCCACGCCACAGTGTCGTGATATCGTAAAGGTCGAAACAATTGTCTTTCGACGCAACAAGTCGCGTCCGATAAGTCGCGACGAGAGGTGGAGTTTGCGAATCGAGCGGCAACCTATCCGCGTCGAATCTGCACGATATCCGTACACGTACTCCTCGATATCGTTTTCGGGCTGCGTAATTCGTATCCCCATCAATCATCGCTCATCGACATTTTTGATTCGCCCACCTTCGATATTTTACCGGAATTGATCGATACTTGGAATGAGTCTTCGTGACTAATATTTTCTACGCCGTATAATTTAATAGTATGATAGAAGTAATTTCTAAAGTATCACGTAATATATTAGAAATGAGAGCTGGGATTTTTTTGGAGAAAAAATTTTCAGGAAGGTGAATTTACTCGCTCATTAGCCGCGATGTAGAACAAGCATCGATGTACTTCAACAAGAGTTAAGAGCGTACAATTATTTGAAAAGGTAGTAAGATTGCGCATGTAAATCTTGTGTAAATCGCTGTGAAAATGGCTCGAGCGGAAGCCGAGGATCAGTACAACACCTTTAAAAGTAAAATTCTTGCATTAACAAGCGAGTTAACGTGAACGGTTCGTGGAGCCATACCGAGCGTTGAACACCATGAATACGAACAAAAAGATTCGATCAAGCAATATCTTCAGGCAAGCATTTAGCCCGATTGCACTCGTAAAAATTCCATAGCTCATCGCGACGACGCTCGTCGTCGCAATAATACGTAGGTACTACGTATATACCTTCGGACCCCGTAAACGGTGCCACTCGAGCGTCGCGCAAACAAAAAAAATAGAAGAGAAGAGTCGCAGTCACCCCTTGTTTCCACTCCGTCGACCCTCCAATCTCGGAAGAGGCAAAAAATAGAAACACAGAGAGGAGAAATGAGAACGACCGAGCTCGCCGGCCGTGCAGGCACGACGCGACGCGACGCCACAGTTTCATACGGGACCAACGATACTTTTCGCGTCCGAGAATAAAATGAGCTGTCGAAGGAAACGGTTCGATTATCTTTCTTCTATTGTTTTTCTAATACTGATGTTCGTATTGATCGCTACGAATTTATCAGCCAATGCCACTTACAGAATTATTCTGTAGTGTTTGGACGTAGTGTCATGTGATCGATACGAGCGGTAAAATAGTCTTAACACCTCTCATTTATAAAACAATAGATTTTCAAAGATTCGATCGGATGCGTACATTTTACTCTTGGTGAATCGATATTGAATGATTTAGATATCATCGAACAAGTAACACTGGACCTGGTTCGATATTCATATGCAAACTACAAAATGGTGCGAGCTAAACCGAACTTGTAAACACGGTTATCAATTCAGTTAATTCGAGCAAATTTACACTTGCAAATTGCACGAGAGTATAAACCCATCTGTAATTAATCGCGTGTGCATTGATCAAATTTTTAAAATCGATACTCCGTGAAAGGAGTTCTTGCGCGTACCAGAGTCTAATTTAGCCTGAAATTATAAATTGTTTTAATTTTGTACAGTAAGTCTGTAAAATAGTCTTATCGGTGAGACTTCGAGCAGCGACAAAACGTGCTCCACCTTTTTTCCTTCCTTTTTCCCTGAGAAAGTTTCCATGGCCGATTTCCTCTGACCCTTCTTTCCGTGATGGGATGAATTGCGCTGTTAGCACTCGACTTTTAAACCCGGTAAGCGGATCAGCCTGACTATAGCTACTTTTAAATGTCGCTTCTAACTCGACGATCTCGGCAACCACGACTACAAGCACGCCCGGTGACTGCGAGCGTCGCGCTGCGCCGCGACGCCTCACGGATTAACTCATTCGAGGGTTACGAGGCTACGATTATGTGCCACCTGCCACGATTGCGGACGCTCGAGCATTAGTCTGTAATTATACGTGGCTTCGCGTGAAACAGGTAGCATTATGTCGTCGCAAATGGGAGACGGAATATGTAGTTTCACAGTCGGGCTAATTGGGAGCCGTTATCGCTGCTTAAGACGACCGCCTAACCTGACGCCGCCGACCGTAGTTAAATTATTTTTACGAGCCGCGCGCAACTGTCCGGATTTTCTCTTTTTTTTTCGAATCCTCTTTTTCGCGCGCGAGAAAATTCGCGAGGTTTAATTACTGCATACAATTTCGGGTTAAAAATGCGAGCCGCGACGGTGGAACGCGAAAAGTTACGGACGAAGTTTACCTAGATTACTCTCGTGCATCATCGTCCACGAGTTTATGGCCGCGCACGATCATGTAGTTGCGGCTTGAAATGGTAAAAATTGTTGGACGTAAAAAAGTTTTCACAAGATAACGAGGAAAGATTGCGTCTGTCCTGATTCGACAAAAATGATGCCCCGAATCGCCAGTTAACTTCGGTTTTTACAATGCAAATCGCTTTTTTCCCGAGAAATAATTACTGCGATATTTATCAGAAACTTCGTGCCGCTGGATTTACGAAGGGGTTGTTAAAAATCAGACTAGCAATAATTTTCAGTCGAATGAAGTATTATTCGTTAATCTTTCGTCACGACTGTTCGTTACTTTTTAAACATGATAGAATCTGAACGGAGAAAGAATTCTACCTCGGGTTAAACCTTGAACTAACATTGCAAAGCACTTATCCTTGATAAGTATCGATGACCAATTTTTGAACATAGCACGTGCCCGATGATTCAATAATGTACATGGACGAGATTGCGAGGATAAGGGTGGAGGGGATTGCGCTCAATTAAAAAATCTTATTCGCCATTTTCCACGTATCTGATAATGATCAAAGTTCCACCAGTAATCTCCGACAGAGAACCCTGAGAAATTTTCCACGCGAGCGTACAATTTTTCGAGCGAGATAGCGCGTCGATAATTCGACATCCTGTAGAAAATTGGACGCGAGTCGAATCCGTTTCGACGAAAGCGTGGAAAAGAACGGCATCGTCCCGTAGTCGGCTGGTCCACACACAAGACGAGCGAGGAGATTTAATAATGTAGAGTAGCGGGCTAGACGTTGGGTACACATCGGGATCGGTACACACCGCTTTCGGGCGTCTTCAATATCTGAGCAGCTCAAGAACCGCATTGTCTAGGGCGACGGTCCAACCCCCTGCTTTATGATCCCCCTCCTCTGTCTCTGTCACTCTTTCACCCTCTCTTTCTGTCGTCAATGACGGGCATTATGCGACGGATAATGGTCCAACCGACCGCCATTCACTTCTCTGGTACACGTGCAAAGAAACCGTACTTTACAAACACCCCCTTCTAGATTGAATTATACCTCCCTCGGACCAGCTACCACCACCCTGACTTTCGGATCAAAAGAAAAGATGGAGATGAATGACGAGAAAGGAATGTGATTGTTCCGCTTGTAAATTCTTTTATCGATTATTGTTTGCGACGAAATCATCGCACGTGTGATTCCGAGAATGTTTCGTTATTACGTTATTCGTATATCGGAATTAACTTTGGGAGAACCTGCACGAGGGTGCTTCGTGCAAGATGGCGAGTGAGGGGGATAATTACAATGTAGACATTACAAACTTACGTTAGATGTTACATTAAATAATTATAGTGGAATTTTTAAAGTAAAATATAGTTTTAAATAGAATACGCGGGATGTTAGCGTAATATCAAGATCATTATTGGTTCCACGTAGTTCGATCCGAGTCAAAAGAGAACGATGTTCGATTGAAATGTAAATACCGATGGGAAAGCTTCCTTAAGGAAAGAAAGCAGAAGCGAAGCAAAAGATCTTGAACTTTTTTAATTTCTCCCCGTCCCCGAGTTTGAGCACGTTTTCACGAAGTTTTACGCTAGATGGACAGCTAATTTCTGCGCGTTGAACAGCAAGAAAAAAGGGCGTTCCAAAGGACGAAAGGAAGGAGGATCGAAAGAAGAGAGGAGGAAGGAAGGAAGGAAGGAAGGGACGCGTACAGGAACGAGGAAGCAAACGAACGCGTTCTCGTCGTCGTCGGCGACGTTTGGGCATCCAGGAGACGGTCTCTCAGTCGAGAGGGCGTCGACGAGAGGAGTCCTATTCCAATTCCAGCGAGTTAATTGGAATTGTTTGCCGCAGACACCGCGAGCCGCTTGCCTTAGCACAGTTCCGAACCCTATTTCTCCTTCAGCAGCTTCCCTTGTCGTCGGCCGGCTTCCTCTCTTCAACAGGACCCGACGACGCTCCACGCCACCAAACTCACACCGTCGCATCCCGACGCTCCGCGTCGCGTTCGTACGGCTCGTGACGTCGTCTTCAACGGAATTAATTCCTTCCGCGACGGCCTGTCTTAAATTTCCTTCAGAAATAAGCAGGGAAGCCTTGGATCGAGAGCTCGTCCCATGAATCTTGATCGGATGCAAGCAGTCGTTTTATACTCCATAAAAATTCTTCGTTTACGAATTTAAATACTGCTTTGGTTATATAAAAATCCCCAGATAGTACAATGTATACAAAATTCAAAGAGATTAGGGTTATATAGGACTTAAAAAATATATGAATATTGCAACAAATTCATCTCTCGCGTAATAAAACCCGACTGCATTCGAAGCCGGCCGAATGAATTTATGGTAAACAAGTAATGAGTATAAAGTTGCAGTGGAATCCGCAATTTATGCAATTCGGTTGCAATAAAAAGCTTACAATGGAAGTTTTCTTCGCGGTAAAAGAAAGTCTTGTTAAAAAGTAACGAGTCAGCCATCATTCGTTGATAAACATTTCCTTTGTATAGTTACGGTTTTTCACGTCTTTCTTAATGAAGCTTCCGAAGCAGGTTACCTTATTCCATCGAAACTTTTCTTTCCAAGATATTTCTCTTTGATGCAATATAATAAGCCCGTGTATTATGCAAAGCTATATAACGAGAAACATAAATTCGCTTCAGCGGGGCAAACTTGGTTGTCTAGAGAAGCATGAAAAGAGAAATTAACGTACACACGGTGCGTTACGTTTTGCGGAAAGCTTCGAGTTACGATACAGCCGGTGAATTTCCACGGATGCCTCGTTAAATCCGTATTCTACGTAATTTTTAACGCGGACACGCAGTAACAATTATCTCTTCGGTGAATTAATTTTATATCGATGAGCACTTAAATGTTATCGGCGTTACATTACTGATTTTTTATCGACCGTGTATATAAGAGGTAACGGAACGCGATCGAACAGTAACAGTAGCGCACGATCACTGAACCCGAAGAATCCAAGGAGGTCTAAAATAACAAGGTAAAACATTGCAAATAATTGAATACGCTCCCCTATTGAAACGTTCCGAATGAAAGTTTCGTACGCGGTCGAAGCCCGCTTCGCGTTTCAATGAACTGACGTTAGAATAATTGAATCGCTTTGTTAACGGGTTGCATTAGACGCGTGTCGAGCACGCAACGCTTTTGTTACGCTCGCAAAGTGCGTAAATGCACGTTTGATTTTGCTGGCGGCTCGATACAACGCGACATTCAATTTACGGGATAATACAGCACCGTTCTCGCCAACTGAATAATTCGATCTCGAAAGTATGTTCGATCGAACGCACACCGACACGCGGCTTTTCCAATCTCGATCGAACGTTTAATCCTTTGCTGGTGTCCATTTGATCGTGTCATATTTTACTCGATTATAACCACTTTTCTTAAACACTTTGTCTACTGCTACCTGTTATTAATATAATAATTAATATTATTTATATTCGTGTTTGGTTCTAAGGAAGTATTAGACCTTGTTACGTATTGGTATTTAGGGGTATTTATATTGGTATTTATCTAACGTATAAGAATTCAACGGGTAAAGGTCTAATACATAGGAATTTACTGTGTTGAAATTTTACATATAGGGATCAGGGTCCTAAAACCTAGAAATTTAATGTATAGAGATCCCTCTGATAAAAATCTATCGCGTAGAAATTGAACGCGTGGAGATTTAACGCGCAGGGATTCAACGCGTAGGGATTTACCGCGCAGGGATTCAACGCGTGGGGATTTACCGCGTTAAAATCTATCGCGTAGAAATTGAACGCGTGGAGATTTAACGCGCAGGGATTCAATGCGCAGGGATTTACCGCGTAGGGATTCAACGCGTGGGGATTTATCGCGTCAAAATCTATCGCGTGGCAACAACTTCGATTAATTTCTCTCACTAACAGTTCAATTCTCTTCCAGATGAAATTCACTCTCGCAATTTTTGCCGTTCTGGCCATTGCCGGCCCTCTGAGCGCTTACAAGCTACCAAGCACCGGCTCAGGTCAGTTGGCTAAAGACTTGCAAGACGTAGTGGACATGATACAATTCGACAAAGTATTCGACATCACGAGAGCGTACTTAGCTCAAGATAAGGAGGTGCAATTGATGGCAGCCCTCGTGGACTCTCAAGACTCGAAAAAATTAATACAATATGTTGAAAATGAGCCTGTTTTTAAGAAACTGGTGGCCTTCATGCAAGAAAACGGTCTGGACATCTATTATTTGATTAACAAGTACAACGAATTTATACAGATACCGCAGTTCAAACCTTCAGTAGCTCTCCAACGCGAAATCACAGGTGGAGTTGTCGGTTATGTGGAAGATATTGCTGCAATAACTCCGATGGACAAAATGATGCACGTAATAGAAGACAGGTTAAAAACTTCCAAACCGCTCTCCGAATTAGTTAAACTTGCCTCGACCCCTGAAGTTGTAAGTTTCGTCGAATCCCTCAGATCAAATGAATTCTTTTTAAACATAGAAAAGCAAGCGGACCAAAATGGTCTCGGTAGTCTTAACGTCGATCGTTATTATACTTATTTTGCGATGGTTATTCCCGCAGCTAGGTCCACTTTTTAATTAAGTAGAATAGAAGTACTGATGCTATGTCATGCTTGTATGAATATGTTATACAAAATTGTTAATAAATAATTACGTTGTTGCATTGAAATCGTTTGTTGACATTAACCTCTCTCCTTTATTTCTTGGAATGAATAATCTTTACGAAAATTAATTTTTCTACAGTTACAATAAAAATTATGTATCAATTTTTTAAATTTAATTCTTCTAAAGACGAAGTCATAAACGATCCTCTTTCTGCTTCCATATGTACTTACTGCAACCAAAGTTTTCGTTTTACCTTGCATTGTGTGCGACATATCTCGATATCATTTGACAACAATCTCTGCACTTGAAACTGTTATTTACTTTTTTCCTAATTAAATAAATACTGCTACTTCATACAAACGTAGATATGAAATGATTAACCCAGTAAGAATGTGTTATGTTAAAAAAATTGATACCTTGTCGTTTACGCTATTCTACTTACAATACAAAAATGAAGTACAATCGAAGTAATTTTTCATGGAGGAATTTAATTGATAATTTTATTGTAAGAGGCTGAAAATGGGAATATAAGATTGAAACATCGTTTCGTATATGTCGTGGTTATCGAAGTGTTAATGGGTGACGAATTCGTGACTAATTTTTAAACCTGCAAAAGCAAAGTCTGTGTGAAGTATTCGTGTAGTTCGCTAAACAGCTCGATGGCGAACGTGATTTCCAAGCCGCTCTCTTTAGCCCAAAAATAATGATGATGCAGCACGTCGTTGTTCTCGACAGCGTTGCAGAACTCCGCGAAATCCTTGGATTTGAGTATCTGCAAAAATCTGCGAAAACTTCGGGAGTATTTCACTTTTTGTAAGAGAAACTCGTGGAGTTCGTCCAACGGTATACTCTTCAAGATATTGTTGATCATCACGGTCAAGCCGCCTTTCGCGATGCCGGGGTCGTTCCTGACGAACCTGGGCGTCGTCTTCCAGAAACTTCGGACTTTTTCGTGCCAGGAATCGACGTCCAGGCCGTCTTCGCGTAAAGAGAGAATCAACTTGTTAAATTGAGGCATTCGCTGAAACTCCCGCACGATGAATCTCTTCTGATCGTTCACGAAGCTCGCCGTGTCCCCGATCTGAGCATCGTACTTCATATATTTCTCGATGATCTCCTTCACCTCGTTAAACGGCACGAACGCTAGGATATCTTTGAAATCTTCCTCGAGAGAGCTGTCGTCGTTCAAAGATGGCGAGTTCAATGGATCGTTCGATCGGAATCCGATTTTGTAGGCTAGAAATCCGATAAGAGCGACGGAAGCGGTGGCCATCACGCTCGCGATCATGATGTGTGGATTCATTTTCGTCGATTTAGAGCGTTGCTGTACTAGTGCGAAACCATCGTATGATTTTTAGCAGAAACCGGGAATTATTCTTGTACTTGGAATTCAATGTTTGCAATTTGGTTTGTTGCTTTTTAATTGCTGTAAATTAAATAAGTTCAATCGAGTACACTATTTCGTTAACGTTAACAAATTGTACGTTCAATAGTGTTAACAAAATACCGATGAAACGTTTATCAATGATTTGGTTAATAAAAACTTACTAATGGTGTTTCCTTTAAGATACGTGAAAGAGGGAACTAAGTTTCTTGTCCATCATATGCTTAACGTTTTATGTTTCCTTAAATGAATCCATGAAACAGGTTAGGTGAGAACACACATTTTTTGCCAGGATATCAGGCAGTATAGTAATGTGTACGAATAATGCGGAACAGTTGCAAAATAGATTTAAAAGTATGTAAGTCAGGAGGATTTGATGTCTTACTATGTATGCTTCATGTCATTTTTTGATTTCTGGGAATGGCATGAAGTGAACGTAATAATCAATGATACATTAACATGGATGATTCACTATGTTCATACACCGCTCGTAACGTAGATACATATTTTGATTGGACCGATTACATATCGTGAATACAATTGTATAGTGTTAGATGTGACAGGTGTTTATCGTTTCCATAATTCAACGTTTCCGGTAGGGTCATTTGATTTCTGCGAATTTTTTGATAATACTGAAGGTAGAAAACGACGTAGAAGAAAGACAATATTTTGACGTATAGTTTGATAGATTACTGTCACATGTCAAATGACACGTTTCAGGTAATATTACGTGATTGATAAGGATTACTATGTCTCGTAAAAGATAAGAATGTATACAGTATTACGTTTTTTATAGTTGATCTTTTTAGTCATCGATAGTTTGATAAGTAGATTGTCCATCGTAAAAAGTACTTACAGTTTGAAATTAATTTAATTAATTAAAAAATGACGAAGCGAGAGGAAATTTTACTAAAATCACTTTGACAACACATTCTTCTATTCTGATACTGAAAATGGTAACGAAGTTATTTTATTATTTATATGTGGAATATTTAAGGTCCGTATTAAGCCGCTATTGTCGAGGCTACAATAACAGCATTAATTAGGAACGAATTTATGTCGGTTTACATGGGATTCGGTGCAAACCGGGTTGTTAAAAACGCCATGGAAATTTCAATTACTGCTCGAATCTAGATGCAAATAAAGTTCTAATTATACAGCGAGGAAGTAAATGGAAACGTGCTCGTGTATACGACACAGCAAATCGAAACACTCGTCAACCTGATAGCTGTTTTCGATACCGATAACAACAATATTGAAAGCATTGTAACGAATAATTCCGTGGTGCCCTCTATATACGGCTACCCGAATTAATACATTATCATTAAAAGAATTTACGAATTTCGTTTGACAAATAATGTAAACGTCGCGTCTGCATAATGTCCCTCCATTCAACCGTGCTGATACACAGATTGAATATAAATTTAACGTTTCGTGCTGAACTAAATTGAATTTAACGCCCCTCTCGCCCGTTTAATTATTGTTTCCAGTCGTTTGTCAATCTTCTTTAATGTTAGAAAAACAAAAATCAAACTCCGACATTAGCAATTTATGTGCATGTAAAATTTACATATGTCCACATATGGGTTTGCATTGAATTTAAAAAGAATATAATTACTAGACACGTAGTGATAGTAGTATCCAGAAGTTTAAGACACGTGTATCTCGAGATAACATACATTTCATTTTTACGGTATAGATGTCACAACACAGCAATTACATTGTACAGCACTTTTGATACTTAAGTGTAGGTATAGTAGGAAATCAATTATTTTCACAGCTGCGAAGATTACATCGATAAATCGATAAGAATGTTTTCCATCGATTCTGGTAATATCATTTGTTCGTTTTTTGATAACCAACTAACCGACAGTCAATATATCGACGTTAAATTGATTAGAAGTTCAACGAATACCTGTTGAAAACACGACTTCGAAAAAGTAATATAATTTCTTTCATTCCTGACACTCGCTAAAATTAGGTAAATATGCGACATAAAATTGCAAGGAAAATGAAACTAAAAAAACATAAAATGAAATTTAAGCTACGCTCCGTAATCCATTGCCCGAAGGTTAAAAGTATGATATAGGGTTTCCTAACTTTCTTTATCACTTTCTTTAGACTTTCATTATGGCTCGTTAAAACTTGTAATCGCAAGGAGTTGATTTTTGCTCGTTACAATCAGGGCTAATCACACTTTCTCCAATTAAGGAAACTTTACCCATCCTTCAATTTCTGCTGTATACTTAGTGTACATCAGAATATTCCTATCTAGCACTATTTCGCTGTAATAGAAAAATGAAATAACCACAAATAAAACGGTAACAAACGGTTAAACCCTTTGGAAGGTACTATATCTCTCAGAGACAGAAAATCGTTGCAAATCTACACAGTTATTCGAAGGCTGATCGATTTCACCCCCGCAAACGGGCGGTTCGTTAACGCGCCGGAAGTTTCGCTGATCAAACGAGAAAGCAAAAGAGCACCGCGTGTGGAAAATGGGCTGCAACGAGGACGGCCATTCGATAAATAAAAGAGCATCGTGTTCGAGCATGTGGCGCTAACTTTTAAAAGGGAACCGGGCTGTCTTAACCGTAGCGTTCTCAGATGCGGGGATGCTTGCGTCTTCGCAAGGCGGAGTAACAAGGGGAAGAAACGAGCAGTTGCACGCTGCTTCTCTAATTAAAATTGTTACAATTTAATAAGCCTCGGTACTCGCTATTGGCGCGTCGTAATGGAAAGTCATAAGAAACGTGCATCCGCTCGAGTATGAAGCTGATGAGATCGAGCGAGAAATATTCAAAGCGAAAGATGGTGGAATAAAGGAAATAGGGAAGAAACATCTTTGAGGAGAAGGCATGAGAGTCTGGAATTTTAGAAATTTTCTTGGGTATCTTTAGAGACTTTGAGTCTTTGGAATATTGGAAGGTTTTAAATTTAGGCACTTTAGAAACTGGAATTTTTTAATTTTAGGATCTTGGGTATCTTCAGATACTTTGGGTTTTTGGAAAATTGAAATGTTTGAAGTTTAGTCACTTTGGAAACTGGAATTTTAGAATGTTTGGATCTTGGGTATCTTCAGATACTTGGGGTCTTTACAAAATTGAAATGTTTGAAGTTTAGTCTCTTTAGAAACTGGAATTTTAGAATTTAAGGATCTTGGGTATCTTCAGATACTTTGGGTCTTTGCAAAATTGAAATGTTTGAAGTTTAGTCACTTTAGAAATTGGAATTTTAGAATTTTTGGATCTTGGGTATCTTCAAATACTTGGGGTCTTTGCAAAATTGAAATGTTTGAAGTTTAGTCACTTTGGAAATTGAAATTAAAAAATTTTGGAATCTTAGCTATCTTTAGAGACTTTGGGTGTTTAGAATATTAGGACGTTTGAAGTTAGGGACTTTAGAAACTGGAATCTTGGGACCTTACTCTTTATAACCTTGGTAGTATCATATTGTATTTTATTTTCTAATAAGAGAGGGCGCTTGAGAGGGACTCCTCTCATTTTGCCCAAACCTTGATAGTGAAATTTGAAGGTTAGGTTACTTCGGAACTTCGGGACTTCGTTCTTAGGACCTTGAGGATTTGGAACCTTGTAACTAAGGCTTTGTAACGTTGAAGACTTCGAAACTTTATGAAACCTTGAGATCTTGAAACTTCGGGATGTAACTTTGGGACTGTAGAGTTCTTTATAAACAAATCGACATGAAATATATTGAAAGGAAAAGTTTATTTAAAACATTACACATTGAATGAGGGAGTCGTTACAAAATTCCGTAAATCGATATTCAGTTTAGAATCCGCTTGGGCGGGGGAGCTTGATGCCGATTTCTTCGAAGATTTTTCTGGCGATGTCAAGGTCCAAACCGTTTTCCATAGCCTTCTTTCTCATTTCTAGGAAGATGGGTTCTTTGTAGATGAGGTCAACGATCTCCTGGAATTCCTGGGAGTCGAGTTTCTCGACGAAGCTCTTGAAGGCTGGGGAGGTTTGCATCTTTTCTTTGTACAGAGCCCTGAATTTGTCGAAGGGGAGTGCGGCGATCACATCGTCGACCATACCCTTGACACCACCGCGGTTAGCGTAGGCGCGGAAGCCGGTTGGTGGAACGAAGTCCTCCATGCCGAAGAGTTTGTGCACTTTTTGGAGAAGGCCATAGATGTCCAGACCAGCGTCGTGAAGGTAGATGATCAGATTCTGGTAAGCTTTCAAGGCTTCGACCTTGCGGACCAGAACGTGGAATTCTTCGCTGCGCATGTACTTAAGGGCTTCAACAACCTGGTCGTCATCCAAGTATCCGGAGATGATGGTGATGATCTTGTCCATGTCGATCAAGTCGATGAAGTCGTGGATGTCCTTGGACAGTTCGTTCCCGGCGTAGGGAACATGGTGGCAGTTGACGGTTGCGAAGGCAACCACGGCGGAGAGTGCTACCAGGGCGAATTTCATCTGCGAATCATCGATCAGAGTTTAGTTTAGATCGACTTAGTGCAACGTTTATGTTGCTACCTTCATACAATCAAATTGTTACACGTTACATAGTAACGTTGTGTTGCCACATATTTACATGTTGCGAAGGAAACATTGAAAATTTATGAATTTGAGAATTTGAAAGTTTGCGAAAGTACACATTTCTAGGATATGTCTTAGCACGTTGTTAAAGTTCAGAGAAATTTTGCAATTAATAATTTTGAAGAATAGTAAGGAATGTAAAGTTGCTTACCTTGTTTGCTGTAGGAGATTGAAGCTGCTACTGATTGAACTCTGTTTCTGTTGCTTTATTTATACCCCGAAAAACCGCGGATATTGACAGTAAATCGGCTGAGGGGGATGATAAGATTGCGCGTGGACACCTGGTTCTGAACACCTGTGGATATTAATCAGCGTTGTGTTGTTAGAAACGATAATCAATGCTTTTGAAATTCTGGAATATCTAATGCGAATAATTTGTAATTATGTCTTTATCAAGATGATCATGGCGAATCGGCAATTCTTTTTAGATGCATTAATTAAATTATAAATTTATTTGATAATGAGTGCTCATTGCGGAAATTTCTAAAGTGGTCGTTAAAAATTTTGATGCATTGTCGCGGAATGTTCTACATTTTCACAGTTAATAATTATTAACTGTGAAACGCAAGTACGGTGTTCTGATTTAAATCGTTATAGTTCTCGATTGTCTTTTTCAGTAGAAATATTTTTTGTTCGAAACAAACGGGAATTTATATTTAACGTTCATGATTGAGACAATGCAATTTCGAACAAAAGCTAATTTGTATTTGTGATATGTGAAGCATAGCAGTGATCATTAAATGTTATATGAAATATATGAAATATTCATAAGATGAAAAAAGGCAGAACGAACCCTCAACGAATACCTCAACTTGATTGCTTGCAACATTGTAAATTGATAACTAGTGTTTTTTATTTTGCATTATCGAACAGAAAGGTAAAACATCGCCGATTAGTTGTATATTTTTTAACTGTATCATTGATTATGTTCAATACCTTAATCTCTTTTAATATGAAGTGAATTAGTCGTGTTTGATTATAGATATTGAAATATCTTCAATACATAATAGTTTAAGATAGTAAAAATTATACTGAATTTAAAGGCAGTAAAATGACATTATATAATATTATGATGTAAGATGCTTTTTTTGTTAATTGTTTTTTATGTACTTAATGGCATGTTTACAAATACATTCATACATTATGTAGTCATTATGTTTTTATCTGTATTGTTTCTCTTCAATGAGTACATATCAAAGGTGACAAAAACTCAAGATATTAATCATCAGTTTAATCTACTAGATTAGAATAATAATAAACAGCAGATTTCCTAATAATTTTATCGAGCCTACTGTAAATAGCAGCAATTCGATTTTAATTATAGAACAGTAGTTCTTTCAATGTCATAGAAGGTGAATTGTTATTTTATATATATATATATATATAAATTATTATATATATTAATTATATATATATATATATATATATATATATATATATATATATATATATAATATATATATTCTTTCTGTTGTCTTTCAAAGTTCATAGATCACATTAGGAAAAATTTGAATTGGTAAATTATAATTTGTTACATAAAACTTTATTCTCTGCTAGACTTTCACCCTTCACTTCTATATATTAAGATTTATATCTTTGGAATGTTTTCAATAGAGTGCATGTAAATAATAATTTGCAATGTTATTAATTTATTTCTTAAAGGTTTTACTTTGATAATAAATAACTTTAATGCATGCATTTATTATAAGGACTGCGAGACAGAACAAAAGAAAATAAAACAATACATAATATCTAGTGTACATATTTACATTGCAGGTGTCACTTAGATATACAAAGATAAAGTAGATTGTTTCGATACATATAATTAATTATTACATTTACCCTCTGACATGGAATCATAATTAATGTTAGGAACTACTCCTCAAAGATAGAAACCTTAAGATATAATATAAAATACATAAACGTGTCTCAATTGTTTTATAGTATTGTCTTATCTACTGCTAAAATATTGTTTAATAATTGTTTAATAATTTAATAATTTACTATAATTGAAAAGACAATAAATACCAATTGGTGCAACTTAGTAATCATTTAATAATTTTTTAAACATTGTTTCCAAGTTGTACAAGTTGCAATATGAAAGTGCATAACAAAGTATAATATTTCTATTAACGAAACGAAAGTGAAGGTTAAAAAAGTATTAAACCATGTGTTTTAATTTGACTTATTTATTTTGTACGACTTATACAATTCTATTACTATCAGTGAAATGGTAGAGGTTCGAAGATGGTAGACCTGGTGCTATAATTAAACTTGTTTATTGCATACAATTCACTCGGAACTAATCAATAACATTGCTATCAGTGAAATGAAATTAAAGTTTAAAAAAGTTGATGAACCAATTTGACTTATTGCATAGAATTTCAATTAGATATTCAAATTTCAATACAACCAATTCTATTACAATCAGTGAAATGAGGGTAGTGATCAGAAGATGGTGCCGCAATTTGACTTAATAATCGCAATCTATAATACTATTATCTATGAAATGTAGGTATGGATATAGAGGGTAAAACATAGCAAAAAGAATTATCTAAATAACATATTTATTTCATAAAATTCTATCGAAACAACTCAAAACAATCAGCAAGATACACATATGTCCCTTCATGGTCTGCAGTTAATTTTGACGCCCAATCCGCTCTCGATTACAACGATCACACCTTCAACGTTTACTTGGGCTTTCTTGGCTTTGTGCAACAGGTCTTTGAAGGTTGCGTTAGCGCACAGTTTATCGGCAACATTCTGGAATTCGGGCGACTTTAATTTGGCGACGAAATCGGCCCACACTTTGGACGAGGCCATCTTCTGTTGGTGCAGCGCCTTGACCTTCTCCATGGGTATGAGAGCCTCGATCTCGTCGAGCATTCCGCGGATTCCACCGGCGGCTCTCAACATTTCAGTGTTGGTTGGTGTCAATTGTTTCAGACCCAGGTACTTGTTCACCTTGTTCACCAAGTAGTAGATATCAAGACCAGCGCTTTGCATGTAGTTCATCAGGCTCTGGACCTCGGGCATGGCCTCGATCTCGCTGACCAGCTGGACGAAGATCGGGGTGTGCACGTAGCTGACCAGATTCTGGACTTCCTTGTCGTTGGCGACGTAATCGAAGAGAATCGTAACGATTTTGTCCGTTGGGATGAGGTTGACGAAATCTTGGACGTCGTCAGCCAGGGCACCGGATCCGGTGCGGGGCACGTTGTAAGCCTGCATGGGGCTGACACAAGCCATAACGGCTACGAGGGCGAGAGCGAATTTCATCTGCGAATAGAAAAGACGAATAAAGATTTCGTAGAAAATCCGATCGGTAATTTATTATCTACCATAAGTTCTACTTGTGAGATTAAATATTTATTAGAAGCTACGATCAAAGAGTTAGAAACTAGTTTGAAAAATAATGAGTTGAATTGTACAGAAAAAATATTTGAACTGTTGGATCAAGATTCAACCTCAACTGTAGTTATATTATTAACCAATAATTTAAATAAGCCACAATTATTTTATGAGAGAAATGTCTTCTTTGTTCTACTCACCATGTTGCTTTTGCTAGTGGAGATCACTGAATGCGTGCCACTGAACCGTGCCGGACCCTTTAAATACTCATTTTTTTACATAAGTCACTGATAAGATTCGATCTCGATCAACATGCAAATAACACGATGGAGAACGAAATTATTCGATAACGATTTTCGGTAAGCTGAAGCTTAATGGTTGTTAAAGATTATAAACACTGATATTCTCATCTAAATACCTCGCGCGACCTGTTTTGGCGATGATTTAATCAAATATTGTCTCCCTTTTCTTTGGCATAAGTAATAAACATATTACATTAGCGGAGAAGAAACGTATTCCATTTATTTTGCAATCCTGTATGTAGAGATTCCTATTTTTCTACATTTCTGGATCTCTGTATTCATAAATTCCCATATTGGTATTTCCCTGTGGTTCCAGGTACCTGTACGCCTAGATCTCTACGTTCCAGATACCTTGCTACATAAGATATTTATATTTTGAGAGTCTGTACTCTTGTAGATCTCTGTATCTTTATATTTTCATGTGTACAGATCTCTACATTTTTGAATTTATATAATTCTGTATATCTGTATCCCTAATTTTCATAAACTAATCGCGATAACTCGCTACCAACATCGATAAAGACTTCTCGATTTTTCTATTCCTATCAACTTTCCTGCTGCGTGTACAGTAGTTTATCGTCTAATTCCTTTATCAAAATAGACAATCCCTCTGTCAATCATCCAGCGTTTTAATTACAACGTAAGTTTCCTATACACGATAATAACATAGTATCTGAGCAGATAGCGCAAGGTACTTGACGGTAATGGGTCTGAAAGGCATCGTAATTGTTCTTCGAAGGGACAACAATTGCTTCTTCGGCGTTCAGCTTGTTCAAAATTGTTTTCCGCCGGTAGCCAGGCAAACTTTTGCTCGATATTATGGCGGCACATGGTGGTAACAGCTCGCCTTTTGGGCTCGTCGTTGTCGGCGTAACGACCTTGAGGATTTTCCCGACGAAACAAGAAGCAACTAGGAAAATGTGTTCGCAGTTAAGGGTCAACTCGTCTCTGATTAGAGGAAACTTTCTACAGACGGGCAGCAAGTTGTTTCGAACGATAAGATTGAGTAGATCTATCTTGATTATTTGCTTACATGTTGCCGAAATCGTAGTGGTCAGATAACGGATCTATTTGAATGCGTTATTTGATCAACCTCGATGATAAGCGATAAAATTCAAGGCGATTCTTAATCGTAGATAATCATCGATATTCAATCCGAATTTAAAAAATTTGAACTCTCCGGTTTTCTGTGCTCTATAATAAACGTTTATTTTCAGAGATCCACAATGTAGAAATTAACACGGTAAAAACTTTCTGGATTACCCGAAATATTCAATTTGGAGCAACAAGATAACGGGTTTGTTCTAACGGATGTAATTTATCCGAAAAAGGATCAAACGCGACAATTGGAAATCCCTTTGGTTTGATGGAGGAAAAAGGAGGTCGGAAAAATCGGGTCGACGAAGAAGGTTGAAGGGACAAAATGTCCGTGGCTGTTCTTTCAGCGTTTAGGGAGAAGATGTAGCTGGCTTTCAGGAGAATCGAAAACGAAGAAGGAGTCGAGGACGATTCCGTGGGATCGATGAAGGGAACAGGACGGAAAAGGTGACCGTAACAAATCCTCGGCGAGTAATCGAGGTCGTGCCTCGGCTAGGTTTTACTCCGGAACACTTAACTCTATTGCGATTGGATTCTCCGGCTGTTCCTTTTTTCACGGGATCCGTTGTCCACGTGGCGGGATAAGTGGCTGAATCCTTGCTTGCGAAAATTTGATTGGCAACAATACGACGAAGGAGAAATGAACTTTGATTCGACGAGAACGAGGGTCATTTCGAGTTTAGCATAATACTATTAATTCGGGATTTTTGATCGATAGGATTTGTTTGTCGTTTTGACAAATTTAATTTCTTCTGTTTACTTGTTTACTGAAAGTATTCTTCAAAGACAGATATTTGTGTTCCATAGGTCAATCGTGCGAGGTGAGAACTTGATAATATATCGAACCGTGTGTCATTTTGACTTGATACGATAATGAATACCTGTTACAGGAATATCTGTAACCTAGACGAATTTAGACATCTCGTTCTATATGTGCACATAATCTGCATTTAATCGATCACGCTGACAGCATAATCCCATTAAAAATATGTCATGACAATATCGATATTTTACTGACATTAATAAATTCATGTATTCGCGAGTCTGTTTTTGATTCATGAAGATTTATTTGTTGTATTACATAAATGTTGTTTTACGAATAATCCGCGAAACGTATCAAAATGTTAATTTTAATATTAAGGGATCAAAATTTTCAACGCGCCCTTCTGTCAAGTCAATCAACGATTATAGAGATCGATAATAATTTTGCGAGCTCCTCGATCCACTCTGAAACAGGTTCCCGAGGGTCAGGATGACTTGCAGCAAGATTTCTCGGCCGATACAACGGCTCGCGTTAACTCGAGCGAACACGAAAGAGACGAGCATGGGTAAACGCAAAGCGGGGTTAGCAACCCCGAGAGAGTAAAAGAGAGAGAGAGGCAGAGTGCAGGGGCTCGCTTGTATTTCAATGTCGGGACATCCGGTTGGGCCGACGAGTGATGTGGTCTGCTACCCTCGTGCATCCGGCCGTCACCAAACAGCACGGCCCGTGCACTCGTTCGCGTTCTGTGTTTGCTCGGCTCCAACTTTCCACGACGCCATGCTGCACGAGGACTCTGACTGTCATCGAGCGACCGACTGCCTAATGCACCATTCCTCTGCTCCACACTCTCTATAAACCGCATCCTTTTACCTTTGACTGGTTGCGACCCTCGCATTTTCGTCCTTTCGAATTGATGGAACACCCCGATCAGCGACATGAAAATGATATTAAGTTACTCGAAACATTCTTTCAGCTACTCTTTGTCGCATAGAAATCATCTATTATTTCTCACAACACTTTTTGCAGAGCATCTTTCTACAACCGGCATGGTATCCATGATCGTGCAAAGAAGCTTTCTGAGGTGATGAAATGTGATTACATAAACCGTGTTGATTGCAAAGATCTCGAATCGATATTTCAATCGAGCCTTCCGTATCTGGCGATCTGCAACCGAGATACAAAACGTTAAAAAACAATTTTGCCGAATTGACGTTGTATCGTGTGAAAACGCAGCTCGATAACATCTAGATTATTGATGCGTTCGTCTTTGCACGGTACGCGTGAGCATGTACGTTCGGTCCCCGATAACGAGCAAACTTTTGGCCCCCGGCCACTCGAGCAAAGTAATTATGCTCGTATTCCTCGTCGAGTTACATTAATTAACGACGACTGCGAGACCGACGGAAGCTGCAGCTCGCTGTGAGGCCCTTAGCTGGGCGCTGATCACCGGAAACGCAAGGTAAACGATGGAAGGCTAATTTATATTGTCTCGTGTCTTGTCCGGTGTTTGAGACGTAACAGATTTGCAGTAACGTTCCTACTTATTTTTGCAGTTTCGAAAGGAAACTGTGGAGTCCCATACGGCGCTGCAGAGGAAAGTACGAGGTACTTATAGGAGTACAGTATAAGAAATTTCAGTATGTAAGTTTAGACTACGTTTCAAAATTTGAAGATTCCCGAATTTAAATATTTTAAGGTTAAGATATTTGTAGGTAAATTGTTGAATCCCGAATGCGAAGATTTACGTATTTCGTTTGAAAGCTTCGTGGGACGCATCAAAGGTAATGTATCGGTTTCGGTACACCATCTCGAAGGTAATAAAGCGTAAACGTGGAACGCGAGCTTTTCCGAACTTAACGCGACGTCTGGCGCGGTCTGACGTAACATATATAACAGGTGCAACGTTCTTTCGACGAGACGGTCGACAGGATCCCTTGGGTCAGCAACGAAATCACATTTTACCTCGATACAGCCGGTTCTACGGGAGCAATTTTCTCGAGAGCAAACAAGCCGACCTTCTCGCATGCATTAAAGTTTGAACGGGCTAGCAAGAAGCCGGTGCACGTTGCTTCCTGTATACGACGGCCGAAAGTCCTTCGGCTTCTTTGACGACGAAATGAAATTTCGATCGATACAACGCCAGCCACCTGCTTCGCACCCCGATCCTTCGATACGCGCTTTCTTCTCGCCGTCACAATTCGGATACCGTTGTTTCTCGCTTTTCGCTTCTTTACATTTCGTTTCCGTTGCGATCGCTTTGTGCCGAGAAATGTCGCGTTCTTTTCACCTGCTGTTTGAAACATGGATGCAGAGAGGATGCTGCTGGGATAAGTCACCTAATCTTCATTCTTAATGCAGAGTGTGAAATGGAAAGTTCAAATTGAAAAATGAAATGAATGTATATTAAGAACGCAAACATACATAGCTCAGTACAGTATCAATAATATTTGAAAATTTGTTTTTGCAGATCGAATACAGACAAGCAAATAAAGAAATTAGCACTGTTCCGTTTGGTAGTACGCATTCCCCAATTAAACGTCGACGAAGGTGCACTATAATTTTCATTCGAGCGAGTCTCGTATATCTTTGCAGTAACCCCAGGAGGTTCTGACCAGTCCTTTTGCGCGAGCATTGTTTCGGGCAGCGCAGTTTATCTGCATGGAACCACATGTTATTGTTGTGTACTTTGCCAGTGCTCATTCGTATCTCGTGATATAATAACTAGTTGCGACAATGCTTTAATCCAAGGACTGGTCCACGGCACAAAAGGTGTGAGCCACGGAAGTAAGCTGATTAGGAAACAACCCCCTTGTTCTCGCATCCAGAACCTCCCCTCGAGGCTTGCGACCTTCTCTCCTAATTTACCTTTCTCCCCTCTTCGTCCTCCCATCCTCTTCCACCCTGTTTACCTCTACTCCCTCGATTTATCTTCTTCAATTTTCCGTCGATTTATCGCTTCTGTTTTTCACCCCGCCGCATTACTACGCTTGTATCTATTGGTCAGAAAATAATTTACAGCAAAACAATATATTTACTATGTCGTATTTTTTATGTATTGTGGATGCTATGTGTCGTATTCTATGTGTTGTATTTTTACGCACGATCCAGTTACATGTTGTGTACCTGTTTACTTTTATTAGATGTCTAAAGCAGTAACAGTAAAAGGTAAGTGTACTTCCGCTGTAGGATTATGTGTCCCCTGTCCGTTCCGAAGACAGATTGCAATCCCAATCGATATCGATGAACAGCTATCTTGTTTCCTTCACCTTCTGGACGCAAACACTTTACTTTTACACTCTTCTCCAGAACTCGGCCAAAACATGTTTTCGGTTTCTCGCAAAACTCGCTGAAGCAGCCGTCGGTTCTGTACTTTCTAACGATGACACTTTTTACAGTTTTCTAGCTCACTATGGTAGCGATATTGGAAGTCCGAGCGAACGGAACCGGTACATTCACCAACTACTTTTCAACTCTTGTTCGATCTAACGGTTCTTTAACGTTGTATACATTGTACGATTGTTCTGTAATGCTACATTATATTTTTATCGATACGTATAAATCTTGTTCTTTGTTTCACGAATTTATTTGACGAAGATTGAATTCGAAAAAATATTTCATTATGTTATTAAATGCTTACAATTAAATCATATACAGATTGCGGTAATGTTCGAGCACGCGCCCAATCAGGAAAGTCGTAATATCGGCTGATGTGTATATTACGATATCGGAGCTGATAACTTTGAAAGTTATCGACTACACTCGAACCGCGAGGTTTATTTTGTATACCGATAATCATCGGATCTCGAAAGTCGATCAAGAAATGTTCACAGAATTCTTTTGATAAAAGAAACTTTCTGTTTAGAAAGAAATAAAGGATTTATCCATTTGTCAATAATTTTCTCTTGTTTTTGTTAATTATACGAAGTAAAACTGCGCGGCGAAAATTCTCATTTCTCTCGCTTCTCCGTTGTTTATTCCACGTTCACGGAGAACATGACTCACAAGCCTCGAGCTGTTTACGATTCCCCATGGACCAACACATGGACGTAACGTAGAAACCCTCTGAGGAAGCAGTTATCTTCGATAAGCGAGCACGCCGTGCACGCTCCAGTTCCGCTCGCCAGCGAGCTACGCGCGCGCGTGTGCTCCCTCTTGTCCAGGATGCTAAGATTTTAATCTCTCGTTTTACGTGCGAAAAGCTGCGCTAATCTTCCTCTGAAATTTACGCGGCGCGCGCGAACCGCCTTTTAAATCCGCTGCCCACCGGAAATGTCGACACGTGATAAGTATGGACAATGATCCTTCCTGCAGTTTCTCTCCTCGTATCCGCTAAATGAAGAAATTCGCGAAGAAAGTACATAATTAAGTCTGGAAGAAAATTCCTTAAACTTACTTTTGCTTTATTGCGATTTTCTTTTATTTCCTTTTCTAATTGTGAGAGGAATTAATAGGGGAGATCAAATTTGATCACATAAATCGATTTCATTAAGGTGGCTATAACGCTTGTTCAGCGTCGGTAGTTGTCTGACTACCGAAGTTCTCGATCTACTTACAATGGCTCCACTGTAACTCGATACCGAGTAAACTACGGACGTTTACAGAGGCTTAGTCTAATGATTAATAATAGTCTAATAATTGCTGCACATTATAAATAGCTGTTACCTGTGATACATCTAATTTTGATTATTCAAATCGAGCTGTAGATAACGGGGTCTTAAAAATTGAGTCTCGACATTGGACGGATGAAAATGATATATTAATAACTTTTCTGTCGATAAGGCAAGTATAAAATGAACAATCAAGGTTCTATATCACGATCGATAATCTCAAAATCTATTTTTCAAATCAATTTCAGTAAAATTCTGCACTGTGATTAAAATTAGAATTATAGGAACAACACGTCTATTGATTGTCTGTTAAAAGAAGTATAGTTATTTTCACATCCCTAAACTTGCAAGGAGTGGTAGATTAAAAAAAATGAAGAAAAATGTGCATAGCGCAGTCATGACAGTGTTTAAGGTACGTAAAAGTTTGGAGGAGAACGCGTAAGCTTTAAAGCGATGTTTTTCTTTGCACGTCTGACTGGCTAAAGCCAAGAAAACGGCGAAACGCGACACGAGGTTCATTGAAAAACAGAGTGGCAATTTCGCCGAGTAGAAGGCGCGAATTGAGAAGAGCATTTCATGGACCAGCGCCCGCCTCGTTGTGAATTCTTCAGCGTTTCATTACGCTGCCTTTCCGCGCGAGGGAACATTACACCGAGTGGTTGGCCACTTAAACTCGATGCCTTGAAAATCCGTGGTTACGTCGAAAGTAAGAGTACGTCTGGTGATATTTCTATTTGCGCGATATCGTTTTCAAAGTAAATCGAAGGGAATCGACGGAACGAAGGGGAATCGCGCAAATAGCCCAAGGTTGCTCGAATTACTAGGAATTAAGGGTAAACAGGAAGGGTAAAGATATCGAGGAAAGTTTCGTTTGCGATTCAGAGCTTCGTAGCGAGACTTAACTTCTTTTCGCGTCTGGCGTTCGACGTACAAGAGCAAAAGACTCTCGGGCGAGATTTGTCCCACGGGCTGGCCAACCTACGAGACGTCTAACTCGAGACTTTTGCATCCTAATTGGATGATCCAAGTTCGAAACTTTCGACCGTGCTACTGCCAGACAGAAAGCACCACTTTCTTGTATCCTCCTCGAGCTGTTTCGAATGGCTTTCGACGTTCATCTCCCTTGGAACTTTTCGATTCGCTTTAAAGAGAATAAAACGGCTTCCTTCATAGTGCTCCATACTTATCCAGCCAATTTTGCGTGTCTACCAAATAGCAATGCTTTCTCCTACAAATCTCTTTCGCTCATCCATGTCTTATATTTTCATCTATTTCGTTCGACATTATTTCTACTTTTGCAAGGTATATAAATTAAACAAAGTACAGTCCTAAAAAAAATTTGGTAAATTTTTATGATACTCTAAATTGCATCTGAGGCTGTTCCTTACGAGTTAGATCATGGGGAAATCTCGGCTAAAAAGATCCGCTCGTTACGTTTCTACCTCTTGTTTTACTCCTGGCGGAGGTAAAGCAATAAACTGAAGTCGTCAGAGCATAATTAATGGCAACGAGCAAGTAAGAGGGATCATCGAAGCTAAAGTTTCGAGATGGCTAGCGAGGAAAGTAGGAGAAGAGACTGCTAGGTTGCATTATTAATCTCGGCGCGAGTCTCAGACGGGACAAGGATTAAAGAGTTGCTAATATCCCGTTAATTGTCCGCTGAAGGAGTACCGAACGGTAGACATCGTTGGCAAAGAATCGCGTCGATGACGGCGCTGTGCGATAAAAAATTCCTCAGCAGTTTTGCCGGAAGACGAAGCCTTGCGTCTTTGAAGGAATTCCGTATGCAGCACTCACGGGGTTTCGATTGTAACGCGTGATAAGGGAGATGTGAAGAGGTTGAAAGATTGTAGATTCGAATGGAGATTCGTGGAGAATACATGATTCGTAGAAAGTCTGGATTTTACCAAGTATTTCACTTTGAAGATTCTACCGAAACGGGAGCCACTAACTTTCCGTGAGCTTTTTCACCGCTGTAATGAATGGTTTGTAGGAAACTTTTCAACGAACTAGGCTTTTTAATTCACTCTATCACGAGCTTGCTTATCTCACAAAAGATGGAGGAAGTTTACCAGGCTACTAGACATTATTTAACTTTGCTAGAGATAATTATACAATATTACCCTCCAAGAAAAAAATCTACGAGGTTCTCTAAGTTAAACGTTTATTAGACTTGCGTGGATATGTAATATTTTTCGTATCACATGTTATGTATTCACCAACATATGGACTAATTATTTTCACGAGTGAAAATAAAAATGTAAGTGTGCGTATCGTTATCGTACCCACTCGTTGATTACCATATGTAATTAAAATTGTTTAATTGACTCCCGTTATACTTCGTACATTGTTGCACCGATTCCGCTGTTCGTTGCTGTTCTTTCGCCCGCGTATTTCGCCATGGAAAACATCTCGTTTCGTTGATTCCGTGACAGCGGAATCGATAACAGAATATTATTTGGATTTCCTCTGCAATCGAGACAGCGAAGCTCGATAAAGCCGGCTTATCGAGCCTCTTTTTTTTACAATAGAAGAAAACGTCGTCCGGTAGCATCGATTTCCATTACACGAACGTATCGTAAAAACAAAGAAAAAGTTGCAAAGGGCTAGGGATGATCCTTTGTTTTTGCGATTCTATCGAAACAAAACCAAGGATCGATGTTACGTCGATCTCTTGCGGATCGGTTTTAGTTGCCGGAGGGAAACGTTACTATCGAAGTTGCATTATCGTAACACGATAAGCTTTATATTTTTATTTAGTTACTATATAAAAAATTATAATAAGGTGCAATTACGTATGTGTATTCATTTTGTACTTCCATGGACATCATCAGAGTTGCATCATTTTATAATTAATACTTTAAAAAACTGAATTGTTGAGAGATTGTTTAAGTACTTGAATGAAGAAAGACAAATGATGAATCAGTTAACTAGTCAATTGTCTAAAGTATTGAACAATAAAGACATTTCAGTCTAGACTATAAGAATTTTTCAAGATGCCTTCTCTAAAATAAAGTCCTGAAAAATAGAAATATCGACGCACTATTTTCCTCCCCATCTCCAATAATTCATTCCACATTACACCCCTGAAATTACATTTACCGTTGAGCAGAAAGAACACGAATTCCCAGCTGCGTTTTGCGAATATCTCGTTATTCAAAAGCCTGCAGTATCCGAGAGAACCGCAATAGCAGCGTCTGGTGTCAGAAAGGCACGAGCTCGCAGGAAATCCAGTCTGAAATTCCCGTAGGACGCATTATTAATAATCACGTAATCCGTTCAGCCACGTCGCGCCGTCTGCTTGCCGGTCCCGATAGAAAGAGATTCAGCAGCGTACGGACGAATCTGTAAATAGCCACGTGTTATGCAAATCAGCCATGGTGGCCGTATATAGGGACGCGCGCGCACAGTGGCGACACGGGGTTGCATTATAAGCTGAAATCGGAATAAGCATGTAAAGTAGAGACTGCGAGCAGGTGACACGGCCGCACTATCGCGGTGACACACGCGAATGTTCCAGCTGGAAGGTGAAACACGCGACACGACGATGCATTCGTTGATGAACCGGGATACGAGTTCTTGTCCTCTTTCCTGCTCCGCCGGACTCGATTTTAATGGACGGGACAGGGAAAATGTAAATCAGAGAGGCTGAAACTTCATTGGGCTATTTGAGAACGGACAAAACGGGATTACATTCCGGATGGAAGCTCTACACCTCGAGCTTTTTTGCGTTCGTCAAAGACGTTCCGGGAAATGGTAACGGCAGAATGTAAATTGAAGAGCTATCGGCTGGAGCTATTTTTGCAACTTCCAGTTGAAAGTAGATCGATAAGCGAACGATAAGCACCGGTAAATCGCGAAATCTGCCGATCGCTTCTAAATTATTTCTGAAGATTTAGGTTTATCGAACACCTAAAGATTGTGTAACGATTTCTTATCTGACGATTCGTAACGCGCGCAACGAAAGATCGGCAAAATAAAGAGCGGACGTAAATCAAACATCGACGAAAGGGATTTTCCCGTTAGAAGAATAGCTCGTAACTCGATCAAAACAACTTTCCGCGATCTTTGCAGAACGAAGCCGGGGTTGCTCGGCCAAGGAAGCATAAATCATTGTCCTAGCTGCTTCGACGGGCGCAACAGCTATTTTGTAAGCTCGCAAAGAGCAACGGGTTCGTAAATCAGTCAAAAAGTTTTCTCCGGGTCGGCTAACAGCAGGCGAGCATAACTTACGGACTTAACAGAGCTAATTGAGAGTGCTCTCTTTCTTCTGCTCCTTCCGCGTTGCTTCATACGCTCGGCTGGCGTGTACGCGCGAGAAAAACGGATTTCATCCGCCTGGGAATATTTAACACCGCATAAATCGATGGCAGGGAAAGCCACGGATGATGTACGACGACTTTTTCCGCTTCTGTTCCAGAGTTGTCGAATACCAGCTTGCGCCTCGCGGTCCTAAAAAGTTGCCCGCGACTTTCTTGCCCTCGTATTCGAATTCCGCGGGACTGTCCGAGAACACCATAATGCATCGTAATGGCTCTTTAAATTAGGCTTCCATGGCTAGAGAAAGATTCGCCGTTTTTGTCGAGTGGACAGATAAGAACTTTGCGTCACCCACGGGGTGAAAGTGGTAATTATTTATTAGGACTGGAGATCGTTATTATCGCGAGGACATTAATTCGGAATTCAACGTTTTTGCGGAGAACAAGGTAGATTCGAGCTTGCTTTACTTCGACGCAAAACCTAAACGCTGTGCTCTAATCGCGTTCAATCTTCCTTAATCTAAAATCTACGTCACTACATTATGCTGCAGCTGGTACCGTAACCTGGGCGATGCGCGTTTCGTGGTTGTAGCGTTTTAGAAGCTAAAAGATTAATTCTTCAGGATTTCCCAGTTAATATCTCCAAATCTCGTAAACATTACGAATCTCTTGTTTTTGATAAGAGAATTTATCGAAGAATCGCCTCGAGTGTTTATAAATTCGTTTCAGTTTTTGGCACGACTCTTATCTGTATTATTATACAAAGCTTAATATGATAGATTATATTCTGAAACTTCATAGCAATATTAGGTAAAATGAACAGTATCGAAGTTACGAAATTGGCAAGGTAAAACTTCGATCGTACTGCACATTTCTCTCGGTTTACTCGCAGTATTTACCCGTCCCAAAAAAATCTGTAAAGCACTTAACCAAAGGAAAAGGAGATATACACACTCCATCGCGTTCGGTCTTTTTCCCGTAAAACACAAAACGATTCTTCCGACGTCCGTGCTGATCGTGTTCCTCAATCTTTTCTCGTTCGTGAAAAGCTGAACGCCGTGAGCAGACAGCCGTAGAAACCGATACGCCGTTGGAATGAGAACAAAGGAAGGGACAAACATCGAAATAGATATGATGCTTGTGCAGTCGACAAGGTAACCGTCCGAGGACAATGTATTTTGTTCGACGCTCGACGAAATCGAATTACCGGGCCGTTTTCCTTCTTTCTGGTTTCAATTCCTGCGCGGCTTCGACGAACGTCGCCGATTGGACGAGCAGCGTGGAAATTAAATAAGCGCGCGCGCGCAAACAGAGAACGTAGGAAAAGTTCGTTAAAGGGAAGAAAGGCGGGACAAACAAGCGGCTCTCCTTTTATTTCGTCCCTCGATGCAATCGGCTATCTTTTACTCTTTTTTCACGATCGTCAGCCTTTCGCTATGAAACCTACCTTTTATATATTTTTACGTCCGAGTTCAATTTTTATGATATCGTAAATATCTATGTTGCCAATGTCCTCAGAAATTTTACCCGAATGCTACAGTGTATAATAATGTTGGATATCGCTTTAGGTTAATCAATATTTTTATTTCTTTAGATTAGTTCGTATCTTTATCACTCTAAAGATACTAAAATTAAATCCCGGCATCTTTCCGTACACAATTAGTCACACGACCCTTAAAACCTTACTCACTGACTCTGAATAATACGCCTGACTCCTCGATATCCCTATTGGTCCTTTTCGTCATTCCCACTACTTCCCAAATCCCAAATCCTTAAAAGAACCTCCGAAGCTCCCCAGAATGTCTTTTAACATTATCATCGATATACTCGAGTTTAGATAGAAGTTGAATCACAGCGTGATTCTAGATCCTAAGTGCTTATTGTAAATCTGATTAATGACTCGGAATCTAACGATAAGTACGTGGAATATTTTAAGAAATTTTCCTTGGAAGTGTTTAGATGTTTGATGACTTTGCACATTTCAATTTTATTATTGCTTAAGTGACCACGTATCTCCGTAAATACGTAGAGTCGAAAGGAATTGGAAAGTGAGTGTCTGTCGCGTCCAATAGAGTGGAACATTTGCATACAGGGGTTGGGGGTCGCAAACCGTCGAGATCAAAGAGCCCTTGATCTACGTCCGATCGTTTGCCTTCGAAAAGAACGTTAATCAAATAAGATTTCTTTCAAGAACAGTTATACACAATATTTTCAATTTGTTGTACAATCTTTTTAACATCGTTACATGCATTACATCTGGGCTTAGAAATGATTGAGTATCATTGAATATCAATATTATTCACCTTGTAATTAACCTCTTGCCAAGTGAGGGGTTGAAGTAAGGGTGAGAGGAAAACAAGGAAGAAGGTAACCCTTCGAGAGTCCCTTCCTTTTTGGGATCTCGAGGATTCCGCGTGGGGTGCGCGGACTATTTGTCATCGTCAGCGTCGCGACGCCCCCTCCAGCAGACAGTGAACACTGCTAAACCAATTAAAGCTATATCGCTCTGAGGAAAACTCGTGTCGAAAGATGACGGTGGAGAATTCGAATCCCTGAGATGCAAACGGAAACGGAATGTCCGCTTCGTTGTTGAAATTATACCCCTGACCCGGAGGATAATCTATGTCGGCTGTGCGGAGGAAACGAGCGAAACGACCGGCGAATATGCGATCGGGTGCACTCGCATTTCCAACCCCTAATGTGCGATATTTCGATCACTGTTAGCCTCGTACACGCTCGCTGTAATTTCGCAACGGCTTCAGGAGCGGGTAATTAATTTGTAAATGGCAAACGGATCGATCGGATCTCGGTAACGAACTGGATACGCGTTGCGATTCGTGCTGTACTATTTAAGCCGTTGTTGTATCGACCTAATCGTTAAAATCTCGCATGAACGTCCGAGGAATGATTGACCTTTCACACAGTGTAATTTTCTACACACTGGTTCATTATTAGTTCAAAGTATCAAAAATTGCATAAATTTATCAAGGATGTTCATTTAATAAATCAATTAAAGCTTCATTCTTAATAGCACTTAAAATCATGTGTCTATCGTGAAGTTAGCGAGGTAACTTTTCATGACAAACGAATTAATTTTACGATACGATACTTGGTTATCCGTGGACCATGAAGTATCACTGATCGTAAAATAACGTCCTTAAAGTTTACGAACTAATTCGTTTTACGACTTCTATGAAACAAATATTAAAGTTGAGTGTTCCTGTAATAAACAGCTGCACTTCGCTGTTCCGATATATGCAGATATGGTCACGATATTATATACATAATTGGAATGAAAGTATTACGAGGAAAATAATTTTATTCGTGTTTCGGCTCGATGTAATGACGGGGTTGTGGGTTGTATCAAATTTACCGAATGTTCGAGGTGCATGTTACACGAAAATCGATGCACACGCGAACCAGATAGCGTTATTTCTGTGCTCGATGTCTTAGTGAACTCCAAGACAGCAACTTCGTGGTCGACTCTACATAGATTTCCGATTTCTCTGCCTCCGCTCTCCTTCTCCCTCTCGTCCATCACCACTAGTTGCACCCTGTGCACGCTACTCGATGTAAACGACTAAAGTTCCTGGCACAGACGATGCACTCGCGTGAACTCGAAGATGCGCCTTGCAAGCAACTTGTAACTCGATTACTCGCTTGTATACATGCAAAAATTCTTTCCATTAATTCATCAACTCATTATCGGTCTGTAATTGTATTCCGAAATTCGAGAACCTAAGATACCTGACAAGCCTCGCATAATTGTACTGACAAATAAAATTCACAACACACACTAAAAGTTTATAGCGTAAACGACTGCGGAAATCATATAAGAGTGCATTAGTTTAATTAAGAAATGAAGAGAAAAGAACGTATATCTTGTTTCAGGGTACGTTACACTCAGCAAGATTGTTTACTGCAAGTATTATGTTACTCTTTTGGTTAATAAAACTTGACGATCTTAACATGCACTGCGTCGAAAATCAACGAGTAAAATATTATCTTTCGACGTGCATAGCATTTCATCTTCTTCTAGCGATCTGTTGCTCGCTGTTCATCCTGTCTGTCACCACCAGTTGCATCCCTGTGTACTAAAACTCGAGCTGTAGCTCCAGGAATTCCTGGTTTAACGTACGAATTGTTACGCAAACCTTCAATTTAATCGATTCGCGTCATTAACCTTCGTCCATGATTAACTCTCGAAAACCTTAACTATTTATAATGAAAATGTATTGAAAGTGCATTGATACGCGTGGAAGCTTTAGGGGTGGAACGCTTGGTGTTTTGAGGGATGGTGATTCCACGCGTGGTAATTCGGCGCTTGGTAACTGAACGCGTAGTGAATCAGTGCGTGGTAGTTCGGTGCGTGGTAATTCGACGCGTGGTAATTCAGCGCGTGGTAATTCGATGCGTAGTAATTCAGCGCATGGTAGTTCGATGCGTGGTAATTCGATGCGTAGTAATTCGACGCGTGGTGATTCCACGCGTAGGAATTCCACGCGTGGTAATTCGGCGCGTGGTAATTCTACGCGTGGTAAATCTACGCGTGGTAATTCGGTGCTTAGTAATTTCACGCGTGGTAATTCGGCGCGTGGGAATTCTACGCGTAGGAAATCCACGCGTGGTAATTTGGCGCATGGTAATTCTACGCGTAGTAGTTCAACGCGTCGTAATTCTACGCGTGGTAATTCGGCGCGTGGGAATTCTACGCGTAGGAAATCCACGCGTGGTAATTTGGCGCATGGTAATTCTACGCGTAGTAGTTCAACGCGTCGTAATTCTACGCGTGGTAATTCGGCGCGTGGGAATTCTACGCGTAGGAAATCCACGCGTGGTAATTCGGCGCGTGGGAATTCTACGCGTAGGAAATCCACGCGTGGTAATTTGGCGCATGGTAATTCTACGCGTAGTAGTTCAACACGTCGTAATTCTACGCGTGGTAATTCGGCGCGTGGGAATTCTACGCGTAGGAAATCCACGCGTGGTAATTCGGCGCGTGGGAATTCTACGCGTAGGAAATCCACGCGTGGTAATTTGGCGCATGGTAATTCTACGCGTAGTAGTTCAACGCGTCGTAATTCTACGCGTGGTAATTCGACGCGTGGTAATTCTACGCGTAGTAATTCGACGCGTGGTAGTTCGACGCGTGGTAATTCTACGCGTGGTAATTCGGCGCGTGGGAATTCTACGCATAGGAAATCCACGCGTGGTAATTTGGCGCGTGGTAATTCGATACGTGGTAATTCCACGCGTAGTAATTCGACGCGTGGTAATTCTACGCATAATAATTCGACGCGTGGTAATTCTGAGCGTAATAATCCGACGCGTGGTAATTCGGCGCATAGTAATTCTACGCATAGTAATTCGGTGCAAAATAATTTGGCGCGTTATACCTTTACACATAGCGAATCAACACGTCGTAAACCAATGCGCCGCTATCTAACACGCCATAATTTAACGCGTAGTGAACTAAAGCAGGATAATTCACCGCATGGTCTACCACCGCGTGTCAATGTCAATGACCTCGACGTAGAACGTAAAATTTTCAGCAGGCTAATAATATCACACCGCTTGAGAGGAAATTGTACGGGCGTTGGCGATCCATTCCCCATTCTACCTTGGCCTTTCCGGAGGGTCGTGGATAGGCGGTTTCTCGCGTATTTCGCGACTTCTTCGGCTACTTTTTCACCCCTCCGCTGTTTCCGTCAGGGAAAAGCGTAGCGTGCTTCGGCACCGGATGAAAGCTGGAGGCTCGCGTCATGTGGCGGTAGAAATTCAATTTCCCGTCCGCGCCGGACGTCGATGCTTTTGGGAAAACAACTGTCAGCGACCGTGGACGAAGCGAAAGGTCCACGGACTTGTTCATCGGACTTTCACGACCACCTTTGATTCCGTGAAACGGCGATCGTGTGAAGCACTCGACGCTTTTGCGGACATCATTCTCGTTCGCTGAACCGACTGTTCAAGAGATCGAGAGAAAATGCCAACGTTTTGTGGAAAACGGAGCATTGCTACTGTTTGAAACCAGATACGTGCAGGAACGCTTCGTGAACGAAACGATACGAATCCACCGATATTTTTATGTAGTGGAATATTTCGAGAGTATCGCGTTTCAGCTGGGTGCTCGAAAATCTTGCAACAAAATCGAGAATTACGGAGTCGCCGAAGAGAATAACCGATGACCCGCTCTTCTTTCATTCGGTAAAAATTCGCTTTTCAATTATCGAGAATGTGCAGCGGTGTATAAATAAGGAAATAAGATTTTGCAAATAGAGAAAGTAATTCTTCATGATTGTATATCAAAACAGGAAATTTTGTTGGTTTTCATCAACCATAATTCAAGACGTATTTTCACGACGGAAGTATGTTCGAGAGATCGAAGATCGATAGAGCAGACTTAGCAGATTTAGCAGACGAAATGACACGGACGAACGAGCGTCCAGCACGATACAGAGGGTTGATGAGAATGGCGGCACGCCGTTTATTCGGTGGCGAACGAGGCGAATCGAAGTGAGGGATAACGTCGATACGTTTACGCGTTTCCGTGTTTCCGCCGCAATATCCTGAAGCCCATTGGATCCTGATAATCCGTGGGTGCGAAATCACCGATTTGCACGTTCCGCGCTGATTGAGTGCGTGTGTATTTTAACGGTATTATACACGCCGTTCATGATCAAGCTGTTCGAGGCCGATAATAAATTTTACTTTCGCTGCCTGCCACTTCTCTGTACCGTTTTTACAATCGCACGCGTTGGAATGCATTTGCATTATTTGCATTATGTATCGGCCGTGTGTAAATAAAGTGGATATCGTAGCTTTTTGTCGGCGATTAGCGTGTGGCTGTTTATGACAGTCATACCTCACATTCTCAATCCCCGTGTTTTTACATGCTGTCTTTGATAATTACTTTATCGTCCATGTACCTATATTCCTCTATTTAACTACACCTTCAGCTGTGTTTAACTAAACATAATATTTTATGTATGTAATTGTATTTTTACATTATGTTAAATTGTATGTATAAAATTAAACTGTAAGGATCTTATTAATTATTATAATGTGATAAAATATTGGTCAAGTTGCTTTCAATTAACAACGCCGCTACGCTCGTATCTTTGCAAGCGTCGTATATCTTGCTCGAAAACACAGCTGTTTGTCCCTTTAGTTGTAGAACAAGCCTTGTACAGAGCAAAGTGGATCGAAGTTACGATCGAGTACAGCGGGTTAATTACGGAATTAAGACGAGTCGATGCGCGTTGATGAAATTCGCAAGTTTCACAAACACTGGGAAGATGAAGTACCCTCCTCCGAATATCGATTAACGATAACTTCTGTCCGCCGGAAACTCGCATCGAGGCACGCGATCACCCATTGTCAAGCGAAATAACCGAAACTCAATTTTGTAACGGAGCATTGTAAACTCCAGCAAAAATGGGAATATCACAAAATTTCAACAGAGACGCTTTTCTATTTTTTTTTTTATTTCAACAAATTAAACCTTTCAAAAGGAATTAACACTGTTTTATCTTGAATTGAAATAAGAAAAAGTTAATTCATTTTTTAAACGATTCAAGAGGAATTAGCACTGTTTTATCTCGACTTGAAATAAGAAAACATTAATTCACTTTTTGAACCATTCAAGAGGAATTAGAACTGTTTTATCTTGAATTGAAATAAAGAAAAGTTAATTCATTTTTTAAACCATTCAAGAGGAATTAGAACTGTTTTATCTTGAATTGAAATAAGGAAAAGCTAATTCATTTTTTAAACCATTCAAGAGGAATTAACATTGTTTTATCTTGAATTGAAATAAGGATCAGCTAATTCATTTTTTAAACCTTTCAAGAGGAACTAGCACTTTATCTTCAATTGAAATAAGGAAAAGTTAATTCATTTTTAAAGTAAAAAAGTTAAAGAATTTTAGAAATTTGAGACCAGTAAGATATCGTTCTTTATCTTTCATATTCGATCCATTGTTTATCGCGAAAGCGCACAGAGTCGTTAATGAATGAGGAGGCCCGCAGAACCAGTAATTAATTCTTAACGCGATAGTTTCACGATTCACCGACTTCCGCCCTCTGTTGCGTTCTCAGGGGTAATAAAGTTTGTGTACGGTGATTCGAGATAACTCGAATTCGAATTACCGAGTGGTGCACGCGTGTACATAAATTCGCGACTCTCCAGACTTTACGAGCGAGACTCAAGGTCGATCCTAATCTCCTGACATTTTACTGTCTCCTCTAATGGACCGATCTATACAGAAACACTTCCAGATAGTTAGTGAAGCTGATCGATTTTGCTATTACACTTTCCTTTCATCGAATTCAAATATACTCCGTGAATTCCTCCATATAAACTGTTATAGCTTTAAGTCGCTTTAACTGCTTTACTTTAAGTCGCTGTAGTTACAGAATTTGTTAAAAGAGCCTTGTGATGATTTTGCAAAATGATCATTTTAAAAATGATTTCACTCTGCGTTTTTATTTTGAATTTAAAAGTAAGTGTACATAGAACGATTGTAGAAAAAACCGAATATTGCAAGAAGCATTTTTGTCAAATGTCAAGTGTGTTCTGTCAAGTGTGTGTATTTGATAAAATTTAATAGCATCGCAGTGTAAGAAAGTTTCGTTTGTAATTTATCAGCATTAATAAGGAAGCAAGTGTCGCGCGATGCAGCTTAACAATATTAAGAAGTTTCTTGTACAAATAAACTTGACTCCAACGGACTTACGTTGACGTCAGGGAACCGCCATCTTGCGGCTAGTAATCCGATCTTTGCAAGTCAAATCGGGAGAATGGATTTTCGACAACATCAGGTATCGCAAAATCAATGCCTTCCAGCTAAGATTCTCGAACGCCAGTGCTGTTTCCATGGCACGTTGCCATGGACAACAGCGCAATATTAATGACATTCCCCTAACCGCTGCCAGAGTCTCGGTTAGAAAAAAGATATCATTAATATTCCACGTTGTAAAACAACGGGGAATTTGGCTGATTTAACGAGAATGTTTTGGTCCTTCTATAAAATCTTCATGAATAAGATGAGCAAGAAATTGACGAAAATAAAGTCGAATCGATCGCTAAACAGGCGAGATTGTTGGCACGATCGCAGCTTTCTTGTCTCATCTGCCGCTCCTTCGTTGACTAATTAACTACGCTACTCGTTAACACGGCGAGATCCGCTAGAAAACTGGGCATCGAAGGAAAAACGTCGGACTCGCAAGAATTATCTTCCTGCACGGACGAATCGAAATTTAACCCTGTGTACTCAATTAAAAAACAACTCGCGTACGTTTCTACGTATCAGAAGTTTACTTCCGAGTAGTGGCTGGTCAAAAAGTTATTTAACGTTACAGGGCGAACCGTGTGCATTGCCACACATCAACTTGTTCCGAGTGTTGTACAAGAGGCAACGATAAATCATGTGGTCCCGTGCTTTTTGCGAGTAACCTGTATTTTGCGGGTTAAGCGCAGTGGTTCAGATAATTTCAAGCATTCTAACAGCACGTACGTTCGTACATACGCGCAACGTAATGAACGTTCGCCTCCCGTACGTCGTACGTTTACCTCTAAATAGGACGCGCGAGTTTCGCGGTAATGGGACCCCGTTTTTAACCGAGGAATGCGAGCAACATTGAATGAACTTTATTGCGCCGCAAGTATGCACGTTACCTTTTACTTCTTTAATACGACCACGACCCTTTCCGATACGGTACTTACTTTGTTTCTCTCGAAAGTTCAACCTCGAGCACCCTCGAGCGTGCACCAATATGGCTGGAGACACCCTTACGATCACATGCATCCCATATCCCAGTAATTCCGTTAAGTTTCCGTGTGTAGGGTAATATCGCAAGGATATTAATCTCGGCTTTGCAACGATTTAAGAGCTTTTATTACGTCGTACAAGGATATGACAAAGGAATTGTTTCTTTACGCAAAATGACGCGAACAAAATAGCGCCATCGTTTCGATGTAATGAAAATTCTCAAATTATTCTCGTATTCGTATGCTCGGGATATTATATGCCGATGAACGTAGACAAATTAAAGCACATTGTAACGACAGAAAGAAACTCCTTAAATTCAAGCTCCTTCGCACGGAAAATCCCGCGGCGCGATATTACGAAGGAGCCGCGATTTACGAGGGGTGAATCAGTCTGCGACGGCCATAAATGTTGGAAGGATGACGTCGATGTTCAGTGGTATTAGCTTGCTGGCGGCTCAGAGAGGTACGATATCGTCGAGCGGACGAATAACAAATTAGATATCACCGCGGGGTTAAAGAGACCGGAAATCTTTCGCTAACGACTTCAGACCCTTCCGCCATCAGCCAACCGATTTGCATTTACATCGGTGTAGTCGCTCATAAACATAATAAAGCCTTAGGGGGAAGGAGGGCCCTCACGAGGGGTTACTTCAACGGGTACAAAACACGCGGCGCGGATTCCGCGTCGGAGATTCGCTTTCGAGAGTTTCGAGCTCGCCGGGAAGCCGCTTGTAAATACGCGCACAATTTATACGGGTCCGCGTTCCTCCGCGTATCGCGCGTATTTACACGCTCTCGCGAGCGCATTTGCATGCGAGCTTAGGGGGTGTTAGGTTTCTCCGTACACGCGAAATAGTTCGAATAGAGTTTCTTTCGAATTTTGAATCGAAGGTTGAATACGATATCGCGGGATAAAGTACGACAGATATCGTATTGTGTAACGGGAAATGAGTTACCAAATCGTGTTAGGTTGTCGATAATTATGAAGTATATCTTGAGATTATAAAATGGCTTATCGCTCGAACTTGCAACGCTAACTTCAAATTTTCCACTTTACTATAACACGATCGATGCAGATCGCGATAAAAAATATTTTCAAGTGCGCTATATGCAGTGCTGACCTAGTATATGAAATTCTTATCGTTCCGGTATATCTTCGAAGACGTTGACGCGAATCTGATCGAGTTACAAGGTAACCTTATTCTAAATGCAAATTATTGTACAGAGTTTATATCGAGAGGTATAAGAAATATGCAAGATTGAGTGGTTAAATTGTCAGCGTTGCTTCGCTAGAAGAAGATGCATAATCGAACACAATTGCAGAAACAGTCCGTGTCTGCATGCTCGAAAAAGTGGAGCAGTGCGACGATTCTAATTAAAAGCTCTTAAGTACTTAGCGATGCGAGGAGAGTCTGAAAGAGACTCGTTGAAACGGTGTGTGTTGTTGAATGATTAAAGGGTCAAATAGAGAGGGAATAATGAGGGTTGCCGTGTCACAGAGTCCCTCTATCTTCAAACTGACGTTTCTTGGGACACTGTAAATCGTTAATCTTCCACTTGTGATTCTACTCGGATTCTGAATCATATACTAGAAGAAAACTCGACTAAACGTTGTATTAGCGCGTGGATTATTTCGGTATTCGCAAATATGTAGCTATAAATCTTTGGGGTAAAGTTTTAAATTTAATTTACACCAGCCACGCGGTAGAACATATTACAGGAACGGTAATTAATGACCGCACAGTAAGTTCAACGTGCTGTTGCTTTACGCAATTTCTCCAGCTAGGTGGACGGAGAAGACGACACCGAAGAAGGTGGTGGTAAAAATTGTATGAGGGTAGAGAACAAGTCTGCACCTTCGCGGGATCATCGTTCACAGCGACACGCTCTTAGGGCGGAGTAGGTAGTTAGGTTCGTATTACATTTACGCGACGTGCCGCATTAATTTATTATCCTGTAGTCGCGTTAGCCATCGCTGTACCAGCGCTCCTGTTACAGGCGCTAAGGTAATTATAACTCAACTCCCGACACGCGAAACTATGCAAAGCCAATCTAAGCCCCGATCCGCGTCCCCCCTGCTTCCAATTCCCTTCAGCCTTTCCGTAACCGTACCATCCGTCCTGGCCCAACGTCTTCAGGTAACGAAGATCAGTGTCCTTGCGGATGACACCCTCCGTTAACCTCTTTCGATCGCTGCTCTTGTCAATTCAGAAGTCGACACGACATCGGTGCGGGTACAGCTTTTGTTGAGCCAGGACCATTAGCTAACGGTAAATGGCCCAGATTGGACACGACTAAGAGATTCAGCAAGATTAAGCATAACTGACTTTGAAAATGTTGGAATTACGACTTTGCGCAGTGTTATTTAATGAACCGGATATAGTCTTGAGCCCTCTGGCTGGAATTAAAGGGATTAAAAATTTATAGAACGTTTAACGCGGAGCAATATCACGGAGAGCGATTATTAATGAGACGCTGACCCAGTTAATATTGTTCTACTTCTGATCGTAAACACCGTGGATCAAATTCGATCGACGGAATTAAGAATTCATGAATCAATCTACTCGAGACTGCCTATGACGGAAACATTGTTCGTTATGCAGTATGAATTGAAACCGAGGACAAAATATTCAATTTACTGACAGGGCGTATGCATATTTAACGCGAAGTCGAGGAGCTGGCCAGACTCTCTCGAGAGGAAGCCGGTCGAGATCTTGTAAAGCAGGTCTGTCCACTGTTTATTCCGGTGCAAAGTGGTCTTCCCTTGTTCTGGCTTCGTCAACGTGAAGAGCATTTGACTGGACGTTAGGTCACATGCAAATATTTACCGGCGTATAATCGAGAATTTAGTCAAAAGTGCCCGATACCTCTCAACCTGTGGTTCAATTAAACCCTGTAAGTTACACGATTCTCGTTTCTACTTTTGAACAAATATCTTCAAAGTATCGAAGCGTTAGTTAACATCGTAAAGAATCGTCCGTAGATCCTCGGAAAAGAACAATAAAAGTTTGTATCGTAAACTCGCCGCTGAATGTCCTAATAGCAGAAATTGCGACAAGAGCGGAGCGACGAAAATGAAAGAAGAAAATGGCGTTAACGCAAGCACGTAGTCCGACTCCATAACGGCGGTCTTAAAGCACGAAAGTTCGTTTGTCTGATACTTCCGATACATTAAACCACGGATTTGTGACCACGTCGCGGAATTCGGATTAGCAAAATTGTATTTTACGGCTAGCGATCGCGTTCCAACCCTCGTAAATTCGCCCGGCATCGTCTACGGCTTCCTGCTGATCGATTCGGTCTTCGTGCTCCCGGGAACCGCTGTTCCGCCATCGTTTCGCGTTTTACAACGTCTTACGATTTCTGGCCTCGCGATCGAATTCGCATCATGCAGGCCAGACCGTCCAAAAACTTTTCCACAGGCAACGGTTGATGCACGACACTCGAACCGCGGGTTAATCTTTCCGCGAAATGGAATCTCGATATCGTTTTACGCGCGCGATAAACCCGCTCGGGCTCGTCTATGCGACGAGTAATTGGCTACATCGAGTCCGGACGAGTTTCACTCCGAAACTATTCTGCGGTTTTATGGCCCGATGTATCAATTTTTACTGTACTTGCGTCCGAACGGAGACGAAACGAAGTTTTTCTCGTGGAACAGGGAGAATTCGTACCATGTTAATCCCTTCGTTGATGAGATCAGGTTTAGTTCGGTATTTAATGAATATTATATTTTACATTAAATTTGCGTATTTAAATAAAGGGTATCGACAGACTGTATCTATTTATATCGAGGTCTGCAGAGTAGAAATAGACCATTTAATTTATGAAGTCCGCCGTCTGTAGATTACATGATTTATTTGACTTCGATATATCAGTACCGCAGTTCAGTTATCAGAATTTGTACAGTATGAAAAATAAAGACATAGCAAAATATTACCGTTGAAGTGCAGTTCTTATTAAAAATTATGAACTCCTACGAAGGCGAAAATCCTGTCTAAATTCGACGGGTAAAAATCTCGTGACACAAGCAGAAACAGAAAGTGGTTTTCGTTCGAGAACGTGATTCGAAAGAAAATAATGCAGGGAAATTGCAGTTCTGCTTTGGAATATCCTCTGTATGAAAAAATAATTTACAAACTCTAAGAGTGTAGAACACAGGGAGGGGTGAAGCGTGTTTTGTCCCTTCAGGATAGCGAGCTTTCAGCGTGTCGGGGCAGCAGCTTTCTGGATTTTTTATGCGTCCCAACCGCCGAGCCTGCATTACGAACAGGCGTGCAGCTCTTCGCTGGGAATTATATTAAGGACAAGACGGCAGATGCTACCCCGAGGGAGGCTTTCCTAACGTTGCGAGACCGGAGGCTCCCTGAAACGTGGAATTTTTCTTTCCTAACCACGTGCAAGGACGTCGTTTGAAAAAATTACAACGGGTAAGAAGTCGCTTTATTCCGACGTCGTTAGTTGTCCAATATTATGCTGGAAGTTGCGGGTGAAAGTTTCTATTACGAACCGATATTACCTCGTACGGTTTAGAGGTTAAGGAACTGAACGCAAAGACTGTTAAACAGTTATTTTATAGTTACAGGGAAACACGGAATACATTAGTAGCTAACATTCGATATATTTCTGCTGTAATAACTCTAGTTTCGCGACGGTTCGAAACTATAGAGCATTCGTAGAAGCCAACAATGGTAGCAGGAATAACCGAGCTCGATAGAGTTGTCTTCGAACACACGAAACTCGATATTAACTGTTCACGGCATCAAATACAAAGCGTATTCGATTTCAGGAAATTCTACCTAATTGCAGATTTCCATCTCGTTAAATCATCCGAAGCTCGTATATAATTCCCGAATTGTTCGCTAGAGACGGGGCGCCAAAAATCGAATCAATTCCGAATCTCTTTCCGAAAATCTTTCCAATCCATGAATCATGGGTCCAGGAACATCCGAGGTATCCGTAGATCGCGACGATTCCTCACGAACCACCACGTTCGCGACGACCTACTAAGCTCCCGGATCAGCAGAGGAAGTGACGCAAGAAGACAGCGTTCCAAAGCACACACGAACACGGTAGACGAAGAGCAGGATTCACCGACGTCGGATTTGGTATCCTAGAACGGATGGCGATAATATTTTCCAGGGCAACGAAGCACCGTGGCAACCGAGGCGTGTATGTGCTCGCATCCAACGAAGGGATTCCACGAGTAAGAGAGAAGGAAACGGAGTCGATCACGTAGAGACTCGGAGGGTAGGTTGTTTCGGGGTGTCGGAGGGTGAACAGGGTGGACGGAGAAACGCGGTTTTCGGCGGACCGAGGATACCGTGGCGGGGTCACGTTCCATGGAAGTAACTTGGCCGGCAAAGCCTTCGGGGCTATCAAACTTTCGGCTTGATACATCGAACCCTGACAACTTCTCGCACCATATTCTCCGTCCCCTTTCCTCGTCTTACCGAGCACGCTCGAGAACCGAGGACTGATCAGCCCCTATTGTGATTCGTGGCCAGCACAGACACCGCAACCACTTCCAGCGTCGACTCTATTTGCGGTGGACGTTAATACGGGCGATGGAGCCGACCACCCTGGTCGGCGTGTCTCATCCTTTGAAATGATCAAGGGATGTACGGCCCACGAACAGCTTTACGTGCTTTTATTACACCGACATCGGAACGTGACTCGTTCCGTCGACAACAGACGCGCTCGATGATTTTGCTAGAACGAAACCAGAACTCAAATAGATACTGGTTAAACTTCTCCGCTACGGGAATCGAATACTATTTTGTCGAGTCGTGATTTTGGTCTTGTATAGTCCTCCTACTATACGAAAAACAAATTCGATCACGTTTGCATATTTATCTTTACAAAACGTTTATCTATACAAAACGTATTCGGTATGTCGTGAATTCATTCTTATATGCGTGTACGTTATTTCATTTGCGAGATTCGTACCCTGAATTGACTGTTTAACAGCGAACTCGAGTGTACAGAGATAAGTAGTATTCAGGCGCTCAGCGTCTGACTACATACGGTACGTACTACTTTCGAGTTCTCGTCATAGTCCCATTCTTTATGACTGAATTTATATTTACACATTTATAACACATTCGAGAATGCAGAGTACATGTTTAAGTAAAAACGTGGCATCGCTAGAATATGCGAACAATATAAAATATGTAAAATCGAGTACGGAAATATTAAAATCCCATACAGAAGCATACAAAGTAAAATAAATATAAACCATACTCCACAGAAGTGGAACATCAGAATTTCCTCCACGACCAAGAAATTGATCCAAAGAAGGTCTAATTAAATCTGGCAGAATCCCGATTGAATTTCGATCGATTTCTCGTTAGGTTCGCTCTGTTTCCCGCGAAAGGAAAAAATCGTGCGTGAAAGTTTCGCGTCGGATTAATTGGAAATTCTCGTTTGCACGGCGGAAAATTTGATCGTTTGGATACCGGGATATCGAAGTCGCGTCGCGACAGATTCCATCGTGGACAAAGTAGGAAAAAGCATGTGTGCTCGACGGTGTACGCGTGTGTATCTGGTCAGCGAGACCGCAGAGTAGAAAGGAACGAGCCCCGGCCACACAGACAATTGTTAGGAATAAGTGGACACGGCGTTCGAGATAAAATACGAGCCTCGAAGGCTGGCAACGAGGGGCGGAAACACGAGGGCGCGCTATTAGATTATGGGTGGTCGAACAACAAGATTGCGGACGAAGGGGAAGAGGTCCATTAGTTTCGCCAGCCGTATCTTGCACCGTGTAACTGGGTTAACAATTTGGCGCTCTCATTCTCTGTAGCCGACCTCTTCCCGCTTTGGAAACGCGAGGAACGGGGAGAACGCAATTGGAAAATTCTCCGGCACGAAACGCTCGAGCGCGACAGCTTTAAGGATCCGTTCCACCAAATTGCTTACTACTACAATGGCCACTATTTTTCGTTACTTCAATTCCGTATCGTAGCAAATTAAGCTGTAACGGTTAACGACGCTAATAGAGAAGAGCAAGACGTTGCTTCCTAACGCGTTGATTTCCTCGGCAAATGTAATTATGCCTAGTATGGCAGATGCGAATGACCCTCGTTTCATACCTAAGTCTTGGAGCAAATCTTTAAGGTTCTTGTACAATTTGCAATCGATCAACAAGACCTACAGTACTATTACGCAACTGATTTGTCAACAGCTAAAAATAGACACTCAATGCTAATTTATTATACTGTATTATTGATACCAGTTTGAAATCGAATTCGATAATGCACTTATTAAAAAGGTAGTAGAGTGTTTGAAAAAAGGTAAACATCTCGATAAGGAAATCTAATTGGTAGTTGAAGGATCGACGGAGAGGCTGGCTCGCAATGGGAAAAGAAAATATCGGGTATCAAATAACTGCATACTAGGTGAGCCCGGACCCGGACAGAATTAAATTCCGTCGAGACACTTGAGAGCGCACTGACTTCACGTGGAGGGGTCGCTCGGAAGGGTAGGTCTGCGATTTCATTCTGCCAGATGGAGGGGTTGAGAACGCTCTCGGGGGTTCGGTCGTCTGCGAGTTTGTGGCATCCAACGCCCACCCCACCGAGATCTTCGGGAATCTGCCTCTCTGTCCACTCGTCGGCTCTTCGACGTCTACGACACTGCATGGTCGATTCGAGTGACACGCTGTTTGATATTTGTCGCAGGAATAATGCTCTCGATCTAGTCACCTTTTAACTACACAAAATATTCTCCATGTGCTATGTTTTATGCTTTAACTACCTTTCAGACATTTCCAACAAGACACAAAAATTAATTAAATCATTTAATTTCCAATTGTATATTAAACACAAGCTGAAAGCTATGACTCGGCTAATTCTCGAGAAAGGATGGTTCTTTAATTTTGGAGCATCCAGATTAGTCGAAGTAGTCTAGATTAACCGAAACCAACTCCCGAGCCATTCTTTTCTCCTTTCTTCAGGAAGGAAAACGTTTAAAGGTTTTACCTCCTCGTGCCAAGTAAAAGGCTATATTTTTCTTACAGCTCGCTGGCCTGTCTGGCTTCTCGAGGGGCGCACCGGTCGAAAAATTTTAACAGCGATGGCAATTCTCTCGTGGATGTGACAGATTAATTGGATAGCCCTTTCTTCATGATTCTCCTTCGGGTGCATCAACGTTCTCTCCACTTTCCAACGAAATGTTCCACAGGCCACGTGTTCCAGCGGTTCGTCGAGAACAAAAGGACTCCACGTTGACTAAGAACAGTTGTAAATTTTCCCTGGAACGTTTTACATTACAATTCGAGAGCGTTACAAAGCGAGTCGTTCCGTGAATTTCATCGTTCCTCTTTATCTAGACGCGTATCGCGTCGAAAACTCGTTCCGCCTTGGGCAAGGGTTAAACCGAGTTTCGGTTCGTGGTAATTGTCGAAACAGAAAGCTGCAAATGCAAAAGTTGCTGCACGGACACGCGTTCGAAAGCGCGTAGGAGTTGCAAACGCTTTCCACGATCCCACGTAAATAAGAGGTTATTAGGGCGGAAGCAATTAAGCGAAGCGCAATTGGTTAATTGGTGACTGTCGAGTAGGAAACAACGTCCGTATGACCATGTCGACACAGGATCGTATAAAATCGAATTTACTTGTTCCTTTTCAATTTTTTTTACGATATTAAACCATTTTTTTTTTACGTCCCCTGTGCAAGTGTCCATCCGAGACTCGCATACGAAATTTATTAAAAAATACTTTTCTTGTTTTCTATGCTATGTATTTTGCTCGTGTACTAAGTAGAAAATGAATTTTGTAATAAAAATTCAGAGTAACTTGTTCCGTGGAGGTAGGCAGATTTTACACGTCCGTGCATCAAAGTTGCCTATAGCCAGGCGCTTCTCGAATCGCGATACAATCTTCCTTACATCGTTATCGCACTCAATAACATGGATTACTGATAAAACAATTAAACAGAGATACCAATTATCTCGCTGAATCTTCTGCTCGCTCGGCAGTTTCTTATTTCCAGACGATCACGTAACCAGCAGTATCGTTCCAGAAAAGCGCAGAATCGCCAGAAAAAGATTAATATCCTCGAAGCAGTTCTTCCAACGACCTATTAACTCCGAGTCTAATTAAATCAACGAAGAAGAAACGTACACGTGGCTGGCATGCCCAGCGCCGATCGCGACGATGAAACTCGATTCGTGCCGTCGCTCTAAAGTGCCAGAACGCCATGGAACGGGGCCAACAGGATCGCAGCGATGCTCGAAGCTGGCTGAGAGAAAAAATACAGGATAAGGAAGTGTAGGGACAGTAAAACGTCGTTTATGGGCCGATCGGATGAAAAGCGCGGCGAACGTCCTCTTTATACTTCGTCCGGAATAGCGGGCTGAACCTTCCCTCATAGAGGGGTAGGACGCATTATAATTTCCCATAAAACGTTTTACGATGACAAAACGCCGTGAACGTCTTCCTGCGACGACCATCGACCGAGGTTATAGTTTTAGACGCACGATCCTTAGCTGTACAACCTGTGCAATTCGCGCATAACCCGCCAAACGGCTGATTATTGTTCTTCACCCTGACACTTGGAAGCGGACTATGAATATTTCCTCGAGAATCGTAAACGAACGGAAATATTCGGCTACGTTATTAGAACTTGGAATATGGAGACGTAAAGATGTAGAGGTTCGATTCTAAACTTTTGGAAGGTTGAACAATTTATCGATATCGGTACTTACCTTGTAGTTGAAAGATCTCGTTCCGAGTTGAAAGTTCGTGAAGAGAGTAACAGAGCGTAGTACTCGAAGGGTCGAAAGAATAAGACGAATCGATGAATTTTGTTCTTTTTTTTTTCATTTTTTTCAACAGGAACGTACGTTTATTTTGCACTGAGCAGAAATACAAGCTATTCATGAAAGATGAGGTTACAGCGGCCGCAAGCCCATCGCCCCTTTAACTCCCCACCGCACCCGGCCATCCTCAACTCGAAGAGTGTCACTTTCATCCCTCAATCGCGTCGCACACAAGCAACTCGTTCTACCCTTTCTCTCCGTTTCACCTCCTTTCCCCCTCTCCATCTCTTCCCATACCCTCGAGTGTACCCTTTCTCGCTTCGCATTTAAACTCACCACCGCCCGAATGTAGAGCAAGATTAATAATTAATACATGTACATATAATTACATTTTTGTGCATTATCATAATTTAATATACATACAGATGATATATATATATTATAATCTTAGAAAATAAATATATATATAGATTTTATATATATATATATTCTTCAATATCGTTTCATTCACCTTCGTGTAATTCTTCTTAAAAAATAACGATATTTAGAGTACGCTACGGTGTTAATAAGAGCCACCAAGAGAGGAAAGAAAAGAATGAAGAGGAATAAAGTGGTGCGAGGCGGATTCGAGCCGCTCTTTCTCGCTTCTCTTTCTCTCTCTCTCTTTCTCTCCCTCTTTCATGCACACTCGGTACACGTGTACGTATTATCGTATATCCGCAAGCAGTGCAACAATACACGTGCACGGAATTACGCGAGACACACACGCGATCCCTCGAAACTTCCTTTCTCCCTTTTTACATACTTCTGACCCATTCAATTTCCCCATTCACTCTCACTCTTTCCCGTTTTCCCTTCTCTGTCTCCTTTCAACCCTCGCTTTTCTTTCGCCAACCCTCATGACTCTCATTCATTCTCTAGCCACCTTTCACCCTTTCGCTCACTCGATCTCCTGTCGACTCTTACTCGATTCCAAAGTGGTCGATGACCTCGATATTTTCGATAAACTGACATTCTCCACCTATCTCTAATTATCGACAGTGTAGAAGCATAGTACGGTCTCGATATATGGCGTCACGCACTTATCATCCGTAGTCCGAGTTCTCTTTGACTATCGCGCATATCTCTCTGACCACTTGTTCCAAAATTTTTTAATTTAGAAACGTAGAAACTCTAAAGTTTTACAATTTACAAAGTTTTAAATTTACAAATTTAGAACTTCTCAAATTTTAAAACTCACGTACTTCCAAATTTTTTAATTTAGAAGTTCGAAGAGTTCCGCTTATATGGCCCACCGTCGAATTTTTCCCGCTCCTACAGGGCCATACATCGAAACTTCGCTATACTTTTCTAGGGAACTTTGAGTATCGTTTCTCGGAACAATTTTCAAGCAATTCAGAATCAGTTACCGATCAAAGGTATCCCGAAAGATTAATTCGAAATTATCTCGAGTGCTCTATCGATAAAATTCGCCGTAGGTGCAGAAGATTCGCGAAGCAATCTTTCGAATCAGAAACCTACTCGCAAAAGAAACGGCCGTTTCAGAGCGGATGGGCCGGCACTGACGCTAATTCGCACCTAATTAGAAATTGTCTACTTAAACAACGAATCGATCCAACCGTGCAAGAAAGTCGAAATCGACTCGAAAGCCCGACAAAGATCGACGGACGTTAACAAATTCAACTACACGAACCCTCGGGGCTCGTTAAAAAGCTCCGTTCTTTTCCGCGCAACAACGATAATTGCTAATTAAAAACGATCGATTAAAATCGCGTACGCGAGAGATCGCGCCGTTCATCGACGCGCTGAAGGAGGACTTTAGTGTTTTGAAAGCAAGCTCACTCAAGCACGATGAGAAATTTGTTTATTAATTAATTATTTACAAAGCGCGGCCGGCCCGGTCGCTCCGTTAGCCGAGTAAAGAAGCGTGCGCCGTTCGTTTACGCAAAAATCATCTCTAGGCAGACAACAATTATTAAAGTCGATGGAAATCGCGCCTGAGAAGGGACGTCGTCTCGAGAATCAAACCGTTTTACCGTTTCTTTCAGAGCACGGAAAATAGTGCAATTAGCCGAGGGACGTTTACGAAAATAATAAAAATAAAGTTTCGTCCCTGTCGCGCGAAGGTGCTCCGAAAATACGCATTTAGATTTATCGCTCGACGTCCCTCAATTGTCGCGTTTCCCATCGATCGTTCAGCGATATTCGTGCACACATCGAATTAAAACGTTTCGATCGCAAAAGCGGGCAGGAAGAACGTTCTCTCGTCAACGTCGAGCCATCCTCCGCATCGTACGTCACGTTCGATACGCTTGATCGATCGTTATCGATCGGAAATCGACGCGTGACGTCGTCTTTACAGGTTCGAACCGAAGACTTGCTTGGTTCAACGTTGCTTTCGCTTTTGTACACTCGGTTTGCGGCGCAGACATCCTTTGACCACTTGCATTCGCTCTTCACCACGAATTTACAAACTTCCGTCTAATTTTGCAAACCTAAAAATACTCCAATTATTAAATTTTTCAAATTTTCGAATAAATTAAGTTCCTCGTAAATTACCGATTTCTAAGTTCGAAAATATTAACAAGTGGTCGGGCCTGTTTTGCCCAGGGAAGCCTACGGTGCTCGCCCGTGTACAATCAACGAACGAAATCAGGAGTAACGTTAAAAGATAAAGAACAACGCGATAAAGAGTCAAAGTTCTTACAATTCTTAATCGTAGCAGCGATATCGATAATACAAAGATAGCAATTAAGGCTCTTTAGGGTAAATGATTTACGTAAAAATTGCCGCGCAAAGCAGTCCTAAGAAACAATTCACACGTACATTTTCTCTCCCTCTTTGTTCTTTTATTCCGGATCGTTTCTCTACCTACTACCCTCGTGTTCATTTCTTATCTATTAAACTGCTTTGATTCTCGACACGCCGCTACCACGAGATGTTACACCCGGTTCACGCACGCATCCGGTACACCAACACGTTCCGACGATCTTTGAACTTCTTTGTACATGTTTGTTCTTCACGCACGTGCACGCAGTCGCGGTCTTTCTCTCATACACGGATCTTCTTGGTTCTTTGTTCGTTTCCTTGTACTACGATCGATCGTTGGATTTTCTTTTTCTTAGAAAGTTACGAACGAACCGTAGAACCAACAAGAAGAAAGAGAAGAAGTAGAAGAAGAAAGGAAAGAATTAGTTGCGCGAAGGTTGAGCCGTTGATTGGCTAGCTCGTTTTCGTCCTTACGCCAGTCTTTTATAGCTTGTTTTCTTACTCGATGGGGCTGTTGGGCCTCGATAAGAGACTCCCGTGAACACAGACGTTCGATTCAAACTTTCTTCGTTTTTGGGACCACAGAAAAATTCTTGGTGTCTCGAGGAGAAAGGAAAATCGCTCGATAATATTTGAAAGGGTAATCGGCACGTAAATAAAAATTTTCCAGAAAATATTCCGCGCGATCAGGGTTAAACTCGAAGCAGTAGGAACCTTCGGAGCAAAAATCGAACGTCTATGAATATTTTGTTGTAGAGGGATCGGAAGGGAGGGTGGTAGTAACTCTTAGCAGACAATTTCGAGGGTCGCAGGGTAACACGAGTAAGGGTGTATCAGTCGATTGTAGGACGCAACTGATAAATATTTCTTGGCTGTCTGTTGCCGTGCGCGGGTTCGATTCTTTCGAAATCCTGAACAACCGACGTGGCAGAAAATTACAGGATCTCGTGCTGAAGGGTTTCGAGGCGAGTCCGTTGTTGTTGTTCGTTTATTTCCGAAGAAGTGCCTTGCACACGTTTCGTGCCGCTTCTCTATTCGTCTTTTCCTCGTCGAATACTCGCGTGTTCCTTTTAGAATCGGCATGTAGGCCTGCGTACGTGTAAAGAGTAATTAGGCGTTGATCACTCGTCGTTTCAAAGGGGAGGATCCTTCGATTTTCTCCACTCGACGTTAATTCCTATGTTTTCGTTTGGCGGGAACCGTGTTTAAAAATGGGGCTCGATATTCGTTCATCCCTCTTCACGCACGCGCTCTCTCTCTCTCTCTCTCTCTCTCACGATTTGATCATATTTTCTCGGTTTTTTCTTTCCACCTAACTACTATCGGTAATCCTAACGGAATACTCTAATTATACATTTACATTTACATATATATATTTATATTTATATAATAATAGCCGATACAAATATCACATGTGATCACCTACTGGACTCGTTACACGAGTTCTCGCTAATCCATTGTACAAAACGTCGAGTCTTCGAGAGAGTTTGAAATCAGCGCAAAGTTCTCGACTGTCTAGAAGTCGCGATTAGTAAATTAGTCCCGATACTCTGGAAGGATATTTTACTCTCTTTCTCGTTTCCAGCCGCTGCTGTCCTTCCCCGGCTCACTCCGTGGATTTTTTCGTTCCTTTTCGAAGCGAGTCGTTCGAAGGACAGGTTTCCCTGCTAAATCGTATACAATACGTTTTCGTTTCTCGCTTAAATCCACCGTCGAGACCGTTCGAACGACGAGACCCCGTTTCCGGCCAACTCGTGCCGTACGATCTCGCGTAAATTTAAAAAGCGTGTACCCGCTTAATCGCGCTCGTTTCGAAACGAAATGGCTGTTGTACACGTTACAATCGAGCTACACGCCAATGTGCGCGCGGGTGTGTGTGTGCACTCGACATTGCCGCGTGTTTGCACAGCGACCTATGGAATACGTGGGCAGACATTTTCACGGGGTCCCAGAGATGGTTCGTTGGGTCGATTTTCGTTGGACAGCCCCAAGAAGAGCGATGTCGAGGGATGTTCTCTACTCGAGCTGATCGATAACCTCGAGAACACGTGTACTTGCGAATCGTCCGAAGTACAAGCTTTGTACATCGAACGAGAGAAAACAAGTTAATCAGAGTTAATAAGAGAAAAGGGATGTACAGAATTTTCTGATGTGTATTTATCTTTTGTATAGTTTGCAAGATCTGATTACGTTGTATCGCTTGGAATATGAAATATTTGTAAAGTTTTTGAGGGCCATGAAAAGTTTCCCAGGAAAAAGATAAATTTCATGAAGAATTTCACGGTTCCAGGAATATCGATCACCCCGATGAGAAGCAGCAGAACACAGCATCGACAGAAGAAGGAAATAATAGAAGATGAAGAAGAAGAAGAAACGACGCCGAGAGAAAAGAGCGACGACTGCTGAAGCGCATTCTTCGTTTATTATAATCTTATTCCCCGGCGGCAAAGAAAGCTGCGATTACAAGACTCTTCACTCGCTTAATCCCGTCCTCTCTGTCTCTCTTTCTCTAACTCACTATTTCTCACATTTTCTTTTCCTTTCAGTTTCATTTAATTCCTCGTTCGTTCAACTTTTGTCGTAATACAAAATACTCGTTTAATGTTTCTCCACGTTTTCACGCTCGAAGGATCACACGTAATAAATCACATTATTATAATACGTTAATTATTCACAATTATACAAATAGAGACGTGTACACGAAACGAGGTCGGAAAAAGATCTCTCGTTCGACTTTCATCGTGGCAACAATCATCCCCATGGTTTTCCCACTCGCTCTCGTTCACGCAAAACGGATCACTCACGCGCCCACTAACTCGCTCCTCGCTGTAATGTAATTACCTCTAATAATTAAAACACACCGTTCGTTTTACGTACAAGAAGAAACGTCAATAATCGACAGTTAATCGTGGCTAAAACATAGATCGCGGTCGCATGCCTGTATAAAATCCCTAAAAATACTGTTATTACCCTACCATGAATTGTGTTGGATGACGACAGTGACTATGCGATGACTGTTGAATCTTTTTTTTTCTAAATCGATCTCGAGTTTACACCGCGAGATCTTCCCCGAGTTCATTCCTTATCGTAACCATCCATTTTGTCGCAAAGTTTGCTCCGCGGTTCTAGCCTCGATCTCGCGGTGCTCATCTCGAAGATCGAATCGCGGCCAAAATCGTTCGATTCCTTCTGGTTAGGCCTCGAGGCACACCAACGACGCGATAATTCGTCCTATCGAATATTCTCGTCGGCTGTCGCGTGCCTCGCGTAAAGCGAGTCTCTAACGGAATGCATTGTTTGCCTCCCTCCAATACCCATTCTACCCTCTGCATCGTAATCGAATTTCAACCCTCTTCTTTCGCCTGTATCGAGTTCCCTTTGCTGTTATCCCGTTCTACGATTTCTTTGATTTTTCCTGTTCTCTTTTCAAGACGCGCCATTTTTGCGTACTATGATGATTTTTTCTCTCTTTCGATTCGTCGTTTCGTGTGCTTGTGTTTTCTGGCCTGGGCGTGTATGAGCTTATCGTTGCAATGTTTCGTCGTGTTACTCTTTCTTTTTTTTTATTTTCGTACGAAGAGATGAACGTATACCACCCCCACTGTTCGCATCTTTTTCTCGAAGTGTTTTCCGTATGTGCGTGTGTACTCGATTCCTTACTATTTTCTGTGTGCGTGCATCGTGTAAGAATGAATTAGAGACACGAAGAAGAACGAACGTCCCTTAATACGCGGCGCCCTCGTGGTTCTGCTTTATTTGTTTTCTTTGTTTTATTTAACTCGTTGCACGATTTTTACAAGTCTTTAAATGCCAAAGGTCACTTTTTTAAAAATATAGGTACCTCGCAACTTTGTTCGCCTCGTTATTTCTTTTTTTTTACCTTTACTCTCGGTTGCACCCGTCACGCGTTCCTGCATCGTTTCACACGTTTTCCTTTCATTTCTTCTTCTTACTTTCAGACGACTCTTTCGCTCTCGCATTCTCACACCAAAGTCGTTATCACGCGGAAACCTTCGCACGTTTATTCTAATCGCTAAACTACGGAAGTTTATGCATTTATAATTTCTCAACGTTACGTAACAAATATGCGAATCACACGACTCGTATGAAAAGTAATCGAGATAAAATCTGTAAAAAGTTGGAGTAATACTTTTTCGATCGTCTGGAGACGGGAAATAATTTATTAAAACACATATTTACACAAAGATCCGCAATTTACCAATCGCTAACCCCGTTCGATATTTAATTTAAATCTCTTCTAAAGACGTAATTCCCTAAAAATAACCTTCGATTCGTAGTGTTTCAAATTTCCTCCCCGTTTACGTATTTTTTTTTTCTTCAGCGCGACACGGGGGTGAAAATGAATTCAACGAGGAGTCTAGTTTTTTGCGCAAAAATTGATACGCGTTCTTTTATAAAAAAGTTAGAAACTATCGAGGGAAAACGATCACGCGAACTATCTTTCTCCCCCAAGCGTCATTTTGTTTTCTTCCATGAATGCTGCCGTTACGTCGCTGCAATGAATCGTTGATTCGATAAACATTGTCGCTTTTCCGATAATGCATTAGCAACGAATTTCTTTCTCCGTTCTCGGAATTAGAAACCAATCGGCTACCAAGACTTTCTATCGAGAAACAAGGAAACTTTCTTCTCCCCTTTCCCCTTTACCTAACTCAATCGTATCTTGCCTAAAATGTTCATTTGAAATTCTTCGGTGAATGCACGAAGTTGTTTTCCGTTTCCCTCTTTCTGTTCTCTCCCCTGTTCCCCCCTTTCGTGCCATCATTCGTTCATTCACGCCGTCCTCTATCATACACTGAAAGTCCTGTAATTTACAATTACTATACAACGTGACTGAAAATAGCTTAGACCACAATTAAATACAATTACGATCGGTGCCGCGATCTGTCTACGTTTTCCTAGTTTTCCCTCTTTCGAACCCGCTTGATACTCCATCTTCCGGTTTTCCGTTTCATCCAATTTCGTTACGTTCCTCGTCGTTCGCCTCGACCTTATTGTACGCGAGTATCATAAAACACTTATGTCCACTTATCGTACCTCGTACAACGATACAACTTCTTCTAAAAGGTTCCTTAGAGTTTCTCTTAGGTACTTACATCTCTATCTATGTATATCCACCTATCTATATTTATAGACTTCTTTTCTTTTATATAATAATAACTCTTTTAAACCCCCGCCCCCCAAATCCCACCCATTGTTTTATCATTCTTTCTTCTCTTTCTCCTTTCCTCTCTCCGTCGATCTATTTATCTGCCTATCTAAAGGTGTCTATCTAACGGTCTAGCTATCCATCTATCTAACTAAACTTCTAACTACCATTTATTAGTTGTTAAGGTGTCCGCTTGCGCGTCATCTCTGTTCTCTAAATTACATCTGTCGTGCATCTGTCTCCTTCCTGTTTATCCTCGCTTCGTCTCTTTTCGATCTTTCCGTCGCGTCTCGAGCTTGGAAACAATGCACTCGCGTCGCGCAACGATCGTTCGTTATGTATATGTATGTATGTATATATATATAATATATATCTACAGGGTTTCGTTGGTCGCCGGGATGGAAACGCGCGAAAAGCTCGTCGCGATCGCGAGGATCGATCGTTTTCGAAACTCGATCGAGTTCGCCCTTCGAGCAACGTTTTCGGCTCGCGCGTCGAGTCGGAACGAGCAATTATCTCGGTCGCGAAGGGCAAAGATCGTTTCGTCGATCCCGAGCGGAGTTCGAGGGTGGCTCGTTTCGTTCCTCGCGGGCGAAACGATCGGAACGAAGACGAGGACGGGTCCTTCTAACGAGAGATCGTCGCGATCGGGCGACGAGCACCGTTTTCGTATCCTCGTTTCACCTCGCCTACCAGAGACAAAGAAAAGAAAAAAATATAGAGAAAAAGAGTGGTCGGGGCGTCCTCGAGGGGCGCCGCACGATACCTCGCAATATATGGCTATCAAAAAGACATCTGGCTCTCGTTATTCTCCTTATCCTAAGTCCTTGTAAATGCTGCATATATATATTTACTTTATTTATAATTATCCGTGAACATGGTAACAAATAATGAAACACTGACAAAAATTGCACAATATACAAACTTAGTGTTCTTTGCTATCTCTCTATCGCACGCATTCTCTCTCTCGTTCTCTCTGTCTCGTTAGATTTTCCCCAAAGTGAATTCGTTTACGCGTTCTTTCTCGAAGCCCCAGAGCCCCACCCCGATCTCGATCCCGATTCAATTTGGAGCACATTCTCGCAAGGAAAAATAAACAGAAAAAAAGGCTCTCACTCGTTCGTGTCACGCATCTCGACGCACCCACGCATCGACGCAAAGAAAGAAAGAAAGAAAAATAAAGAAATACACAGGTGCACAAACATCGAGTTATCTTGTCGCACGCATACAAAACGCAGCCACACGCGCGAGAACCGCGTCTACGCTCTCGTCAATCAGTCAGGCTTACTTACAAGTAGGTACGGTATCGTTTTTTTACGTTCTACGTGCGTTATCAGTTAATTTATTTGGCCACTGAACATTTAAAATTTAGTTTCATTATCTTCTTTTTTTTGCTTTTCTTTGTTTTTTTTTCATTTATTTATTTTATTCATTTACGTTTTTTTCTTTTAAATCTTCGTTTAAATCCTCGCTCGCCAGCACCGGCGGCCGCATCTGTGCGCCTTCGAAAGCGCCCTCAGGTAAGATTAGTCTTCTTAAGCGGTAAACTCCTTCCCTCGTTTCTCTTATCTCTTCACGTATTTACCCCTTAACGTTATTAACTATATTTTACTACTACTCTATTTTGTTCACCTTTCGTTCGATGAGCGATCTACGGATCCTTTCGTTTCGTTCAGTTCCCGTTTACGTCGTTGGGTAACTTCTCGTCGCGTTACCGTTCACGGTGTCGACGACCAATTCTTCGCGCGTTTCTTTTATCGATGATTAGACACTTTGACCCCCCTTGTCTCCTGTGTCACTACCCCCTGCGCGAGTTCAGTTCCGATTCTGACTCGTCGCACGATGAGTCGATGATCGAACGAGACAACGGCGCCCTCTGACCGGAAGTTTAACGTTCGTCGAGAGACGTACAGCGTCGGTGGTGAACGATTACCGTCTGCCATCCGGTCGCGCGAGTACGAGAGGGGGTGGCGTGGTCGGGTCAGACGAGTTCGACGCGTGGAAACGGTTCTAGAGCTTTGTGCGGAATGTTGCCCGTTTATACTTTGTCCACTTACGTATTAATAATATATTGTTTCGGTGAGTAAGACGAGAATATTAAAAAATATATATTATATTTATATATTTATATCATTTATTTCTGTTGAGCCTCCGACAAGAGTCTCGCCCGCCAGCCGGACAGCGTCGCCACCCCTCGCTCTTAGCCGCGCGAATCATCGACGATGCGAAGCGTGAAAACGAAGAGCAGAAACGTCGCCTAGAGAAAGCAATCGTACAAAAGTACAAAGTCAGATTTGTCCGTTCGAAAAACCATAGGACGCGCGCCACTACGAAACAAGCCTTGTTCCGTCGAATTTTTAAGGAACAAAGATTTACTCGGGAGTCATCTTCCTCTTCGATGTCGTGAAACGTGTTTCGACCTCGCGGCCGAAAAGAACTCTTTCTTCCTTAAAAATCACTCGATGCGATGATGTCGCGATGGTAAAACGGTCGAATGGTCGTTGGTTCACCGGAGGGCGCGGGGACGCGAGAAGAAACAGGGGCGAGAAATAGCCGGGGTCGGGGGTCGAAGCCTCGCGAATATAATTCGTACTGTAAATTCGGGATTAGCGCGCGGCACGGTAAACTTTGCCTTCGTCGAAACTGGCCGAAATCACGTATTCAATTACACGTGCTGCTCCTCCGTGACCCTTCCCCGACCCTTCGCGACCCTTCGCGGTTCCACCGTCCCGTTCGTTCGCGAACGCAATTTCGATTATTGCTCGCCGAAAGCGTCGCGAGCAGTTTTCGTCTCGAAGCACCCGTTCGCTGGGAGAAGACAGGAGAGAGTGTGTTGAACGTGTGACAGAGAAGAGAGAGAGAGAGAGAGAGTGAGAGAGAGAGAGAGAGAGAGAGAGACAGAGAGGAAACAAGGGGAAAGGAAATAACGTTTGGCACCGACAGACATCGTATTATTGTCCTCGCGAATCGGGATTCCTTGATTTTTCTTCGAACATCGTCCGCTCGCTTTCGTATTTTTTTCGTAGGTTCTTCTTCTTTTATTACGGTCGCGATTCCGAGAATTCGACCGTTTTACGAGAGGCAGACGGCTTACAAGATTCTACGCGATTCGTGCACCGTTGTCGCTGAAAGACCCGACCTGTGTTCCGTTCGCTCCCTCCTCGCCGTCGACGAGGCTCCGAGTGCCTGACGGTGCAGCGTTGACCTTAGAATTTAGTGAATTGGCAGTGATTAACGTCCCGAACGAGACTCCTCGAACGAGAGTCGCGTTGTTTTTCGAGCTTCGCCTGATCGGATTGGTACTTATCTGTTTGCCGCCCTGTCTCGCGTTGAAAGCACCGTCGGACGTTCCTCGAGCCTCGCGACCAACTTCTTTCGCGTTTCCGGCGAACGAGCTCGTCTCGACGGACGAGGAGAGGAGCACGCGCAGCCGGTTGCAATTTCCCATTGCAATTTGTCGATCGATGTGCACGAGACGTCAAACCCGCTCGGCCGGTTCTTCGGCCGCCTTCGAGAACGACCGCCGTCGGAAGCGGGCGTTCTCCGCCGGTTATCTCGTCGACCATCGATCATTGCCGCGAACGCTAATCGTTACCCTGACGAATACGCGTGGCTCGTGACGGCCGTCGAATTCGCGCGAATCGTCGTCGGGTGCGTCGGTATGGAAGAAACGCGATCACGAGGACTCCGCTCAGCCTTGGGAATCCTCGGGGAGGAAGGAGCTTCGTCTGTCGGTCCTGGACTGTTTCTAGCGTGGAGGACCGCTCGGGGAGACGATCGATTACACGTGTCTCTTCATGTGGAGGGCTAGGTGATCGCTGCGAGAGAAGCATCGGTCGCAATGCCTGCATTTGAACGGCTTCGCGCCGGTGTGCTTGCGGTAATGGCGGGTCAGCTCGTCGGAACGCGCGAATCGCCATTCGCAGCCCTCCCAGCTGCACTTGTAGGGCTTCTCTCCTGGAACAGAGAAAAACGCCGATGTTAAATGCGTTAATTTAATTTCCTTCTTTCCACGAATTTGTTATGGACACTGCTCTGGCGGTGGGATTAGGGGTATCCACAACTTGTCAGTCTTTATTCACCACTGCCACAGTGAAAACTGACGTGTATGGTCAGACGTATACATCGTTTAATTTACCAAGAAATGTAATTAACTCGACATTAAGAGCACACGAGTTTCTTTCGAATAATTAATTTAACCGAACCCCTCGATCCAACACGGTATTAAAATATAATGCGAAATTGACACACGTGTTCGTTTTCAAACACTTTTCATTATTTATAGAAGCGATATACTCATCGTCTGATCTCCTAGATAATCTCCTTGCCATTAAATAAAGTGCTCGAACAAAATGTACACTCTTCCTCGTTCCTACCGCCGAATTTCGACGAATCTTTAAAGCGATAAAAGGATCGCTGGCAATTAGCAGGTAAAGCTAGAAATAACGAACGCGACAACGTTCGTATAAAATCCCTAAAGGACGGTGTCAAACGGTGATTAACCTAATAAAAAGCAACAGGGATAGTGCTTAACGTTATCGCCGCCAGCAGCGTAATAAACTTTATGAACACCAGCGTTCATAACCGGCCGATATTTCGCGACACAATGCACGGGATCCGGCTGCGTGGTACACCTCCGGAGGGAAGGGATTTTATTGTTCCGAGCACGCGCGTCTACCCTTAAAATTACTAAAACCTGGCCAAGGTATATAAAATTCTGCATATAAAATTCCCCCGGCTACGGATGCTGGATCGACGATAAAACGCGACGGGCTAAAGGCGACCGCCGAGTCTCTGCGATGGCACGTGTGCGCCTCGCAAGGGATGATCGAGGGAAAGGGGTGACGCATTATTAACCCGTAAATAATCTATTCGGTAATATGGAAAGTGGCTGACGTTGATGAGACCCGCGTTACCGAACAGAAAATGCAGGATCACCACCTGTGGCGCTCGAGGTTAACAAACCTGGCAGAAGTTCGCGCCACGGAAAAAGCGCGAGGGATAAAAGAGGGGTGGATACGCGAGTCTCTCGTCGCGTTTCTGCCGAGAAAGGGGTTGAAATCGCACCGGGAGAGACGTCCTGAATTCGGGATGCGATTTTATGTAAATAAAAGATCGTTGAAAATGGAACGAAGCGACTTGGCGAAGTCACGTAGATTCCGAAGGCCGCTATTAAGACTCGAAAAACTTTGCGACTTTGTCTTTGCGGATTTAGCGACAGGCGAAGATTTTGGAAGACAAGTTGGAAGATTGCGGAGGATTTGGAAGTCGAACGATCGGGGATAAAGCTTTGGAGACGTTTCACGGCGGACTTTAAAGCGACGGAATTGGAAACGTTACACGGTGACGGAAGTACGTTCGGTGGATGTATCTTGCGCTCTAATCAGGGCGTAGCGCGCTCTGTGCTTTCATAAAAAGTCGAATAAAAGGGCGCGTAATGACAAACGCCAGGATAAAGCAATATAAACGGCCGTATAAACCGGGTGTAAAACGTTTGACATCTACATCGTGGCGTTGTAAAGTTAATGAATTAAAAAGGGAGAAAGAAATAAGGAACCGCGTTCGTGCGACCGATGCGACGCCTTTATTGTCGCGTGCTCGTTTGCGTAAAACTGGCAGTTATTCGTGTAATTTGAACGAGCTACCGACTCCAGCTCGAATAAAGTTTATCCGGTCGAAACATTGTTCATGTTTCTCTGTATTACCGATATAAAACAGTCGAACCTACTCCCCTTGTACTTTCTCCGCGAACCTGTACCTTACAGTCGAGGGACGTGCCCCGAGGGCCAACAAAACCCTGTACTTCGCTCGATTCCATAAATAAAGTTCAAGCAAACGATTTCGAACACGCACACGTGGCCTCATCGGTTCAACGTTCGTTACAATTCCCTCAATAATTCCCCTCCGTTCGCATCGATCAATTGCCGCTAACGAATTCGCCGACACAAGCTACCCCCTATCGCACGACACGGCCAGAGTTACGAGTGACGTTTGCTCCAGGGACCAGAAGGGGTTGGAAAAATTCATACTGCTCCGCGTTCTTCCCTCGAAGTTGTTCCGAGAAAACCTCCAAGGGATCCGGTCTTTTTCAACGAGCTCCGAATTCGTGGCTGAGGTGACGATGACAAATCCGACTCGAACGTGGCGACGCATAACCAAATTCGACCCTCCCAGCCACCCTGTCTGCTTCGACGAAGATACCCGATATTCGAGCAAGCCACGACTTTTCCGGAAAATACGGCATGCACGTACTCGACGCCTCATGCATCCTCTTAAGCGAACCATCCTTCCTGTTCGCGGACATCAGAGAAATGGCGGCACGAATGAGCCTCACCTTCGCCGTGCATGGCTGGGAATCGTTGCCAGGGTGGCAGGGAATTTCGTGGAAGACGGGGATAAACCGTGCTCGAGCGGGGTAAAGTTCGAAGGACGCGGAGCTGCAGTGAATATAATACGATGGAAATTCGATACTTGCAAATGAACCCTGTCTGTTGCATTTCGCCGACACGCTACGATCGCTTCAGACTTTGAAATTACGGAACGTTAGGACATCGGAATTTTTCAACTTTCGAGTTTCGAGTCGTACAACTTTGAAATATGGAAATTTTTCGACTTTGGGACCGGCGACAAAAGTTCACCGTTTCCGAGTATACAAAAGAGGAACTTTCGATGTGTAAATTTCTACCGCTGCTGTACGGTGATACGTAAAAAATTGTTATCAAGTAAGGATAGAGAAAAGGATGTTCGCCAGACGGGAGTATGTTTCCTTCTCGTTAGGTATTCAGAGCGTTCTTTAAATCGAGCATGATTCCAGTTACGTCCCACTGAACACAACCGTGTTCCTGAAACAGAGAGTTTCCACGGTGTTTGCCGGGAACTGTGGATTATAGCGGTACGCCGAGCGAATCTGGGACAGTCTATGGCTCTTTTTTTAAATACAGCCGGGAAATATTGATAGAGCCGGAGGTTGAATGGTTCAAAGAGCACCGTCTGTCTATAATGCGTCTCCATTCTACTTCGAAGTGGAGCAGTAGAGTAAAACCATGGAGAAACAGACGTCTCCTTTTTTTAATCGTCGGTAGCCTGTATTATTTGTGGAATAATTTGTCCAATTCGAACCGCTCGATGTTCCCTGAAGAATCGAAAAAGTATCAAGGAACGGCTCGGTATCTTTTAAATTGTTCGATCGGCGCGCTTCTGCCAGCTGTTCCGTGAAAAATGGCAAAAATATCAAAGAGAAAAAAACGAGATATCGCTATCTTTCGGAATAACCAGATGTCACGATTGCAGCCCCATTACGCTCTCATTAACAGGACGCTCCGCCTCTATCTACACCCTCTAACTTTATCTCTATACAGTAACCCCCCCTATCTCCATCTATACACTCTCATTATTAGGACATTAGTGTTCGCCGATCAATATTCCATTCGTACCTTTCCCACCATTCTCCGCGAGCCACCCCCGCGCGTGCAGTCGAAACTGAAAATCTCCCAAGCCCGAACCGAGTTACAGTAAAAAAATCACCGGTACCGGTTACACGTGCAATTAAACCGACAGCGCCGGAAAGAAAAAGGGAGAAGGCAAAAAAAAATCAGTGGTCGGGCACGGCCGGGTGGGTGCGTGGATCCCATCGAAAAGGCAAATTGAATTTTGAGTAACCATGGTGACTGCGTAACGCGGCGAACGACCGCAGCCGGTGTGTCCGCGAGCGGGTTGCACGCGTTGGACGGAGCGGGTCAGTCAACTTCGACGCGTGTGCGTGTCGAAACGAGCGGGTACACGCTCGCGAGTGTGCGTGTCACGGTAGAAACGCGCGCCAGGTGGACGGACAAAACGTTTGTGTGGGTGCGTCGTGTATTGCGCATTTTATCGCCGCATAATGGCCTCCCGGCGGTTCGTTACCACCTACGTAATAAAGCCATATTAAACAGGACGGCTTAAAGTGTTAACCTGCGCCCCCACGCGTCCCTCGTCCAACCCCTTTTCGAACCCGTAACGAACGTTGCCATGAACGATACCCCATCTTCCTTTCGTATGAATATCAGTCCGCTGTTTATTTCCTGCCTCGGCGTGTACGCTCCAAGAGATCCGCGTAATTTCTTCCTGTTTAAAGGGAGAGACGCGGTATTGTTTGATAGCACCGGGATGGAGATTTCCCTGTTCGTTGTATGGTTATTGCGCGGGGTTGCTCGTAGGGGCTGTGACTCCTCTTTGATTCTCGGTTAATCGTTTTTATCCATGTGTTCGAATATCGTACACCGATCGAGAACCGATGTATTGAATTAAAAATGAATATCGTACAGATCTAAAGTAGTCGAAGATCCGACCACACTTGCACGTTTCTAGCATCGAAAGAAATTTTCCCTTTCGTCACAGGGCGGTGCATCTTATTCGCACATTCTCCATAAATTTTCCAACACACGCTGCAGATCGAGTACAAACAGAACGATGGACGAGGAGGACAGTCGACGAAGCTAGAAGTAGCTGGCTGGTTTCGTTCGTTGACACTCGAACGATTTTTCTATGTCCTTCCTTCCATCTGACGTTCCTCGAGAGGTCTGAGTGGGTCGGTATTGCGTCGATATGTCAGTCCGTCCCGGGCAAACGTGTGCTCGGCGTCTTTGCATTTTATTAAGTCCGTCGCCGGCGACGATGTATAGGCCACCTTCCGTCATGTCGTCGTACGGATAGGACAAGCGGAATTTATGGCCGAGGATTCCGTCGCATGGCGCACCCGCCTTTTACATCCGAACACGTTTCGTCGCGAGAAACGTTCCTACGGGAAACGCGTCTAATACCGTAGTCCCTCTTCCACGGATCCGCGTGACAGATCGTGTGGACTCTGCCAAGTACGAGGAGGGTAGAGAACTTTTCTGACCCGGGGAATTCGCTCAGGAGGAGTAAAATTTTTTACAGTTCCGACGTGGAAGAGATTCCCTCCCTGGATATTCCGATGGACATCGAGTGGACGATCGCACGGAAATCGTGAAACGATTTAACACATGCGACTCCTTTTCGTGGTAAATGCGTTTCCACGACGTCTTCTCGGGAATATAGAAATTTCAAGCTTTCGAGCTGCAGACAATGACAATCGAACTCTAGAAGGTATATAGCGGCCATATAGCGAGACCTTAATATAACCAACATTCAAAGACTTTCAATACTTAAAGCAAATCAGGATATTCGAAATATACGGGAAGCTCAGATTTAAACCGATACTCTAGCAGATTTCCAGCGCATCGCTAGCTGTATCTGCACTTTATATTTCGTTTCACTCTCGATACTTTACCGTACACGTATAAACGCGATGTTTGAAGGAGATCTCGAAATCGCATACAAATTGTAGGATTAGAATTACCGTAAATACAGAACGTCTAAAAATTCCGCTCGGAGATTCGATTCCCGGTACGAGTACAATTTTTGTCGCGCTTCTTCGAACGTTCGAGTGGAAGCGGCGAGTTTTCTGGGAACGGTTTTACGTTATATCTTCCAGGAGCGGGTTCGACGTTTCCTTCGAGTGCTACGTGGATGGAAAGTGTCAAACAGTGTTGGCAGGAATGAAACGAAGTCGATACACGATGGTTGGTAGAATTTTTTCCGAATCCTTCGTAGGACCGGCTTTACGACGGAAATGGAACTGATAATTAACGCGAAATTAATAGAACTCGATGGTAGAACTCATTTCGCGAAAGCAAAATGCGTTTAAGTAGAATACGATCAAAGTCTTACGAACGTGAAAAATATTCAGATCTCGTTTCTTTGACGAACGAACTATTTCAATTCTCCGTAACAAGCAGAAAAATCATGCAAGAAAATTAGAGTTCCCGTAGACTCAGAGGATTCTACGGTTCGCGGTAAATTTTATTTCGAACGAGTTACCGCAAAAGTATGATCGAACAAAAATATCCGCGAGTTTGCCGAACGGATTAATAAAACGGCCGACGGTCGTTGTTCGAAATTGCGAAATTGCTGTCTTGTAAGTCCACGTGATAGATCGTTCGCGGCACTGGCCTGAATTTACGTTTTCCATGAAACGAAGGGTTCCCGAAATACGACTGCGCTCGTCGACGGGGAGGACGTTTTATTTTTTTTTCCTCCGCCATTCTACTTGAGAGACGACATTGTCAAAGCCCGTCTCACCCTTCGCGGAGGGGGGTTGAATCGGGGAAAATTTTTGCAGGGGACCGTGCGGATTCGCAGTCGCTTTGAAAGGGGACAAATTTTGTGCCGGAACGACGGGATATACACAGTGCTCGTATACTAAAATGGGAGGGTTGCGCGATAGAAATGAAAAATGAAACGGGATTTCCACCGTAAAGAAATAACCATACTCCCGGCTAGAAGAGCGTGAAAGGTATTTGTTTTAAGGAAGGTCACGGCGTTTGCTTTGGGAACACGGGAACGTTTCCCCTTTGGAAATAAAACGTCCGAACCTTTTGCCGGATGTTGCGAGCGAACGGAAGGAAAATCGATTCGTTTGAAGGATGGAAGAATTAACGTTCGTGAGCTTTTTAGCGAAGAGCAGAAAAGGGGATTTTCCTTTTATAGATTTTTATGGACGAGTTTGAAACGCGTCGAAAGTAGAACACGATTAATTTTATGGGTTTATCAAAGACGAACAGAAAAGAACGGGAATCGAAACGGGAGAAACTTGTAAGCGGCGACGTTCCAAAAGGGGTTATATCGTGTCTGACCGTCATCGAGACATTCTACTGTTTGCCGAAACTCTTTGCGTCTGATCAGAGTTTACCGCGAACAGTTCGCACATTATTCATGCTTAAACAACGCGAAATAAATTAATCCTCCATAATCGTAATGATTTACGTTATTCTGTATCATATCAAAACTGTTTCGTTCAGCGGATTAATCGAATAATTACGAGATCAAAAAGGAAAGAGGATTCTGAGTATCACCGATATTTCGATAATAAGTCAATATGTTGAAATAAATATTTGAATCTTCAACAGTAGCGAACAGTGTCGAACCGCGTCTGATCAAAAGTAGACAATTCTACTGCGATTCGCGAGAAGTTTGCTCGAATAAAAGTCTGTTCACATTTGCAGACACTGTATCGACATTTTCCATGGAGCGAAAACGTATAAATTTGTTTGTTGCTCTGTTTTATCTAATAATCTGACAGTTCCGAAGTTCCCGATGCAAAATTCCTCCCCGAAGACGTTAGGCGAACGCGGTAGGGAGTCCAAACACTCGATCGTTGGGAGATCGATAACAAAGTGCGCGGTTTTCTTACTCGTGTGCAACGTGTGTTTCATGTACCGTCGGTTCTTGGCTGCTTGTTTCCGTCCCGGTAGTATCGACTACGGTTAGGAGATAGCACGTTCCTCGTGTTGTGAACTGCGGTTTCGCTGTCAACTGTAGCGAGAACTTTGACGACGTTTCCAATTGTTTGCGGTGCCGGGGTCCCGACGCCGCTTCGGGTGGGAAGAGTACGGGCGGTTTCTAACTTCGGCGCGTGTTTCGAACGTGTTCCGAACACTGCCCGAGGTGCGAATCAATATGTACGCGTGGATACGTGCACGTGCGCGCACGTGTACTCGCGCGTACGGCAGCTACAACCCAACGAACAAACTTTCTCGTAAATAATATACCGCCCGGGCAAGATTATTTCGAGAATAATATACGACCGTGTTGATAACGAGTTTAAGTATTTAACGATCACCTCGGCCGTGCGGGGATGCCAATAATCGAGCGGGGAATTAATCAGCGGGATGATTGTTTGGAAATTGATGCGCGGCAAAAGTTCAAGGTTCCGCGAGAAGCTCCTTAGAGACCGTTTGTCGTTACAAAGAACTTGGCTAATTTCAAATATTTAATATTTAAAGAGCTTGTTGGAGGGCGTTTAACTCTTCTGCCGGTGTTTCAAAGTATCTGGAAAGTTTCTTAATCTCGAAGAAATTTCTCCGCTCCGGTGTTCGAGTATTAATGCCGTGTTACCCAACCAGCGCAGCGTGTCATTTATTCTTCGTCAACTTGTAAAATACACTCGTTTATGTCATGAATATTTGTTATTCGGTGTGGCATTCGATAAATATTTTATCTTCGGCTCGCGCATAAAATATGAAAATTTTAATCTCGAAGTGGCAAACAGCCAATTTATCAAATTTTAACGATCGTCCAACGTCGCGGCGTGGGATTAAACGCGACGCGACGTTCTTCGGTAATTTTTCAAAAAATACGTTCTACACCGTATCGAGTTGCACGGAAGCGGTAAGCACGTCGAAAGCTCAACCAGCCACAGAAAGAGCGCAACGGAGGCGAAAGATGGCAAAGGAAAGAGAGATCAGCCACGATCGGTTGGTAGCCGAGGAAACATACGAGAGGCAGAACTCGAGTTTGCGGTTTAAGCGCAAGAGTAGACGCGTTCAATCGCGCAGATGCACCTCGCCCCGAGCGAAAACGACGTAGACGATGTGCAGAAGCACAGAGAAGGAAGCCAGTGGGCCGAGTTCAGTTTCTCCAGCCATTATTTACGAATCGCATTACCTCGATGCACTGCAGCCAGCGGCTACACAATAATGCTGTAGCACTACCCTTCGGATCGATGTGTGGGCAAATTTTGGATTATCCTCCCAACGATTTGTTTTTCAGCCACCCGGTCGCCAAATCGAGCTTCCGCAATCTGCTCGCTTGCCAAACGCTTATATCGTAAAAGGAATTTGGGACTCTTACGATGCTCAGAAGAAACGAGTTTTTCCCTCGAAAAAATTTATAGCTCCGCGAACAATTCTATATGCGTTTCGTTGCGATATGCTATTTCGATTATGTTTTAGAATCTATGAAAAAAATATGGCTCATATTTAATATGGCTCAAAAATGATGCTTCCGAAATGCGTGAATGGAAAGACTGTCAAATAATTCAATCCCTAAACTCCGAACAAATTCCTGCGATATTTCCGTTCGAAAGCAGTCTCGATAAATTGTCAGCTGGTTCCGTTCGAGGCGATACCGCAAATTCGAAAGGTTTCGGTACACGCACACCAGGATCCTTTTCCAACGGGGATACACGGGAACAAGGCCAGGCGGCAATAAATAATTTCTCACCCCCGGTTTTATTTCCCCTCTCGTTTGAGTTAACGTCGCAGACTGCCATCCATTTTCTAAGGCGCGTCCCGAGGTAAATTATCGCGCTTCGGCTGACCTACTTCCGGCCTCTCGCTGCGTAATCGCGTTCCGTCCGCGCGAGCAAACCGCCTCGATCGCTTCGAACTCGCGCGGTTCTTTCATCGTTCGAAGAAAAGCGTGACCCCGATCATTCAGCTCTTTCGCGAACTTGCAATTAAAAAGCTGGCTGGCAATCAACGCGACGACGGGGGAGGACAGGTTATTGCTTTTCAAGCGGACGAGAGGAAACGACCTTGCGACCGTTCGATTCCATTTGATCCGAGACGAACTGGAACAAGTTTCCCACGATTCTCCAGGGTGTTATCGAACCTTATTAAAAGACACGCTCAACAGAAATGGCTCCGTCACAAAAATACAACGTTCCCGTCTGCTGACTACAAGCAGAACTTCGTCGCACATGATAGTCTGGATAAATTGAATTTACAAATAATGTTAGCAAAATATATGATAGAGTGAATATTATAAGACGCGATCCATTATGGTACATGTTGCATGACGTTTGAAAGTAATCTTCAGAAACGCCGTCTTCGAGCTTTGTTTTCAAGTCAAACGAAACTGGTTAAGTCCATTGAGTAACCGGTCGTTCCGTTAATTTTCCAAATTTATTGACATTCCATCAGCGAGCACTAAGGGTACGATACGAAAAGTTTTCAGCGAAACGATTGGACTCCGTTCGAGGGATCAAAGTCCTGTCCACAACTCGGGACGCGAGAACAATGGTGTTTGGAATGCAATTCCGGAACAGAAAGTCCCTGTAATTGGAAATCTCTCTCTTTTTCCCTTCTTATTCTTCTTCTTCTTCTTTTGGTCCCTTGCTTCCAGCCTTCAATGTACACGGTATAGTTGCCGTAAGAGACTGTTGGACCAGCGGATCGATAGTCGCTTGATTCCCACGAGAAAATCGTATAGAAAGGCTTTGCCCCGGCAAAAAATCCAAGAAATCACTGAAACGCGATATTGACGCGCAAAGTGGATAAACAAGAAACAAATCCTATTTTCTTCAAAATGTTTAACGCTTTCCTTCTAATATTTCCCTTCGACTGATCCTACCCTAGAAACGTACACTCTAATGTAACGAAAGTTTACTATGCAATGATGAGTATAGGGCCAGAAATTTTGTATGATATCAAAGTTTGAAAGATTGAGATCTTAGCTGCTGTACATTTGGAAGTTGGGAATTAAATTTTAAATTTTCCTAGAAAAGCCTACGCAGCAACTTTGGGAGATCGATATTTTGCAAGAAGAAATCGGAACAAAAGATTAGCATAGATCTCGCTCAGCTCAGCTCGAAGACGTTGAAAATCGGATTGATCGAAGCCGGCGTATCTCAAAACCATAGCCCCGCGGTTGATCTCATCAGCGTCGAGTACGACCGGTCTGTTTAGAGTTAACATCTTATCGGCTCGTTAGAAGGGAATTAGCGAGGGCAGACGATGGCTTTGACTGGTTAAATCGTCTAATCGGATCGCATCGATTCGCCGTTAAGACGGCGCGATTCTCGAGACGATACCGGGAAGGACGAAGGATCCTCGTGAACGAGCCAGGCGGGTCAGGGATGAACGACCTCTTCTGTTCGTCTGCACGCCGAAAGATCCTCGAAAGGAAACTTCGTCGATGGAATTCGTAACGAGCCTTCATGTTGACTCGGCCACACGATCGCCGGTACCTAACCGTGATTCGACGATTCGGCTCGTTTTGCGTCCCGTTCCTTCGCGAGGGCTCCCCGTACCCCATCGGAGGGCCGCCCAGTAATTAGATTCGTCGACCGAGATCAAAGTACACCGGTATTTCCATCTCCGTAAGAAAGTTTGCCGGAGTTTTCTACGTCTCCCATACTCCTCTTTCGTCGTCTTCGAGCAAGTTTTTTCGCCGTGTCTCCCGTGTCCTGCACCCTCGTCGAACCTGGACGAGGGTGCACGGGATTCCTTGGAAAAGACCGTTTTGTCTCTGGCAGACAAATTTTGATGAGAAGAGAAGCAAAAGGATGACCATTCTCGAGATGATATTTCCAGAAACTTTAGCTTACCAGAAGAGGCAGACCACGCGTACGAATATTTACATTATGAAGATTAATACTTTGATGTACGAATTAAATGAGACCAGATACGACATCAAAGCAAAATTGCTTGTCGAAGGGATAAATTATGGAACGTTTTATTATTAGATCTAAACGAGATTGTTATTCGAGACTGTTGTGATAAAAGATCATTCGAAATTGAATATCGGTCGAAACGAAAGAAAACAAGACCGAAACGGATTAAGCGAAACCTTGTCAACGTCAAACCCGTTACACGGATCACGGACGAACGATTAACCGGAAAATCCTGGAAATCCGTTGCGGCGGAACATCCGTCACCGGGAAACCAATTACCGAGGAAAGTAATGGGTGGCTAGAGACGGACACACGTGGCGGCGTCCTTTTCAGCATATTTCCCATCGAGCGTTTTCAACGAAATAAACGTTTGGCAAGCCACGATACGTGACGCAGACGTCGTCTGGCGCAGCCTTTCCGACCCGCTGGGGATCCTTGTGTCAGGACGAATTCATAACAGAGTCATAATTGCGGGACGGGCCCCGCAGTATGCATAATCCCGCAGTTAGCAGTTCTGCTTAACGATCCGCGAGAAGCAATCCCGACGTACCTGCCACGCTGCAGGATGAAGGCGTCCCAGCCAACCTCTCTCTTATTGCCAGCCATCCCGTACAGTACGCCCCTTTTATTCCCCTCTCCTTCTGCTCCTTTCTTTTCGCCTCGCTATACAGGACCTTTCATAACGCGTGCACTCGCTTCACGGATAAAACCAAATCAAAATGTACTACCAATTCATGATGTACCACATCTGGATTAAATCTGAATTCTACAAATTTAGCTTCTAAATCTAAACGTTCACATACAGTCAAATTGAATTCCATCTTAATTTTCCCTGTTTCTGATTCTGCTCAATTTCGTACTCAACAATGATCTCATCCCCAAGTTTCTACGAAGCCTTTCTTCCACGATTCTCTTCCTTCCGCACTTTACCCATTTTTCCTCCAGTTCCCGTATAACTCTCCGGCTCCCTGTTCTCGTCACAAGCAATACAGAGACTGAAATTACGCATCTGTGCGGTTCCTGCAGGCACGACAACCCGCGGCGTGCATCGATGCAGATGAGCACACGAGAATGTGTAAATAAACACATACCGAGACGACGTCGTATACACACGTGCACCTGTGCTCGCGGTAGCAAATACATGTGGCCACGTACACACGGTTAATCACCTGTGCGCACGATATTACAGAAACGTGTCGGGTGTAGAGCGAGTGCTCGCGAGGATTCGACATAATGATGGAAAGGATTTCGAGATAAATTTATGAACGACGCGATACACGAAAGTGCGCCGTATCTAAATATTTGATGGCTCGTGTCGCTGGACCGACTCGACGATATATTTTATCGTCCAAGGATTTATGTCGAATCGTTGGAAATGACGATTTTGCGCGGGTTCGACGATGTGGAAAAATCGCGAATATTAGTCTGGAGAAGCTTGAATCGGGTTGTTGAGTCGACTGATTTTAAATGCATGATGCTATTCATTTGTCGATATAATCTCGACTGTAATTTAGAAAGTGCAAATACATAATGTAGGTTTAAGGTCCATATGCGACATGGAAAAATAAATGAAGTTTCTGATAACGTTATATTAATGATACAAAATCGCAAGTAAAATACAGCGAAAATTCAATTTACGCAGGCACACGGCAAAGAATAATTATCCCGTTATCGATCGAATAAAACAGGCTGATACACGGTTATATAGCTAGAGCTTCGCATTCATCCGCCTCTTGTACCCTGTTCGACTATCGAGCCATGGTATAAGCCGAAACAGGCTGCTCCCTTAATTCAGCCTCGTAATTAATTATGCATTGTTAGTTGCCGCGATAAGGGAGGCAGGGAACGCGTCGGGGAATTTGTCCCGTCTCCTCGCGGGATACGTCCACGATTGTTTCCCGTCCGTTTCAGCGACAGACGGCGAGGATAATCGCGTGACTAACGATTAACCGAATCGCGAAGAAAGGACGCGCGGCGTTGCGTGAAGCGTACGAAATGATCGAGCGTCGACGTATCATTTGCAGAGACGGAAACACAACCGTTTATTAATGGCCAACTCATCGTATTGATAATGCGTTACCTTAATTGCGGAAAGAGTGATAAATGTTGCGCTTGTTTCGAAGGTCTCGATGTATATTTCATGGGACTCTTATGTCATTTACAAATTTTCTAATTCCTCATTTTTTAAGTTTACAAATTTCTATAGATACTATTTTTCATTTTGCAAATTTCCGACTGCATAAATTTTCGATTCCTGAATGTCTGATTCCATAAACTTTCCAATGTCCAAATTTCTGAACTTCCAAATCTTGAAATTACCAAACTTTCAAATTCCTAAATTTGCAAATACCTAAACTTCCAAATTCCTAAATTTCCAAATAGCTAAACTTGCAAATTCCGAAATTTCCAAATACCCAAACTTCCAAATTCCTAAATTTCCAAATACCTAAATTACCAACTTCCTAAATTTCCAAATACCTAAACTTCCAAATTCTTAAATTTCCAAATAGCTAAACTTGCAAATTTCTAAATTTCAAAATACCTAAACTTCCAAATTCCTAAATTTCCAAATACCCAAACTTCCAAATACCCAAACTTCCAAATTCCTAAATTTCCAAACACCTACACTTCCAAATTCCTAAATTTCCAAATACCCAAACTTCCAAATTCCTAAATTTCCAAACACCTACACTTCCAAATTCCTAAATTTCCAAATACCCAATCTCCCAAATTCCTAAATTTCCAAATACCTAAACTTACAAGTTCCTAAATTTCCAAATACCCAAACTTCCAAATTCCTAAATTTCCAAATACCTAAACTTCCAACCCCCAAAATTTCCAAATCCTAATTTCGCGAATTTCCAAACGCTCGAATGTCGAAAATTGTGACTCACCCGTGTGCGTCCTCTGATGGGCCTTGAGATGCGAGCTCTTGGTGTAGACCTTCTTGCATCCCGGGAATTGGCATTTGTGTATCCTGCGTTTCGTATCAGGTGGACTATGCTCGTGGCTCCTCGCGTGGTGCCTGTTGGCCACGGTGCTTGCAGCTGCAGTTGTGCCTGCATGTGCATGTTGCGTGCCCGAAACCGCTGGGTAACCATTCGCTGCGACGGAGATCAGTCTGTAAAAAGCATCGAATTCAATCACTTTTATGCTCCTCCCTTCGACTCGACAAGTTCTTTTAGCAGCTTACATGTGAAATCGCGTTCGTTGCAATTTTCTTTACCAAGTAATCTAATATGAAATAAATGAGTTTGTTAAATTTTGTTGGTCTACGTCGTGAATTTTAATTCGGACAAATTATCATTTGAAACGAAAGTGCGGAAAGAATACGAACGATGGAAGTTGAAAGAAGCGTGTTCGAGACGAAGAATAAATATAGAAACGTCGATATTGGTGTCCATTTATTTTCTGGCAAGTTTCGCGATGTCTGCGTTTAATGCAAAGACGGACGCATAAATTAAAAGGAGAAAAAAATAGGAAAAGTTTCTCGACTAGCGACGAAATTGAATCGTGCTCGTTAATCATTCGCCCAATCGTCTCCACCATCGATCTTTTACAAACTTTATTCGAAGTATTGCGCTCTTTCTTTCCTACCGCGGGAATCTAATTTGATTTATGGACTTCATTATTTACGATCACGATTTGGACAACATTTGCAAGTAATTAAATAACGGTTACGTTGAAATGCCTGCACGTGAACAGTTCCAAACGCCACAGAGAAATACTGACTTCTGTCACGCAACCGAAAAGGTACTTCGTTTATGAAAAATAAAAAACGAATCTGCGTGGTGAACTTTTACATTTTGCAACTGCGCGAAGACCAAAAATGGAAACACGACATGTCCTAATTACGCGAGTCAGCCTTATATTTCCCAGAAATGACTGAGTTTGGTATTCGAAAGAAAAGTAACTTACCTTGCGACACCCTGAGCGTTGCTGGTGGTAACCCTGACGATGGCGCTCCTGCCGCCCGTTCCATGAAGGTTGAGGTTCTGCACGTCGAGCATCGAACTCCCACTCGACGAGTGACTGGAGTTGGAATGACCTTGACCCGAGCCGGGGCTCGACGGTGGTGTCAGGATTTGACCTTCGCTTTCGCAGCCGCTGTCCTCCTCCTCCTCGATTTCCTGTTGCCGGTAACGTAATTCATTACGCAACGGGATTACGATAACGGGGCTCTGATTAAAGTACAAGCAACTGGTTAAAACGGTATCGAACATCGATACCACACGGTACCACGTGGTCCCCGCCCGAATCGATCAATGGCAAATAACCCCATAAACGGATTAACACACCGGCCTATCGGTGTTACGTCCGCGCGAATGCGTTCGTTTGATTACACGCGCCATCAATACGTAATTATCGAAAACCAAGAAAAATCGTTATTTGTGGACCCGCCGCTTCGTATTGAAATTTGACGCGTATTCTGCTCGCGATACATCGAAAACGAATGACTGTAATGACTATAGGACATGTGTAAATACAGGTTCTCGATGTAAAAACTGTTGAGAACGTTCGATGATGACTGGTCACTCGTTTTTTGTCAAGTCTACCTTGTTATTAATTCTAACGATAGGGAGGTGACTTCAAACATAGTTTCTTAAAAAGCAAGTCACTTAGCAATATTGTTGAACAGGACCCAAATAAATTTAGCAAATAGACAAACATATAGCATGAAGACAAAGAATGGATCGTTGAGTAAACAAAATTCTCGTGTCTCATGAAAAAATATTGACTCGAATAATATTTAAACAAGAACGATAATAAAAATTTTAATTATTAATATAGCTTGTTATCCGAAGGTTAATACGAATTAATCAAGTGAGCACATCTGATCCAGAGGGTAGATAAAAGTACAAGCGGAGAAGCTAGTAAGCATAAAAGGAATGAGCCGAAGCGGAAACTTGCAAAGCGTCCGACGTAAATCGGATTTGAACGCACCTCGTGTTCCTCATCCTCTTCGAGATCCTCGCTGGGCTCTTTCTTGAGAATGAACGCCCTGCACGAGACGGAGGGCGAGCTGTCCCAGGACAACGCCGAACACGCCGAACTCGACGACGACATCGAGAGGGAATCAAGGTGTCGGTCCAGGAGATCCCTATCACGGCCGTTGTGGTTGTGATCGCCGGGACTGAATTTTATGTCGTCCAAACAGAGCGTTTCCCTGTCTTCCGACGACGTCGTCACCTGAGTTGCACGAAGCAACGAAGAAAAAATAAAAAAACCTTTGACACGGGTTGCTCGAGAGTAGCGGAACCCGTGAAATCTCTTCGTGGGAACATCCAGGGGATTCGATAATGATCGTGCCGGGGATCGTTGGTGACTACTCACCTCCATTTTGATTGGTGATTCGAATTGTGCGTTGGTGGTGCCGGTGGAAGCCGTCCACGAGATTGGAGGCGCCCTGAAGAGGTTCCAGGGAGCTGTGTCCAACTCTGTGGGCAACTTTTTGTACGACTGTAGCTTCGGCTCGTCCTTCAGGTACCTCTCCATCTCGTAGCATGTCTGGAACGATAAAGGAGACAGGTTAATTTAATAGTCGAACGACGTTGTGGTACTGCTAATTAGAAACCCTTCACTCTCATAACTATTTTGACTGTGTAATCGGCGTGAAACTAATCCACTATTGTTTTGACCCTTTAATTGTTTAATCGCGGATCGAATTTCGAGACACGGAAATTTGGGAATGCGGAGATTGGACAGTTTGGAAATTTGAGCATTAATACTAAAATGATCAAAAGCATTAATGCTTCCCTCAATCGACGAATATCTGTCGATGATTTCGCGCGACATCGAAACGCGAAATCAATCGACGAGCCGGCTTTGCTAATTGTTACATCCCAGTGTTTGTAATTCATCGATTCCGCGTGTCGAATTTTACAATGCCGCCCCTCATTATATTTACAGCGAATGCGCATGGCGTAGCTGCGAGCAATTTATAGCGTAGGATAGATATGCAGATTCGTCCAACGATTGTTACCGTTTGCCATCAAAATGCAACGACGATGTTGCCGCTGTTGCGTGCCATCTCTCCGGTTTAATTAGTGTTACAATGATCAGGAAATCCCTAGTATCATAGTCATCGTTGGTGTCGCCTGGATAATTACAACGCCACGACCTTCTCTGCATGTATATTTCATCGTGACCGCAATTTCTGCCTTTTCTCCGCGTTTCGACGAAGACGAAACATGGTTGAACGTGACTGGATGATCAATTAAGTCTTCTGATTGAAACTAGAGAAACTGGTATTTCAAGTAGGTAGAACCCGGTCTACTAGGAAAAACCTTATGCAAACGTCGGATCGATTTGTGGCTACATTATGTGGGTTGCGAGCTTACTCGTTAAATCGCGTAGCTGGGTTTTCATTTTTCCGCACATTTTCAAACATCGAATTGCATAGGTGGGTTTAAATTGTCCGTGGCTAATGCGTTAAAATGATAGCGTTTCTTCGAGGTTCGCAGAAACGCAAAGTCCATCGTAAATAATTCGTGGCTTTGAGAATAACGTCGGTGACGGTAGCGTAATGAGCGGTTGTCCCGAGATCAAGGAACTTTTATTAAAGCCACCGCGTTTTAATATACAGAGCACATTTATCTTGAACCACAGTAGACCCCAACGTTCTTCTACTCCGGATCGCTTAGATCCCAAACGTATATTCCAGGCTCTCGACGATACTGTTTCTATTTAAATTTCTCGTCGCATGAATCATCCATTGCGACTTTGCAGGAAATATTAAAACGAGGTCGAAAGTGTCCGCCAAAGCGGCCACGAATATTCGTCGTGGCTCAACGGCGAGCAAAGACGATGCTCCAAAGGGGCAAACGACTCGTCGAGCCAGCAACGACGTAATCTGATTGCGGGCCATGGTTTTAGCACAATTCCTCGCCCGGTAGCTAGCCTAACTTTGCACTTCGTCTCTGAGGAACTGCGGCAAACTGGCACGGCCTACGGGACCGAGCTGCAAGTTCCGCAACTCGCGAGTAGCTGTGTCGACTACTGTGTCGATGTGTTTTCTCCTATAAGACTGTTGCAGATAATTTCGCTGCTGTTTCCAGAAGTTTGCATGCGTGTCTGAACGATGGAGAGGATTTTCGAAATAGTTATCCATGATTTTTTATTAATACAGTGGTCGTTGTAAGATACTGCTGCTTCGTAGTCGAATGTTTATAGATTCTTAAATGTTGTGATCCAAGAAATTGTAAATTTGAAATAAGAGGTTTGATTAATAGCAGTATTTACATCCACGTAAATGTATGAGTTCAGTAAGTTTAATCCTTCCGAAGTTAGTCAGCGAGGGACGTTCGGTTGTTTTAAGGGAGAATTAAACCGAACGGAAGTTTGTCTTGCTGACGTGGCAGGGATCTTTCGAAAAGCGCGAAAAATGGCATCTGGAGGAAGTTACGGTGCTCCGTGCAATATCGTCGGTCCCCTCGCTCAGAAAAATAATCACCCTTAGACTTCTTCATTATTCACGATTAAAGTTCGTCCAGGAAGCTCGTGGAAGCGAGTAACGGCGTTAATATAACTTGGAAAGGAATTTTATCGGCTATCCCAGGAACCGTCGCTTCTACCTTTATTCGATTTTTACTAATCGTTATCGAACCTCTATGATTTCTTATGACATCTAACGGGTGGCTAAGAAACGCTCTGCCAAAAGCTTTCTTTCCAGCGTACCATTTTTGTCCATATTCTGCAACCGTGTTCGTCTCGCAATGAAATCGGAATCGCTTACGAAAAACTTGCTTCGTGTCCGTAATGGAGGCAACGTTCACACGTGCAGCTGAGGTTTGCAGCCTCGAACAATTGCGACAATCCATCGTACGTGACTATGAAACACGAGAAAGGCACGTGGACGATGAGAATATACAACAGCCTATTTCGTAAGCATTGTAAGAATGGAAAATTTTCTAACCCCTCGTCGTTTCGAACACGGTTTTTCCGTAATTATCCTACACGCGAAAAAGACCATTTCCTGGCGGATAACAGGACCGCGAAATCGGAGCTCATTCGCGAAAGAATTCGCATTCCCTGGTAATTCGCTCGCGGATCTGCTCATAGGATTATTCCGCGAACAGGAATTGTTTCGCGGAAGACATCGCGACTTTCTTTGTTTGTTGATTATAGTTTGTGAGCAAACAGCCAAATTTTTACCTAATTATATGCGTAGTTAGTTAGTAATAGTCCATGTGATAAGTTTTAATAATGTGGTCCATGTTTAGTAAATAAATAAGGAGACTATAAAAAATTAGCAGAGACAATGTGTAATAATTGTGTACCGCCATTTGCGATTAAAGTTTCGAATTGAACGTGATTGATCGCGTCAGAGAGGCAAAACGACGGAAAAGGTAGAGACGAAGAAAGATCCTTGTGCCTGGTCGTTGGCGCGCAACCCTGAAGGGGTGTGTAAACAAGTGGCTGCACGGGACGCAATTCTCCACGAGACCGGGTTGTCGGCGGAACGAAGAACACAAAGACAACACTGTTCATTCATAACGAGAGGAAAACTTGGCCGCGCGTATAGGTATAAGCTTGGAATCCGCTCCGTACGACGACGGTTTCATCGAGCCGATGCTTTGCAGTGCCATCTTCCCTCGGAGCTCGTTTCCCGGTTATTCCGCCAACATGCTCCCGGCTGTGCAGATTCGAGCAGCTCCCTCTCTCTCATCCTTCGCTATTCTGTTCCCCTCTTATTCAGCCGGCACTTCCTCCAGAGTTCTTTGAGCGGTAATACCCTTCCAGCGTGAAAGATAAGACACATTAATACTCGTTACCGCACAGCCAGCGCTCGCCCGTCTGCGTTTAGGGTGAGATACAGATTCGAAGGCGATTTGACAAACGACTCTGTAGAAATAATGTAGGAAAATGGAGGTTGGTAGTAATGGAGATCGAATACAGGTGTTCGCTGCTATCTCGCGCAATCAGTAATCCTTTGTATTTAGCGCGATTTCTGTTATTCGATAACTTGATTCGATAAGAAAGGTTCGAAGGCAATTCGGAAAACGGCTATCGCGATACTTTGCATGCGTGCATGGCTATCGTTACGAGGGGTCATCGTTCGTAGTTTTATGATCTGTTTTATCGGCGGATTTCCTCCGCACGCGTGCAATCGTTCAAGCACGACACAGCCACTCGATCTTTGAAATAGCCTCGAAGAAAGAGGAGGAGGAAAGAGCCATCAATGATCCGAAACGACGTTCAATTTGCGAGAGATAATGGCCGTCCGATAGGATCGAGCCGATATCACGGTATCAACCGTGAGAATCCACGTAACAAAGCGTCCAATTCGAGCCGGGACACACGCGGTCCGGAACAAGCAAGGAAAAGATAAAGGGGACGTAGTTAGATTAGAGTGGGTTGGGTTTGTAACGAGGATCGGGACGACGAGGACATCGAAAACGATTCGCGTTCCCTGAACTCCCTTATCGAGGCCCTCGTACATCCAGCCGGACTTTTCTTTCTACCACGATTCCGCCTCTTTCGACTCGTTTTCTTCTCCGCTTCGCTCCCAAGAAACCAGAATTTCGCGTTACTCAGCCGGTCGAGACACTTGGACGATAATGACCGCGGAACCTGGGGGACTCGGCACTAACAGTAAGATAAACCATTCTACGAGATGAGTCTCAGACCCGGACTCGGACGGGAAGCAACGCTGGGAATCGGTTCAAAGACCGGACGAGGAAAACGAGAAAATCGAGGCAAAAGCGGGCTTTAATGTTTAGAGCAGCGAAACATTTAGTCGCGGGCATGAAAGAGGATCGATTTTAACAGGATAGATTACGGGAGGTACTCGTGGGACCTGGCGACGACAACCTCGGTTTCGTTGGATCTCGATAGCGGCGATCCCGGTCTCATCAAGCTCAATAGGACCTCGAACTCTAGGGACTGGATACACAGGACTTTGGACTCGTTGCATCGGGATACACGTGTTCTTTGTTGGAGATGCTTCTAAACTCTGGGGACCTTGCACAGAGGAACCTCTATTCCTGGATACTAATATCAACAGAACTGGATTTAACCAACGGATAGGTGTGGTATCCATTAAATTAACACGAATCGGGTCATCTCGACAACTTTACCGATATCCTATTAGGTTATCTCGTAAAATCGGGTAGTCCAAAAAGACTCTACTTTGCTATCGTTTTGTCATCATCAAACTAACAGGAACATTGTCGCTCATGAAACTAACAGAAACATTATAGCTCATGGAACTAACAGGAACATTGTCGTTCATGAAACTAACAGGAACATTGTCGCTCATGGAACTAACAGAAACATTATAGCTCATGGAACTAACAGGAACATTGTCGCTCATGAAACTAACAGGAACATTGTCGCTCATGAAAATAACAGAAACATTGTTGCTCATGAAACTAACAGAAACATTGTCGCTCATGGAACTAACAGGAACATTATCGCTCATGGAACTAACAGGAACATTATCGCTCATGGAACTAACAGGAACATTGTCACTCATGAAGTTAACAGGAACATTGTCACTCATGAAGTTAACAGGAACATTATCGCTCATGGAACTAACAGGAACATTGTCGCTCATGGAACTAACAGGAACATTGTCACTCATGAAACTAACAGAAACATTGTCGCTCATGTTCAGTAACAGAAACATTGTCGCTCATGTTCAGTAACAGTAGACGTCCATACTGAACAGAATGTATCAACATCCAAAATGCACTTGGAGAGAATAATCTAGCGCAAAGGATTAATAAAGTGGAATCAGGAAGCTAACTTAAATTTGTGAATAACTTTCCAGATACCGATGAACGCACAGAGACCTCGTACACTCCGATTAAGCTCGATGATCCCGTAAAATTAGCAGGTCTGAAAGTCAATTATCGCCCATCGTGGAAGTTGGTCGGGCAGGTGAACTTACCTCCGATCGCCTTTAGAAAAGAGAGCGTAGGACGTAATCTAGGAGCTTCGTTTCCGCCTGCTTGGTCGTCGAACTTCCGTCGTAATTCCGTGACGCTGTCATTAACAGAGAGACTCGCGGGCTCGGTAGAGAGAAAATGAATGATAACCGGGGCTGGAACCGTCAATGCAGTTCGAGCTCTCCCGCGGAGCGAGCAGCACGGTGGCAGGTTGCCAAAGTCGTTAAAGAGATTCCCGCAACTTTAAAGGTGCCGTAAACCCGCGAATTTATCTCGTCCTTTCCTCCTACTTTCTCAACTTCTAGGCAGCGGCCAACCCCCCAGCGTGTCCTCGGCCAACCAAATTTCGGCGAGAGCGTCGCCAACGCTCGCCACATGTCTCGTTTCTTCTCGGTCTCGGAGCGAGAAGAACAACGGGGGTCAGGTGCATTCCACGGGATATCAGGATTTCGGTCGGTCGAACTGATTAAATGGAATATATCGTGTCCCGGTTCCGCGCCACGTACGCGTACGCTACAATCGGAGAAGATACGGGACCGCACGGCGACACTTTGTCGCACGACGGACAGAATTTACGAGCGCGGCCCTTTAGGCGTTTGAATTACTATCTCGATTTTACGAAATCGAGAGGAGTGTCGAACCGCCAGACGCCATGCCAACTTTCCTCCTTTCTATATACGTAGCTCGATCGACCGTTCCGAATTTATTGCACCACCGAACCGCTCGATTCCAAGGAAGGCTTTGGCGATTAACGATTGCAGGGGATGACACCGGTATTTTCCAGCCCGAATAAAGTAACGTATTTCCGGGATTTCTTAGCTGGAGAGGGCACTTTCCTTTATACGATCACCGCCATTGTTTTAGCATTTTTCAAACTCATCCTCGCTTTCACGAGCCTCGTGAAATCTCGTGATTCTGATCTCCATTTGTATTTATTAAAGTAATAACCACGTTAACTTTCTATAGCGTCTGAAGCGTATTTTACATTCGTGGAGCTCTAGAGTAAATAAAGCTAGTTAAGCTTAATTCATATCGATAGAGTAAGTAGAATGTCTATAGTACCTCTGATATTTTCAAATGATCGAAGAAGGCAAGTGGTAAAGTTAGCGACAGAGTTAGGCTATTCCACTCTATGTACTCTACTAACAACTAGCTTTAGTACTTCGCTAACTACTTTACCAATAGTTTACACGAGTAAACTAAATGGATTTTTCCAACCAACGCGGGTATTCTCTACCGATGTAACCTAACGTTAAGCTGAAATAACATCATGATAGAGCAACTTTGCTGCCAGTCTTCTTCCATTAATCTAATGTACCCACAACTATCGTTTACCTTGTCGGTACGGAAACTATCAAACACAGAACAGTAAGTTACCGTAGGTGGTCGTACATCTACGCTTAAATTAGTAGGCAAATAGCGTGTAATCCTCTCAACGGGTCCAATAAAATCTTTTCTTTACCGCCTCTCCCACAACGCGATGATACGTTATCGGGCAGAATCCAAGAACGCCTGGAATTCGTTGCTCTAAACGTGGTCCTCGAATCGCGAATGCTTTTTCTTCTCTCGAAAATGCCGCAGACCAGCCGTTGTGCCTGAACAGCATGTCCGGGGGTCAGGGTTAACGACGCTAACAAGCCGTGGCTGAGTGACTTACGACTAATTCAGCCGCCCCTCTACCGCCCCTCGACCCTTGGCCCGCAACGAACAGATGCCCGGAGAGAGTGTTGGCAGCTTTTTCCCGCCAATGAAACGCGATGCGGGCTAGCTAGTCTGATTAGGGTGCAGTCGTATATACGAACGGGCGAAGCTGCAATTGTTTGTTATTGTTGTGACGTCACCTCGTTAGTGGCGGTCACGCGTCCAGTCTCGTTAGGCGGTCATTTGTAACGGGCCACGAGGACCGTGATCGGGAAACGCGGGAAAGCGGCCTGGAATGCGAGAGGATCCGCTCCGAACGTCACGTCCGACGGATTCTTGAACGTTTCATGCAGTTGTATTAATTTAACCGGGGACGGTGATGGATGGTAGGACGAATTTAGAACGGAATTCTTTTACGAGATAAAAAAGTCTTTCTCTGATTGCTGCTTCGAATCGGTTCAAATGTAGCCAGATTTTCTATCAATTTCGAATTCCACAAATTACAAAGTTACAATGAATACAGAATTAAGGTTAGAACGCTAATAGATTGAAAGGTTATGTGATCTGAAATATCCAGCGAGGTTAGGTTCATTTCGTTTATGATCATCCCCAGATGCAGTTAGCCTCAAAGTAGATCAGTGAAGCGATATGTTAGCAGTGGAATACCGTGTCGCAGAAATCCAATAATGAACTGTTTTCGAACGTCCCGAAGATTTCGGTGAAGAGTATTTGAATCGAATCGATCAACTCGAGCTACGAAACCAATTAACTAGAACACACATTCCTCTCTGAGACGCTGCGGAGAGGACGCGGTTCGTACAAGCGACATCAATTCCGTCGACAGGCCGTTTTATCGTACTATCAGGGGAAGAGGGAGAGGTGTAATAGCGTTGGCTAAGCAAACAGCCGATTTTTATTAGCCTTCGTCGTCCCTTTGTGAAGCGAGGGCTTATCGTCAAGGAGGAGAATCCTCTTGCGTTCGTCCTTCGTCGATCTCCTTCTCATTGTCTCGTCTTTCCCCCGTTCCAGGAGGAGCGTTCAAAGCCTGGCATCAGCCCCCTTCGAAGATTCGGGCACACGAGAGGGATCAGTGCCAAGGATCATAGGGTTCAAATTCTCGGAAGAACCAACCGCAAACTAACTGGCTTTCGTTGGTACACTCGAGATCAAAAAGATTTTTCGTCGAGGAACGTGGCTCTTATCGTATGTACACTCTGTACGTACGAGCAATTCGAACGAGCCTTCTCGTCTTTTCTCTTCCTGGTCTTTCTCGAACGCACTTACCACCCTGGGTCGCAATCTTCTCCACTCTCTTCGGCAAATCGAGCAAAAACTCGTCGTCGGCATTGAAACCATCGTAGTTCTAGCTCCTCGAGATCGCTCTCGCATTCCTCGAGATTCTTCTGCGGTAGCTTCGCCTCCTATCGCCCTTTACCTTGCCCCATCCACCTATTTTCCTCTACCTCCGAGCGTTTTTCCCCGCCATGATTTTGTATTCTCGATCGACGTTACATATTGCGAGATACCGCTAATTAACTTCGAGTTTGAATCTTGGAAGTAGCCAGATAACACGATCCACCGTTATCGATATGGCTTATAGCGATGCTTTTAATTGACGGAACTCGGCAAGAACCTAATAACTTCGCGAACGTAATAACCTTCGGTTTTGGAAACACGAACCTAGGTAGGACAATTTTCTCTACGCTGTAAAAGAAGTTTAAATAGGTATTCGTCTAAAGTTTATTACACGACACGTTTTAATCCGATGATTTAACAAGGGTATTAAATAATGAAAAACCTCGAAAAAGAGAGGACAAAGATCGTGTTTGGAAGCCGTGTTCAAACGGACACGTCTTGAAGTGTCTGGTACAATATTTGCCAAGATTCAGGCGGATATCAAGCTTATCTGCATTCACGGGCACGATACAAATTGCGTAATAAATCGTGGGCCAACGTCGCGTAAACGAAGGTCTATCGTAAACCTAATTGGTTTACGCGCGACGCGCAGGGTCGCCGAAGAGCAAGCGGAAGAGAACGAGACCGTGGCGAGAAGCTGAAGAACAAGGAAACCTGAGAAGACCCGGAGCGTCTGGCGTGGCGAAGAGATATGATATGAGAAGGGAAGTACCAGGGAAGGTGGTCGTGTAAATTGCGACGGGTAGTTGATCGCGGAGCATCGGAAATTTCAGAGACGAAGCGGAACGAAGCAGATATACAACGTCTTCGTCTGCTATCCTCTAAAAAAGAACACCATTGAAAACGCGATTTCTTCTCTCGCGCTCTTCTCCGTTACCCGTTCCTTTTTCTCTCATTATCCTCTTCCTGGCTTTCTTCTCCGTCCTCGCGAATCGGGGCATTCGCGCGCACAGGACTCTGCTTTTCGATGGCTGGCTTACTCGCTCGACGTAAATCTGCGTAATGAGGCGTGTCGAAAGGCGGCTTACCTGACGAACTATAATGCCACCGACGATTGGTTCTGCTTCTTTCATACCTTCCACATTCACCAAAGATTCTTTCAATATTCTCTCCTTCGTTCCTGGACGGCGCTGACCTATGCCTCGCTTCTCGTTACTCCTACAATTATCCAAAGATTCTTTCGCTCGGAAAGATGGCAGAAATGTAGTTGAAGACTTCCAAGCTAATTTAACGACGGCTAGGTCGCGAGAAATTACAGTTTTCTAGTCGCAGGTTTGCAACTTTCGAATTTCATGCTATTTCGGAAGTTTGGGAATTTCGAACTTTCAAAGTAACACAGTACGTTTCGAACTAGTTTCAAATTCTTTGACTTTGGGACACAACTTTCGAATTTCGGAACTGTGGAAATTTGAGAAATAATTGCTGGAGTAAAGCATTAATTTTGCACTTCGTGACTGATATCGAGTGTGTTTGTCTACGTTGAAGTGTTTGCTATCGAATGAACAAGAAGTTGTTACCCAACAAATGATTATTACAAAATGATCAAACAATAGTTGAGTACTTTAAAAAAAATTCTGCAATAAAGAGAAGTAACAAGGATTTGAAAACGATGTCGGCAATGACCGCGATAGCAGCGATGGATGCTGAAATTACATTCCGAGATTCGAAGGAGCGCGAGGATGTCGAAGGACGAGGAGGAAAAGTGGCGGAGTAGGGACAAAGAGGGCCGGCGCGAGCTCGCGGCTGTATATATTAATTTGCTGCCGACAATACATATTCAAGTTGGAATTCATACGCTGTCAGAGGCAGCGCTCGGTCGACTGAATAGATAGACATTATGGATGTCATACGGAAGCAGGAGTGGCGAGAGAGGGACGCGCGACGTATGGGAACGTACGTTTCGCGTACGGTTCACGCTCGTACGACTGTACGAGTCACGAGAGGGATGGGTAAACACCGGCGAAAGAACGATAGAGGGACAGAGAGGGAGCGTGGAGAGAGCGGATGCAGAAACGAGGGAGCAGAGCGACTGCACTGCACGTTCCAGCGTGACGTGACATCCTATTCGAGAACACGCGCCGCATGTAACGAGCTGTTCCGAAACTTCTCCGGTAACCATCGAACCAGCCTAGCTACCTGCGTTTTACATTGCTGGTATATTGCTCGACCACTTGGAAACGTGCCGCGAAAAATTTCATAACTTGTATCTTCTAATCCCTCCAAAACGGCACCTGCATCAATAGTACCTTCGTCTGATCAGAACATTTACTATATACCTTCTTCGTCTAAAAGTTTATGCACACGTCATCTCATGGTGCTAGTTCACTCATGTTTTACATATCTCTAAGACATTTGGAGTCAATCTAATCTTATTAATTTGGCTACAACGTCTGTATCAATTCCCGAAACTCTGCCATAGTCCTCGTATCAGGGAACGATTTAGTGACCTACCCTGAATTCACGAGCAAAAAGGATCCGCATCTTTCGCAGAACATAAAAGCACACGAACAAACGTATCAGCCACTGCGCCCATATAATGCACTAAACCGACGTGACTCTGGATAACCAACTGTACTCAGCATTTCCACATTATCTGGCATTATCGCTGTCTGAAGCCAGATGATTGACGACGGTGTAGGTGGCTCGAAACCTCCTTCTCGGTCCTCTCACGCAAGGATATTCGCTTCCTGCTTCTAAAATGCTGTTCCCCTACCCCGTTGCAAGTTTATCATTCATAAGAGCACGCGTTGGGGGCAGCCGTTACAGCGAGACGCTCGGCGAATGCTCGCTGTGGCGAGGAACAAATCGATTGCACGTGAACCATCGATGATATCGCGATCTTTGCCGCTCGTTACCCGACACAAGAACCGACCAGCCAGATCCCCGTGATCCTTCCATCCAATTAAGTAAACGCTGACGACGAGAGCAGCCCTAGGTGACGCGAAATCTGGCTGACGCCCGGGATAACACAAGTTCGAGTGCGAATTTCAATTCCGATTTGAATTAAGATAAGACACCCACGAGTCCCGTTCCTGAGTATTTTTTACGGAGATGGTAGCAGCTTTCGCAGATGCTATCAAATAACAAGGAAAATCTAATTACGCCGGAAACATTCGCGGAGATCGCTTCTGGCACTTCCGATCGGACCGAAGGGTTGCGATTCGTACCAGGGCTTTCTCAAATTTTTTACTATTCGGAACACGATGAGAGAGGGTAAAAATCAAAGTATTCCTGATGTATAGATCATTGGACTTCACAAATGTCATATGGTAAACAACGCGTAATGTAGTCCAGCATATGATTACACGTCGTAGTTCAATGCCCGGTGATGTAAGACGTGGCGGTCCAAAGCCGTTCCTCATACAAAAATTCTGGTTACGTTAATGTATAGAATGAAACTATCCGCGAATGCAGAAGCGCGTAAATCACGGCGCGGGAACCAAGGGAAAACTCGGAGTCCGCTACTCCGCCGACGACGAAGCCGGAGGCTATAATTTTAAGCCGCTCGACTTGCTCGACGACGACGACAAGCACGACGACTAAGGCGACGACGAGGACGACGGTGCGGCGCATCGAGACGCGCGCTCGGCTTTCCGCACGGTTCCGGTGCTCCATTTACCGGAAGCACGCGTGTAACGGACAACTGGCACTCCAAGCTTGTGCTACGAGACTCCGCTTCGCGAACATGGCAGATTTACGATTTACAGCGGAATAACTACTCTAGGATTTCTTTCCTGATGTAAGGAGATTATACTGCAGTTAATTGATAAAGATATTACTCTGCTAACGAGAATTAAAGTCCCATTGTTATAGGAATTTTAGGTGAAAGAAAAAACCTTGTTGTGATCATATTTCTCTGAACAAACAAAGAAATATGTGATCATAATAGGATTGCATGAAAAGATGTCCATGTGCAAGTCTAAAGGACAGGTTGAAAATAGAGTCATGGTTGAGGTATTTTTAAATCTGAAATTGTGAAGTTTGCGAAAAAACTAGAGTGGTATCAATGTTTTCTAACTTTTGCATTCGGTCTTTACGTTCTTGCAACATGTGCGCCACGTGGAGAATCGATGGAACAGCATCGTGACGCCGTCCGTTCACTTTCAACCCGAGCTCGCCATTTATGGGGAAGCATGTGAAAGTTACTGAAGTCTATCGAAGCCACAGTCACAGGCTACAATACTGTGGCTGTATCGCAAGCGTATAGAAAGGATGAATCGAGAGTTCACGATGAAGATACAATGTTGCAAAAACGTTGAAATGCTATTTTAATGGACGTTAAGGTTAATGAGCTCTGCTTCAAAACAGAACGCAACCTCAGTTAGAAAGATCTCAAACTAGGTTTAATTCTAACTAACCCAGAACATACTTCTCTATAAAATATATGTCTCGATATTTTTGTACCAAAAATGATATAAGATTAAGGTTAGAACTTTCTATAAATTCCTCTAGCTTATAAATTATATCAAATTTATGGTAATCAGTGGTCGCATAATATTGAACCTGTTATACCCGAGGGTCAATGTCTAATTCATATTCTAATCGTGATTTCTATACAGTTAATCCCTTTTTTAGCAGGCTGTGATTCGAGAGTGTGTACATTGATTCGAGCGTTTATTCGAGGGGTCCGTTGTAACCAAAGACTTTCCATCCTCGATGCACGCTCGCTCATTGTCCTGGCCGAGCCTCTTGAATCGGCGAGCGGCCACGCACGTGCACGACTCTCGTCAGTCGCGCCACTTTCAGCGGCGATATAATGGGGGCCAGGTAGAATTCAACACGGCACCACAAGCCACAGCCACACAATGGCCCGGGCTCGACTTCGCGACTCCCGGCCCTCCTTGCAACACAATGGAATTCTCGGCTGCTCTTGAAAAGGAAAGTTATGTTTTCTTACGTTGGCCCGAGATCGCGTTTCTGCGGATAATAGCCAAAATCGGTTACCTCCTGGCTCGAGTACTGGAAACTCGCGGGACGACAGGTAGCGGAGGATTCGCATGAAACGGCAAATAATGATCTCTCGTCTCGCTTTCTGACGTTCTGTCACATCTCGAGTTTATGCTGAATGTTTGAACTTCATCGTACATTGCAAAATCATGAACAGTGTATTGCAGAAAAATTGAGAAAAACTGAGAGAATAAGATTTAAAGGAAGTTTGAAATAGCGTGACCCAAAAACCAGTAAGGTTCGCAAAAGATACCTGGAAAAATAATATCAAATTTCGGAAATGAGAATGGAGGGAGTTGGGATTAAATTACAACTATTAGCCTCCATATGCAGAAGAACAAAGGGAACGTTAAGACCGTTTTGGTTGTTTGAGGGAAAATTTAGATAGAGATAAATGAACGTAAATACAAGAAGAGAAGGGAAAGGCTCTGATGCAAGACGTAACAAATGGTACTTCTATTCTGTACAAATCGTTCTTCCCACAGTGATACAACAACGCAATCGTCTTCCCTCGACAAGATTCTCTTCTTTGACCTCCATCAAGCGTGGTATAATTTGATATTACGTAACGGACCGATCGAAGGCATGGGATCGGGTAGACCTTGGTAAACCCTTCGTCGGAAGATTCGATCTTCCCTCATGGCCGCTGTCCCGAAAATGAACGGAGATGAAAGAGAACTCTGAGAAGCACGATTAACATCGAGTCGAAGACTAGTGTTCGATTGAAAATAAAATAGAGTTTAAATACATGATGTCATAAGTTTTTCTTCCCTTTTCTCTCTCGTGAAAATTGCTTAATTGTATTAAATTCGTGGCAATGGTTATAGTAAACGCACACGACGGTAATTCGTCCCTTGAAACGTACAACATACTGCGAACACCAGTCGAGATTCGGATCCGTAAGTAGAACAAAGTAAAAAAATAAAAAAACAGCCCGCTACCTACTGGATAACGAATTAACGAGTGTTGGACGAGAAGTCGCACGCGACCCCGTTATTTATACGAGTTCCTAGCGTTACCTTTTATTTCAGAACAGCAGCGTTGCACTTCTTTCTCTGTGTGTTGGCCACCCGCGACCGGACGCGCTCGCTCCATTTTTCCCCGCGTAATTTATTCCCCGTGAAAAAGTTCAACGATAAATTCAACTTTCAGCGTTTCAGCGTCGACACTTTTCTCTCTCTCTCTCTCTTGACACTGCCTCGTTAACGACTCGATTAGCTCACGTGCTCGTCCATTTCCCCTTCGTCTTCGTTTTCCCTGTAACCCTCTCCATCCCTTTTCGGCAGGCGATGCATAATTCAAGCGTTATACGGGACGTCGTGCCGCGAGGTAAAGCTCGATCGATTCCTGGCGCTTAGGCTGCCACTCTGAGACCAACTACTTCTAACGCTTGGTCGGTTAACCCTTTCAATAGGACACGTTTGCAAACGGATCACCGTATGTTGCGTGATCGTCTTTGATGGCTATGCACCGTTTATACAAATTACAATTATTGCATCGACGAAACAAGAGAGCAACGTTCTGTCGAGCACTCGAGACACGTTCAATGTCCCGAATAATGCTTCGATCGGCCGGCAAAGACGATGTCTCCGTTCAGTGAATAGTCTGCTTTCAAAACTCGAGCACAGTCTGGAAATTTTATTGGCAACGCGTAGGAGCCCTCTAAGGGAGTCCCGGATAGGTCCTTGCCGTTTCCTGGTTTTCATTCCGAACAGGTTTTGGACGCAGACGACGCGGCGCGGAGAGACGCTCGCAAACAGCGTAGAGCGGACAAGGCGGAGGAAACAGAAGCGAGAGGAGGGAGAATCGACTTTGTTGCTCGAAGGTTTACACGGCCAATCTCGCTTTGATGTCCCTCCCTGCCTGGTTGCCGACCCCTTCCAACCCTCTACGAGCTACGACACAACCCCTTACGACCGCCAACACATACACCAGATTACGTTTGTCGTGCGCTCGTGCGATCTCCTTCCCACACGCGCGTGCTTGTCGGCATAAGTGTGTCCGCGCGTGTTTGCTTCAGTCTACAGCCTCCGGTTTCCGGTCTATGCCTGTCTAGTCATGCGTAAACCTCTGCTCTCTGGTAAGAGGCCGACAGAGAGGATGATTCTTCGCGACCGCCACTAAACGTTACGACAGGGAAATGTATAACCACGTTGCAGCTATTTTCCTTACACGGAAAAATTGCTTTTACACTGTTTCATCGATATCACTACCGGACAAAGGATACCGGAGGCTATTAAAGAAGTAGCTTAGCTCGAAAGAGGCTATAGATTACGGACGCCTTCGAGAAACAGCTGCCAAACCGAATAGTCTAATCTTGGCCGAACAGGATCCGCCATCTCACGGCGCATCTTTGTTGAAATAAGGAACACCTGTCCCTCGGCGCGAACGTTCGAAAACGTTTATCCCTCGCAGGCAATCGAATCCGTTCTTCCAATCGTGGTCACCGACCGAGTCCATAAATTTCGTTAGGAACGAGTCCAACGGTGGCGAGAGACACGACGTGTTGTCCGGATAAAGGTAATTTCTTTCGAACGGCCTTCAGTTTGCGTGCCTCGTATGGAACACCTGGGACCCTCGGTACCGATTTCTTCTTCTTTCGGTATAAAACGAACCGTTTCGCAACCTGCTCTTCCCGGAATCAGTTTCCCTTTCCTTCGATCCGTTATACCTTAGGGCCGTGATCGTTCGCGCAGGTACCTCCGACTGTGTAATTTTGGGAGTTACGAATTTTGAAGCATTGGGACTTTGAAAATTACTGCATCGCAAGCGAGTTGCTCGTGAAAGTTATCATTTCCGAAAGTGCATCCGAACCTTCGAAAGTTTGAGAATCCCTGCGCCATTCCCACGGCCTTTCGATAAAGTAGAAGTCCACGAATTTCACGAGAATCGTGAAGATCCTCCTAAAACAGAGATTCCCTATCTCCCAATGACTTTCGTCCTCCAATTGCCCGCTTATGCTCCTCTTCCGAGGCAAATTTACATGGAGAGATTCGCGGAGTTACCAGAATTCCGTTGAAATTTACGTGACGATCACGAGGGACCGGTTCGAGCGCGGTTGTCTCGAACGACAAGGGACGTCGATGGTTCTCCCGGGCTGCAATTTCTTTGAGCACGACTAAAAACGAGACGATGTACACGCATGCACCAGTAACGTGTCACTCGAACACCGTGGAATCTCCCCTTCACTTGTTGCGCCTTACACGAATACGAGGAAGTCGTTTCATCCGGCAACGGCGTTCCTGGAACGCGAATTAATTGCCGGCGTCAAATTGTATCGTTCTTACTCGCCGAGTTCCTCGTTCGCGAATCATAAAACAGCCACTTTAATTTTCTCTCGTAATCACTGCGTTATTTCGATGCGTAACGGAAGATCGGGCAATAAAAAAACAGTATTCGTCCGCGGTTTAATCATTTCTCAGGGCAATAAGCGTCGAGACGCTTTCAAAATTACGTTGTCGTGATCGTGACGCGTTGCATGCCCTCGTACGGTCTCGACGATCGGGTAACGCTGTAACTTTTTACCTGTAACCGCAATTTTGCTCGTCACCCTGTGTTTACGACCGCAATAAAGCTATTTCGAACGAAAGTTCGCTCGTTATCTAAAACAGTATATGCACGCTGTTTGAACTATAAATCAGAATGAGTTCTCGAAAAAAAAGTCGTAAGGAGATTTTTTTTTACTCGACGTTAATCATTGCTATAAAACAAGAATTAAGCACAATGCGACGAAAATAAATGTCAAAACGATTTGTCGCAGTTCCGTTTCAAAACGAAACGCAAATAGTCGGGTGAAAGCATTAATTGCGTACGTGTTTGCTCTTCTTTGCCACGAGATTTTTATCCGCGGATCTAGCGTGGCTCAACAACCGAATGTTTGCTTACACGAAGCACCGCTAAAACCATTTCACGTTCCTACTGTACCCGGCCACCACCACCCAGATTAGCTCGAGCGCCAGAAAAAGAAATTTAGTTGCGCTAAATGAATCGAGCTAACGACTGCCATTCCCAAACAATTTTATCACGTTCTCCACCTTTCCGATTGGTTACACTAGCAACTAGGCCATCTGTTACTCTGGTTCGGAATAAATTGTACTGGAAAATTCAACTGTTCTCGGAAGATGCAACATCTTTTACGAACGATAAAAAAGGAAGCAAGTAAAGCTTGTTTTCTCAAGCACAAACTCGGTAACGAAGCTTAGCATCCCGTGACTTCGATCCAAAAACAGAGACAAGTAAATGTAGGGCCTTGAATGTCGGGATATCCCGTTTGATGTGCAGTTTTAATATCGACGCGACGCTTGGTGACGCGTTAAATGCAGAGAGACGCTGTATCGGCAAGCAACAGCTCGATGCTGGCAGACATCAAAGCAGTGGCGGGAACAACCCGCCGCGAGATCGTAAGTCGGTCGACAGGAAGTTAAATTCATTACCGGATAATTTCATTGCTCGAGGAAATGAAACGTCTGTCGACGAGAGCGGCGAGGAACGAGCAAGACGTAACCGACTAATTACGAGCGTTTGCAAATCGACAATGACGACTACGACGTTCTCCGGCTCGCTCGAAACGCGCAGGTTATTAGATTAATTTCTGAGCGCGATTCTACTTTCGACGAACGTCAAAATCGATCGCGTAAAATGCATCCCGGTGTCGTCTGTTCGGATTAATAAACGGGGATATTTGATTAAAAGGCGCGCACTTAAACGACACGGAGTCGACGCTGATGGCGAGCGGTCAACGAGAGTAACGGTGTAATTTAACGTAGGCACGCAATTTGATGAGCAATTAATGATGTAGAATATTAGCAATACGCCATCCTCTCGCGTATGCGCGTTGCCAAAGCTATCCTTTAATCTACTTGCTTAATTACGAAACTTCATTATACACAAGCGCGAAGCGCCCCTGTCGCGATACCTTGCGTTCACGTGCGATCGACTGCACGCCTCCGTGACTGTTCTCGTTAATCTGCCTGTATATCTAATTAACCGCTTTATGGTTCATTTCTTTTCGCTCTTTTTCTACCGCTCATAACATTCTTTATCGAGGAAAACATAAATCGCTAGAGAATTACTACGTAGTAAACAGCATTACTCTACCAGTGTAATCTAGACTTGTGCGGTTCACAATCCCATTTTTGCCGCATCGATTACACACTGGACTTCCGTTATATTGCCCCAATCTATTCACTGAATTCTCCTACATAGGGACTTTAATGCACATTGTATGTAAAGCTAGCAACTGGTAGAACAAAGTAGAATAGCTGCTATTCTAACGGTAGTATTCTCTGCCGCTCGATGCAACATAAAATCTAAATGCAATGGATTTCGGTAGAATTGACAACACACTTTATTTTAAGAAAACTCGAACAGCTTTATTGGGTTGATTAAGTACTAGACTCTTTCTGAACCTTTCAAGGTACAGCGTGATGATGTATAGTCTGAACAGAAGGGACAGTGTGACTCAGGACGGGTGCGAGGTCCAGGATGAGTAAGGAGTAGAAATCGAAGTAGTATGTTTGTTGGGGACCAGTCTGTAGTGTTTGCTATCTTATTTGTTTGCACGCGTTGGTCATCCAATATTATTTTTAGCAGTAGAAAGATCAAACACTTTATATAAAACGACTCGTAGTCAAGAGAAAAACTATGCCAGACGAAAGGTAGATTTTTCGACGAAACATTGCAAAGTACCGGTTTTAGAGAACCAGAATTCCTTTTCGCGACGAAATCTCGTTTGTCCCATAAACGGCTTTACGATGACGGTGTACGTGTCTCAGGTAATTCCCGTGCTCGTTCACCATCAAGATTGACCGCAACTCGATGTCTAACGGGGCTACGAATCGCAGCCGATCGTAAAACGAGACGTGCAACGTGGTAACGTCGGGAAGCACAGGGATGAGGCCGCATTCACCCTGATTCCGCTGGACATTTACGTGCAATTATTCAATTTAATTAACCGACGCTATTAAACGACCAGCTAGTACAACGTCGCCGACACGCGTTTCACAGGCTGACTGAGATTAACCGTGATTCCAACTTTCGTCGTTCTGGGACAAGTTTACCGGACACGGAAACCGCGACTCGACGAGTCGTTGATTTTCTAGAAGAGAAATGTGTTTTGTAACTTCTGTGCCCTCTTGCGTTCAACTGTAGAAAGTTGATGGCTGGGAAAGTCAGAAATTTGCGCCGGAGAGCAAGTCTCACCTTTTCTGGGAAAAAACGGAACTGCTTAGAAATTTAGAAATTTATAATTTGAAAATTTGATTTACTAACCAAGTTTAGAACCCTTGTAGCCTTAGCTAGAGCTATATTATAAAACTTTGTTTGCTCTCCAATCGATTAAATTAAATTATCAGCACCGACACCTGTGACGGTCAATGCATTAACCTAAGAAGCTGCATTTCCTGGCGCGATTTTCAGTCCGCCAAGATTATTATCGTCGAGATTAAAGGGAGTTTTCGTTCCTTGGTCTACGAAGAGAGGAAAGACGACGGAGTTTGGTTAACGACAAGCGTCCATTGTGTAATTACGTAATTGGATGATCAATCACCGAGAGCTTCCAATTTTTCAGAAGCCCCGGAACGACGATCGCTGGGAAAAATATTAATTGCACGGGATTCTTGGTTGGTTGCACGGTAAAAAAGTGGAAAAATTAAGAGAATAGAAATCCGTGGGTAAGACTGCAACCTTGCGCAGTTTATCAAGATTGTTCCTGATATTTCGCTCGCGTACCAGAAAATGAATCGGATGCACGTGTTTCATAACATGTGAAAAATGAATACAATAGAAAAATTATTTAACCTTGTCTCCGCGGTTACGAGCCATTCCCGTATTTATAATTCATTGTCGTTTGACCCTCGTTTTTCGAACGAACTCGATCTCGCAGATACATCATAATTCTTTCCGGACATTGTCTAACACGGTAATGGGTAAATCACGTGTCCATCACGGACCGTCAGAAATAGTATTTTCTCATGCAACTGCAGGGCCGATGTCGAGGGACCGTTTCATAACTGCTCGAAAGTGATTCGTAGATCGAACAGAGACGAACGAAGTTCCGTATTAAAATCGACATGAACCGTTATTATCCGTCGATGTAATTTCACGCTATCGATAGTAGTCCGTGAGTTCTGGACTCGAAGTTCTCGTCGTGGAGAACAACCCCCCGTTGGCACCAGGGGGTGCGGCTGAATTCCGTTCAACTTCTAGATAATGCACTCTCCTTCGTCTCACTCCTGTTTCTTCTCTTTCCCGCCTCTCGCAACCCGCTCGAAGGGTGAAGAATTCGATATCAAATTCTTTCAAGAACATCCCGCGGCCAAGACGGTGGGAAAGCGAGAAGGTAGAAGCGGATAGAAGATATTGCCGCATTCCTATGGTACATAATGAGCTGTGAAATTCGGAGAAGGTCATCACGCGTGGAATTTTCTCGCGACAATGGCAGTTATCGTTACCGGGGATTACGATTTTTCGATAGTTAGGGGATGGAAGCGTTATCGAGTTCGATTATTTCAGGGATCGGAGAGAAACAGTTGCTCTCGCGATCAGAATGTTTCTTATCTATGCCGACGAACCCGGATCCGAGTGAGGACAGAAATATCGTTCGCCAACGACAGTAACAGATTTTTATGGGATCGGTAACGACGTCGTACCAGCAGGAGGAGACTCGACCTCTTGGCCGTTCAATCCGCGCCCGAGGTTGTAAACAAATAAATAGCCAGGCGTGTTTTACGAGCCAGTTATAAACAGTTCGATATCGGAGCCGATGAAAACAGTAGGTAGAGTGTTCTTCGCATCCTGCGTTGTAAGAGGGGAAGTCGTTCAAAGTTTGGAGTTACGTGACGCATTGTTACTCAAACAAATCAGGGCACCGACACGATGTGCACTTTTAACTCCTCGAACCATGCTGACAAGCACCGCATTTTCAACCGAACGTTTGCACAAAACTACCAAATAATTTGATCATTTTGTCACATAATCATTTTCGAAAATTGCAATTTAATGTCGACATTTACTACAGTCTTCAAAACAATTTGAACGTTACATGAAATTTTTCCTACGTACATAGATGCTTCAGGGAAATATGCCACTCTGAAAGGCGTGCCATATAATTAAGCTAAAATATCATATGATTTAAGTGGATTAGAATGTATCGGGTTAGAGAGTGTCCTAACATTTATTTCTCGTTCAAAGCGACCTTGAAGTCGAAGAAGCTGCCTACTTCCGGTGAAATTAATCGAAACCACAGCGCTCGATCGTAAATCATACCCTTCCGCACTCAGGCAGGATCCAACACTTGGCACGTAAAGAGCTTCCCAGCTGGCGGAGCCGTAAACCGTCTTCCGGAACAGAAACCGCTACCACTACGAGATAGCTACCATCTCTCTGGTGCTTACTGAAAATACCGTAAACCACTCCTCTATTCCGACGAGGCATCTTTAAGACCCCGTGAAGCCTTCCTTCCAGCGGCTGCCACGAGGATTTGCGAGGCATCCGTGAACCGGCTGGAAAGTTTTCACCGGCACGCGGCTCGAATACGAATGATGGCGTTTTAATTAACCACGGTCAACGTTCCTTACTCTCCCATTCTGTTTTTACCACTCGACCGATTTAATCCGGATAAGCTTGTCGAAACGAATTTATATCGCTTGGAAATTGGAAGCGAAAAGATTGTGTTCGAGAAACTTTCAGATCCGCGATAAAAGATTAAGAGTCTACTTACGATCACCCTTGGGTTTCTGACGGATCATAGTCGTAACATTTTAGTGATCTTACCTGAAACATAAGAAATATTCGAGTTAGTTAATTAGAAGTTAAGTTATCTGATAAAGGGTAAAGGAAGCGGAATATAGTAGGTAGATAATTATCAAATAATTATTTTAACTTCGTTATTCAACGCGGCTGACATTTTGTTCCACTTAATCCGTGTCGGAGGTTCCGACACTATATTCAAGATACTTTGTAAGAGTTTGATTTTAATTACACAGTCTCGTCAGCCCTGTTTCTTGTATTTTGTCAAGCTGTTCCAAGTTTCGAACTCGTGTTTCTTACGAATCGCATTTCCGTTTCGTTACCACCCGCCATTCGCGATCCCACCCCTGGTCTCAGCTCGCGACACTTATTTTCCCCCTGGGTCCTGCCTACGTTCGTGTCTTTTCTCTCCCCGCTCACGGCTCCGTCTGTCCCTGTTCGGTTCTTACGTTTATTTCATTCGCCCCTTCTCCGACAACCACCCCCTCGCCGTCGACGTCAACAAACATCTTGATTATACCGTGAAAGCCGCCTCCACTTCGAGTCCTGACTGGAAGCTCGACTTTACTTTCCCTTCCTCTCAGCCTCGAAAGCCTCTCCTCTCCATGCACCCCACGTTTCTTAACCACCCCCTTTCGTCCCCGTTCCGCACCCCCTTATCTATCTGTCACTGTCCGTCCCGTAAAATCCTTCTCCTTTTTTTCTCTCCGCACATTCATTCCCTTCGTTTTCCCCGTTTTACACCTTTCTTCTATTCCCATTCCGTTAACCCCCGTCCGTCGTGCATCCACTTTCGCTCTATTTATTTCCAACTCCCCTCTTTGCTTTCCTTCTCACGTTTTTCTCCCACCCCTGTATTCGTCTTCCTCGTTCGTGCTCGCCTTCGTGCCTCTGTCTCCCTCGATCCGCGTTCTTCTCCCCTGGCAGCAACCCCACAGCGATGCAGAAACGGCACAGCCGCCGGTATTTGCATGCGAAATTAATGCCTTTCTATTTCGCCCTCGAATTAAACGCAAGTTTGCATAAAGAAACGCCGATTTATTCGTTTATTCTTCGGGTTAAAAAGGGGGAGGGGGACGTTCGCTTTGCCCGCTATCCCTTCGCGATCAGAACCAACCGGTGCGACGTAAAAATTTAAGGCGACATTTCTTTAACATTCATTTTTCTCTTGACGATGTTCGTTGGTAAAATTGGAATTTACTGCAAATCTGTTTTTTCCTTTTGATCGGTGCAGGACGAAAATTGAAGTTACGATTAGAATTTTGTAGATTAACGAGACATTTTTCCTCCTGCAACCCTTTTGATATATTTCCAGACTTCTTTTATTCCGGGTTTCCTTTTTCGACACAGAAGGCAGATGATGAGGAATAAGCAGAAGAAGGAAATTCGAGGGTGCGGAACACCTGCTAGCGGTTTTTGTCGTTCTACGCTGTCAGTCGACGGCGATCAACCGACAACTTCGTAAACGACGTTACCAGCCCCTTTTTCTTGGCGTATCTTACTCAACCCCCGATGTTTTTCTCCCTTTTCGTTTCTCCGGCCGTTTTTACGAACCGATTCAGCCATCACCCCTGAAATTTCTGCGCGGTGTCGCAGAATTTTGGTAATTCGAGGGTCCAGCCGGTAATCGAATTCCCCGATTCTGATTGCGGGGAAATGATTTTCTAGGTATTATCGTCATCACGGCTGGACGAAAACATTCGGCTGCGGACCTCGAACCGTGAGAAATCGAAGAATCTCCAGCTGGATAATGGCGGCTGATTGCAGCATATCGAATTGGAACGTAGTCGAAAGGAATTCCTGAAAGTCGATGGGGTGAAAAACGAAGGCCAGCAACGCGTCGTCGTTCGATTGAATGAGTTCGTTAAAAACGTACGTCGAACGGATCTGAATGACCAATCAGAACCGCATATCGGACCAATGTCGTCGAAGATGATTGTTGGAACCCCTTGAGCAATCGGCAAACTGCGTTTGGAAGTACATGTAACTAGGGTGCAATTGATGCGACATCTTTATCGCGTGTAATTACGGAAAACGACGTACTTTACGAAGGTTGCTAATTTCATAAGGTTCGAACGTAACTGGGTAAAGAATCTAGTCGGCTGTTTCAATTAACCGATGCCTACGCGACCTGGGACCATTTATCTTCATTTGGTATCGTGTAACGTGGCCCCATCCCTTCGACGTGGCGCGATAGCAATCGCGCGATTAATCTAGCACACAAATCCACGGCAATTAAAACGCCGCGTCCGATAAAAGATTAATTCGTGGACCGACTGGCCAAATCACTTGGCGATAGCAACACGCGGCTTGATATTAATACGCGATGATAATTTACCGTGAACAAACAACGGTTCCGACACGGGAAAATCTTTTTCGGTTCCCTGGTGATTTCGTGATTAAATGTGCCAATAACCAAATTGATTTTCAATGCTTTTATTTGAAGACTCAACGTCGATGGAAGTTCGCGAGAAGAAATTGCAAATAATAATTTGTATGTTGAAGAAACGATGTAAAGAATGTTGGAACTTTCCTTTCGAAATTAATTCGGTGGAAAAAACTGTTTCGAGGAACCGTTTGTTAAAGCACGCATCGTGTATCTTCCCGTGAAAGAACCCGTCGTTTCGTGCTTTGATCGTAACTCGAGCACGCTGGAGAGACTCGAGGAGCGGCGGATTTTTAAAAGCAGACTAGCACCGTTTCGAGACAAAGAGCGAGGGAGAACGAAGAGCAGAAAATCGTGTCGTAATTCGTTGCAACGTTTGGTCTGGCAGTCAGCGCGAGAGGTGAAAATCGCGAAGAACAAACTCCGATAAGATTCTCTCGTCGTTTACGTTGGCTGGCGATGTTCTTCCAACGTGGTCGAGGGGGTGAGTATACAACCATCGTGTATAGTCCACCCTCCCTCGCGAATCCTTTGAAACTCTCGACGTGACCTATCTCTTCGCCAATAACGAACTTACCGTTACTCATCGTTTTTAGTGCACGTTTAACCGGAAGGGAGGAAAAATTGCCGATTCAGAAATGTACTTTCTCAAAATCGAACAATCGCGAATTGTTCTCTAACACACAATTCATTGCGTTCGCTTATAATGGACTACAAGTGCATTTACACGATTATATAATCGCGATCGTAAGAATCGTTCCGTTCTCGATTTCAAAACTCGTTCTCACGTAACGTAACGATCGTATGCTCGACACCGAAATCGATGTTCCGTCCTCAATTACCCATCCATGTGTTCGCTCTTATTCTTCGCGACATTTACAATCGATTAACAATCGCATCTGTAAGCCAAGCTCGTTAAACGTCATTGAGTATCGGCTGCGCAATTCGCAGCAGATTTTCCTCGCCTTTAGACGAGGATACGTTGTTTCGTAACACGTCGGCGCACACGTGCGCCCATAAAAATCCGTCGTTACGCTCCGAGCGTGCAACGTACGCGTAACTGGCGTAACGATAACGACACTGCGTTACGACCGGCCAACGCGTGCACCTCGCGTCGTTGCATTTGTCTTCGATCTTTTTTTTCGCCGTTCGTCGAATAATAATCTAACGCGTCTACTCGTCGTTCAGCCGTGACGTTAATGCGTTTTGGCTGGGTACAGCGAATACGTCAGAGCTGTTTAGTGAAAATAGGATAGAAGCCCACTAATTTCTAGTAGGTAAACCTTCAAAATACACGTGCACTCGTATCAAAGAGTGTCCTGACAAAGCAAAGATTGTCGAGCGACCGTTTTCAGGGGACCACTCGCCTAACAGTCTGGTCGACACTCGCGTCCCTGATGCGGATTTATCCGCAGTCCAGCTGGGAATTCATGGAACTCCGGGTCTGTTCGTCCTCGTAAATTTGCCAGATAAAACTGGCACTGTCTCGAGTAAAAATTGCCCTCCTTCGACCGCAGTATTTCACGCTGGGTCCGTTCGACGCGTTCGATGGTCGTTCCTGTCCAACGGAAATGGCGAATTCTGTATCCCTTACGCTTTCTCGTCTTGTCACTGATATCGTATTTAACCCGTATCAAAACGATTCAGAATTTCGCAATAACCGAACCCATATCTCGATACTGCTAAGCAATGCACAAGACGCCGTTTTTGAATTCGATAACAGAAACTCCGCTACGCATTTAATTATCCCCGTAACAATTCCGTACACGCTGCGAATACACAACAATGTTATGCAAAAAGAAGCTGCACGCGTGCACGCTCAATATCGAGCTGCATCCGGAACAGCCGTACCTGACCCCAGCTTTAGCATCTTGAGCATCCCATGATCACGAGGCATGTGCGCAACGTGGACGCGTTTCATGGTGCATCGTCGCTCGTTGCACGTACGTGTACTATATGAACGCATAGCGGACATCGCGAGCGTTCTGTAAGTAGCTCGATCCCCGGCCGCGTTCCCTGCCATCGAGTATTTCGCATAGGTGTGCAGGGTGTGCGATGTTCCCTGCACCCAGACGCTCGCGTTGGCCCATAAAGTTCGAATGGAATTGGAATACAATGCAGGGTGACCGTTGCACACGAGCAACTTCATTAAAGTGTCCTACGAAACACGCGACACCCCCGTCACCCAACTTTTTCGGTTTCTACCCGCTAACGCGCGAGTAACTTTGTCTCTCGATGCATTTCAGCTTCAATTATGTAAAAATATCTGATAGCTGTCGCGAAGTACGAGCTCGGAGTTCTCGTTTTGTTCGATGTTTGAATTACGGCGCAAAGAGACGACGCGAAATCGTAGCTCCCGATGTAAATCGATAACGGAGGATTAATCCGTGTCCCGATTTCTCGTAGAAACGAATCAAATACCGAAGAAGCACATTTCCGCGATAAATCGTACCCGAGTCACGCTAAACAATCATCGCGGGGTAGTCTCTCCAACGGCAACGTTCCAGTTCATGCAAATCTGCCAGGAAGAAATAGTGAGCTAGGTACGAGAGGAAGATTCGCAATTTGTACGCAGTCACATCGTTTGAGCAGTCGTTCATAGAAAAAGAATCGCTGCGGCGAGTCGGGTCATGGCGATCCTGATGCAAGATCGACCCACATTGGTCATCCGCAGTATCCTTGAGAGCAACGAACGTGCGACGATGTTCTGATGGTACAAGTATCGAAAGAAGATCGATCGTAGCTCGTCGATTCGCAAACGCGATACGATTTCGCCGCTGAATTTTATCTCTTGCAATGGAATCTCGCTGTATGGAGGAAAAGATTGTCCAAAGGGTCGTGCTGTCGAAAACTTGAAATGTTCAGATTTGAAAATGTACAATTCATAAATTCGTCTGTGGCATTAAGTGCAGCAATGCGAAGGAAAGGGCTCTGGAGAGGAAGGTGAAAGGGACACTTGAATAGGAAGGATTTATTTCTGCATCGACCATTCGAGCGATGGACGCGTTTCTCTTCCTTTATACGACGGCGCGATACCAAATCCTTCTCTTTCTTCGTTCGACCCTCTGTTTCGACCCACCCTCGATATTTTTTTATCCGGCTCGGCTCTCGAGACCGGTCCCATTCCGAAACAAATCCGACCAATTCGGACGCAACCACTCCGCATTCGGAGAAGGAGCTCGTTATCGAATCAACCATTATAGTACGACGCCCTTCGGTTTTTTCTATCTACACGTGCGCACGTGGATCCTTGTGTCCACGAATGTCCACCACACGAGCAATATTCACCCTCGTTTGCTCGGCGTAGAAACGAAATCCAAGTTTCGCTGGAACACTCTCTTATCTGACCGTGCATGCTTCTTCTTCGTCGAGGGTCTTACCCTCTCTCGTTCCACCGATACGCCAATGAATAAATGATCGTGATTACGGCTGTATCGAACAGATATATCAGACCGATCGTTTATCGAAGAGTCGCTTATCCGAACATTTATTCCATGTTAGTTTTAATCGCAGATTTATATTCTCCAAACTGATTCTGTGATAAAACAGCGTTTAACGAGCACTTGTGCATGGTAGGTTCTATTCATCCTGAAACCTCCATACAAACGCCACCACTGTTACCATCCCCACTGGTCTAGCAATTAACCCAAGTGCGGGATTCGCAAAAACGGATTTCCCGAAAGCGTGGCGTTAAATTAACGTTTGCCGGCTCTGATTGTCGGACTGTGGCGTCGCTCGACCGGAAATCGCAGCTCGAAAGGGTCGATTAAACGACCGCTCGTTGATAACGTCCACCGTCTCGATTCTGATTATTCTTACCGCGCGGGCGGGTCACGAGATTCGATCTAATCAGATGCCTCCGTCGAATCTTTACACTTCGCATCGATTCATCTAGGATCTCCAACGCTTTCAGTGTCACTCATTTCCAATTTAGACAAACAATAAGTTGAAGAAGTCATATAGCGTAAACTTGCAAATTGCCCAACAATATCCAAGTCCCCCAATTAATTTATAAAGCGAGAAACGTTAAAGTTGCGTAAAAACGAAACGGTTGATACAGGTGGTGCTACCACAGTTAAATACACACGGTATATGTGTTCCCTGTCCACTATTTCTATCCGAAATCGTCCGTTAATTACGAGCCGACGTTGGAAAAAGTGCGTTATCTCTGTGAAACAGCTAGTCCACGCATGGTGCAGTCGCAACGAGATTAGACCCCATTGTTTCGTGATCGCGAAAGGTGTGCACGATGATGGGATGTTCTCGAGCGCCGGTGGGTTCAATAGCCCTCGAACTGCCCGGGAAATTATTTTCGTTCCCGAAATTGGTTTTCGTCGTCCGTGCGCGCGATTAACGTTAAAAATACAGGAACTTCGTGCCTGTTAAATCATTCATCTTTCATGTATTATTCAGATAATAATAAGATTTGACTTCGGAATCGAACGATTCCTGGACTTTTGTTTTCAATTAACTTCGCCATGTTACTTTGTAATACGACGTTTAGTAATCTTGCTAATTATCGATCCGATTCTATCGTATACCTCGATTATCGATAACGTTCAATTAACGAATACCTACGCAACTGGTACGTACATACTTGCAGGATGTTTCGCTTCGTAAAATTGCTTCGAAACACGTATGGAACTCGGCGATTAAGAAAATGACGGCTCAAAATTACAAGCCTTTCAACAGTTACTCGAATAGGTTTCCGTTCAACGTCTTTGGTTTATTAACACTTTTTTGAAGTTTATTGTATGGAAGATAACTGAAAAAAGCTTACAATTTTCTTTGAAAATTTACGATAATTGTTGTGTTACGAGACTGCTATTGTACAAGGCTATTACGTATTCTTTGCTATACAAATTTATTTCAAATATCCCGGAAAACTTGGTAATTAGAAAATGGTGAATTTCGATGCAATGAGATTTCTGCTAATATAGGAACTGTTAAATCGAAGGGGTTAAAAACGGAGTTCAGGATCGCAGCAAACAAGGAGCAAAAGAAACTCGTGTTTCCCCCGCGTTCGCAAAGACGCGTCTAGGACGTCAGGGTATATTCGCGTTCCTCCGAGCGCACACCCTCCGCATTCCTGCAGGATCCGCGTCACCCTTCAGCTCGAAGGGCAGGAAAAACGTGGCGGCTGAATTTCCCCGGCGCGATTCGACGGACCTTTTGTCGGGGCGGTGAAGTCAATCGGTCTCATTCAACGGATTCCCCGTTTTTGCCTCGAGGAGGAAGACGAACAGGGGGTGGAGAAGCGATCAGAGCGTGAGAGAGGGCGGAGGATAGAGGCAGGGTGGGTGGTGGAACGTCGGACAGCTCTCGCAACCCTGGCGTCAGCGTCGGCGGATGTCGAATTCACCCTCTTCCACCCGTTCGATTTCTCTTCCCTTCTACGCGCGCCTCCGGCCAATTCGAAATCACATTAAGTCCGTCTCAATGCGTCCAGTCAAAACTCCAATTTAAAAGTTCTCTCCTACAGCGAACTTCTCTCTAGCTTTCCCCGATCGGCCGGAATTAGAAATACCGAAAATAGCTCTTCATGAATCGACCACCGACTAATTCCATTCGCTGGCATGTGTGCTAGCTTCGAACGCGTCTGCTCTTTCGTCGAATTCTTGCCAGTTCTACGCGTGAGAAAACGCTCCACAAGGGTGAAAAACCGATCGATGCCTATTTTTTCCGGGAGGGTCGCCTTCGGTTACTTTTAGCGGAGGCAGTTTTTGTTGGTATCTTTTCTGCTCCGTTCTTGCTTTCATTTCTAGAATTAGGCAAAGCCTTTTTACTGTGAATATCGATTATAGATTATTCAAGGATTTATCAAGAATGTGGATATAGTATATTGCTATAAATATTATTTGCTACCAACTCCATATGTGCATCGTTTATAACCTTATACTAATGCACTTCCCATTAGTGCAACTCTATATGTGCATCATTTACCTTATAATCAATATTGCCCTACGATCACGGTACACGCGGTAACCTAATTAACTCACACAGTATGAAAGGTTTAAATTCAGCTGCATTCGGTAAATCAAATTTCCCGCATTACTTCCAATAACCAGCGTGCTGTGCACCGTCGCAAAGAATTCGAGCAACACCGTGTATCCCCCTTTTTAAACTGCGCGAGGGAACCTCGTTCCACGATCATCAATTTTCCGCCAGTTTTTCCTTCAAAGGGGCGAGAATCCTGTCTGAAAATTGATTTCTGATTTAGCCAAGCTCCGATGTTCTTCTCGTCATTTCCGCGATTGTTGCGTTCCTTTCAGATTATGTCAGTGGAGGCACAAAGAACGTTTCAGGATAGAGCACGTAATCCAATGAACCGCTCGATGATCGACGTAGCTGCGAAACGTCTCGTAGAACCGAAAGGCGTAACGAATTTACCGAGGAATTCTCGTCTCGCGTCAGTCGGAGGCGCGGCCACGGAAAAAGAAGCATCGGGACAATAAATCAGAAAATTCTGGCGAGACGCTAATACCTGGTTAATCTCGGGGAGAAGGTAACGGGACCGCGCATCGACGCGGAATATAAAATATGTAAGAAATTTCTTTCTCGAGGAAAGAAAAAAGAGCGAGGAACAAGAAAGACGGAGGATAAGCCAACAACAACAACGACTTGGTTGTTTTCCGGGCAAACATAAATCCCGAGTCGAAATAAGTTTAAAATTGCCGCGTAATCCACGGGAGCGTGGCATTCGAGTCAGCTGCATCGCAAGTTTTGCTCGCTGGACTCGAGGGATTCGATAAGAGAGGACGGTTAGATGCAGTCGAGAATATTTTTCCGACGACACGACGAAGAAGAAGGGAATCTCATTAATTCCCCGGGTCTGAGACAGCAGCCGTCAAAACTTTCCTCGCGCGACGACAACACGCAAAGCTGAAACTTCTCGACGCTCGTCCTTCTTGTCGGACTTGTCCGGCTCCTTGGACGGCCGGATAAAAGCCGTGCAACTGCGTCCCCTCTAATTTTCTCTGGCCGTTTCGTGTAATTGAATCCTCGTCGAAGGTGAATCTCGCGCGGAGATCGTTGCTCTTCTTCCCTCGTCGCTCGACGTAATCGGCGATCGGTCATGTTCGATGGTTTATTGGTTTCATTCTCGCTTTTTTCGATATTTCGTTCTATCCTGTAATACGTTTGTTCCTTTCGACGAGCCGGGGCTTGTAATGGGAACGACGATGGATTCGATTTTCTTCCCCCGATTGAAATATCGAAGATTTGATCGCCGGTTTAATTGCCGTCCATCGTTGCTCTTCGGGTAGACAGTTTCATCGAACCTGTTCACGTATCCGACTGCTTTTGTACACGGCCAACGCGAAATTATCTTTCCGTATTTCTCAAATGAAGTTATTATGTTGAACGCCGAGCAAATATTGATCAGGATGTATCAATTATTTCAGGTTACAGCGGGTGATTATCCCTTGAACTGTTTGTACCGATTCAAATACGAAATGAAGTTTTTAGCGGATTATGAGCGCGAATTCGGATTCGATACGTTATTTAAAATTACAGGAATACGCGATGGATTAAAAGCATCGCGATTTGTTCAGCGGCGCGTGTCCTTTGACTACGATAATTACGCAGTTATTTATTTCTAATTGCACGCGTCCGCAGAGGAAAATATCATTACGAGGGTAGCGGTCAAACGAGAGGGATTCTCGGAACATCTCAAGCAACGTATCATCGAAGCTTTTAACAATCGCGTTAATCTCCGCACAGGGACCGCAACAAATTAAATCCATGTGGTCAGTAAATTCCCTGGAAGATGCATGGCGCACCTTGAACGCGGTTACATTAAATACAGTTAGCTAACCAGCGAACGAAGAGATACAATCGTCCGTGGCCTTAGCCGAGATCAACGATCTCCCGGAATGACCAAGGCGTGGTTGACGGATAATGAAGACGAAGGTGCAAAGGTCTATCCACGGTAGGCCTGGCTATTAGGCTATCGACGTATTAAGAGGCGATCAAGGAAAGAAATTGCCTTTTCCCTTGATCCGTGAAACACACACGTTCATCTCGATGATCCATAGCTGATCGATCTCTCTAACGAACGAACACGCGAAGCCTTCGGAGCGTGACCGAAGAAAAACGGTCTTGAGACTGCAGCCTATAAAGCTGCCCGATCGCGTTACGCTTCGGTGATCGAGCATTAGATTTCCACAACATCGCGCGAATAAGAAACGAATAATTGTTCTATTGAAGTCGTTCTTGATCCATGGTGTTTCCTATGCAATGGTCGTGTTTATTATTACTTTAAACGTGTATGATTTGTTTTTGAATTGGAGCATCTAGAACTTAGAAGAAGAGATTTCAGAGACGGGTAAAGGTCTTGTAAGTCTCTTCGCCATATTCTTTCCGAGAGTACGCACGCGATTGTGCACTTTGTCTGTCGGTACTACAGCTGCGAGGGAGAATTTTTCGTTACCGATTAATTAATAGAGAGAAAGGGGAACGAAAATACGAGAGAATGGAAGGTTCAAAGATCAACGATGTCTTATCTCGGTTCGTTATGCCAGCTACCTGGTGCACGAGGACTCTCGGTTAGACAACCGGTTATCTCTGAATGGGCTGGGTTAACTAGAAAACGTTATAGCTTATTGTACAGAGCTACCTGACTTCCTATCTGGTTGAAATAAGATGATAAAATCGATACGTGGCTCGGTTAGCGTTTCACCATCGCTATTTACAACCCGACGGAATCGTAATGATCGTTAATTGTCCGCGAGCTTCCATCGCGATCTTCCAGCGAATAAATCTAACCGTCCCGTTGAATTATGCAGCACGAAGGGGAACGATTTGTCGATTACGTTGGGAAAAACAATGGCCGTTTGTAGGCCGGTTGCGTCGATCGCGGAACAATCAGTTCCCTGTTCGCGGGATCACTCGTGCAATTAATAATGCAAGAACGTCGGTTAATTCGCTTCCTGAATTTTTCTTAATCGACAGAGGGAAGCTCGCACGGTGCTGATCAGTATTCTATTGCGTCGGATTAAATATTCCATTACAACGATAAAATTGTTTCTGAATCATGAACTTCGGTAATGGCACATTTAACGTTTCGAGAGCACGCGTTAAATTCGTAAGGGATCCTCGACAGCGAGCATAAAACGAGAATCAGATTCCCCGAAACATAATATCCGATGGTATCCCGCAATAAAATTATTACCGTGGCGAAAGTGAAATTAATTAACGCGTCCTTCCAAACGAGCCAGCAGACGGCGGCGACCGCGAAAGAAAATAAAACAACGTAGAGAGACAATTTTCCCGGGGAAGAAGCAGCCTAAAATATTAAATCTTGAAACGTCACCGTGGTCCAAGCGATTCACGCGGGTTAACAAAGTATCACGGGAAGACGCAGCAGCGATCTCCGAGAAGAACAACGAGAAAGAAGGAAAAAAAGGAGCGTCAGACGTTGAAGAGGGTCGAAGTTATAACCGTATCCCGGCGAGAGGTCGATCCTAGTCCCTAGGAATCTTAATGGAGCTCGGGGATTACCAGCTCCGAGCTAGAGGAGGGTTGGTTCCTCTCGTCCGAGCAAACAAACGTAATTGCACGCGAACTTCCCTCTCCCGTACGCCGAGCCCAACGACCTCCATTACGGTGGCTATGATTTAATCGAGGAACCGGTATAAAACTATTATCGGTGGTGCAGCTGGTTAACGGGAATCGGGGATCGTGGCCTCGACCACGATGCCGATTATCCTCGATGCGTGTTTTCGAGCGTGAGATCGAGACCCACCTGTCCTATGAACACGCCCGGAATGTTGTTTCTTATTGCTCGATTACGTTCTCGATAACGTTCGTCTTGAATTTTTATCGGTGCTTTGCCGATAATTGAATTGCTCCTTAATTTTTACAAGCTTTAGAATTTCTTCTATTTTTACCTTCTGAATTTAATGGGATTCGGCAATTTTTATGGATACGATTTCTGAAATCTGTTTCGTAACTTATGTTTTAAAAATATCATTCATAAAAGTGATGGTTTGATAGTGGTTACTCTTCCCTCGATACTCAACGCTCACAGTTTATCCAATTCCAAACTAGCTTCAGGTATCTAGTACGAAAGTTGTTCATCCATCCTGAGGAAACAGTCTTCTGATAATTTCGTGCTAGCTAAATTTCGTAGCGGGATTAATCGCAGGAAGTTTAATCGTCTCCTTCGTTATCAGTATTGTTCTTGGGAGATTCGTCTTCTCGAAATCGAGTGCAGTATCGTGACTCCGTGTCTCTCCAAGTGCCACGTTTTCAAATCTTATCTGCAAACCTTTATCCAACGATCATCGTTTTCAACGGCATCAAATTTTTGTAAAATTTTTATGAACAAATTTATTGACATATACTCCCTTCACTTATATTGATTTGCATATTTATTTGTGTTACATCGACGTGCATTTTTACATCAAGTATTAGCATTACTTAGAAAGACGCTATACAGTACCGAAATCGTAAAAGAGTTTTACAAGTTTGAAGTATAAAAAGTTTAGCAACTTCTACTACCAACGACATTTTAAAGTTAAAAGTTTATCGTTATAAAAATTCGAGCGTAGAAGAAAATTGAAGGAGAAATATATTAAATGCGGAGCGAATCGCGACCTACGCCAAAAGTACGATCGCTCGAAAGCGTCGATAGGAGGGTGAGTTCGAGGCTCGTCGATGTTGTGCACCGGGGTTGGTGACGCGAAGAAAAAAGAGCGAAGGGGACAGAAGTCTGTCGCTTGGGAGTCGTTAAGGCGCTATCGCGTGATTAATCTCCCCGGTGCAGTAGTAATTCTCGCGGCAGGCATCGACTGCGTTACTTGGAAGCGTCATAAACACGGGATCGAAACAAAGCGGCAACGAACGAGCTCGTACACGATGCACCGTTACTCCATCACGTGACAGACGTGACAGAACGTGCGAGCACGCGTTCCTTGATAAGTGTGGCCGTCCTGTCCGCCGAGGGAAATTGCGACGAGTCCTATACATTACCGACCACTTTCGCTTCATTTTCATCGGTAAAACTGTGCGGTGAATTATCGATTTCAGCGCGTCTGCTCGTTCCGAGTATTTTCGTCGTGCCCTTTCGTTCTTACGGGGACGGTGAATTGATTGCGTTTATTTTAGAGCGGCTATGAATGCTCGTGACCGTCGAAAATTTGAAAGTTCAAGCTTTTGACCTAATTTTAAGACCTTGAAGATGAAAATGGGAACTTGAAATTTGAGAGAAATAAAACGTTTGATTGTCTGTATGGTGTCATCGCTTGTTTCCTGTCCAAACATTACACCCAGGATTAAAACAGGAAAGCGACGTTCGTAGGCGGAGAGAGGAGCACAGCTGCATCCTAAGGGTCGTTAATGATATTCGCAGGTGACACATCTAATTCAGTGACTGCACGCGCCGGAAGCTGGATGTGATACCCGGTACAGCGCGTTGTCATCGCGCACAATGAGGATAAACGAGAACAAACGGCGGCCGAGGTGAGAGAGGGCATGTTTGCATTTTCGTGTCGTTGCCAGCGGCAGGAAATACGCGAAATTACGACCAGCTACCGGCTGCGCCGACCTTTTGCTTACCAGGTCGCCGGGAAATAACCAATTTTCCCGAAAGAAATCGGTACTGGATGTTTATGTACGCGGTTACGCGGAAGCGTCATCATTGATCCGCACCGAAACGTTTTCGCCATCGTTTATTTATTACCATCGCGTCGGATAAAGTGGCTCGGCTCTGCAATCTACGTATATATACTTTGTAATCAGCGAATTAGAGACACGCGATATACGACGAGCTCGTTCGCATCGCGTCGAGTATCGGGGGAGAATTAACCGCACGGGAGGTGGATGCCTTTGGCAAGAAAATTACTTCGCCACACGCCATTCACAAGGAAGCCAGACTGAGATTCCTTGATTCGCTGCACAGAAATTTTTAGCAATATTTAAATTATTTAATACTATTCATAGTCGAACTATAACTTCACACATTATTACGTATTAAAATGACCTCGTATTGTACTGCTACAAAGTCACAAAAATGGCGAAAATTGTATGCAAAGATATTCCTGTACAGGATTTGTTTTTCATACGGTTTTATAATAGAACAACGGACGGGATTTGTTTTCAGCCTGTCGAAGAACTATTCGATTCAATTGAATTTATAGCCTCACGTCGTACGAGGAGCGATGTTTACACGACAAACAGAACATTATGCAGGGACCGTGGCTAAAATTAAGAACACGTTCGGTAGAGTACAGTTATACACGTTCCCTACGGAGCGCATACATAACGTGCTTTTAAGGTTTATAAACCGATGCAGCAAGCTGACTCATTCGTGACATCATGAGACCATTCATGGTGCTGGTTAGGTAATCATTCGAATCTGACTGGTTACTACACTGATCGTGTTTTACTTTTGAACGAGTCTCAAAACAGCCAGACGCTGAAATACCCGTCAGAGGGGACGTGTAAGCTATTTTGAAAGTTACGAATAAATTTTCCATACGTACCGCTAATTCCTATCGCTTATTTCATTCGTTTCATATTTAATTTACAAAGGAAAATACGGATTCGCAACTTCCTCTCGTGCGTGATTTTCATTCTGTTTCACACTTATTGAATAGAAGTCCCAGGCATTTCTGCGAACCAGTTAAATATAATTCGCTTAACTAAAAATTCACAAACATCCTCACACGAGAGGGTTAAGCAACCAGAACACCACGAATGGAAGAGAGGAAGCTGCACGAATTCCAGGTTCATGGCTTACGAAAATAATTCAGGCACCCTAAATAGAAGAAGCATGCGCACGGTCTGTCAAACCGAATGCGTTTCTAAGAGACGAGCAGCGTAAAGATGAAGGACGCGCCACATTTCTCGAGGAAACGCTAGAGATACGCGGTCAGCGAACCGACTGTTTCAGGCAGCATCGAAAAAAGAAGAATCGAAAAAGATACGAGGCATGAAAGGCCAGTACGCGACCTCGTATTCACTCCTCCACGAATACGTGCTTATTTTATTTCGCTCGTTAGAGCTAAAGGGGCTAAGAAGAGTTTCTTCCATAGAAATTCGCACTTTAAGCCGGTAATCCGAATCGTTTCGGAATTCATACGTCGAGGAAACGAGTTCGTGCGAAGTCGATCGTTTCGTGCTCGAAATTGGAGCAATCGATGGATAAATTTTAGCGACGATCATTGCAATTATCGCGTTATTGCATTACTCAATAACGTGACACCGGTAATTCCCATTATCAGCCGTGTAATTATAGAATCGTTACTCGGCGAGCGCGATAATAGTAGTTATTATTATCGAACGTATTATTACACTACCGTCATGACTATAATATGATTATCGAATAACGTAATAAGCAGTGGTTAAGTTTCATCAATCGCATCATCTTCTCGCGTGTCTATTTCGCACCGAAAGACCAGTTTAATGTAAATGATCCTTCGTAATTTTGAACACTGATTTTGTGCGATACTACAGAAAATATCCTTTCGTCTTTTCAATTTTATATTATAAATATTAACGACTTTGGAAGAAGGTTAAGGAATTAAAGGGTCGTGAAAATAATAACTATCGAAACGTTAATTGAACGCAGATGAATTTTGAAAAATACTCTTGTACCGAGCAGACGAAATAACGGCTGATTTCCGCGATGTTTCGAGCGTTTGCTCGCCGATGACGCTGGGTTATCGAACAAACGCAGCTCGACAACGCGCGTGTCGATCATTACTGTCATTACTGTCAGCATGAGCGCGAGCGTTTCGGGTGAAAACGATGCGATTTAACGCTTCATTTTGCCTGGTACCGCGAGAGCACGAGGACCCTCGCGTAAAACGCTCCTTTTTCCAGTTGACGAGATAATCGGGTTTCCGTTAATAAATGAAATCACGGATTTTCGATTTGATTTCATGGTGAATGGTATCGAGCACGATAATGTATTATCTCAAAAAAAAGAAGGAGGGAAAAATAATTGCTTTTCAACAATTATTCGTTCATCGATCCTTCGACAAACAGAATTTTTCAGTAATATCCGTGAAACGCGCTGGGAAATCATTCAAATCGATTCGTACGTGTATTCCTATCAAAGTTATTTTAACTGCAATTTTTACTATAATTCCTGTCTTTTCATTAATCTCACTAAAATTCATTTCTTTTTTCATATTTGATCTGAATATTTTTAATCGAGATATGTTCATGTACATTTTCATCGTCATTTTTATAATTTTAGTCAGGGATTATCCAACTTTTATTAATCTACTTTTGAAACATTTCTTTCTTTTACAAGTGCCCCACATTCGAAGAGCGTTCGATTTCAATGATTTTAATTTTTATTGTGACTTCGTAAAGGTTAAGGACCGCTGACCTTTCTTTCCTGAAAGAGGGAGATAATCAATTCGCGGAGAAGACGAGCGTAACGTATGAATTAAAATAAACTTTCCACCACGTTAGCCTGTCTTTTTCACCCACGCCAACGGTGTTTACATTTCACTGCTCTAACCGAATAACTTTCCTCTGCAATTCTTTCCCCGCGGTCTTCCACCGGGATGTGATACATTTACGGTTAATGCAAATGCGAGAAGGGCATTGCTGGCTTCTCCTTTACAATACAATTTCATCCCGTGCTCGTTTTTCCTCGCCTCGCTGTCGGCCAGGAATATCAATACGATATTTCCAATACGGGATACACGGTTCGATTGTGCAGGATCAATGCTCGCCTCTCCATTATATTATCCGCCGTTATTAGAAATTATTTCTTTGAATTCACGAATAGGCGAGAATACTTCGTAGAAATTGGGACGAGTTTTATATGTTCCAAGTTTCAAAGAAATTGCAGTTCGTCATTAATTCATCGACTTTTCAACGTGTACATTCGTTGAAATTACTATTCTTTACAATGTTTGATTCGACAGCGTTCGAGGTTGTTCGAGATTGAAAATTAGATAAAAAAAATTATTCAGTAGCTTAAATCGACCCACTTTACACCTCGTTGAAAGAAAAGTGAGTAGATTCGAAGACAGTTCACGGTTCGTAGCGTGTTCCACTGCATCGCGCGATACGCGTGACGATGGAGCGCGTTGGAGTCACGTTGAAAGGTATGTAAATCGAATCGCAGTTGAACACGAAGGAAAAGGGGAACGCGTTTATCGAGATTCCCGTGGAAGATTGAAACGTAGCCGATGGAATATCGAGCGTGACCACCTGTCTAATGCGACTCTATTTCTTCTAAACGTTCCATGACTTTCCACGCGGAACTAGAAATACCATCGTCGAGAACGAGCCTTTCACTGGCGTGATTGGTTTGATCACTGATGTACACGGTTTACATTTTCACGCCAACGGCTCGAGAGTGCTTCGCGACTAAAAGATGCCGGCTCTTACTATGCTAATTCATTTTCCACTTTAACGCTTCCACTCCGCTCTTTACCGTTGAAACTTTTCAACGCGTACCACAATGCGTAAGATGGCCACGAGTATACGACGTGTAAGGTTAAACGATGCACGGATGAAACGCGATTTGAATAACGGAATGTTAAATCCGAGTTGTCTATCGTCTCGCGTAAAATATTGCGGACATAAAAAAATGATGTACACCATTATCTCGATTATGAAAAGCGGATAACATTATTCTCGTTCATTTTTCCCGTACATTTACCGTTTACAAGAAGAGCTAGTAACTGTCTGAGCGACCTGTACATAATATGCTTAGCAAAAGAGAAGTTCTACTTTGAGACGGGTAAACTCGCCTCGAGCGTGAAACTAGCCTGCAGTCTTATCGGTCTTGCAGCGTAATCATGTCCGAGCGTAGCTTCTCTAATTATTAATTAACGTATCGCGCACAAACATCGTCTCTATTAATCGGTGCGCCGCGAGGAAGAGAGAGAGGTTGATCGTTTAAAAAAAAGCGACGAAAATAATTTCCAGACGGGGACGGCTTCTTTCTTTCGCCGTCGAGACTCCTTTCACGAGAAATAACGAGTGCCCTGTGAAAAGGCAGGCCGTGAAAAGCCAGCTCCGCCGTTGGCCCGGCCGTGTACACGCACCTAACGCGATGGTAACGCGCGATCAAAGGCTTGAAAGGGGCCGCGTGTTTTCTCGAATTAGGCCGTGAATGCACGACAGCCTACTTTGATTAGGAGGCTACCGAAGAAAGAACGGCTTGTTGCGCTCGTGCACGTCATCCTTGGCCCCGTACACGACCCTCTCCGAGACTCCCTTCGTCCCGCTCCTTCTCGCAGCTGGCAGACTCTGAACAGAACGAATTACATACACGGCTCGTACGGTTTTATTCTTATTAACGAACTTGTCCAGACAGCGTCTCGGAGACTGTCAGCTTCTCAAGGTATAAATAACCCGTTCTGATTCGCCGTGCACGAAATTGGTACGGCTCAACGTGTTTAACCCGTTCGTAGATGCACGCTCTTGAAACGTGGGCAGTTAGAACACCCTTGAAATAATTCTCTTCCTCCCTTGAAGGGAGGAATTTTCATTCGTAATTCTTTTTACAATTGGCGATATAAAAGTTTGTATGCAATTTTACTCCGAGTGAAAGGGAGTATGTAAAGTGACAAAGTTTAGAGAATAGTCTCACGTCGTACTGGTAAGATCCGTCAAATTAAGTGAATCAAGGGTATTTAATCCTCCTTGTACGAAACGTCGACCTGAATATCTGCAACGTGCGCTTGGGAGTTAAGGAAGTGACACTTATTGGATCTTTGATCGCCTCGGGCCGGCACTTTATGCACTATCCACCAGAGAGACGGGCCGAAATAGCTATCCTCAAGAAGTTCTCGCCTAACTATTCATCGGAGTACGAAGTGTCCTTGTAACATGTGTACACGCTTACATTTATTATTAGCTTGTTACCTTGCTCGTCGTTAACATGCTGTCTAACATTTTCGCTCTCTTGTTAGAATTCTTAGACACTGACAAGTTCATGTGTACGTTAAAGAACCTATTGAATATAAGGAACGGGGCATTTCAAGAATCGTGGAAAACTAAAAATATGAGGACCTAAGAACTTAACTGTTTGGAGATTCAAGAATATGCATAGAGGTTCAGAGAGTCAAGTATTTGTGACCAGCGAAGTAGAAGCGAATTTAGAGTGTCAAGGATCTAGTAATCTAAGAATGTAGGAATCGTAGGAGATCTTAGGAATATCGCTCGTGGAATATAGATCATGAAAGTTGTAGCTTTGAAAGTGTAAGGTAGAAAGAAGGATCGATGGAAGGATGTCCAAGAAATCGTTAGAACGGTCCCAGAACGAAATTACGTAGCCTTCCTTGGATCCGCCCTCTGTTCTTAGTCGACTCGGCAAAGACTATCGACGACAAACGTACAGAGAGTTAGAGAGAAAGACATCAGCGTCCCTCGACAGTGAACACAGGAGGAGCCGAAGAAGAGACGAGATAGAGAGAACGTAGTAGGCCGTGCACATCCTCAGACTCTGTAATCTGTCGTCATGGAGACCGGGCAAAGCCTCTCGGCGCCTTTCCTTCTGAATTATTTACGGGCACCGTCTCCACGAGGACGGTGTCACGAGTCGAGGACAGACCCCGGTTGACCTGGATTGCGATCAGAGACACCGAAAGTCACTTTTTCCTATCTTTCGCGATTGCCGCTGGTAACGGGATCGCGAAGGACAGTCATCCTCTCGACGCAAGGGAGAGACCTTTTTTTCTATTACATCGCGCGTTCCTGAGTATTCCAACTTTATTGAAAATCGATCGGACGATAGTCTAGGAAAAGGATTCTTTTGTCAACGATATATCACGGGTCCCTGTCATCTCTGCTACAAATATGGAGGGTCACGTGTAGCAAAAAAGTAAATTTTCGGTTCTACCATAAAGAGGTTACATAATTTATAACCCGGAGCGTCAACAGCAATTCCGAGTGCGGAAGGGAGCGGTGTTTTTTATTGTTTCGCGAACAATGAATCGAAATTATGAAATAATCGTCGAATAAATTTGGCGAGAAAATACTGCATGCAATTTTTACGAATGTTAAGGATCGTCGAGTGCACACGGTTGCACGGTTCCGATGCTTTCCGTTCGACGTAATAATAACGAGCGGAATATGATTTACAAGTAACGGCGGGTTGGTAACATGGTAATTTATAAGCAATATCGGTGCTGATCGATGACACTTCCCTGTCGTTGCTCACAGTTACAGGGAACGATATTATTCGCCTGGGTTTATATTTGCCTCCGCGGGACAATATTAATTTAACATGCTATTAATATTACGGGCGTTAATTCACGCTGGATATCGTTAGTCGATTCGACAGGCGAATATACGCGTGGTCGCATCGAATATCGCGGTGCAAAGCGTCTGAGATTAATCCTGTCGATCGGTATACGTATATATCTTCGATCAAAAAGAAAACCTTCACAAGATTGACGTTTTAAGCTTTTAATCTTAATCTTTATATGACCCAAGATATCCCATTGTTAAATAAAGTTAAATAGCATAATGCGAACGCAGTTATATATATAGTAACTGTAGTTAAGTTACTTTTCGCAGTTTGTTTCCAGAGCACGACTTTCGTTCCGGCACGTTATAGTAAAAATTACCGAGAAACGTTGTTAACCCACTATGCAACCCCTCGACTCTCGTAGTCGACCGGAAGTTGAGCGTTACTTTTCTCCGCGAGTTCGATACCGAAATAACTTTGCAACCGTGCAAAAACTTGTAATAAAATTCAACAAGAACTGCGATTTCACCTTTCGCGAACGTACGAGCGCGCACAGCGTCGAGCTTTAATTACACCTGTTCCCGATACTTCTTGAGTCCTCTGCCACGCGCGAACTTTCGCCCCAAGATATTTCAAACTTCCGCTTAATTAACCCGACTGTTCGGTTCCCGCAGGAGCACGGTTGTCCAGTCGCGTTCGCCGGAACCGAAGCGAGTTCCATTTTTCAGTCGGTGGTATGTGCACCCTCGGGAACAGACACAGGGAATCGCATTATCTCCGCTGACGTTTACTCGAACGGAAGAAGCTCACGCTGTATTATTGTAATTGATTCCTCCAGGACGCGTAAGAGAAGGAACATCGACTGGATCGAAGGCACCACGGGCAGAGGGTAAGTCGATTATCGAGACTCGGTCGATAAGGTACAGGAGAAACGCCTGGCGTTCGGGCAGATTTACGTCGGCCTCGATAAACCTTCGAGATTAAGAGTGCCGAGTTTCTTTTCTCTTTTGCTTCCTTCTTGTCTACTCCCGGCTCTTTCTCTCCCTCTTCTCCTCGAGCAGGAAGGAAGCTTTATTTCGAAGTCCGCGGAGCACGTTCGGCCGTGATGAAATCGTATATACCGTTACAGATACGCATCAGTCGGCATTACGGAAACATTACGGAATGATCGATTTTTCGCGTCCAGCTTTTTCCAGCGGGACCGATAGAGCTTTGCAGTAGGCGGTGTCACGCACGATCAGACCGACGGATAAGCTCGCTCCGATCTCTGTGCCCTCGCTGATTTCTGCCGGCTAAAAGGCGATTTTTGCGGAAGAACAGCGCTCGACGACTCCTCGCGAGCTAAGATAAGGGCGAACGTGACGCTTTGTACGAGACGCTACCCTCGGATACGACGTGTCGGGCGAAATTACCTCGAGCGAAGATTCTTTCGGTAGAGAGCACGCGTCGACGCGTGGAATAAAGAACGAGACCCGATACGATCGTTATTGTTGCGGAGGTCATCGGTGAATGATATTTTATCTCGTTTTCCTTTGTTTACTCATTTTTCCAATTTATTTTAGCGCGCGTTCGTCCGTGGGTTGGTCTAGTGTTAATGTCAATCTGCCCCGTTAAAAAACTTTGGAAAATGACGATTGAAACAATACGGTCGACAAAAAAAATAAGGGAGGGAGTGAAAGGGAAGAGGAATAATAATAGCGGAACGTTAAAACGTTAAAATATATCGGTGGATGTGAGTCGCTTTTGAAACGCAGGGTGGAGGACGAATTTTCGGAGGCACGCGGTAAATGAAAATGTTTTCAATATTTCCAGCGGCGATAAAACTCAATCGATGGAAATCAAGTACCCTCGGCACGGGCTGCGTCACGAGTCGCGAAAAGTATTGCACACAGAGGATAAAAGCGTGCAATTAGAGAAATTGCAGCGTACCACGGTTGGTAGCGATGGTGGTGGTTGTAGCGGTGGCGGTGTGTGCGCGCGAGTTTATCGCGCATCAATCCGAATGATGGTGTATCGATGCAACGCGTTTTTCAAGTGCGTCGGTACTCGTTTCAAGCACGCATTTCGCCGTACGCGAAACAACGAGAGGAAAAATGAAGCGGGACCGGACGGTAGGAAAGGGCGGGAAAAAAAAATATTGGGAACCTTCGAAATCATATTCGATAGAGACGCGTTTACATCCTGCGTGTACCTTGTCCATGGGTATTTACATATCGAATGGAATTCGCATCTTTCAACACGGTCTATGTAAGTAAACAAAACACGTCGAGTAGTTTGATCGTTGCTCCGATTAATTCGTCGAAAAAACTGTCATCAGTATTATTGCTCTTTTCGAGAAACGTTGAACGAAACCGGTGTTTGCAAACGTCCGACTGGAAACTGCTGTTTGTAGAAATACGAATAAAATCACGGTCTCTCCATTTGTAAATTTAACTATTTTTAAAAGTGTTACGTTGCCACAATAGCGCGTCTAATGAACCTTTTAACCCTTCCGAACGCTGCATTCCTCGGGGATATTCTTTGGTAAATCGTTTCAGACAGCACCTTTAAATAGAGAGAGAGAACGTGCTCAAGAAGAAAGATTCACGGCGCGAAACGGTCTGTTAAAAGTTATGTCGCGAGGAAATTTTTGTTCAAGCGGATTCTCAGGTTTGTTCGCTTGGTCTCTTTTCGACTCGACGTCGAGAAGAATGCGACTTGCAGAGACAAAGCGTCGGGAGAGGATTTAGTAAAAGACAAGGAAAAAAAAATGACGCAAATCTACTTATAGCTCTCGATGCTGTAGGTTGTGAAACGCGAAGAGCTTAAACTGCAAACAACCTTGCAACTCGGTTGTTAATTCACAGATCCCTGCTATCCTTCGTTGTATCAAACTACGATAACACCCCTGGAGCAAGGGTCGAAGTTCCTTTTGTATCAACAAACGATCTTACCCTCTGATATTTCGTTACTGCTAGAGTTTCGTGAAGGGTCAAAAGATAGATCAACAAGCGTCTGTTAGAAGTAATCAGATGACCAATTAAAAAGTAGTCTGACCTTCGAGTATATCGAGCATTGGTGTGTCTTTTGATCCTCGGCGAATTCAGCTGTCATGTTGGTAAAAAGACGAGAATATCTTTTTATCAGGGATTACATAAAATAGCCTCGGATAGTATTAAATGTCAACAAACTATCCCATCATCGTATAAATTACGCAAGCTCCCACGCGTGTATCCGTCAACTATCGAGCTCATAAAATCGATCGTCTGCATTCTGCGCGGAAAAGTCGTCTTTTCCTAGAGCGCGTCACGAATAGACACTCCCCACGGCCGAGGTCAACGCGGACGAGGGTAGTCTTTTGCGCCGTGGCGCCTGTAACAAACGACGTCGTAACTACGTCGTTATAGAGATATACAGACGTTTGGGTCCCTGTTGCGTTCACCTTGCCCCGACTGTCGGCCAGACTCGCGATTATAGCATACCATCTTCAGGGTGTAACGGAGCTTGCCGCTTCATAAGCTTCGCCCTCGCATACCTAACGCTCTTTCTGCTCCTCTTTCTCCTCGACGCGACCTGATCCATCCTCGTGGTCGGATCGGTCGTGCACCCGGTCCCGCTCGTTCTCCACTGTGAACCGACCCTAAAGAATCGCCCCATTAACGCGATTTATAGCCGGCCAGAGTCCGAAATAAAATATCTATCCGGCCCTCTCTCTCCCTACTCTATATGCGTGCGTTTCACTCTGTCATAGCCACAGGGGAACGCGTCACGGGTCAACCGACAACGGCAAAAGTCTGGCCACGGGAATGCGAGCCGCCATTGCGGATGATTTTCGGTGTTCGGGGGCAGAGGAGCAACCCCGGAATCGATGTAGCCACGTAATGAGCTGGCATCGCGTATCGATGATGGATGTTTATTAGCGAAATTACGATTGCAGCTTCCGCCGGGCCGAAGCTGCCGATCGTAATGCGGATTTGATGAACCTCCAACCTGGACATTTGGCAAATATTTGCCCCGTAGGTAAATTGTGTGCGCCACAAAATCGATAGACACGCTACTCTTCAGCTTTTTCCTCGATTGCTCGAGTACAAGCGTGGACTGGACAGCTGATACGGTACGGAGGATCACCGGGCACAAACATGAGTTGTTGAAGGATTTCAGTGAAATGTTGCTGCCGAGAATGACAGTGCGATTGTAATCGTTGATTAGCGCGTTGATGGATCAAATATTTTATTAAAAATATAGATCTAAATTTCAGTGCTCCCTGCACCTATTAACCAAGTGTCTCACAAGTGTTACCGAGCTAGGCTGAAGTCCCGCATCGAATCGGCTGAACCGATTAATCCCTGCGTTTGTTCTTATTGCGTGAATTTGCATTTCTAATATCAGCTTCCAATTTGCCGTAAAGCGAGAACAATTGTCCGAGATTGAACAATGCTGTATCGAAAGGTTGAATATAAATGGCGAACTCTTAGCCAGTACTCAGTCTCGGGTGCACACGGTGCATACGTATGAAAGAAGGAGGAGAACCCCTTCGTATCCCATGGCGCAGGCAAAACCGCTAAATGCAATTTCATCGGGTGCATCGGCGCTCGTCCACGTCGCGGGTTTTCAACGAGGCATCCGACAATGCCTTTAATCAACAATAATTCTACGCACGCGGAGGGTTCTGACGAGGGATTTCCAGGTTGGAGGGGGATGGCTCCGATACAGGTAGGGTGGCAGGGGTCCGCGGGGAACAAGGGTAGTCGTACGATCGAGGTCCGCGTTACGTTTTCTCTCCGCTCCCTGCGGACCTGCGTCCAAGAGCTTCCGCCAGGGGAAACCGTCCACTGGAAAATTAACACTGTCGGGATTTTCGTCCGATACGTCGCCCCCGATCTATTCGCGACGCCGCGCAACCCCCTCGCACCCGTCGTCCCGTACTTGTCCGCTATAGCCGGACGAATTTATTTCTTCCGTCAGTGATTCCTCTCCATGCCACGTTGCGCACGTGCATTATACGCGTACGCGAACCCTGCCGCCTCTGAAAACGGAAACAGCCGCGCCCAGTAAGCTGGAAATTATTTTGGGCAACGCGGTATTACCATGAGAATGTGCCGTTGATTTTGACGGAACTCGTGCCACCGTGCATACCACGGAGAAGGGTATTGCCGCGATTTAAATGCATTTCGCGTTAATTGAGATTATAATCCGCTGCTTCCGCTGGATCTTCTGGATAAGCGATACCGGGAGCTCCAGATCCTGCCAGTTGCAAACATTTACGTCCTTTACCGTCCTGATAATAGATACAAGACGAGATTCAGCTCGGCGACGTTGCTAACGAAATAGCGTGCTCAAATTCGGATGCGCACGGTTTAATCGTAAATGAGAGAAGTACATCCCCCAAACGATACAATTTGTAACTCAAAATATGTGTATTAAGTTTCATCTAAATGAAATTCAGCGCATTGTGACCTGACTTGATCAGATTAGTAACTCCTCTTCTGAATCTTTATTCAAGATAGAGCGTTTGCGATGACTTTGCAAATTTCTCCAACATCCATCTGATCCTCTGACCAATACACGCGACGAAACAAATTTCCGACATTCGAACGATCGTGTAGCTCTTTTATTTAGCTTCCTCCTCGACTGCATGTCCCCGTCGACTTCCATCATTTATTTAACTTCCGGACTAAGCCGACGCGCACCGGATGGGAAGCGACGAATCGTGAAAGATGAAGGGCAACGATTACGTTCCCGTAGCCCCGACGCACGTGTCAACCGGGCACGAAAAGTCGACGATTTCGGCAAGCTGGGGAAACAACGAGAACTCTTTGCCGCGTTTCCGGATTTTCCTGTCCCCCGAGCCTTAGCTCGCCGCGTTTAGCGCGGACAAAGACACTGGCAGGAAATCGTTAGCGAGATCTCTTCCTATTCCAAATGGTGACTCTCTCTCTTACTCGTTTTCGTTTCGACCAACGGACCCTTTCGCTTTTCATCGCGATCCCCCGCCTTCTGGAGAACGTCGTTCGCGTTAATTTACACGGCGATTTGCCGGCTGCGAGATTAATGGGAATTTCGCTGAAGCTGTCGAGTCGCTGGAACGCAACGTTTTCCTATTGAAGTCGAACAAATTTTGCAGTCTTACGAGGTATGCGAGTTCGTCGCGAAATAAATTTGGAGAAAAGAAGGCGTTGACGGAGCAACAACTATTTTCTGTGACGTGGAAATACTTCGACTCTCGATGGAAGGTATGTAGGTTAACCTGACGAGAAGCGAAAAGGTGGAAAATTAAAGGAGAACGCAAATATGATTATTCGCGAAGGTATTTGGGAATAATGTAGAACTCAGAAATAAGAGATAACGACTAGGCGGATATTTCATGGGGAATGTCTATCGCAAAGTCACCGTTCCTAAAATTGTCGCGCGCAGTTACGTCGTCGCGGCAACATCAAGTCTTATCTAACTTCACGCGAACGATTCTACTTCATCAGCCAACTGTCCCAAGACCGGCTGCCTCCCAGCTGTGTGCGCATTAATCATAAATACTGTCTGAACTGTTCAAAGACGCGGTGTCGTGTTGCTCGAAGTGTCCGGTCGGTATGTACATCTCCTCCAGAGTAAATTCGATGAGCCAACTAAATCGACTCTTGGCCCAACAGCTTCCTGAACCCTGACTTCTTCCGACTATCGGTTCGAAAGAAATAAAAAGTAGTTCTGCAAGACACCGCATTCTCGCGGATCCCTCGGCGAAATTCAATCGACAGCGAATTCGTCGCCGAACCACGAACAAACGGTGGAAGACGAACACGCGAAGGGGATGGAATCGAATCGGAGAGGAAAAGAGAAGGACGCGGAGGAGCAGCAGGCGGAGCCAGACGTTGTACACAAGGGAAATAACATGCTTCGTCAACAGCGCTGCTGTAACTAATGGATATTCCGGCGGAATAGAGTGGAGAAACGGACGGTCCACCTCCGCCCGGAATGCACTGCTCCTCGTTATATCAACGACGTCACGGCTGCTGAAATTTACGAATCCTCCAGTCTCTACCCATTCCGCTCCTAGTCCAACCCGAGGGTAACACACACGTCGCGAGATTGCCTCGAAGCACGTGCAAACCCTCGACCGAGGAGAGCTTGCACGAGTTAAGACGCGCCGATTGCGTTACCACGAATGCGCTGGGGACACGAGGACCAGCTCGAAATTGGTTCTCTCGTTGACAAACGGTGGAGAGGTTGGCTACCGTTTTTTCTACAGGAGCGTGGAAATATCAAGCACGGTGATATAATCTGATAGCAGTGAAATTTTCACGTACTAGTAAAGCTCCCGAACTAACCCATACTGTAAAATTGAAACGAATTCCTGGAATTTATCTAATGATACGTATAAAGTTCATTGGTAATTTTTATCGAGGTCGATTAAAGGATTAACGTCTATCGATCGGTAAGTTCGAAAAATGGACCAGTTAATAATCAAGTGAACCGACCACGCTAAAAACCGCCGGAGAACGTAAATATTTTACACTGTTCGTCGCGCTTCTCCCGATCCTCTGGCCAGAAAAACTCATCGACAGAGCGGAATTGTTTTGTCGACGATCTAACTCGACCGTGCGCGTCTCGCTTCAATTTCGCGTATTTTTTCCATTTTTTTTTTTTTTTGGTCAAACACTGGCTTTCATCTGGTCTTCTATTTACTCTGAACAGACCGTAGAAATTTTCGAGCGACCGCAATCCGCTCGGCATCTGGCACAGGAGCGTTCGGATCGGAAGAAATAGATAACGAGAAGTGGAAAAAGAAGAACAAGAAACGAGGTAAAGAAACTCGCGGAGCATTTATAGCGGGTAAAAAGATCGGAGCCGAAACTAGCCCCCGAACGAGAATATCCGACGTATTCTTTGGCCACCGTGGCGTAGTAACGAGCACGGTAACGTTTAACTTTCCCCTCCTCCCCCCGAAGAAAAACACGTATCCAGTCTTGGTTTCGTTTAGCCCGTCTCGCCTCCATCAATTATTCCGGCTCTCGCGGTTCGACGAACACGAAATTTGCTAGAGGGATATTTAAATCGTACCTCTCGTCAGTTAACCGACCGACTAATTCGTTCCTGACGGCCAAAGACGAGCCTCGAAATGGGCGTGATCGTTGCGCCGGTTAAATACACGAAACGTGGACGAACCTTTGTTCTGACTCTCCGTATTTGCCTCTATCGAGACATGTATTTTTGAAATGCGTCTCGGTAAAATTTGCACGAACAAGGTTTGCAGACCTAACGGAAGATAGCTTTACGATCCTCGTGTCGAAAAACCGGTATTATAGAGAATGTAGAGACGTTCATCGTAACGCCAGATGGGACAGGGAGCTCTGCGTACGATAAAGAATTCAGCGAAGACAGGACAATGCGTTCGAAGATTCGAGAGTGGAGAACAAGTCGAATGGAATCTCGATCGGCCGAGAGTGTTCCCATCGTTTCGAGGCTACGGTTACGACGTCGCAGACTCATTCACGAAGAGCTGGCACGTCGAAAGTCGTTCGCTTGAAAGCAAGCCGGCTGCCGGCCGTGTACGCGCCGAGCGGAGCGGAGAGCGCAGACGTAGACTTTTACTTTCCAGCCCTTACGAGGCCGCTTGTTCTCATCAGCGTCGGTGAATGGCGCACCGCCTCCTACACCGTCGTCCGTGCCGTCGCCATTGTACGAATACGGAATCGATAGAATCGCGTGTGTACGCGGCATTATCCACCTGCCGGCTGCAGAAGATCCGCCGTAGACCAGACACCCCTCTCTTTATCGATATATCCGCGTAATTCGGACGATCGATCGAACACCGCCCCGAGTCACAACCCTTTCGTTCGAGTCGAAAGGTTGACGTTCTTCGTCAACCTTGCTCGAGGGCTTCCCTTAACGAACGAAAGATAACTCTTAATGGAACTTCTGGATTCGAGGGGGACTGAATCGTTCTTTGTAGAAGTGCTGGTCGGAGTAAATGCTTGCGAGAGGTCACGGACATCGGTAATTTTTAGCGAAAAAAACGAACAGAAATATATTTATAATAAACGTATGAACGATGAAATTATGGGGACTGTCTTCCTCCGAAAATATATGATTGTCGAACTCAAACATAGTTCTGCTATTATATATAATTATATACACTACATTCTTCATATGTCTACGCAAAAAATATATTAATGTTCTATAACAAAAGAAAACTGGTATACTTTGCAGGTTTTGTGGCCAGGCTTTTATCGTATCGATCGAATTCAGTAGAATAAGCGGCTAATGGTCAGACGTCGCAGCTTCTCAACAACGAAATCATTCATCGAATTAACGACAAAGAAGGGGAGCAGCAAAAGGAGTGGTTCTCGTAAAAGAAAGCGAAAAATTACATCGTTCATCGTGTAAACGTAAGAGACATTTGTACCTGTCACTAATCGCATTCATCTTCGCCGGTGTCGTCGGTTATGAAGGATCGCCGTGTTCGTACGACAGAAAAATTTCCCGAAAACAAACAGATGGCCCCGTGCATCGCGGCGATTTATCGCGAAATAATGTATCGATTTATGGAAATTAACGCGTCGATAAATCCAAGCCGATCCATAAACGTCGTCAAGGAAGGAGACAAAAAAGGAAATTGATACGGTTCCATAGAAAAGACATTTCCTCGAGCGGACCCGCGATACATCCACGACAGAAATATTTATTGCGTTAACCGTGTCACAATTACGAGTTATACGATCGAGCCACAAAAGCATGGGGGTGTTTTTTGCGCGGGAGCTTGTTTTTTTCGTGGAAGCATGGTCGACCAAGCTTGCTTCGAATCCAATTTCCAGGTTGCTTTAAGCGAATTTCTCGTTGTACACGCGAAGCTACAAATGCTCCGAGCTTCCCCTCGCGCGTTACGCGACTCATTCCGCGCGCGTGACGAAAACTTTCAGCCAGGGAGAAGTTTCGCCTCCAACGTTTTTCTTCTCTCTCTTTTCTTCGTCGAACGATCGCTGAAAGGTTGAAGGAACGACGGAATCGTCGTTGAGCCAATTTGTCGGACAGGACTTCGTGCCTGTTTCGCTTTTTACCCCAGGTTGGTTTTCGACGGGAAACGCGGCGAATTCCTGCGTTGTTTGAACACGCGCAGAAGCGTACGAAAAAGAATCGTCGAATTATAGTGATCGATCGAGCTTCTGGTTACGTACGATACTTTTATGTTGGTATCAACGTTAATGTTATTTGGCTTACTACGAAAAAATAAAAGGGATCGTAGGTGCAATGGTAGAGAGAAGTTACGACTGGAAACGGGATGGATGCTTCGATAGCTTAGTAATTTTAAATTATAGAGGCTTTCAATAATGGTTTACCGAGGTCTTACGTAGAGATCGTAGATTATGGGATGCGATCGTTATACCTCGAGCTACGGCCCGTTGCGGTGGGTCTATGGTTCTACCATCGTGGATGTTCGAACGTTTTGTATCGTTACAGTACTCATGATATATTTAATGGCTTCTAGAAGAAGTCAATTTGGTTATTTGTTGACTGCAGTTTAGTTAGCACTTCCAAAATAAAGCATACATCTTCGAAATAATATATTTTGTGTTACGAGATCCAAAGTTTACTTAACGATACCGGTAAAAAACGAAGACAGATAAAAAGTTATCGATGATTTCCCAATTGTATACTTAAGTAGAACCGGTACTTAAAGATACTTAGCTAATTTATTCTATAAATCTTGAAAAATTTGTCGGAATTTCGTCGCCTTTGTACCGTCGATATCAAACGCCTTTCAAGGTTGTTACCTATCGAAAAGTTGGAGAAACTTCCGCCAGGATATTGTTCTAGCAAGTTTCTCATCCGATTAGTCACAAGTCAATTCACATCGTGAAATTTCCAGAGGAAGGTAAACTTTTAATATAAGCGCCGCGCCGCCGGCCAGGATGCTATACATATATCATTTATAAGTTCGAATACCCTAATAGAGGGGTGAAGTTTAGAGGGGGTAGACGTGCTATGGTATAAGAAGGTACTTAAAACTTTTTAAAACGTTCTCCAGGTGACGTTATGCTTCAATTATTTACCTTTTCCTCTACGGCCGTCTATCGATTTTTCAGCATTTTATGACTCCTGCTTCCTGTTTCTCCAATAACGTATCGCAACCCTTTAAGCGCGCATAAAGTTAAACTGTGGAACAAAATTTCTAACTCGAGCTATTGTCTCGCGCAACGTAAGAAACGAGAGCTCGTATTTTGGATTTATAGAGATAAAGTTGTGCCAGATGCTTCCGGTGGATATTAACCTCCGAAGCGTGTACTTATTTAATTGAAAACGCGAAACAGGAGCGGCTCGAAGTTCGGCAATCCGACTTTCGCGCGAGCCATTAATAAAACTCGTGACATGCATATGCATGGTGGCGTACTTTTTTGCAAAGTTTAGCCCTCCCTAGTTTCCTGTTGCATATTCACGCGATGGGACCACTTCGTACGGTCGAAAATCTCCAGGGATTCGATTTCGAGTCCCGACAACGGCTTAAAGGAGAAACAGCCGATCGGGGTAATCGATATTCCTAGACTTATGACTTTTCATTTCTTACCCCCGACGCGATCGGGGAATCTAGTTCGAATGTATATCGGCGATGACGTTGAAAAATCGCGAGAATGGCAAAAAGAGAGCCGGAAATAGAGAGAAAGAGTATATCGCGGTCGGAGGGGTTGTCTCGTGGAATTCGATGGGAGGATTCTTTTCATGGCGGCTCTTCCTTCTACCTGACTTTTTAATCCCGTTTTCGACCGCCTTTCGAAAGATAACGCTGGAAAATACCTCTCGGCTTTATCTGTACTCCTGGAACCGTGAAACGTGCTCGTTCATAGTGTAGCTGGATTTATCGTTTCGCTACAAAGCGGAGAATCCAAAATATCTTCTTTATATTATAATACGCGATAATTACGGTTTGCTGGGACACACTGTTCTGAATATTTTAAGCCGGAGACAAAAATAGCCAGAATCCTGAAATTCGAGAATGTCATTTTTAATCTCGGTAAATTCTTAATAAATCCTAAGCTAAAATTACCACCAGATCCATTTATCGATAAGCATTATCAAACTTCTATCTTACGGCGTATTTCGTTTTCGAATGACTCCAAGATACCTTAGCAAATTATTTCTAAGACATGCGATTTATTTGGACAAATGCAACCAGAAAATATATGATAAGCAGATTGATTCAAAGTACACCGAAAGATCATAGTACGTCTCGATTTACCAGTTATTAAAGGCAGGCTACGTGGCAGTAATAGGATTTGTCTCTAACAGGGAAACAAAAGGATGGGTTCTAACCACGTCTCGCTAGACACCTAAACGAGCTCGATGATGTCACATGCAATTGCGTCGGCAGACGAACTTCGCATGGTCAGCCGTCACACCCGGTTAGAGTTATTTGCATAACACCTCGTGTACGATAAGATCGAAGACATCTCGTACGATCAACTTCTGTGTACTCGTGAAAACTGTATTCTCAGTAAACGATATAATAATAAGCCCGGGTGTTACGTGTCTACAGTCATTTTCAGCGCGGTAACTAGAGTGTTAAAGGTTAATTAGCACGAAGCACGGAGCGAACCCAGTTAGATTCGACCAGTTAGCTCGGTTCCATTGTCCCCGGTCGATCGAGTTTAATATCAAAGTTTGCCGAAAGGAAAGAAAAACTCGGATTAGAGAGGATCAAGGAGAAACGATTTGAGGGAGGAATAAATGACGCGGGAACACGAGAATTCGTGGTGGCGATTGTAGATCAGGCTACGAAGGACAGACAAGTCGACGACCATATTGGCAATCTGGCGATTCTACGTCAGTAGTGTCTATCTTTGGACATAACCGTATATAGAGAGAGCAGTTCGCCTGGATCTATTAAATCTAATCCCGAGCCCTCAAGAGCCCCTAAGATAGTTTCAGCTCTTCTGACCTGGAAATGAAATAAATCGCGGGGAACTTCTATATCCGTTCGAGTCAGGACCGAGATCTAAAATAAAGAGATCGAGGGCCTTTAATTTATTTCCACCGTACAGACATGAAAAACCATTCGTGCCCAAGAGAATCGCTCTCTTTATCCTTTCTCTTGCTCTGATTTTTCAGTACATGTTTCCAACTTTCTCTCTTGCCGGAGGGTCGAACGGTTCAAATTTAGACAAAACTCTGCAGGCTCATAGTTAACAAAAATATTCTCATATTTTTTTCAAACTGTTCGTTGATATATATATTTTAGACGGTATAGCTGTTATCTGCAAAATTCGGAATTGGGACAGTCGAGGAGTATCGAAGGTGTGACGGAGTTTGATCGAGCTAGATCGCGGCGAATTAATTCTTGACGAAAGACGACGATCCACGGACGACATCGAAAGCTCCGTCGGTAAATCAAACGTCTGGTTACGCCTCTTGTCTTGAAAGTTTCAACCGAAGTAGACGATAGGGATTCAGTCAGATCCGTTGAACCTATAATCCCGAGACCTCTCCTCTGTCCCTAAGACGATAGCAATTCCGGCTCCCTTGACCCGGAAATTCGCCGGCTCCCACGGGGGGCAGACAGATCCTTCTTTACCACCACCGACAACGGCACCACCCTTTCGTGATCGTGAAACTGCGAGAGGCAAAAGGAGGGAACTCGCGTGGCAGCGAGTGCTTCGTCTTCGAAGCGCAGCTCCGTGGAAAAGCGGAATCAGGCCGGGAACAAAAGCGCAGGAACGGCTCTGAAGGAGCTACTCCCGGCCATTTTCACGCGTGAATCGTTCTCTTTCCGTATGTACGGGCTGAAACACTCGCGTTTCGCCAGGAAATCGTACGAACGGTGCTTTCACGAGATCCCTTGGATATCCGACTAGTGCGGGCTGCCTCGAGCCAATGTAGCGAGTTAAATGAAACTTCTTTGAAAAATGTATGGCGCGTCGTTAAAGTTGCAATTCTGAAGCAGTGATAATTAATTTAACGCGAGAATGTAAGGAAGAAAAGGACGTTACGTTTAGAACCCCAACTAATTAGTTGCAGACCGTATAATCGAAGGACTAGCCTATAGTCACCGTTTCAAAAGAGAAACTTGAATAGCATTACGATCATAATAGCAACGTGAAAGGAAAAATGAAAGAGTTACAATTCAGACCTAATCCTTTATAATTAACGAGACGTATGTCTTTGTTCGATAATATTTAAACGAAACTCCGAAATTAACATTTCCGAAGGGGTCTAAAATTAGCGATTCCACCCGCGCCGCTCAATGTCCGTCATTTTCGCCGAACAATCTCCATCGACCTAAGAGGAAATCTATAACCCGCAGCTGTTTCGAATCGCACTCTAACGAAACGAATTACAAAACCAACAGCCAGAAGTTGATCGAACGATCCGGCAGCTCCGGGTCGCGAATAAAATAACAATAAATAAATATGCACATACGAAACGAAGCAAAGTATCTGGAACAATATCGTTCGGCAAACGGGAAAGCATCGGATATTTCCGCTGGAAGAGCAAAGCAAAACGTCTTCGTCGGAGCAACGAGCTAGCAGGTACACGCGAAACCGCGTTTTACCCTCGAACGATTTCGTGAATCCACCCCCATGGTTGCGATCGTGCAGCTGGTTTCGCCTTTCGTGGTTCCTGGAACAACGCGTGTTCGCCACCCTCCCTCGGCGAGGAGGAGGAATCGAGCGGAAGAGGCGGTCCGCTCGCGTGCAATTTCAATCAGCTGTTCGCGTACACGCGACGGACAGCGTGCGTTTTACCAGCTTGGAAGGGTGGTCGGGTGCGTGCTCGACCAATGCATTTTTCATGGCAACGAAGGCTTGTTGGCGAGGACACGAGAGGGTGCAGGGGATGAGAAGCGTCGAGTACCATGGAGCTCTGCGGTCTCTGGATTATCCGCCACTGACAGATGAATGCCAGCGTTCGGTCAGCTTGATTGGCGTCGTCCGTGTTCCCGGCACGGGCTTCCGTGGACGAAAAATATTTTATAAACGCACGGGTAATTGACGCGGGCCACGGCATTTCCGTGGATTTAACCCGGTATCCCGACCCGGCTTATCGTCGCTATCGTCACTTTTCCCGTCGAATTTTCACGCCCATCAGGTCGTGCTCTTTGCCGTCGAAACGTGCTTTTTTTTCTTTTTTTTACATTTTTTGGGCTCACGCTGGTCGCGCGTTGATCGCGTTGCTCTTCGATACGATTTCCTCGCCTCGCCACGCGACGCTGATCGATTTTACCGAAACGAACAAACGTCCGTTTAACCCAGCTGCGCGAGACCGGCTCCGCGAAAATGATTCTATTGGATTTATTAAAATAGCTCGTTACTCGATCCGTGTTTTCTTTTTCGGTCAACTGTTTCCACTCGCTGGTAAACCGGAGTTTTTCGAACGCTCTCGAATCGGGGCTCATTTATCACGGTAACGTTTATTGGCTCGACAATAGAGAAGTTCGCCGAGTGATTCAACGGGGTAAACACAATCGAGTTTTTAACATAATTAACGAGTTATTGTTGGCCATCGATGCTTACGGTAGTGCAACAACAAGGTATAATGGAAGTGGGTAGGTCTTTTGTCCCGATGAAATACAGCGAATGAAATCAGCCCACGTCCGCCAGGAATGGCTACGATTTTTCCCTGACGAGGACATTTCCTCCGCGAAGACTTCATCCAGCTAGACGCCATAACGCGAGCTTATTGCTTCTTCGATCTCCGATTCGTCTTTCGTCGCGACCGTCTTTGACCGTCGACGCGGAGCTTAATGGCTACACGGGTCCGCGCTGGCGACGCTCTGCGCACCGCCATTTCACCGGAAATACCGCTATTACGCGCATCTGGCTACGATCGAGCCGACTACGGCCAACGGCGTGTCTCGGAATTGACATACGGTTAAACATAACCGCGACCCGTCAACCACCAGCGGAGAACGAGACGTTACTTGCGTCGCAGATCGTTCCGAGAGCCGTAATCGCGCAGAGAAACTTGGCTTTTAGATGCATCAACGTTTTTATCGCCATATTTATCTGCTTTATTAACTCTTTCATTGCTGTACGCGTATAAAAGCGGTTAGCAGCTAGTGCATGTACCTAGGGCGATCAATATACATTATCTAATCTTATCCCCTTTTTGCTAGTCTTCGGTAGCGTGTGTGCAATAGTTGGTAAACTTTTATTGAAGTTCCCTTAGACATAATTTTATACAAGCTGAAAAAGTATGAAAAATGTAAGAACTTCGATGTCGACTATATCATTGTTAGGGTCAGAAATAGGCTCATAAAAGAACGTCGTATGGAAAGGGGTCAATGAAACCTTACCGATGTCGACAAAAAACGAAAAAATTGCGCCGGAGTAAATAAAAGTAACTGTAACTTCAACAGTTCGATATCGAACAATGCTCCGAGGCCGGAAATTTCACGGAGAATCATATGTTTGCAAATGGGGAATCAGTTTTTAAATTACAAGTTCGGCAAAGCGATACGGTGTGCATTCCGATCGTTTGAAAAACCACTGCACCAGTTGCAGCTCGTTTCACCCTCGATGCAAATTTCCGAGTTGCACCCGAGCGAATAGTCATGACAGGGCGAGTGCAAAACAAAAACGAGAAAAAGTAAGAACCCGCAAGCTAGCTGACCATGAGGGGTTGGCGGAGAAAAGGGGTGGCGCGCACGAAACTCGTCGGCTCGCATTTCATTTCGCTCGATAACCGAAGTTATCTCTTTCCAGGATCAAGAGTGCACCCCGGGCCATCGCGGTCACCCGATCTCGCCGGAATATCGCGACTGATAGATCCCCCGGTGTCGTATTACCATAAATATCACAGCTACGCTTGCGTACACGCTCGAAACCTGGCCACGGGCGAATTGTAACGTATCACAGAAGAGTTCTCGTTGCCGCCGACTTACGAGTACACCGGGATTACGGTGCAGTTTCTACGAATGGGGGGTGGATCGAGGGTGAAACGGCCAACAGGGACGAGGAGAAGGTTATGGTCGAGCCGTACACGTTGCTATTATTTACGGAGCAAGTTGCAAAGTGAGAAAAATTACGTTGGCTCGGCTACCTTGCCGGGACAACTGTGCTTTATGTCGCGAGGGTCGACGCGTATATCGCACCCTGCGCCTAGCAGACCCGAGGATGTTTACGAGTTTTCAGCTTCACGGCGAAACGCACCGAGATTACGCGGTCACGCTGTACGTCTTGACGCGCATGGCCGGCCAGTTTTGTTGGGTTTGTGTCGAAAAGAGCTGTTTACAGCGAAACGTAGATAGTGAAGATGTATACGTTACACGCCAGCGAAGTGGCTTTGAAACGAAACGAGCCAGTCTTAAACCTTCGTTAAAATAATCATCCGCTACGATATTACGATAAGTCTCTAATACGATAAGTTTATGATCCAATCAAAAGCGATTAACTCCGCTAAATACATAATCGAACAAACGTTCCACGTTTATAAATGATGTCGAAGAAGAAAGATAGGTCAAGAACGCTTCTTTCCCCAGTATATCGAAGCAAAGTGACGAACCCACTCGTTTAACGAGCCGCTCGAGGAGCGAGCACAACAACTGGTGCACTTCGCAGCTCGTTGCAGAGCGCGGATGCTTAATGCGCCGATAATTTAATAAACACGAGTTTGGCGCGCGCAAAAAACCCGGTTGAACGTCGAGACTAAATTAAATCGATCGATAAGCGCTGATTGACCCCCTCGAAAAAAAAAGAGAACTGGAACGATCGAGTGTGCACGTCGAGGCATAAATAACACACCCGTCCCGACAACGACCCTCCTTTTTACCATATTCAGTTCTACCCCGCCGAACGATCTCGCGTGCTAATTTTAATTTATCGTTCCCGAGAGAAAAATAGACCAGAGGATCACGCGCCCTTCCGACCGGTTATTTGGAACATCGTCGGATCGATGTATCCGCCGGATCGAACTGCTGATTCTCGCTCGCCCTGTGCCAAAATTCTTCGTTAAGCCAGAAACGTAGGAAAAAAGGCCGGAGGAAAAACGCGCGTCGACATCGACGCGATTAAAGCATCGTTAGCATCGATTAGTCGCGCGAAATTCCGCTGGTCGTCTCGACGTTGCTCGCGATTTCAGCTGTTCTATTACACGACGTTATTTATTGGCAATTTTCTACCCAACTTGCAGAATTGTTATTAAAGTAGTAACTTTCGGAACATTGTAATTTCCAATTAGAGTAACAAAAAACAATATTATTCTGTTGAATCCTCCGGTGAACGGACGGGGTTGAAGCATGAAAGAAAGCCGGATAAATTTATGAGCAATCGCTGTATCCTGCAACCTTTGAACGCAATTAAGCTGGAAATTTCGCGGGCATCCTGCGTTCTTTCGAGCAAACGTAGCAAGCAACGAGAGGAAATTACGTCTACGCTTATGCGAAAGCGGCATAGTAATTGGTGGCCGTTTTTCCTACGTGGAAAAGCGGCTTTGTTTGCCAGGGCTGAAATGTTCGCCAATCTGTTCGCGGTATCGTTGCGAAACGTCAGCGCAAAAAATGAACCAGCAACCTCCAAGTTCCCTTTTTCACGAGCGTGTTTTTTCCAGGGCTTCGTTCGGCACGATATTCGATTCTCCGGAGGAAATTGCGGGTATCGGATATTCGTAAGATCGATTCGATGAACCAACGATCTACAAATTGATCAGTTACACACACGCACGCGTGCACACATCGTTATACTTTAACGCGTTACCGTACGGGTTTCATCGAGTTTTCAATCTGTTCCCGCTGCAACTTTAACGTCGCGTTAAAACTGGCGAAACTGTTTTCGAACGAGCTCGATCTTGTACGCTTTATACGCGCTGACGTTATTGAATTCGTAAGCTGATTCCAATTTATGAATCTCCGGGGTGTATCATGCTCGATTCAATCTTTAAAGAGGCCGCTGATCGATCGACCTACCTGACGCCTCGACGTTCAATCAAACGCTACGAGTTAACGTATCAACGCCTCGAATCGAAACTAATTTTATTCGAGAGGATCACTCGATAACTGGAAGTACAAACGGATATCCGTGTAATCTTTGAATAACCTAATGAATCTCGACAGGAATTTTCGAAATAAGGCGATTCTCGCTCGTGACCACGTGCGTCGGCTGATACGAGCGTGGCAAGGAAACGAGCGAATCCGTCCGTCCATAGCAGTCGCCTTTCTTCCTGCTAGCATAAATGTTTAACTTGGAAGAAAAGGGGCCAAGAGATAGCGCGGATTTGCTGCTTCTCCGTTAAACACATCTCGCGAGACGAAAGGTGCTCTTAGAAGAGCCGTTTCCAAGTTTATCTTGTCTACATCTCGACCCTCGAACCATTGACGTACGTCTTATGCAACGAATGATCCGTCAGCATCGCGCGATAAAAAGTATCCGACCTTCTTTTTCCGATAACGGAAAGAACACGTCGCGAAGAACTTCGCGATTGTATAAAAATTTGTCACACGGAAAGGAGGATAACGGTGGATTAACTTTGGTCCGTTCCGAAGCGCGGAATGGTAAAAAGTGGACGATTGCGGTAGTAAATTTCTTTATGACGAAGAAATTTTTCTTTCGTTGCTGAAATTGTGCTTTATGCCGGAGGTTTTTCTAATAGAGTCCTCGTAAAACACACAGGAAACGACACCGTGTTTCTTTGTTCCATCCTAGGGGACTATTTATAGCGAGGCTCAAAGGAAACATCGAAATTCTGCGCGCACGAATGAAATACGAATCCCCTGGAAAATGGCGATGCGAGAAGTCGTTACGAGACGGCTGACTACGTGTTTGGAAGTGCATGGTCATACGATACCTTCCATATACTTGTTTTGAAACAACAATAGACCCCCTGTATCCGGAATGTGCAAATTGTACTGCGGAGCTTCCGACCCTTTTTGTGTTGACTGTTAATGGACATCGATAAACATCATCGAAACGATGATTTGTTAGCTACGGATGGATATTAATATTTCAGGAACCCCTGGGCCTATTTAGCCCCACGTTTTCCATTGGAATCATCCAAACGTTAAACAAGTAAAATACGCTCGAAAGAGATCGTAACGTTGTCTCTACGATTTTTCGACAAGCTGCCTATTAACCTCGAATATAATGAAAAAATGTAAATTTCACGGCAGGTGTGAGACACGCGACACAGGGCTAATTTCACACTTCGCGAATCAAATTCGAGTAAAATCATAATTCTTGAGACGAATCTCTTAATTCAAAAAGAGGAATCACAGCGAAATGAATGTTCGGCAAATTTTACATCAAACAGGATCAATCTGAGCAACAATGCGGAACAATTGTCTCCCAAATGAGAACAAAGGTAGAGGAGTAATCGCGAACGCGAGGAATGTATCTCGCATATATGCACACGCGTGCACGATGTTCCGCATATCACGTAAGAGGACGATTCGCAGACGTAAAAGGGCTCGCTTAATTTTGCAGAATCGCCGACTCAAATTCCGGCGGACTCGGTTGCGCGATTAAGCGTATTCCATTAACTCGAAACGCAATTAGAAATAAAGGAGCTCGCTAGAATACCTGTGATTCTCGACGTCCTCTTATCTGCCACGGTATTGCGACCCCTTGTCGCCAATCCCCAGGACACGGGCATCGTTCCGGAAATATTTAGACCGGCGAAAATTAGCGCTTACCTGGAAAACACCGAGAAAAAACAATTTAGCTTGAATTGTGTTTGACGCTCGTTTCGCGCGGTGCAAATATAGCGTTTAAAATTTATTTCACGTGCACCAACGTTTATCCTATTCTTTCTCTCGAATTTTCTTTTCTATTCAATTTTCCAAACGAAATTAACACGTTCAGAAAGTTGAAAATTCGAGAATTTGTTCGCTCTATTTGCTCCGCGCTCGTTTAGAGAAGTTAAAGAGTCAGGAAGAGGATAAAAAGCGGTTCACCGTCGCGCCACTCCTTTTTAAAAAATGTTAAGGTGTATTTACGCGTTACGAAACCAGGATAAGTTTAGGAAATGTAACTCTCCGTATTTACGCGTTTCAGAAGCAAAATACGTTTATGAAACATAATATCGTGAATAGCTTTTACGAGTTGCGACGCAACTTGGAAAGCTGCCGATATGTGCGCGGCTTTTCTGAAACGCAGTTATAGAAAATTTCATTGTAGTCACTCCTTGAAATAGTCGGGTGAATGGTTTTCAGCTTGTCGAAGATCAGAGGGAGGACTCGATTGCACAACAAAGAGAAGGACAAACGATTCCAGTCGTTCGATGAACGAGCCACACGATTTATTAAGGTCCGACCGATTACTATCGATCTTTGGCCCGGTAATTATCGCCGGACGCGGCGTGAACCGTTTCACGAGAAAATGAACAGCTTCTGTTCGCTGCGAAACGTTCTAATTAATATCGACTGGATAAAGAGAGATGCAACGCTCGGCCAGGCCCGACGCAAAGGTGCTCTTCCGTGCGTCGAATAATCAACACTGAACGAGGCGCAAACCTGGCCAGCCGAGCGACAAAATCGAAAGTAACGACACGCCGAGTAATTATTATTTTGATCGTCGAGCCGTAAGGACGAGCCTGCAGGCTCGTGAATGTGGGGAGGAGAAGAATAGGAGGGATCGAATCTCATATCCGACAGGCTGGCTCCATGGCTTTTGATCGAATGACTCTTCCCTGCTTTCCGGTTTCGCGGACACGTTTCGCACTTGGATTATACTAATCGGGCTGATACTTGAAAGCGATTATAGAACGGGAAATCGGTTTATATTCGCGCCTGAGGTTTTCTACGCAATCTGAACGGTAAAACATCTCCGCGGATGTTGAAATTATTGCTTCCTAATTGCAGGTGTACGTGTAATTGGCTTTTCCATCGTGCGCTGCGGTCAGCCTTTTAATTTTAGAAAGGAACAGTAGGCGTTTGGTATAAACGCTTTTGGCAAGAAGTTAAGTGAAATTCAATCGAAATGACCTTTCAGTCGAAGAGAGCGTTTGTAATCGCAGAGTTCAGCTTTCTTTAGATATTCATTAATCTTGTCTTATCCGACAGAACAAGTTTCCATATCCGCTAAAGGTGGCAGCTATAAATTCCGATATTATAATTAGCACTTAGATAGAAATTGATGCGAAGAACAACTGATAAAATTGAACCGTGACGTTGTTAAACACAATGGTAATCGCTGTCAGACGAAACACCGACGCTTCAACTGCGACCGCGTAATTTCTCGTCGGTTCCTCCTTCCTTTTTTCCCTCGCCAACCTCTCTCGTGATTCCGTAATACAGTCGCTATTATTCTCTGGACGTAACGACCTATAATTATTTCCAATTGTTCCGAATTTAGTGGACCGTACGGTGTAGAACGTATCCTGGCGCGGTGTTACACAGAAGCACGAAAATGCATTTCGGCGGAGATTTGGCCATCGGTGACAGCCGTTTGTTCGTCTGGAAGCTGAATTTCTCGCCCAGGACCGACTCGATGCCGTTTTCTCTGTACAATCGCCCGACCAAACCGTGGATCGCGTTAATTCACGCTAGGCTGCCAGCCTTCCTTAATGTCTCAATTCTTGTTAACCGCGTCGTTTAGCCTCGCTGCGAATTCGCATGAAAATCCCTTGACGAATATTGTGGAGGGAAGAATGTTCGTTTTTATTTATATTCGTTTTAACAGCTTATTTTAACATTTATTGAAATTAAGATTTATCAAAAGTTTAAGTACGATATGTTGCTAACTTTACGGACGGATCTATAGAAGTACATAGATGGCTGGGAGAGTATCTGGTAGCACAGCGAGCAATTTCTAAGTTCCCATGTCAAACACAGAGTCAGAAGTTACTCATGGAACAGAATCTAAGTACTCTACGTCATCGAAATATTGATAATGTAGAATCGATCGATTAAAAGTGCCAACCCAACCCTCGGTAAATTAAATAATTTGAATAAGTGTCAAAGTACCTAACAGCAAAGTGCAAAAACCATTATCGTCTCGCAACAAACTCGTGAATCTATAAAAAGTCCGAGAACAAAAGTGCAAGCTAGAAAGAGAGGACGAAAGCGAACGGTGCAGTGGCGGCAGAAACTAGTTAAAAATCTCTCGATTTACATATTCCTTTCGGCTCGATGCTCGTTGATTGCGAAGCAATTTCTACGAATGGCCGTCGGTCCTCCATGGAGCGCGTTTCCTTCGAGCGGCGCGATTCTCTCGCTCGTTTCGAAGCTTCACCACCGAGTTGGCCGAGTATTACGCGTTTTGCATACATTAGCGAGCTTTTATTCCCTCTGTCTCTGTCTGGTTAGGCGAGACAATTCGTTGTACGATGAAAGCCTAGCACGGTTCGACTACGAATTCGGGAATCGTCGAATGGGAAATACGTTCGGCGAATTCGTTACCGAGATTAGGTTACATCGGTTCGGGTAATGCGAGCGGGCAACACGCGCGCGGATAACGCGAGTTCGGCGTTCCTAAATTAAGGCTCGACGAAATATGGTGTTGGCCATACGCAGGCCCCGCTTACACGCGTACTCTGCCGAGATAGCAGAATTGGCAGGAAATTGCAAATTGCCGGCGAGCTGGCCGCGGCTGTGCACCCACCCGCCCGTTTCGAAGGTACGAAATAACCTGACCTGCAAATTGAAACCGGTCGTCGCTTGTTGAAGCGGCACGACCACTGATAACCGGTCGTACGCCAGCTGACGACCGATAGCCTTCCCTTCCAAAAATCATTACTCCCTCTTTCACTGCTGATCATTAACTTTATACTTTCCACAATACCTTTGGGATGTCTTGTAAATCTCTAAACACACTTTGTCATTTTATATTTTAATGGACGTAGCAATTATTTTTGCTTTCTCAGCCAGAAGACGATCGCGGCAGAAAGTCTGATTTCAATATTTTTATCGCATCTATGTGGATCTGTTTCATATTTTTATTATAGAGAGCGGAAAACTTTAAAGAGAAATCTGCAAATGGCATTTTTCGTATTTTACCGTGAGTGTGCTCTAAAAATTGACACACGTACCTACGCAGCAATTTCATAAACGTTGACTGTCAGTTCAAAAATGAACGTGTATAACACCACATGTTATGTTTTCTGTACAGTTCATCATATTTTTCAGAAATTTGAACAAGGTATTTGAAAATTGAAATCTATCATTATATGTTAAATCTATAATATCTAACGAGTTATACAATCCTCCGAAAGTGTAAATTTTTAAAGCACAAAATTTAATCGTAAATACACTTTGATGGCAGCGGAGATGAAAGGAACATAACACGATAGTTCGGTGTTGAATGCACGATCGCTGCGTGGTATTGAACGAAACTGATTACTCGCAAAAAATTTACTCCGGGTACCATGAAAATTCGACAGGAATACACGCGTACATAGTGGCATAACGAACGTGTACGTCAATACGCGACGGGGATCGCGTCTAACGAACCACCCGCGCCCGTTTCTCTGAATAAATATTTCAATACGCGGTCCCGGAACAACGTTTCCATTTGTCGCGATAACATCAAACGATTCAGGCACTCCGAAAAAAATACCACATCCTATGATTTCGTTCTGTTTTTAAACCGGGCGATATCTGACGTCGGGGGTGATCGGCCTAGCCGAAATAGAATGACCCGATTTCAAGGATCTGCAAGATTACCCTGCATTCGATCATCTCTGCCAATTTATTTTACGTCAGATAAATCTCCTGACATTTTTTAACACTTTTACGATACAAATTTCGGTATACATAATTGAAAGAAAATATTTTCATTGTTTGTCTTTGGTTACTACTGAAAGGTTAAACTTAGATTTTTGTATTTTGTGTTTTAAAATTGTAACGAAGAAATTATATTCTGTTTCTAAAAGATTAGAGGAGGGTATACCTAATTGAAAGAAAACTGATATTTTCATTGTTTGTGTCTTCGGTTACTACTGAAAGGTTAAACTTAGATTTTTGTATTTTGTGTTTTAAAATTGTAATAAAGAAATTATATTCCGTTTCTAAAAGATTAGAGAGTCTGAATAATTCAGACATAGTGTTTGCGTTATAATAAAACGCGGGGAAAAGGCGGTAGAGGAAGCCGAATACTTTTGTAGGAGAACATTACCCCATAATTTGCTTTCGGCGTCACAAAACGCTCCAGGTTGACGCGAAACGAGGAGGAGGAGGCAGCTTATGCGAGGGAATAGGAAATTTCCTGGTACGAGCTGGTTGCTCGCGCTACCGTCTCCACGAAATACACAGTCGCCGGTTGTGTGTTCACCCTCAGGCCAGTGTCAAGCCGGGGCGAAAGCAGGGTGCAAACGAGCTCCCTACGGCCTCGTATTCATGCGCTGTCCGGGCGTGCGATTATTTACCTTTAATTAGAAGCTTCGACCTATTGCTTAGCACACCGCGCCCAGGGATATCGTGCCCCAGGCTTGAACAAGCTGCTCGCGAAACACGCTTACGATATCCATAAAGATGCGCGTGCAATAATAAATACGTCTGAGAATTTCGGCGTTATTCTCTTACGAGTATTCAGTTTTTGAGCATTAGCAAAAATATTTAACTAGAAGCTTGAAACCTTTCGACCCTAAGGTTCCGATATTTTAACGAAACTTTTGAACGTAGTTACGAGGGTTCAAGGTTTGCTCGAAGTTAATCCATTTTTCTCAAAAACCGCTGTATTAAAATTCTGATCTTTAATTCCCTCTGACAAATTTAAATCCGGATCGATAAAAATGAAATAATCCAGCTCCTATCAGCGCGGGACATCGCAAAGTGCTTTTTAAAAAAAAGCTTTGGCAAACATTCACCGATGGCTTTTTCGTTATTTTTTGCATTAAAAAGTTATCGAAAGTCATTTTTCATCCCCTCTCGAGACTCAAACAACTTTAAAGCGCAGCTCGTAAAGAGGTCGCGAATTTAGTTACTAACCTAATTTGTCCTGTAAAGAAATTGATACTCGACGGTGCTTAAAAAGTTGAGATAAGAAAAAAATGTAGGAAACAAGTAACCTGGAGAAAATTGTTCGATTTCTTGAAGATGATCTCGTAATAGGGGGTTGAATGGATCAAAGGATGTCAACGAATGCAACAACGAGATAATTTCTCGACAAGTTAGAATTAACGTTCTACAGAGACGTATTCAATATTTGTGCCGCGGTTAAACTGTATCCGCGTTAAAAATTATACTTTTTAAAGTGGCGCAAAGAACCACCTGCTTTGAGATCGTGTCTGAATGAATTCACGGCAGCAATACACTATTTTATACAAATACGAATGGCACAAAAGAACTCTTTCTGGTTTCCCGTTTTTCACCCTGGGACCACGTTTCTCTGAATCTGGAATTAAAAGTCTCGTTACAAAGCGAAGTTATTGCAGGAGAAGTAACTCGCGTAAATTCATTTCGTCGGAATGAAAGATCGAATAAGAAGAATCTTGAACTCGTTTCCGCGTTTACCAACCGCGTTCCAAGGATTTCAGCGTTTCTTGGCAGAAAAATACGTGCAGGAATCGAAGCGGTATCGAAAGGCATCCGGAAGGGCGACTACGCGCGGCCTTAAAGGAAACTTTTCAGTCCGGTAGCTCCGTTTTTGGCGTTGTCGATACCAGGAAAACTCGTCGACGAGCAGTTTCGCGGTTCGTTCGCTACTTACGCTTTAAACGAATTTCGAACGATATAAATACCGCCGAACGCGTTTCGGCGAAAAAAGAACATTCTGCGTTAATCGCATTTGTATGAAAAAGGACGTGGTCTGTTTCGAAACAAAGCAGTGGGAAAATTGGGACGTAAGAAGAAAACTTGAAACCTTAGAGATATGAGAATTTGGGAATATTTGTCCTAGATAGAGCATAAATTTGAAACTTCCATAATTTCCATAATTTTAAAGGAAAAAAGAAGTAAATGTCCATAAAATTCATATTCATAAAATTACCAGGGAAATTTGTGCCGTAGTTTGCATCGAATGAAAAGACAATAGAATCTTGGAACAGGCAGTAAAACTCGGAGCAAAAGAACGTAAGATTATGAAAGGAAGGAAGAACGAAAGAGAAATACAAGGAGCGTCGTAAGATCAAGATACTCTGTAGCTGAATCCCCTTTGTCTCAGTTTCTATCTTCCGAGAGAATGCATATGCATCTGGTCCCTCGATTTTAAAAATAGCGTGCATGCATTATAAATGGCCAGAAGAATAAACAGAGGAAGAAGACAATAGCGTATTTACAGAAACGATTCCGAATTCGCGTGATTATCCCGAATCCTGTATCGTAAACATGCATTTGAAAATGCTGATTGCGACCCAGAATCTGTCTCCGGTTTGGCTGTGCGTGTAACGCAAATTATTTACAACCGTCCCATTCCATCAAACATTTGTTTCCCCCGATCGTAACATCGATCCCCGGAAAATTGGACTGTCCCGTATCGACGTGTCCCCGCCGCGTGAAATTCGAAGAAAAACCGTGGTTCGCGTCAGCAGGTGAGAGTAGACATAAATCTTAGCTCGTGCTCCCTTCTGAAAAATAAACCTTCCGTTTCTTTCTTCTCGCGTTGCGGCGCCACGGCCGGCGACCCTGTTTCCGTGGCGGGTGGTAGATGAAAGTTTTCCTTTGTGCCGTAGCTTGTCACACCGGCCATTCCAGCGAGCAGAGAAGCCGGAGACTCTGTCCCCGGGTTACGGGGGTGAGAACGAGGGGGTTGGATGGTGGTACGCTTCTGTACATATACTCTGAATCCCGGGGGGGCTGGCCGAATGCTCGCCGGAAGCCGGCTAGAATGAGAGACCGCTGTTCCATGCCCTTTCTCACCCGCGAAAAGAAACTTTTAACCGAGAAACGCGAGACCCTCTCTTTTTATCCTCAACGAGATTCGTCCGGAAAAATCGCGGACATTCGCTGCGCAAACAAATACACCGTTCCATGCTTAATTATCGCCTTTCTTGCACGCTTCTTCGTCGCAAATTAACATCCCGACATTTAGCGCATAATTTTTCACGAGTCGAGAAGAAATTATCCGAGTGTGCGGTATTCAAATTTCTGAACTTTAAAATAACATGTTCCCAACTTTGAAAATTTCCGGAAAATTCGAAATGTAGTATCGATCCCGCGGTCGTAACGTGTAGTTTTAGGAGTGGCGTAGATAAAGGAATCGGTTGTTTGCATGTTTTTGCATTCGAGCGCGTTTCGCTCGAAACGAGCAGTTCGGGTTTGTAACATTCTTTCTAGGATTGAAGCGAATCGCTTGGGCAAACCGACCTCAACGGGGCATCACTTTCGTAGCGAGAGATTCCACAGGGGAGAATTTCAATTCGGAGGTTCAGCTTTAAAAGCGAGGAACGCTTGAAATTCTTAATGAATACTACCGCGGGCCAGTGTTTAGTCAACTCTTCGGCTACGTGGCGCCAGCGGTTTCTTCTTCCGGTCTGTATACATCGGTGCGAGCAGCTACGAAAAGAGATAAACCAATAGACCCCAGCTGCTGCGCACGCTCGACTCGGATAAGGGCCCTATTCGCCCACTCTTTTTAACCTTTTTTAATTAAACAACACAACCGCCGGTTGCGGTTGCGCTCTACTACTGTTTCGCTCGCAGATTCCACTTTCCGCAAACGGAGAAACTGGGTTGGATAAAGGTGATGATAGAACGATGGCCGAGAGGATTACCGCTTGTAAGGGAATCCTCGTTCGACAAATAAATACGAGAGTCGTACAAATGAAAAGTTAAAGAATCGAATCAATCTTTACACTGACTTAAAATTACTTTACAGGAACTTGTTCGTAAAAGACGAATCAACGTCGACGTAGGGCTTCAACGGCGTATCAAGACTTTGGGTGAAAACCTGGGTAACAAAGCCACCCGTAAAACGACGCTACTTCGACGTAAATATCGCGGTAGCAGCCATGAAAGCGCGTTCGTTTAGTGCCTACAGGAGATTGTCGCGGCGCGGTGTGGCGCGGCGAGAAGCGGCTTGGGAAGTGTGCGCGTCAAGCTCGAGCGTAAATGCGAGCGTCGGTATTTCGCGAAGCGATGCGGTGCTCGGAGCGTTGCGTGACGTTACGTAGTTTTAATTAACGCAGCTGCTGTTGCGACTCGCTGCGAAAGCTGCCTATTAACCGAGCCGTTGCAGTCGCGACGTCGTTTCCACGCTGGCGTATTAGCCGCTCGTTTCTAGCCGCGTCTTCCGGCAATTTCAAGACGCAGCTGCGCTCTGCCGCGCGAGAACAGCGTCGAGAGGCGACGCCGCAATCCGCCGAAAATTCGCCACCGGAGCCAACCGGGGCCTTTTAATTATTCGACGCGTGGCAATTTCAGCGCGAAACGCGACGCGTTCGCCGCGTTTGTCCAACGCCGGGAGAAAGCGGATCGGCTACGGGTGAAATCGGATTAATCCGTTTGTTCGGATTCGATTGTCTCGTCTAGTTCGTTGTTTTGCGCGCGCGTCGGTACGCCGACAGGAAACGTTCCTTTCCGCGTTTTATCGGAGAAACGTCCGGCACGTTTTTGCCGTAGCTTTTCGCGAAAATGACGAGCCGGATATTTGGAGCATTAAAACAGATACCGTATTTTGTGCGTTTGTTTTTCAGCTTCGTGCGCCTTTGCAACGTACCGAGACATTTCAGACTTTCGGACAAACACAGAATGCTACACGTTTGAATCATTAATTATAATGTACGTTCTTGTTCGCGAAACCTTCCTGAACACCTCGGTTGTTTAGTCTGACAACTCGAATACGTCGTTCCTTCCCGATTATCACACAGAGTTATTGTCGGTAGCGATAAACTCCTTTTCTCCAACAATAAGCTTTGTACTACAAATAGCAGTCACCTACGCGGCTCGACATCCACCAACCAAACTCGGTTACGCAACGTCTTAAAGCCGCACAATTTAAAGGCGACCCTGATTTTCTTTCGTGTTTCGATTTCCTTTTAACGGAGCAGTATATCTCGAATTAAACCCTAAATTAAATATTGGGTCAACAAAGATTCTATTCCGGTGTGAAAAGGTTGATCATTTAGAAACGACGATCCTTTTTCGTCTACCCGAGAGGCCACGCGACCCAACACCCCGTAAAATTAAAATCAAATAATTTAGGGTCTGGCGAGGTAAATCAAGATCGATGGAGCAGACGGAGGATACACGCTCGCGTGAAAGGAAGTGTCTGTGGGAGGCAGAAATCCAGATACATTATCCGGTGCAAGCGTAATAACGGCGGTCCGGACAATCGGCCAGCCTGACCAAATGGAGGTGAACTCCCTTGGTGGTCCCTTATTCTTCCTATACGCGAGCTCGTATACCGGGCTTACGAAGGCCGCTGCCCTTACCTTTGATCCCTCTCGTTCCACCCACGAACAGGGTGCACGCGTACCGGTCCAACTCCCGACGAGGTTGATGCACCCCCCACGAGGAGTCCCACCGGGACCACACCGCGTTCACTCGGTTAAAACAGCGGGGCGCGTTAAGGGCGGTCCACGCGTTATGTCAGCTCCGTCCCTAGACTCTATCCTACACGAAGATTGCGTCCACGCTCAAGTGCTTTCGTCTTCGAGATTATTTTCTTTTCTTGTAGGATCCTCGCGAGAATTCTCTCAGGATGACGTGGATAAAATTGTCTTTCGAGTTTCGTGGAAGGCAACCTGCTACACTTGGACTTCTTTCGGGTTAGGACTTTTACAAGAGAAGACATAACGTTTATGTTCGGATATGTAAACTCCAAGATTCCGAAATCCTGAATTGCTGAATTGCCCTCGATTTTGTAATACTTCTAAGGTCTAAAATCCTCGAATTCTGAAATTACCTAATTTCCAAGCGTCTAAATTCGAAATTCGTCCTCGAAGATGGAATCGAGATAGCCAGTCAGGTTCGACATACTACCCCTCGACGGTTCATGAACAATTGATCGAGCAGGTCGATGCGAAATGCGGCAACGGTACGGTTTTGCCGCCATTAAAATGCAAGCACGTGTTTGTACACGGTCGCTTCGCGAGCACCGGGACACACGCCACAACGGCGATAAAATCCTCGGAATTCCTGGCTCATTAAACGATGCCAGGCACGACAAACATGCGCCTGTTAGACTGGACGACGATCGAACGCGGCGTCCAGGCGTTTGCCATACCCGCAGGATTGTTTGGCGATCGCAAACACACCGCTAAAATATTAATGCGATCGCAATGTGTTCGTTCGACCCCCGCGTCATCGATCCCGGGAACAACGATCGAACAAGCGGCTAAAATCGGGGGTGGAGAAAAGTATAATGTATTCTTTGCTTTTGAGATCAGGTTCGTTTAGAAGTTCACGGTGAAGGGGAACGCTCGTAAAACCTGTTGGAAATAATGGCTATTCCTGCTGAGGAAGGTGCTTGTTACGAGGAGAAGAGGACCATCGAGGTCTATCATTCTGTGGGTCGTAAAATCCTTACGGAAAGGCGATTAGATAACCGATGTAAGCAACATTTGGACCATGATACAGAATTCTTCGTTCGATTTCGAGGATGTTTGGTATTTTTTATTCTTGTGTGGGGACTGATGTTCTATTATCTATCGAAGCGCCTGAAGTACTAAGAACCACATTCTTTATGGTAAAATATTTTAAGTATATTTACACTCGCGTATATGGTACCTTTGAAACATCGCTGGATTAAAAATAAAATGCTAACCATACCTACATGCAAGGAGATTAAATAGCCATACGCAGTGTCACGCGTTTCGATATAGATCATTAAACTACCTACTTCGCTAATAAGTTCATTTCATTTCTAACTCGCAACGCAATCGTGAGAGTATCGGATCAGAGATCGCATTAACAAATGAACGATTCCGAGGCAAATAACCGTAGCGGCATTATCTCACCTTATCTGCACCGGATGGGACAAAACGGGCCGCTGACGAGCCAACGACTTCCGTCTGCTTATTTCGATCCGATGCAAGACCGATAGGAGGAGCAGTCCAGGGTTCCCTTCCTGAACGATTAAAGTTCCACGAGCAACGACGTTTGTCGTCGTTGAACCGGTAAACTTGGCCATTTAAAGAAGTCGTAAAGGTTCGTGGACTCGCAGCCGGTAGGCAGTCGCCATTAGATGGCAATAACGCCGGCTGGTCGGCACGGAAGCCAGCTATTCAGGCCGTCGTCGGCTTTGCACGCCGCCTGCAGTTCGCCTGCAGCCGCGATTACTGCTGTAACTGCATTCGGACCAGCCACGTTGCAATGATGCACGTGCATCGAGAGCACACCGCGGTAAATGCACGATCGAGCCGGCTGACCAACAGATTACTGCTCGTTCGTTCGTTTCTCGAGCTGATAACGCGGCTTTTCTTACCGCGGGAGAAACGAGTTCTCTAAGAGGTTAATTATCGAGTTTCCCTCTATTGCGGCATACCACGGCTTTTAATATTTTAATCGAGTTACGGGCGAATCGTTATCGAGCCAACCGGTTAACGACATCAATTTGTGCAAGAACTGGAAATTACGGCCACGGTAAATTATGGCATAATCAATGGGAATGTTTAATTTTTAGATGTTTGCCTACAGGGTGTTCCATGACTGGTGGCACCAGGAGATAATTGACTTCAAATATTTGCTTCGTGCATTTAACTAAAGTAAAGAAATACCATCGCTTCCGTTTACGTTTATTGTGTTACGTAATGGAGAACACGTAATGAAACGCGATACGCAGGATACATTTTACTGCTTTATGAATCGTTGAAAATGCCTCTCATTTTCGAGTATTAAATTCCGTTTCTCGTATTAAACACCTACTTTTATGAAACGATAAAATAATGATTCTCTAGATTGCTTAATTGACCAAGTATCCTTCAAAAATCTAAATTTATAAATATGGAAAATCAGCGAGAGTTCCCCTGCATTTTCCCAAGAGAAGTCTGCAACACTCGGCAGGGTGCAGCCCGAAGCTGCGCTCCGAACGAGCATACAAAACATTATAAATATTTGAAAAGGGTTCGACAATGGCACGCAAGTGTTCACCTTTTCGAGCGACTTGTAAAAAAAGGCAACGGTAACGCTTTCAGGCCACGCTCGAATCCACCCTCCTAAAAACGACACTTTACGTCCCGTCCGTGTGTCTTTGGATCCACGAAACGAAGGGGTCTCTCGTGCACACGCGAACACGGACGGAATCTCCCAGGAGAGAACCGTGGCGGAACAAGCCGAAAAGGGGAGAGAACGAGAAGAAGGGAGGTCGACGTGTGTTTCGAGCGTGTGTTCCGCCGCCCCCGTACGCCAGCCGGTAAGGATAAGAAGAGGAAGGGACTTTGGTAGCCCTCCGTACATTTCTACCCCAAAACCCCCGAGTCCGAGCCGTACCGCGTATAAATAGATAGGCTTGAACGAGACCGTAAAAGCTTGCGGTCTCGTTTCGAATAATTGGATTTGCCTGGAACGGGACCGAGAGACGCCGACAATTCGCGTGCGCACGCGTCCCCCGACACGAATGTGTGCGAACGTGATTCATTCCCCGGCCGTGCTCGTTCTCCATTTCCGCCGGGTTCGTTTTGAATTCGTCGCCTCTTTCTACCCGATCTCGGGTGTCGAGTGACCACCGACGCGACGCGTTCGACCGTTCCACGGGATCGGGGATGGAGAAACTGTAACGAGGGTGAACACCACGGAATTCGAATCGTTCGTCGATCTCGCGAAATCCGAGAAACGTTTCCCACTATATTCCGAATGTGATTTTAAAGAAACGTGTATCGCGTCCGAACTCTACGAACTCTGTTCATTTCGTAAGAAACAAAAAAGAAGATTTACGAGAATCGGCGATCTTCGGCAACAACTGCTCCCCGCATACCGGCACAATTACGTCGTAACGTGGCAAAATTACGAGGCATTCGTGCGGCACGAAAATCCGTCTGGAATTGTGAGCATAATTTCGATAGTAGCCCAGGTCGAAGCTGGCACGCGATCGATCACGTACGCGGCGAAACCCGAGCCTCGCGTCGTTTCGTTTCTTCGTTCGATTCTTTCTGCGGCACGCGTTTTCTTGGATAATTCATGCGAGCGCGGTTGCAGCCAGCGATTCGGTGAGTCACAAGGTTCGTTTGCATGCTTGCGTGTCGCGCACATCCGCCCTAAGGGTCGCGGGTCATGCGGAAAACTGGGAGAACCTTGGTCTCGTGCACGCACGCCGCGCGTACATCTGATCGGTGGGTCAAGTAAGCGGAACAAGGGGTGAGAAGTGGTCGCTATCGTTAGACGAGATCCGAGTGGCGACAGATTGGTCTCGAACGATGATCGAAGGAAAACGAATCGATCGTTTGCATAATATTTATCGACGATCGAGCTCCGATAAGGTGGTGTTCGAATCGAGATCGGCGATAAGGGACGAAGAGGGTGGAAAAGTCGGAGGCGGCCAAGTTCGCAGGAGCCTTGGAGATGAAAGGATCCGTTCTGGCGTAAAAACGGACGGAGATCGGCGCGTCGCACGCGACTAATTAAAAATCACGGACACGAGGCGCGTAAGAGCGGCACTTCCAGCAAGACAGAGCGGCGGTAGGTGGCAAATGAGCCGGAGGTGGGGTTCGAACGGAGTAGAGCAGCCAATTTGATTACCCGATAATAATTAATTGCTCGTTACGTAGCGCGACGCGATGCAATTAATCACTGTCGACGGGTTTTCATTTTTCCTGTCCCCATCTGTTCCTCTTTTTCCTTCTCTCTATTCTCTCCTGAACCCATCGTTCCCTCCTTTTTTCTCCCGTTCGTGCCCTTTGTTTCGTTCGCTTCGACCCGCTTTCTCCTTCTATCGACTCGTTCCCTTTTTCTTCTTCTTTTTTGCCTTTTTTCTGTTTTTTTTTTTTTATTCGTCAGGTTGGTTAGCTAGCTGGTCCGTGGTCGCACTCTATCATGCGAGGTTCATTAGGTTGGACGTGTCACGACCGCGTGGGTGACCGTGTGCCATCAAATTGCGAACACGGACCGTGTCCCATTCTGCTGCACGAAGTACGCTTCGAGAGCGGCCCTCTGGACGAGGGAAAGAGAGAAAATGGAGGGTCGACCGAGGACAAAATAAATAAATAATCGTCGTCGTTGGGTACCGCGCGGCACGGTCGAGTTCCCCTCGCGACAGCCACGAGAACGCGTCGCGGGACACACGCGGGTATAATCGATTTCACGGACGAAACGTGGAAACGCGAAATTTCTGTGGGGCAGCCGGATCTACCTGTAACGTGAATTACAAGCAGGACGCGAGGAAACCACGTGGAAGAACGTAATTGCGAGCCAGACCAACCCCGTCGGGCGAGCTTATTAAACCAAAGGTAAAGACGCGACGTAACGAGGCGAATTCCCCGCGATGGAAATTCTGATATCGAAGCCGAAAGGCAGCGATAAAAATGGAGACACGACTGGTCTCCCGGATTTTCATTAAAACTCTTTCGAACAGCTGAATAAATTTTTTTACCATGTTTATACGTAATAAATAAAATCGAAATACTTTAATGTTCATAAAACGGACCTTACAGTGATATTTCAATTCTCGAGTACAATTTCCTCTGTGAAACTAGACACAAATAATACTTTTTTGATTCATTACACGCCATTGCGAGTGTAACACACCCTCTTCATTTACCTTGCATTGACGTGGCGAGTAAAAATAACGAGAACTACCATTTGTCACGACTCCGCGCCGACAAACAGGCTGCTGCAAAAACATCAAGCAACAAACACACGATTTATAATTCAGAATACAGCGACGCACGGAGCATAGTTCATTTTTCAGAAGAAATTACCGGTTTTCCAGACAGCCGGAGCGGACTCGGAATCGGCCGGATAGTCTAGGCGAGAAATCATCGGTGCCGCAGCTCGAAATCAAAATGTTTGACGACGCTCGTTCGAACCGTTGACGTGTGCGTACACAAACACGTATAGGTACACACGGAGCGAGGACTTCGACCACGGAGAATACGGAAGGGTGCAGACACGATCGGGGATCGAAACGCGAGGGATGAGTTTGACGGTCGGCGGCCAATCATCGGCATATGCCACGGCATGGAGTTCATGAGTGACGTGCCAACGCTGTCTATCCGGGACGGAATACTCGATATCAGGGCTACAGGGTGGCAGCGAGGATCGCTTAATATGCAGAGCAGGATTACGAGATGTGTATGCTTGATATACCCTCTGCTGCGACCCCCTGTCCCGCCGACTTCGAAGTCACGCGCAGCTCCTCGCATCCCTTCTCCGTGTGTGTCTGCGAGGGACAATCGACCTGCTTGACTAATGGCGATTGATCACCTCGATTCTTTTTCCATCATTTGCGAATGTCAAACCGACAATAGATCGAGGTAAGATTGCCAGCGAAGATGTGTTATATCACGTCTGATCACATGATCTGACCTTTACGTACATCATTCGTGCACACGAGTTCATGCATTCATGTTTCCAAACTCTGATCCCTTAATTTTTCTTCTTTCTCTTCATCTGCACTTTGTAAATGCTCGTCTTGCACTCAAATAAAATAGGATTCCCTAAACGATGCAATCCCCAAAATTTCGTCGAATAAAATATCACCCCCCTGTGTTCCTTAGATATCCAAGCCCTTGGAATATTACCCCTCGAGTGTCATTCCACGGGGCAGCTCTCCCAGCAATAATATTAGTGATACAAATATCCCACCCTAGTTGAATAAATATTTCCTTTCTATTTCTCGAATTGATACGCTTTTCCCTCGTTTAATTGTTCGACGCAGAGTAGAACGACGATGTTTTATGGAAGATCAGGCATTCGAGGCAGAAAGATCGCTTCTCGAAGGAAGTAAGTTCTATGAGTCCCATCTGATCGGCAATATGCCATAGAAACAGCACCCACGGGATTGACGAACATTAGTATTCCTCGAACACCGCGGTCGACCGTACCTCCTGGTGTTTTCCGCTTCGGATTCGCCGTGTGCTACGTCCGTATGATTGCGCGGCCCTAGCCTCTGGGGCGCTGGCCAAATATATAAAACATTTTACCTCTGGCCTTCGCGGTCTCGCTTGGCCTCTCCATGGTAAATACAGACACAAAGGGAGACCGTATAACTGGTCTTGAAAAAGGAAAATCAGAAAATATTTATGGTCATACGGCTGCCCCGTTGTTGTTAGCGAGCGGAAACCTTTCGATTGTTTCCCTACTTCCGTCTTCTTCGTTGATTGAGAAAATTGTATGCAATCACAATGCTCCGTTAACTAGCTATTTGAGCTAGCTAGCTTTATTTGAAATTTTCAAGCGTTGCAAACGATCAGCGGATCCACGCTTTGAGAATCTTCGTGTCGATTGCTTCACGTTGACTGGACACACACGCGGTACGTTTGTATCGCGGAAAGCAAACGTATAACCGATAGTTCCGAAACCGATATTATAATGCAGTCGTGGGAGCCGTTGCACAAAAGTGCAACGAACGGAACGTCGAAAGTCGACCAGAGGCAAAGCGAACTACGACTGAAGATCGAACAAAGTCACGGTCTTATCGTCGGTTTCCTCTCGGCCGAGCGTAAGGAAACGTTGCTCGAGAAACGCATTACGGTTCCTCTCGCGGTTGCACAGTTTCTCGGCGTCTCCGAAGATGTCCAGGTTGACGTAATGCTTCTGCCGAGGCGGTGAGCGGACAATCACGGCCACGTGTACGATCGTGTCGCGCTAACGAGCGTCCTTTGGCTAACATCGTTAGCCAGATGGAGCAGATGGAACTGGCCGACGACGCGATTATTCGACAGGTTACGCCGTCTAATTCGTTTATTCGATACCGAAGCTCGTTAACCAATTCCGAATACGCGCGAACAGTCAATTAATACGGCTGATAAGAAGCTTAGCTCGCTGCTACCGGTTTTAATTCGCTTCGATACTCGTTGATCGCTTTTTCCCTGGCGATACGCTTTAATATTTTATATCCAACTATTTCAAAATAAATCTGCATCGCGTTGCGTATTTATTTCGCGAACAAAATTGTTCGCCATAATTATGCATGCTGGGACGTGTCAAAATTATCTGGAGTAGTTGTAACGAAATGGAGAGGTGAAATTCATGCAACGAATTGTGAAACGAATGGAACATTGGTGGGGAAATTGAATAATTCCCGCGCAATTTTCGGAAGCCATTCGCTTCAAAGAATTGGTGTATAATTCTTTTTGTGGCAATTTTTATTTCGAGCATGATTTAGCGTTTGTTAATTCCGTGTGATTTACCAGCGGTTCATAAATTTTTAAAAACTGTGAATGATACTTAAATGCTTCGATAAAGCTATCAGCGCACATCGCAGAGTTCCGCGGAAATAATGAAATATGTTTGTAGAAAATCGAAGAGTAAAGAGTTGAAACAATAACTCGTAGCGGCTGATCAGAGAAAATTATCGACGAGAGCCAAGGGAGCCACGAAATCCTGTTGGAGGTAAAGGGAAGCATTAGGATCGACGGTGGGTTCTCGACGGTGTCCCAATGGCGTCTGCGGGTGAAATACGATTGAGCCGATATCCGGGCGAAACCGGTAAGAGGCGAGGAAAAGAATAAGAGGCCCTCGGTTCCTCCGTCGAACGAGGAGGAAGAAGAAGAAGAAAGGAGGTGGCGAAACGTGCAGGTCTGAGAGGATAGGATACACCGTGCAGGAACCCAGGCTGGCCAGCAGAGTTTACGAGAAATCCTGGCCGTCGGCCAAGTCGCCCGGGTCTGCGTCCGGGTGAAAATTATTCGAGATATGAATTTACGGTCTGTGCAGGGCCATAGAACGAAAGAAGAACGAGCCAGAAAAGAGGGAAAAAGAGACAGAAAGGGGGAACACAGCGTTGGATGGCGGTTGCAGTCCCCGTGCTAGATAAGGCGAGTCGCGGTAGGACTTAATAAACTTAGAAACCCGAGCGGCAAACCCTACCCAGAAATTCCACCCCCAACCGCCGCCGCCGCCACCGCCAACCACCGTCAAACCTCGTCCCCTGCTTATCCCTCGGACCGACAACCCTCTCACGGCTCTCAAATTACCTCAGCGTCGAATTTCACAGGCTGCGGTTTTTCGAGCCACACGCCGTCTCTCTTCGATACTCTCTCGCCTCGACCTCTTTTACCAGTTACCGGCGAGACGCTCGAAAATCGTGTCGCGGCTTAGAACGAACGTATATTCGAGCGGCCAGCGTTCTACGCTCTGATCAAAGGGCCAATTTTCGTCTTTGATGTTACACCAGGTACGTTGTCTCGCGATATCGACGGCTCAAAGGTGCTTCTGATCGTTTACGTTTCAACGGATTCTCGCTTGTTGCGTTTTTCGATGCGGGGGTGTTACAACCAACGGTGTAAAGAAACTTTAATAGAGAAGATTCGTTCCCGCGAACTGTAATCGGTCTCGTAAGTTTGGATTTATTTATAGATCTTTTTCAATAGAAAATGGGAGGCGATGAATCGGCGGATGGAAACGTTCGGGCGGATGAACCGGGACGTAAATTCTCCCGACACGCGCCGATTGGCGTTATTTAATTGGAACGCGGCGATATTTATGCTGTCGAGTTTGTTCGAAAACTGGCACACGCAGGGGATCGAGTATTTAGTGCCCTTAAACAACTAGTTCGCTCTATCCGGAAACAAAATTGTAACTGGTTTAATCTTCGTACCGGGGAGGAAAAAAAAGGGAAGAGAAGTTTATTTCTGCGAGACAGAAATGAAAATCTGTGACGCAAACTCGACGTTGTTCAAAAAATACAGTGTCATACCCTCGTGTCGGGGCGACTCGGTGCGCCACCGTCTCCGAGGAGAATATATACGACGCCTCCTTAAAACCTTAATGAACTCTTGTCTGCTGTCGAGTAAAACGCCATCCGGAAGAGTCCGCGTGGCCGGAAATTAAGGAAGTCCTCGAAACGTCGCGTATCAAAAGTTAAGTAACTTCTTGGCCGTGGAGGAGCTTGCACGTTTGTACGTAAGCGACGGGTGGTCGGGCTAACGCGCAAAGATATAGAGTCGAAGTCCAGCGGAATCGCCAACTTTGGACAAGCTCGGAATTTAAATTCGGACTTTCGACCTCCTCTTCCTAATTCTTTAACGCTTTCCCTGCCGCCTCCGGCAATCGTAACTTCATCGTTAACGCGTTGACCCACAAATTTAATATGTTCCACAAAAGCATTTCGTTTGACACAAGAAATACTGTTCGATACCTTGAAAGTTCGTGAAAAACGAACGAGTCACGGGTCCAATAGGGGTGTGAAATGCGGTCGCAAAGGGGATGCCGGCTCTCGTGGACACAAAGTACCAATTTCAGACGTGATCTCGTGGAGCACGTTTAAGGCTGGAAACTTTGTAAACACGGGACATGAAGTATGCAAGCATCGTTCGACTTTCCGTCATGCTGCCGGAGCGCGCGACCAGAAACTGATCAAACTTTCCTCGACACGACGTGATTTGAGATTACCTGTTTATAACGGCGAACGCCGAAAGAAAGATAAGTAATGTAATTCTTCGCTTTATTATTTCAATCTATTATTTATTTAGTTAGAAAAACTTTCGGTTAAGTTAGGTTCATGGAGTTGAATCGCAAAATAACTCGAGAATGGGTATTTATGTAATAATATTATCTAGTCAAAGTGCCATTCCATCTATTTCGTTTGGAAGATCAGCGAATAGAGAATACACAGTTGGTCTGAATTTGGCAATGAAGAAAAAATGCGATAGGCAACAAACAGAGACATCCACGAAGTCCACGTCAGCGCGTTTTCCCCTCACGATTACCTCAGCATCACAATGGAAACGACATTATCGGATCACAGTGGCAGGGAAAATCCGCGAGTAATCCCTATTAGCGTCCGCAATAGCCTTGGAATTTCAGTAGTTTCAGCCTAACGCGGTCAGACAGCGCGAGGATTATTACGCGAGAGCCGGCGTACGCTATTACGACGCGATATCATTGTTGCCTGCATCGTACGTTCTGCATCGGTGCAAAGGAAAGAAACGCAACTCGACGGATGGAAGGGAAAGGGAGGACAGGATAAAGAGAGAGAACGAGGGGTAGAGAAACCGAGCATTGTTTCGCGCTACTTTGTTATGCGATTGCCGACCGAGCGTGCAGAGGGAACGTCGCCAACCTGCCAACCTACATCGAGCGCAATGACACGCCGTTTGGTCGGTGTACACGTGCACGATTGAAAAATAAATCGTGGTCACAGAATGGTCGACAAAAACGCATTCGTTTGCGGATTCTGGATGAACGACGTGAACGAGAACTGACGTAAAGAACCGCCACACGGATTTGCTTTATCCGATTCTACCTGACGGAATGGACGCGATTTTGTTCAGTTTTTACGATTGCAAGTCGAATGTCGATGTAGAATGTACAGCAATAATTCTAATTGCCTATCTGGCAGTTTAACACTTTATTATTGAACTTTCGGTGTTGTCGATATTATAAATTCTTTAAAAAAATAAACACACGATACTGTCACTTACGATTTATATATCAAATGCATGTGGGTATTCAAAGACAATTTTATTGGGATCAGAAATCTCGTTCGGACGGTATAGTAGTTCACTCGATTAGCTTAACACCCGATAACCGACTATTATTAGCTCGTAAGTGTACGTAAAGCGAAATGAGGACCAACTGATCTTGCACGTTCTCGAGTCAGAGATCCGAGCTTTAATCGAGCATACAAGCATCGGAGAGAAGAGCGTATAAAACAATTAAGAGAATGGGCGACAATGAAATTCGCGAGGAAGCTTTGCGCGAGCGTACAGTAGTCCGTTTTATGGCGTCAATTAGGAGAACGGCTACACCGAATCGGTGCGGGGATGGGCAGTTTTACCAGAGGATTTTAATTCGAACGGCGGAGACACTCGGCCGCAAAACGAGCCTCTCGACTCTCGTCGTCGCCGACGACGAACGTTGCCGCGCTCTAATGCGTCCTCCGTGACGGGATAACCGGCGGAAGCTGTAAATTGCTGGAATTCTGAAGTGGCGGACAACGCGTCGCGTCGAGGACCAGCGGATGAAAAGGGGTAGGGAAAAATCCGGCCACGGGAACTTTGCAAATTATGTCGTAATTAGTGCGTGGCATAATATGCCGTGGCTCGCGGAAATCGAGTTAAATGTTCAAAGCGTTTTAAATCCGCTGAACGACTCTCGGGCAATAGAAAAGCCGGTGAACACGATAGTGCAGGCGTGATCGAGTGGTCGCCCACGAGCCACATTATCGTCCTCGCTTTCCGAGTCTACTAGCTGTTAGAATTTGCGCCACTTCTATCATATATTCTTCGTAACAAGAATTACAAATGTTCGAATTTCTAAATGCCCAAATTTCCGAAAGATTGAAATTTCCGAGCGCAGGTGGGTTGGTAAACCACCTGGTACTTGTCGGAGAGGTACCGTGCTAGAAAATCGTCTCAGGATCTAAAGCCACGAGAAAATGTACGCGGCATGGGGATGAAATCGTGTACGCGGCCGTTCACGGTCCTCCTAACTGCTCTCCTCCCTCTTTCGAGAGCACTCGCTCGGATATCGAAAACAATTTCAATTTGAAAAGTTTAAATACTCCGGATGGAAGGGGTGGATGGAGGTCGAGAGCGCGTACAGAGGCCGAAAAAGAGATAGAACGGAACCGAGAGCGGCGTAACGGAGGACAGGGAGTCGAGAGAGAAGCAGGGGCTTTGTGAAAGTGGTCGGTATTTCGAATTTCTCTTTAATTTGAAATCTAAGGATCCTTCTCTTCATGGTCCTTGCCGTCCGGAAACTCGCAACCCTCTCAAAGGCGACGCTATCTCCCCGACTCTTGCACCCTAGACTTGAAAGCCACCCCTTCTCCTTCCAACGCCAACGCCACCGCCAGCGTCGCCGACCGTTTTCTTCGGTCTTTCACCTTCGTTTCTCGCTCGAAATTCGCGAATTAGTCTCCTTCAGAGACGACCGTACTCCGTAAACTGCGTGGCTCCCTTTGCGAACGCGGAATTGCCACCCTCTCGACGATGTCTGCGAGTATGTCGAGCACCGGAAAGGATGATGTACTTTAATGTCGGCGTGCGTGAATACGCGATTGTGCAATTAAAATGTACTCCTTCTTCGCTTTCTCGAGATGATACATTTTCATTTTTCTCGCGACGTCTCCTCTTTTACCGCTGTTTCTTAGATCAAGTGGAGAAGGTAAAATGTTGCGCTTAATTCGCGGAGACTGCGAAATTAGCGAACAACAGCGCCAATTAAGCGCTACAACCTCACCCCCGAATTTAATCTTAACGACGAAACACTTTGTCGTGCGATCCGCTCGAAGGTACGGTTAAATCGCAGCTGCGTTCAAGATTCGAGACACTTTATCGAAAGTCTCATTAAGTCCTTACTATCCCTTACCTTCGTAATGCGCGTTTGTAAATTACTGTAGGATCAAATTTAAAAATCCAAGTCCTCGAGTTCTCGAATCTCTGCAGTACAAAACGGTAATTACGTTAGGAAAGTCGTAAACGAGCAGGTAATTACGTATCCCGTATGAGTAAACAGCATCAGATTAAAGCATGAATCATCTGAAACATCGATTAAGGACGTGAGTCAGCGTCAGGACGGGTCACGATCAAATACGCATCCGCCAATTGGACCAGGCGAATCCTTACATGGCTAGAAGAGCGACCCTATGTTGCTGGTTAGCCATAAAGACTGTAGGTGGAAGGGAAAAGTTGCGTTTTTAATAAAGAACAGGTTCTTTCCCTAACCACCGTTGAGTCCCTTGTTTATATGCGAGCGTTCCGCTCGTCTTTTCAACGCGACAATATTAGTTTGTAATATGAAAAAGAATGATCGTCGCCTCGTAAAGCGGAAGCGGCGCGCGGGGGATGTGAACGCGTCATAAATTTCATTTTGCAGTCTCGCGACACGACGAACGTAAAGGAGTGACAACGTAGGGCGTTATTAAAAGTCAAGTGAGCATTTATTAAAGGGGTTAATCCCATAACCGATTCGACGTCTGGCTGGTTGTCATTTGAAAGTTTTATTAACGCGGGACCACCCGTTTTTCTGTGGCGCGCACACGTGCCGGGAATGGTAATAAGCGTTTTCGAGAAACGAATATAAACGTGAAAACGAGCCACAAGAAAGAATCGTTCGACGAATGGAGCTGTGACGAATTGTCTGGGGATGCAGCTCGTTAATTGTACAGGGAGCTTCAGTAATCATGGTGCATACATACAGTAGTGAAAATACTGATAGCTGAAATTTCTTTAACAATTTATTTCTTTTAGGAAATGTATATTTATCATAATTACGTGTCCGTAAATATACGCAATGTATAAATTTATGTTTCTGTAGTATTTATTACCTCATCCAAGCTCATACATTAAAAATTTCTGTGCGTATAAAATTTGTATGCATACGTACATTTTATACACGTAATAGCGCTTTTCTGTCGTAAAAGGAGATGTTGTTTATCACTGTAGAGGTTGCGTAACAGGCTCGCATTTAATTCATTTGAATTACGAGCTTCTGCCCGTTCCACCTTTCTATTCCACCCCTGTGACTTGTTGTTTCCGGTGTCTAGTGGCGTTTCGTTCTGCCCGTGTAAGTTTGAAAATTTCACAAACGCGACGCGATCGAAGCGGAATTAAGCTTCTCAGGGTTTTGCAACTGGAAATTTCGAGTCCCGGAACGAGCGGGTCGCCGGTAGACGCGTTCGACGGCGACGAGAAAAGATTTCACCGTTCAACGATCGTCCGTGCCTCGGTCGGAATAATTGCTTCTGAAACGAAAGAAGTTAAATGAGTCCCTCGCGAAAGTTCAACGAGCAGCGGCACCACTCCACGAGCGCAAGCTGAATCGACAGGGGACGACAGATTTTTCAGGAACGCTTAGCCACCCCCGACCTACCCCTCGATCCCGATTCAATGCGAGGATAATGAAATTTTTCTGCTCGGCGATCCCGAGCATTTTCCCTTCTTTCCACCTGTTTCGCCCTTCTTCCTCGTGCACGCCTACCTCGCCTCCCCTTTTATTGTCACCCCACCCCATAGTCAACATACCTTAACCCCATTTATCGTTTCCCTTATTCCCGTCTCTCTTTCTCCCAGTCCAACCCTCCTTTCCTCGGATCGAGTTGTTTACGCGTACGCGTGCTGCGTGCACACGAAACGACAGAATGGACAAGGGGCTAAAGAGGGTGGGCAACTCGGACGAGTCCTAATAACGACAAAGGGGGTGGCGTGTTCGATGGACACCGCACGATGGGATATTACACCCCGTGACAAAACGATGGGACACCACGTTTCACGATGTACCAAAATCTTGTATACACTGACACAAAAATGGCCCTCTTTTATCATCGCTGCGATACTCTGCTCGAACAACTTTAACGATGGATGTTAAAAAAAGAACTCTATAGAATAATAGGCTAAGTTTAGTGATTCGTGAGCAGACATTATAGCATTGGTTTTGCGAAACAGAATGTCGTATAATTTTGTAGCGGCGTGTAGAAGGGCCCGGAACCAAGAGACCGACGACCTCTGTTTTCCCTCTCTTTTTTTTTTAACGAGCCAGTCACGTGTTTCCGCAATTAAACCGAGAGCACCGAGCCCTTCGACAATGGCCTACAAACACACGTCGTACACGCACGCGCATCCGACCAAACACGCTCGCAGAGCGGCTCGTTTACACGCGTCCTACGTTTATGGACGACTACCGCCCTGAGGGAATAATTAATCGCGCGTTAATTCGCCGATGACGCTGGGACCGGAATAGGGTGTCTGGTCGAAGAGTCGACTTTTTCCGAAATTTTTTCGGGAGACTGTTATCGGGCCGAAAGTTATCACAGTGCGCGATGGACAGCCAAAGCGTGGGATCTGCGCTTCGTAGAACAGGTGGGTCCACACGATAGGCTCGTCCCTTTCGGAGTCGCCATTCCGGTGCTCGCGATTTCGGTCGAATGGCCTTTAATTAACCCGGCTTTAGGGGCGTAAGCTTGTTATCTTGATCTTGGGGGGTCGTCGAAGTCGCCAGGGGTCCCTTTACTTACGAACCGACCCCCCGTCAATGAACGAGGCCAGCACGTGAGTATCTGCCTTCCTGGCGTATTTCATGTCCGCCGCCGCAACACGTATGCCCATGAATCACGCGTTATGATTCACTGGAGGCTCTCGACGATCAGCTGGTAATTGTGAGTTCCAGGGAAACGAATGGTTGATCCGTCAACCAGATTGCCACGACACGAGGTCGCTGATCAGAAAAGTAACGTATGTCCATGAATCGGGCTGCATCGTTACAAATTTTGTATCATTAATTCCCCTATAATACTCCCCTAATCCAAAAATAACCATTTTGCTTTTGTGTCTGAATGGGTAGATAATTTTGGAAAGACAAGAATAGCGGCTAAATTTTTATCAATCACTTCCGCTATTATATTTATATATAGTGCAAGAGGTGAAATAGCAGGAAGAGAACCGTGCCCGGTTGAAAACGATCGTTAATAATGGCAGAGACGTGCGATCGTTAAACGGCGACTCGTGCGGGACCGAGGAAAATGGACGCGAGAGGTCCTCGAGAACGTGGAGAGGCGTCGTCCAAAGGTACATAAAGAGACAATTAACTCGGCGTAGCGGCAAGAGTAACGGACAGGAAGACGAGCACGGATGAAAGATAAACTTGCCGAGCAGGAGGAAGAGAAGTAGATTGAGGTTCCCGCGGGACATTCGACGCGGGAACGGTACGCCCGCAGCGTGGCAAACGCTCCACGCAATTCTCGCGGCCACGACGATTCTACATGCACGGGGAACATCGGGACGCGGATGAGCCAGCTGAGCTCGTTAAAGCGAGGAAGAGACAGGCCGACGAGCCTCGGGAGCGGACGGGGGAAAATGAAAAAGGAAAGTACCCGCCGGGAAAGAAACGAGAAAGGTAGCGAAGAAAATTACTCCTGTGGGATGGGCGGTAGAAGTGCGAGAGTAGATAGATGGCGCCCAAGAGGGTGGTAAGGCTCGGCTAGCAAATGGTACGAACATCGTCCGGATGCATCGTGTACACTCGGATGCAACGCTTCCTTCGTGTGGGGACAAATATACGAGACTCTGACACTTTTTCGATGTAGAAACTTACAAAGTTGGAATTTCTAAGCTTACAAGTGTACAAATTCTTTAATTTCTAAATTTCGTACTAATTCGTTATTTTCCATACTATGCTAGCTAGTATACTCGACATACAAGCTACTACCGACGGGACGCCTTCGACCATCGAGGGACCCTACACCTCGCCACCATTCTAGCGAACGATTTCGTGCTCTCGAATCGCCTCGTTCTCGTCATCGAACCAAAAGAACACGAGCTACGTCGAAGAACCGACGGATAACGAGAAAAAACATGAAAAAAGAAAGGTGACCGATCGTTGACGGAATCATAGTCGACGAACGATCGCCGCCAGGTAACTGCGCCCGGTAGATTCTGTCTACTCGTGAAAACACTGAAACGAACGAGTGTACCCCGGCGCTAGGAGAACGTCGAATTTCCACGATCCCGTCGTCGTTGTAGACGTTGTCGTTCCGGAAACGAAGGACGACGATGGTCACGAGGAAGCAGCGGGCTGCAAGAAATGCTGACGCCAGGCGTCGTCGGGCGAATTCGAAATGACTGCGGCAAGAAGACCGAACGACAAACGGAGGGCGGAAAGGGGTTGGGAGGGCGAGGATGCAGGGTGAATACGGTATCATATTCGTACGGCGTTCCCATTAGGCGGTCGAACCGGTAAGAAAAATCTTGAGAAAGCGGACGTAAGGGAAACGAGGACGCGTAACGGAACGGCTTCGACCGGGATTAATTTCCATGACTCGGCTTTCGGGCTGGAAAGTGGCGAGCCACGACGGAAGATCGAATCGTACGACTAGGACGCTCGTAGATAACGCCTACGTTTCACGTTCGGTGCTTCCTGAGACGCAGTCGTTCCGGGAACAGGAAGTTGGACGACTCGGCCGCGTCTCGTGTTCGAGGCACGCGCGAGTAAATCAAATTAAAGCGTACCGCCTTTATCGTTTGCGAGATCGTGCAAGGGGCCGAGTTAACTTATTACCAACGCCATGCTTTGCATCACCAGTAATGCTGCCCCTTTTTCACCGGTAATAACCGTAATTCATATTTCTCTTTTTTGGAAAAAGTGCGGTCATTATAATTTTGAAGACCGAGGGTGCTGAGCGAGAGAGCTCGCGTGTCCGATAGGTTAATTGCGCCAAGAACGGCCACGGTACGTTAATCGCCCGGAGGATGTAAAAGAGAATGCGCACGAGCTCTATTTTCTAACTGCAACGTTGACTCTTTTAAAAATATTCTACTTCAACTAAAGTCATAAAAACGAAGGACACAAGATTTTCTTCGTTCCAGGAGTCGAAATATCTTTACTCCCCTCGTACACGTATTCGAAAATAATCCGTATCGAAATTCATGAGCTTGCAGATGTACGAAATCAAAGCAAACGCGCTTCAAAGTAAACCGTCGCGTCGAATGGACGGTCCCCAGAAGCACGAATGATGCTGCAGAGTTCTTTACGGGTCCTCGAGGACAAGCGCGACGAGAGGGATGCGGGCTTTAAGCAGAGGCATCACAGTGGAAAATGAAGCTTCCTAGTGAAATTTCCTTCAGATGTTCACCCCCGTATCTGCGGAAGAGGAGTCGAGACGGAGTTAGAGGAACGGTAAAGGAAGAGGAAGACCGAGGAGGAACGCGTGAATCGGATCGATGATATTAGCCCGATTATACGGCCGCAATTTTCCGAATCACCGGCGCAACCCTCGCGTCATTAGCTTGTTCATCCTTTTTTTGTGACGATTACCGACGAACGGTAGGTCTTTCGATTCAGGCGTCAGGCAGGACGAGACACCCTCGGCTTCGGTCACCCTCGCGCGAATCCCTCGCAGGATCTTGGGGGGACGTCGCTAATGTTCTTCGAACACGCCGCGTGTCTCGGCATATTAAACACCTCGCGACGCCGCAAATTCAGCTGGATACACTTCCTTCTCCGGGGATTCGCCGGAAGGAAGCATAGGAGTCTCGCTGCACCGTAGCCACAAATTAACGTCGGTTCAAACATCCTCGCGCGACAATATTACCTACCTATTTCGTTCGTATAATTGCCTGCTAAAAATTTGGCTACTTCGCAAGTTTGAAATTTGGGTATTTGGAAAATTTGGAAATGTGCCGGCACGTCACGGTTGTTCGGTCAAAAGCGATACGTTGTCTGGACGACGACCACCGGCGCCTCGAGCGCGTAATGAAACGCCATTATTAAATTGAAATACCGTTTGAGGCGCGTACAGGCCGGAACAATCCTCCGTTCTCATTACGCTACCTCCGTGAGCGCCCTTCTTCTACTTTTCCCCCTTCTCTCTCGTTCGCTCTTTCATTCCATGTACCGACGAACATTCTGCACATATATTTTAATTCAACGCACTACAAGCGGGAGATTAAATTTTGCGCGTTAGAATAGGGTGTTACGGGCGAGAAATTTCAAAAAGGGACGAGACAGGCGCCGTGGCCACTGAATTCATTTTAGGGGCACGCGTTTATGCACGCCGCGGAAGAAGACATTAGAAAAGGACCGAGAGGAAGAGAGAGAGAAATTACCTCGGCGAGGGCGGAGATCGTTGGAATTTTATGCCGCGTCAGTGGTAAAGTCCATCCCCCTTGGCAAACGAACGAGCCAGCAGCCGAGCAGACCGCTCGCGAGTAGTACGGCCCTGGCGTAGTCGGCCGCGACCGCAAAATTGTTGGAGCTGACGCGTGATTTTCTGCGAGGCTTTCCGTACGAACGAGCGCCGTCGTGCAGCTATTTAGTTTCCCGTTTTTCTCCGTAACGCACGCCTCGTCTGCGGTTTCGTGACCGAAGGAAAAGGGGACAGCTACGCGGAAAGCTGCCTGATAAAAACTTCGATCGCTACCTGCCTGAAATTAAGTAGCCACCTTGCGTACAGGTTTCTTCCTTCTTCGACTGTTGCATACCTTGCGGTGTGCGCGAAAGTGCCTACCTCCGATTTTTATTTCATATTACAGACTTTTTGTGAGATACTCTGTACATCTTAACACATTGCATCAAAAAGTTATACACGTTAATTGTACATTAAAGTCTTGGCCTTCCTTGTAACATTTTGTAAGGAACTATTTAACGTTACTTTGTGAAGTGTCAGTATTCATTTTATTCGGGTTAAAATTTTCGTTAAATCCATTATGCTTATTTGATAATTTAGTGTTATTTAAATTTGCGTAACTCTGCCTTTATACCGGGAAATGTAGTTAATTTGACGAAGAATTTACATCCTTTTTATTTTACCAACGTTCCGACTACATTTTTTCATTTTCCTCAATTACGGAAGATATTAAACTGCTTTACTAAATCTGCTTTACAATTTTGTTCTCTATTTTCCTTACGTTATAATCATCGCTTAATCTATCACGAATCTGTTTCCATGTTAATAACGCTGTATTCATAACGTTTTATGAATTAAATTACGTTTCTCGAATTGAATAGAGTTATTATTGAAACACATACACGTAACACCATAAATCCAGGCAACTTCCTACCCGTTTATTCTGTTTCATCCTACCATATTCTACTTGTTTATTCTTTTGATGCGCAACGAATTAACGAATCGGTAAAAACAGTACATAAGAGAAACGACGAACAAAGAGAAGTATAAAAGTGTTCAAAGTGTCACCGATACATGTACCGGGATATCCCGAGAAAGAAATTCAAGTGTTCTTTATCGCATCAATAATGCAACGTATCATAAGATGCGCATCCATAGAGTTCACGGTGAATTAACCGTGATCGTTGTTTCGATGTATGACGATACAATCGAAACATCTCGATGCTCGAAATAAACGGGAAAACGTCCCTCCGCGAATTATTTATACGACTTCCGCTCAGATTCAGACGGTCGTCCGGCGTGGAGGAAGAATCTGGCATCGATCGATAGAAAAAGGAATCGCACGCCCTCCCGTCTCGATTCTATTACACGCCAATAACTCGCGCGACGAGCCACCCTAATTTCCATGGTGTCGTCGAGAGTACGTTCGATTTAATGTCGTTCTTCGAACTTTTATCGACGTTCCTGTCGCTCGCGGTGAGGAAATCGGAGAAATAAAGGGAGAATGACGAGAACGGGGAAACCGTATCGGGCTGGACAGGGTTATTTAGAGAGCAGGACACGTTATAATTTTTGGGAGTAATTACGAGCGCGAGAAGGACGGTCGTCGAGCGGTGGTTCTCGAGAAAATTAAAGTGCGAGCCGAGGAGTAGTCTCGCCTAATTAAGAAATCCATCCACATCTTCGCCTTTCAAGATCGGCCCAGCAACGCCGCGCCGTCGCTGAAAGCGACGAAGATAAGGAGTGGCAAGAGGAAAAGAAGAAGAGGGTAGACGATAGCTAAGAGAGAAGGGGAGGGAGAGAGAGAGGCGAGAGAAACGAGTGAAAGAGAGGAAGGGACCGAAATGGTAAGAACCGTAATTAAATCGGAGCAAAATCCCGCGGAATAATTAATTGGAGAGCTCCTAAAGTATACCGGGCGCGTCGGTGGACGCGTAACGTCGTTAGCCAAGGGCCTTTCGAGGGTCGTAAACCCCGTAGGCGGCCCTTTGGTAACCGTCCTCCCACTTCTCTCTCAAGAGGACTCGCCTCGAGAGCAAAATGGAAGAAGAAAGGGTGCCAGTTTGCTTCTAACTTCCCGGAAAACTAAATTATTCCCGTTACGCATGTACGAGTTCTCGCGCGACGCATCTATCGCGGATAAAGCCACGAAGGGACATCCTCCTCCTCGTAATTCGATCGAACAGTGACTTACAATACAATGTCTACGAAGGAATAAAAATGCAAGCTTCTGTTTAACAAAGCAGTGTTAGCTGAAAGCAAATGGAAGCCATAGATATCAACAGCGATATGGATTTTCACCTTAAACCGAATAGAATCGATGCAATATTTAACCCAACCATTCTCGCAGGAATCAGTTCGCACGATCGTCGAACGTTAGTTTGTCGGCAAAAGCATTGACCGTAGCTACGGACTAACACTGGAACCCTATCGCTACCATAGCGTTTCACTCGTTGAACCATTAATTTCGAAGAAAATTGGAGCAGCCAAGCGGCTCGAGAACGTTTCACGCAGGCTGCTGCAGACGCGTAGCAGTAATCGAGTGTCGGAGACGCGTTTGTCGATCCGTGAAGGACCAGCGAAGGGAATCGAGCTTCGAAACCGCCGTGCTGGCTTCCAGCATCCCTCGTCAGGAGTGCGGCCATCGTTGTCCGCGCCGACTGTTCTCCTAGGCCAGGACGTCACACACGCGTCCACGAGATTTGTGCGGCTGCCTGGAATGCGAAACGTTTGCGGTTCGAGCGTCTGTTCCGGCCCTCGTCCACCTACGATGCTCTTGGAGCCGATCCAACATCCGCTAATTAGGGAGAACAGCGGGCGACTACCTCGCGAAAACAACCCCGTGGCTTGTTGCGACTTCCCGTAGTTCGAGATCGAAACGCTCGGATGTTTTGCACGAACAAAAATCAGAATTAGATGATTAATAATTTTCGATTTTCTAAATTTAAACATTTCAAATGTTACAGTGGATTTTTGTCTATTCATAGCGATGAAATTTAATCCAAAAAGTTCTTACAAACACGTTTTTCCATTTGCACGACGCAAACGCGTTCGCTGTGACAAGCATACTCTCTGAACCGTATTATACGCGCGAAAAACTCGTACTTTTTCGCAATACGTTCGTGACCCGTCTGCCATGGAACGTTCCCAGGGTGAATACATTCCGTAGAACGATCAGGTGACCGAGCTAATAGCATTCCGCGCATACTTCATCGCTCGAACAAGCGTGGAAGCGATGCATCGTACGAATCGGTGACACTCGCTCGTGACAGAGATTGCGGAAACAGAAACGGCCGATAAACGGATCTTGCGAACTCCCTGTCGATCGGTTTCCAACGCGGCCGTCTAATATATGCTCGTCTGACGTGTCGCAAATGCAGCCGCCGTCGAAACGGCCAGGGATCGTTTATTACCCTCCTTCCGAGATTCATACCCCACGGGGTGAACGAACTCCTCGCACGGTACGTGCGAACCAACTTTCCGAATTCGAGCGAAACTTCTGCTCAAATGAATCCTGGGGATAACATGCGTGCCTTTGCTCTCGAAAAAAGGAAACTTTAACTTTTGCATCGTTTATTCGACACGCGTTCGAGTGTATGGAATTCTGATTTTATGTGACTTTTATTATTCGTTGAGATGGAAAAAAAATTATCGATGTTTGAGAGTTTATTGAAATGTACGTTGCAGATTTTCCGATAAGTTGTAATTAACGCGCGATAAAGCGAATAAAAATAAAATAAAGGACAGTGGAATGAGAATTAACTTTGAGCCGAAGTTTCTATTAAAAAACTGAAAGATCAAAAGATAAATAATACAACTGAAATTCGTTGGTAAAGTAAAATAATCGAGAAACGGTGAATTCTGCGGAAACGAACAAACGAAAGGGGAGAAGAGTATACGAAAGACAGTAATATTATGACAGAAAACGAAGAGGGAAAAGGGTTGATGACACAAGGGAATGACAGAGTGCGACGTAGGGTACTTTGTCTAAATGTTCTACTAAATTACCAGTGGTCTGCGTTGTAGACTATCCCAACTGAAATTTCACCGCGGACCAGTGTTTACAAGAATTTTATTATTATTTCCGCCATAAAATGATCAAATGTTGCTTAAAAAAACATTACCGAAATTTGGCAGTCGTACCAGCATGCGATGAGATTTTCGTGTTTGAAAATCGACAGTTCGGTATCCGGTGACCTAATAAAATTTAAAAACGGGATTCGAACGACAATGATCGATTGGAATGATTTCCTCGCAGAAGCGCAGCGGAAGTGGAAGTTTCCAGTCGCCGATAGAGCGGCAAAGACGAATTGTAATTTCTTAATCAAGCGTGCGCACGCTCGAGTCGTCGCGATGAATACCAAGCGCGTTGGAAACCAATCCCCGGGAGTTTCTCATCGCTGGCCCGAACTTTGGCAAGATTACTGGTCTACACGGACATTGTCTGGCTGTGTTACATATACGTATATATATGTATATATGTACAGCCGTACTTGCTAGCCCGAGGGTATTTCATCCACGCAATAAACACGGCCAGATATACGCTCACAGACGCGCGGCCACAGGAAGCCAAGGACTTTAACGCGCTCTCATTTTCCACGGGAATATATCGCATTATCGCGCGTTGCTTTCCTCTCCAGCATACTAATTCGCGCTTCGAGCCGAAAAGACAAAAATAAAACGGGGAACTATGCTCGCTTATATTTTTCTCTCTCATTTCTCCGCTCTTCCTCGGAACATACAGTTCCATTCGTTTTAAGCACTTTGCGAAGCAAACAGCATTCGACTTTATGGGTTTAGGGAAATATTGCAGTGTTAGCATCATTGGTTAGAAACTTAGCCCGTTGGCATATTATGCATGAAACTTCCTTCTGTTTACTATTTCAGCCTGGTGGTAGGATTTTATTGATGTACGAATACAATATTTAGTCTACTGTTTCTCATAAATTAATACATAGTTAAAGAATGAAAGATGGAGGATTGAATTCGTAGCCTGCGGTGACCCTCATTTTACCTAACAAAATACTTCCCAAAGTTCTCGATTGAACATATTTCCAAGAAACACGGCAGTTTTCAACTTTCTTCCTATCTCAAAATCCGGTCCACGAGTAACCGTACATTTTCGAAACGGAGTTTCATCTAGATCAAAACAGTTTAAGCTACTTCAAGGACTGGTTTAACCTACTTATGGCGACTCGTATCCCGAGAATATATCCTCATACGTTCTTAACGCGTTGACTGCAACACCGAAGAGATATTAACTATTACTGCAGCTAGCAACGAAAGAACGATCCGTGGACTAAATATTTGGTGAGGACACGATTATGCGGATCGTTTGAGATTTAAACAGACATTCACTGTGCACCGTTATGGGCCTTACGCGAGCTTCTATTTCGAGCAAACGTGTCATCGTCGTCCTCGAGCGGTAAGTACGGGTCGTGGCGTTTACGAGCTCTCTACACATCGTGGAGAGAAGAGAGAGAGACGAACAGAGACAGAGATAGATAGAGGAAACGAGATAGAGCGGAGGCTCTCTTCATTCATGCCGGCAACGAGCGCTTCATTGGCCCAGATTAGAACGTGAATAGCACCGGTGGACACACGGCGAGGCTCGCAGGTGAATTCGATTTCCGCGTGCACTCGACCTCCGGGAAACTGAGTCAAGAGGACGAGCGTGAAAGATTAAATGGGCTGAGATACGAGGGAGATTCAGCTCTGCTGGTAAAACTTTCATCAAAGGTCTCGTGGATACGTTACCCACCCCGTACCGCTGTTTCGCGTTGATGCCGCTCCGCTTGCCTCGTGGAAATCTACCTACCTGCAACAAAAATAGAAAACTTGCTTACTTTTGATTCGGAGTGTCTCGTTCGGATCGATGGGACACCGGAGTGCATTTCGTCAATTTGAATTTTGTTTACAGAGCTTACTTTTACGTGACAGTACGCGTACCGTTCATTCGGAAAGTGCTTTATCGAAACAGTCACATTCAAAAGTTACATCGATGAACGAAACTTATTGTTAATAACAAATTTTCATACTTCCGTAACGTTTAATTACGTTTTATATTGATATGAAACGTAAAATTAGAACCACGTATTAAAACCGACTTCCAGTTCAAACAGGAAAAATTTTAGTAAAAAGAGATGTCGGTGAACCGGAGGTGGCCTGGATTCGAATCCCGGTGTCGATAGCCGCCATTTTTTGCGAATTCCTGAAATATTAAGTAAAGAAGCAGGGTTTTTGTTCTTTTTGTTTGTCGAGTTTTCCGGATACCGGAATGGCGGAACTAAAACTTGAATGAACGTTGACAAAAAATTTACGCGTAGAAAAATACGATTTTTTCCAAGAGAGAGAAATATTCGATCGAACGAACCAAAATTCTTGAATATTTTAAATTCAACGCGACAAGTCATAAACACAGAGTTCCGGAAAAACACTCGATCGCTCGATACGCGGATATTTCTCTTTATCGGGTTAGAGGTACGTTATTCCAATTTTTCCGAAGCGATCCTTTCCAGTTACCGAGTGTACCAGTTTTTAAAAATTCTCTTAGGATACCTTCGGATATTCCATTCACAAAGGTCAATTTGACAAAGCACTCTGGAAAAGGCCAGCCAGAAAAAGAATAATGTGACCCGGCGACCTCGAGCTGAAAAAGGGACCAAAAAGGAAGAAGACACGAGAAAATACGAGGCACGTCGGATGCGTCTGCCATTTATTAAGACAAGGAAACAAATTCCAGCTTCGCGATGGCCTCGCCGCAGGAGAGACAGGAACGTCTGGACTGTCGTGAGAGAGGATACTTAAACTTTTCCTCGTTTTCTTATCCAGAAACGACCGCGACGGCAAGGACATATGCTTTGTTCCACGCGTTCCCTCGAAATTCCTCCCCGAGGACGCTTCAGGTCGGGCCTACGGCTGAAACTTTGGCGCGAACTTTCCCGCGAAGTTGAAGCCGCAATCCTTGCCGCTAGCTACTTCGTCGTTGCGAGAACCTCCACCTAGCTCTCAAGCACGCGTGTTACGACTTCCTGCGACCTTTTTCCTCTTTTTCCCGTAACGACGCCTCTGCAACTTGTCGCTATCCTTTCCTTTCAACATCAGATTGTCCGAAACTTCCTGCGGCCGCCATTTTCTCCCTCGTAACACGAGGGCTGAATGTGGTTTTCATATTTCATTAACACGTTTGTCGCGAGATTAAATTATCGCGTGTGGTTTGGAATATATATTAAGGATACGTTCACCTCTGTTACCGATTAAATCCCTACGCACTGCATTGCCATATGTCGTATTTACTTAGTATCGTTGAATCACCATCGGAAGTATTCCAAGCAACACATTTCTCCATCGTAGGAAGAACGGTAAGATACGCTTACTTAATCACGAGTTTCAATTCTTTAAATTCCATTTTACTCGGACGTTCGGTTTCGAGCGTTGTTTGGCCCTGCTAAAAGATTCATCGGAGTTGCAAAGAGAAGAAGGGCTCGGCTAGCTCAGCAGCTTTCTTATTAAATTTCCATCGCAGTCGCGGCATATGTCGCAATAAAGCAGTCGCTTTACAGCCATACAGCGTACGAACACGAAGAGTTCCTCTCTCCCTGCGGCTATTTATACAAGCCGGGTCCGGTCCGGCTGGAAAACGTAACAGACGCGACGACTGGAAATGGCTCGATCCGTCAACTTGTATAATGCTCGGAATTTCTCTCGGTGGCAAGTCGAATGACCGATGAGAGGGAGCCGCAGAAGCTATTGCTTTGTGTAATTCCCGCGGTCGCATCTGTTACGTATTATGGTAATAAGCGTTTTCGATTTGGATGGCCGATCGCTCCGATTACTTTGTCGATTGGACCTGCCCGATTTTCGGGATTAAGGGAAAGTCTCCTGGCTTCCGCGACGAGGAACTATACTTGTTTGATCTATCGATAGGTTATTTTTAGAGCGAATCCAGGATGATTCGTGTTCTCGTTCGTGTACATATAGGCCCTAGCTAGATACACTTATGGTTCTCGTCCGGTGCCTTTCACTTCTAATCACGCATTCCAAAGCGGAAGATACGTCTCGATCCGCATTCCACGCACACGTTTTCGCAAACATAGCCAAAAGCGTCAGCCAGATCCGGACATGTATGACTGGTCACGAGAGTTTCCCTAAGAATCAAAGCGACGTCTGGATTCCTACAGAACGTAATCAGGACCATCTAGCTCGAGCCTAAGGAACCCGGACAAAGAGGCAGACACAGGGGTGGGGGCGAGGAAAGAAGCAACCCACACACGATAACGGATTGTCACGAGAAAAAAAAGAAAACTGTCCTTTCAGAGGCAGACGCGGAGATCGCAATCGCGACCTAGCTGGCCTCGCCGGAAGGCCAGGAACCGGCAAGAGGAAGTCCGAGCAGGGGTTGGTTGACTCGGTGGACAGGTTCGAAACCACGGCTATTTCCTCTGGAAAGGATTTCATCGTGGAGCATGCTTGTGAAAACAAAGAAGGAAACATGACGGGACGTCGAAGATGGAAGCGAAGAAGAAAAACTGACAGAAAAACGGGGATGAAGGCTCGCTAGACGCGTATATCGATTACCGGCTCGGTGTCTCGAGCCTCGAACACACGGGAAACGAACGAATCCTATTCCTCCGGAGCTACGAGCAAATCCTACCGCCATCATCCGGTCGAGCTTCTTCCTCGAGGCGTCGCGTCAGGAATCCCTGATTTTCGAGCTGTTTTTCCGAAAAGCGCGTCGACGCTTCGGCGGTGATTCAAGGATTTGTCGAAGCCTGAACACGCGCGGATCACCGACGCGCCGCGAATTGAAACGACCATGGATTTCCTAGCAGAATTGCAACCAGCTCCTGAATTAGTCATGTATCAAGTTCTGAATTTTCGAGGATTTAAAGTTCAATCCGAAAGGATGAGACAGAAGCTTTGAGTTCGAACTTAGAAAATTCAAACTTGGTCGACTTAAAATACTTTAATATCGATTTCGATAACGAGTCATTCAAACTAGGTTAGTCTAATAAAATAAACTACTGTCAAAGATTACTTCTAGAGGGAACATATTTCATAGAAACATACGTATCCGTGTAGTCCATTAATAAACCTCGCTCCACGCATCCTGGTTTAAGTTCTCAGACAGAATCCATTCCTCTGTTATAAAGATTAAAGGAAGAGCGTGCTTTCCAGGAAAGAAGGAAATTTTCCAGAAGCTGCACCGAATCCTGCGTTTCTACTACCTCGACACCCTTTTTCTGTCGCATTCTAGAAGCTCTCTGAGAACCGCTGAAAATCCCCGGCTTCCCGAAATCCGGTTATACCTTTCCACGCTCGATGTGTCTCTCCCACTTTCTTCCATATTTATTTATTTATTTATTCATTCCCGTGGAAGCGTTTCGGTGCACGGACGACTCCACGGTTTCGTTCGCGCTCCAATTCTCTTGGTACTCCCTCGAAAAACAACACCCTTCCCCCTCTTTCACTTTTCCGAAGGGTGAACTCGTCTGACCCTGGCACGCTCGATAGCCTAATATCACGATTGCTTAACACCACCACAGACCCCTGTGTCATCGTTTACTCAGCCGTGGTGAATGGACCGAGTGGCACGAATTTCGGAACTCGTTGCCCTTGAGCTCGATCGAGCTCGGAAGTCCCTGGGGTGAATTTCGGTTCGTTCGTTTGCGAAATTTTTAAAACGTTACGACTCGTCGCGAGTGGACTCGCGATAACGTGGAAAACCGTTGTCGAGAAATATTGGGATCGATATTCGAATGGCTGGTACCGACACGAGGGTTAATACGAGACTTTGACATATTTATTTCGAACCCGTATCACTATTTCTACACACCGAGAAGACCGTGTAATTCATACCGGTTGATCCGGAGTGGATTCCTAGTCACGCGACCCATAACACGCTACAATCCAATGCTACGTATACCTAACCGTCTATAAGCCATGGGTCGAAACTCCGAGAGTTTCTGCCGTGAACTGTGCAAAATATAGTTTCAAGGTTGCTTCATTATTTCTTCATGACCTTACGACTGAACCCCGAGCCTTGAACCTATACGGATCATCGAACTCGCTCGGAAAAGTAGGTTGTTCGTGCGAGGGTTAATCGTAGCTTAGCTAACGGCCTTTTTTCTACACCGTTCAAGTTCGCGAGTTCATCAATCATCTTCTAAAAATCATCCGCGTTTTTAACGGCAGCCATCAAACGCTATGATACAGCGAGGCATTCGTTGGAAAGTGAAAAACGTTTCGCTCGGATGGAAAAAGTGGAATCGATGACATAGATCGATGTCGGTGAACGCTTTTAAAAAATGGCCAGGTAAAGGAGAAATGGTTCCGGCCAATGAGATTAAACGGCAGCGAAGCTGCGTTAAAAAGCACCGCTAATTTGCAACCTCTTGTACCTTCGATCTTTTTTTTTCTGCACGGTCTGGGCGTTAAAGCGATTATGGTCGTGGTAATTCCACGAATTAATTTCCTTCTGTCCGGTGCACGACCCTCTTTGGTCGATTCTTGTCTAAGCCAGACCGGCGTGCCACCGCCACAAACTCGCCGGAAGTCGTTACGCTACCGGCAAAAATCAGCCGTTCGATCCGTGAATTAATATTTCCTCAAAGGGCCATGTTTTTACCGCGACTACGACGTTCGCGACTCGACGGGTGAAATATCAAACGCGAGGTTTGAAAATCCGATATCAATTAATCGGATTCAATTAAGTTCGAACGAGGAAGCTTCGTTCCCCGGGGCTGTTCGAAGGATGCGACAGATTGGAATATTTTCGAAACAACGTCCTTTTCTTCCGTGGAGGAGGACGGAAACCCCGAGGGTCGTCCCTTCGCTCCACCAAAATACACAATACGGTTAAGCGGCTTAAGTATCGTCGGCTTTATTGGAAGGAAACGATCGACGCGATACATTCTCGAAATTAAAAAGTCACCCCTCGGTTGCGGTCTGTCGGCGACGTATTAATTAACGGTCAAAGGAACCTCGGATAAACTTTTGATCGTTTTCGCAACTCCGGCAAAAGGCGGGCTCTGGAACTTGGAGCAGCATGCTTTTCTTACTCACGAAGGTGTTACGCATTTAGTAAAAGAAATTAATTATTCTCAAAATTCCCTACGAACCCATTCTACGAACTCGTATAAGGATACTGATCGATTATCGAGATGGTACGTTAACACCTCTAATTCCGCGTTACGACGTTATGTCGAAAGGCATCGTTGTCTCGTTCGAGCGGCCTATTTCATCCCTCGAATACGTCCAACGTGACGCAATCGTGTAATGGTCACGAAGGGAGACGTTTTATGTCGTGCGACAATATTTTCCGCTTATCCGGCTTCTTTTGCCGCATCGAACAGATTACGATCGTTCCACCCCGTGGAATTATCGCGACAACGCTATACGCGCCCACCCCGACCCAGCCATGTTTATGCCGCCTTTAATGACCGGCTCACCCTCCTGCCTCACGGACACTTAAGTACTCGGCTTAATGGAACGGAATTAAGGCGAAGGAATAACTCATTCGTACGCATAACGTCGATAGGGGCCGGTGACTCCACCCTCTCCCCATCCCAGCTTTAATAACTTTATTTCGATGCGGAGGGCCACCCTAACCCCGTACCTCGACCACGTGAAATCCCACGAACGCACCCCGAATTCTCGACGAGCAGTTAAGTGGATCGATCTTAATTTTTCCGCGTCGGGTCCCGTACAGTTTTGCCGACAAAAGTCTTCCATCCCTGTCTCTCTACCGCGCTTTCTTCCCTGTGCTTTTAACCCTTCCGAGCGAACTCGCGGTTTCTTTTTTTTCTCTTTCGGTCTTTCACGGGTTCGCTGGGGAGGATAACAAACGGCACTTCTTCCTCCTCGATTGTGCACGCACAACGTCAGGATCGAGGACGGTCTTCGTTTGAATGCGTTAAACGAAAGGACGGAAGAGAGCGAGCCGTGTTTTGTTCGAGGGTTTGAACAATCGCGATACTTGTCGGGTACTCGACGGTGTTCTTCGATAATTTCTCAAAAGAAATTTGATTGGATTCAACAAAGATTGCACGAATTCAATAACAGGGGTAAATGATCAACCTTTCAGCCTGCTGACTGTGTAATAGGAAAATTATACATCGCATACCTCCGTCACTTTCAATCTGCATTTCCTCATAAATACGAATCAGATGTGTCTATCCTTTATTTATTCGATTACTTCAACTTGACAAGACATACACAGTTTGTATTCTGAACCTCATAAAAGTTTCCGAACTTCTAAAAACAGCTGCGGATCAACTATTTAAAAAATTGCAGTTTTTTGAACTTTATAAAATGTACGCCCAAGTTCGACAACGTTCAAACGGTGCGTCAAAGTGCAGCCGCTTAATGAAAGCATCGAACAATCCTTTAAAAGCTTGGGAAACGAGAAAAAAGCACCATTTTGTATTGTCAGGCGTGGATTCAACTTTCTAACGGTAGACTATTACGCTCGTCGCGGCTGCAAACCGCGGCTCGCGACCGCGAGCATAAACAATCGGCCAGCGAATTCGCGGAAGAGAAAGGTTCGTCCGGATTTCCAATTAAACTTTGGCAATTGCCGCGCTAATTATCCGCCCTCTGGTCATTTTCCAGATTAAGTAAGCTCCGACGGGAACTGCAGCCGAGAGACAGGCCATGCTATTCGAAGTTTCCGTTCCTGTCGATTGATTAATCGTCGTCCAAGTTTTTCCTGCTTTGCTCGACGGGTTCGTTTTGCAAAATTCGCGACCGACTTTCGAAGTACTTGTCCTAATTACTGGCTAATAATTTGGTATTATAGGGAATATGTAAGGAGTCTGAAAAATTTTAATATTTCGAAAAATATTCGGGTAAGCCGGCATCGTGGACTTAGTATTGAAGTGATAGTGGATTGTATTCGATAACGAATAATTAGGATGGCATTTGTGCAAATCAGTTGTAATATAACGCGTAAAATGGGAACGCGGTAGCGAAAGTTCGTTCAAGAAAGTAGAAGTTAGAAGCTATTGATTTAATCGCTAACGAAGTAGTTGAGAATCGATCCGGTGCGAATTGAAACCGGTAACGAAAGCGTTCGCTTTCGAAGCACGAACGAAGATTTTAATTCGATCCATCTGGCGGGTCCAAGATATCGCAATTACGAGGGTATCAGTATTCGAACAGGTATTCGTAGGAAATCAAGGATGATACCACGTAACGTCGTATCCCCGAGAACGTCTGGAGAGCTGACAGGAGGGAGTTATCCACCCCTCGCCATCATCGAGGATGAAGAAGACGAGCAATAAAAATGGATATGGAGAGCGAAGAAGGGAAAAGGGATCTCGAGGTTGTAACGAGCGAAGGGTAGCGGAGGAGAGACACGCAACGCACGATTGGAGTACCGTCGAGAGATCCGCTACGAAGCTGAAGAGCACGCCACGAGGGAAGCGGACAGAGAGCAAAAGAGGAACAAAGAAAAGAAGAGAAACCGGTTTCATTCAACCGCCATTTAAAAATTCTGGAACCGCGGCTCTTTGAAAAATAATCAACGGACGAACGGCGCGGTGCGGGTTGCGTAACTCTTAGAAAGCGGCTCTTCGTGTCTCGAACGGCGCTGAAACAGGACGAAGAAGAAGAAGTGGAAGAAGAAGAAAAAGAAGAGTACGCGAGCGTGGAACAAAGAGGGAAGATAGCGAGTATCGTACTCGATACACACAGCATGGATGGAGCATCGTAAGCCTCTGTGTGTCTGCGCGGAACAAGCAGAATTTCCTTCGCCTTTGAACACACGTATACAGGTACACAGGGTCCGCGTATCGCTGCCTCTCGACAGACATTCCGGTTCCGGTTTTGCCTTTGATAACGAATATCGATTATCGATGGAGAACCGCGTCTTCCATTCGACTATGACTCCAGACATCGGAATCACTTTTTCTCCTGGCTCTGCTTCTTTTCTTCTCTCAGAGAAGCCTGCCTTTTCGCGTGCATCAACGTCCAGCGGCTTATCACAGACGTTTCCATGTTGTTTTTCTCTCTGACGTCTGCGAAATATTTTTCTCAGCGGCCGAATTTGCGTGGGGAACATCCGCAGATGTTATTGGTATTTGTCCAGGACAACGATGACCTGATTAACTAACGTCACGGAATTTATAAACTGATATTTGGTTCGTTAAATTCGTTGAGGTCGATCGAGCATGCTCTATCTTCCGTACCATTATAGCGCGTTAACTTGACGGGAATGTCGCGATAATTCTGGAATTAATCTGGGTTAACGGTACATTTAGTTTCGCTTGTTTAAAAATAAAATTGACTGTGCAGACAAAGAAGGTTTACTTGTGACTTTGACAAGTTCGATTCTACAGTGTAGTCAAATTCATCGAGGGTCAGAAAACGCATCTGGTGTCAAGAAATTTGAGGAAATATATTTTATGCATATTGCTTTTCAATTACAAAATGGGAGACTGTGTTTCAGATGGGATTGCAGCGATAACCCGTGTTACCGATGACATTTCTAGGATCCTTCATTATCTCTATGGATGGCTTCTCCGTACTTTCGAGGGAAGTAATCCAGACATTTGACTAATCTCTTTCGTTGAATAGAAGATATCTTATCTCCTCTGGTCAACTAATGCTGATTGTATGTTCCCTAATCTGATGCATCGTTCATATTTCCTGTGTTCACATTCCGGACAATAGATGTCCTCGGAACAAGTTTCAAATATTTGGACACTGATACTTTTTAGAACCTCTTCAATCTGGTACTTTCAATATTGTCCTTGTAATGATCGTAAAATTCTTCAAACATACACGATTAAAAACCGAGAGCAATCTTTCGATAAAAAAGACTTGAATGTTTCCAAAACGACAAGCAAAGTTTGAAGAGTTGCTTGATGCACTAGCAAAGAGTAGAAGTGGAAGCAGAGTTCAATCACCGAAATCTATTTGCAATCCGTATCGAAGCGGAATGGGCGACTCGTAAGCTCGACGGAAGGGTCGTCGAGCATTTTTTACCCTGCGGTTCAATAATTCTCGATCCGTCGACGCATAAATAATGAACGCCGCTACGCTGGCCACGTAAATCAAACCGACGACAGCCGTTTCATTTCGAGGTCGATTTGTCTCCCGCACTCGGTCGGCTCGATCTTCCAGCGAAATACCGGGGCTCCCTCGATACCCGGCGGAAGCACGTGTTCGTGAAATATTGCCGCGCGTTACTTCGAATGCCACGGCTGTCCGCGGGCCGACGCTGATCCGCGCGGACCTCGCCAGACGAGCACGCGAGGAATTTTAAGACGCGGACCGATCAGGGGATGCCGAGCCTGCAACGTGTCTATCGACGTTTCTTGCGCGGAAATGGGATACTTTTCGGACCGTAAATTACTTTGACCTCCGGTGAAACTTCTCACCTTGGAACTTCCTCCTGATTTATCACCGTCGTGACGTGCACGCGATACATTAGCGCTAAATTAACTACTAATCGAAGTTATTATGGAAGAGTTGACTATATAAGAGTGTTCCTTGTTTTTGTAAATAAATATCAAGCAACAAATAAGAATTTGTTGCGTAAACAAGATGTTGTTCGAATTTGGACGCGCAAAATTCGACTACATGTGACTAATCAGAGAGAGATTACGTAACAATTAGTCAATTCTTATTTTTGCATCGTGATTCAAGTCTAAATTTAACGCGTTAACAGCAGCGGTGGAAATGGACATATATAACACGCCATTATCATATCGTTTAAGCTTTCAATTTGACACGTCACATACATTAGCATGATACTAACACGATTCAAAATTATTCCTTATCTTTTTTAATGTTTCGAGTATAAGATTATTCTGGTAGCGGCGACACCCACCGCAGAGATCAATGAGAAACATGACCATTAAGAAACCGATGACGCAACGGTTAATCAATTCGTATTTTTGCAACACCATTCGAATTTAAATTTAACACGACGAAACAGGATTTATACTGCCCGACGTTATCTCATCGTTTTAATCCGACACTTCGCATAATTAACATAACGTTGACGCTATTCGAAATCATTCAGCCTTTTTTAACGTGCGAGTACGAATTAAAACGTTGTATTCCCACGAGAGTTAATCCGTTAACGGTAATCGATCAGGAATTAAGTTTTTTTCCGAAAGCGCATCGTAACAATGAAAACAAAGAGACTATTTCATTCCAACCGACAAAAGCAACAATGAAAACATGCAACAATGCAGCACAGCTTAAAAACGATTCCCAAAGCGATACCTCCAGCGGGCGCAATTCCAGTTAATTAAGAGAACAATCGATCAGACAGGACGGCACAAAAGCGCCGGCTTATTGTCGCGAATTAAAAACCGTCCAAGGTCAAGCCAGCGACCGCATAAGAATGGCCACCTCCTTTCGTGACAAGCCGTAACGAACCAGTCGGACGTTACGTCGTCCGCTAATTAAGTTAACGACCGTTCAAGTGGCCCACGGAAACGAAAACCGCGCTCGTCCACCCACGTGCCGCATTCCCGCCAATGTGAACGAGCCTTTACGACGTATCGTACGGGAAGAGCGTCGCGAGAACCGGGAAGAAAGACGAACAGACGGGTTAAACGTGGGTGGAACAGAGAACGGACAACGTCCCACGGGCTCGTGTTACCGCCGTGAAGTATCCAGACTGAAATGTGGCTATTTATAGGGCTCGATTAAGTCTGATCGAGCAGAGAATCCACGCGGGAGTCGCTCTTCCTGCCGGCTTTTACGAACGAGCTAGATCAAAGGTTCCCGAAAGGGAAATGTTTATGTCCGTTCTCGGAGTAACGCGTTCTCTATGTACGATCAAACGTTTCGCTTCTAAGAAAATGTTTTTAAACCGGATTGCGCGTCGTGCAAATTCGCCACTAACGCTTCCATCATTTTTTAATCCCTTGTGTTTTCCAGTTTTCGGAAACGCGGATGTTATTTTCGCCGGAATTAAACTTTCATAACGTAACAAGCGATATAATGATACGACAGGATGTAACGCGATTTCGAGATAAAAGTTTGAACGGCACTGTGCATTTAACTCTATACGAATTAAAAATCGAAAAGGTTCACCGAGCGCGACGACGCGTCGTTAAAAGTTACACGAAAAGTCGCCAACTCCCATAACGAACTTGAAAAAAAGAGCATGAAATTTCCATGCAACTCTCGAGAACGTTGCATGTAACGAATAACAAAACGGACACGTATAATTAAAACGATCCTTACGTGCGCTCGTACTTCTAAAAAGGTAAGAGTCGTGGGTGTCAAAGATCAGACGGCAAAACGATTACGACCATCTCCGCTCGTTCATCTTCGCAATTAGCAAAAATAATCAGCAATCAAACGCTCGTTACGCGATACGCAGATAAATAATTAACCGTTATGTAAGCTTGTCCTGGTTGCGCCACGCGATATTGTGACTCATCCGCGATTTCCCAGAGATAATAAAGCCCTCCGCCAGATTTCGTTCTCACAACCCCTCCCTCGGCCGGTTTAACCGTCGATTCCGGTCGTTGTTGCGTGCACGCCTAAACAAGGTTCTCGTTGCATCGATACATCGCTTGCATAACGCTGTTCGCGTTGGCTCCATTTGGTAAGGCCCAAGGCCCCGCGAAATTCCGTTTGGAAATATAGGTCGAACGTATTAAATTATTTAACGTAGTATAAATTTGAAAAATGATAAATGTTTAAATTCACGGTGTATTCTTATATGGCAGATAATATAAAAATCTTAGTTAGGTGAATGGATGTGCGTCGATCGAGAGTGTCGTTCGACGACCACCGTGAGTCTCGACACAAAAGAGCACGGAGAGGAAGAGGAAACGTAGGACGGATCGACAAGAGGGTTGAGGAAGGAGGAACGATAGAGTTCGTGAATGGAAGACAAGCGAGGAGAAGAATCGCGCGCGAAAAGAGAAACGACGGAGTTGTAAGCGGAGTCGACGGCGAAAGAGGGCTGGTAGAGGGAAGGGGGCGTTATAACGGGAGTTTTACGACAGAACGGTTTAATTGTCCGTGCTTCGTGGTCGGCGGCCATTCTACGTCGAGTACTCCGATGTAGTACTCCACTGTGTGTGCCAAGGCACAATTCGTACTTTCTCTCACCCCCACTTTTACTCTCTCCTTCTGTCTCTCTCTCTTTCTCTCCTTCTCTGTCTCGTCCTCGTTCCCAGCGAACAACGGCACGAAACGCGAAACCGTTTCATTATCAAGCACGGTCGAGCTCGCTTTTGTGGCGTAGACTACGGATACAGAGGAGAGCGTGGCCGAGAGACAGACGAAAGAAGAGTCGGAACGGAGAGAGAAAGAAGAGGAACACGGTCGGAGGGTTGAAGTGGCGAAGGGAGGACAAAACACGGAGAGTCAGACGGAAACAACGGACAGAGAAACGAATCCAGATGGTCGGGATGAATCCATTATGCGGCAGGATGGCTGATAACGCGCCTCTCTATCTCGTAGCCGGGGCAAACAGTTATCGTTTCGTAATTGATAGCTACAACGAGCGCGGGATTTGCCATTCCCGCCTCCGCTTCGGACTCGATTCGTACAACCGTGATGCTACCGGTTCGACCAATACCACCGTAAGTGGCGGCCAACGAATTACGAGCAGCAACCACTTTGTTACCGGACAAGTGCCGGTGCTCTCGTAGCCGGTTGCTCGATTTTGCCTCGGATCGCTGACCTTCTAGCCTCGTGGCTCGTTTCATCCTGATCCGGCGATCATCGCCTCCCACGATACGTTATACACACGTACTTGCAACGTTCGCTTGATTATCGCCGGTAGGATACATTCCCGACCGATGTTTTGCCGCGAAAAATAGGCGAGAGCGTACTTAATCCAGAGCTCGCAGATTTTGTTCGGTCTAGCTATTGGAGTACGTCGGGAGTTTGTAAATTGGAAAATAAGAAGACCGTTTCATGAATGGAGCCTGTATCGCTGTTCGATGAACCAAGAGTCGGATCGTGAATGGTTTCGAATGGACCCTTCTAGTACTATCGGAGTCTGAAGGCACTCTAGAGTTCAAAATTCAAGGACTCCGTTACCGTCAGGTCATTGTACTCCGATAATTAACCTGTTTACTTCGATTTCAGAGGTCGTATACCCTATTGGTTTTCAATGGTTCACCGATTGAGAACCTCTAACGGTTCATTCACCCTGTGCTAGGAACGTTAATAGGCGTAAAAGTATAATTAGACTAATCGTAAGAAGGAAAGAGAAAATACACCAAACGATAGAACTACATTTGTATTAAAATTTCCTCCTTCGGTGGTAGCCAAGAATGACGCGTCTTTAATTCCGAATTGAACGGTACGCTCGAAGATACTCGTTCCATATATGGAAATTTCGAAAGTATCATAGATACCGTACGATCGTGTCGCAGAATTCGAAGCCAGCCTAATGGAGCCATATCGTGGCAGCGTTAAGTTCGCGTGCGGCATGTTTTCAGCTCGGCAATAACCGACCGGTTGCCCCACGTGCATCGAGACCGGGTCTTAAGGCTGCAGCGCGACGGTAAAAGCCTTAGATATGAATATGCGCATAAATGTGTATGCATGCGGGGGCGTTGGAACACCGAAAGGGCGTATCCAAAGCAACCTAATCGCCGTCCTCTCCGGATCGTTTGCACAAGATTCCCCGGCGATATTCGCCGACGCAAAAGTGCTCTTAAATTAAATTAGAAGCCTACGAGTTACGAATCGAAGAGACTTCAATCGAAACGGGGGGCAATGTCGATTTGGGTAGATTACATTAAGGTAGATTTAGTTCAAACTAGAGTACCAAGTAGACGAAACGATTAATTCGTAACTGTATTAGGGTTGTGACCCCGGTAGAAGCTCGGGTACAATTTTGACGAGACCGCATCATCAGGGAATCTTGGTTGCGATTCGATTTGCGCAGAATGGCGGGCAGAAAGTTCTTTCGCCTTGAACGTTATCATGGAATCATGTAGCCGATTTCGAGCTCGCGTGGCACTCTTAAAACTAGCTGGCGCGGCACGAGGGACGCGGTATGCGGCAAACGGAATTCACCGGGTCGTAACCGCGACCTATCGGCGAATATTGGATGCCGTTGCATGCCGCTGCTCACCTCGACATACCAGCCGAGCATACGAAGGAATGCGTGTCCTACTGTACGATGGAAAGCTTCCCGTCCAAGGTTAGACGTCTAAGAGCGTACATTACATACGTTGTACGTACACGAGTGGCTTCTCTCTCTCTCGCGCGCTCGTTCTGTGCGTACGCTGTACTCCAAGTGAATGAGAGCTGGGAACGGGTCGAGGCTCGATACATTCCGTGTTTACGCCGCGGAACGATCACGGTGCTTTGCAACCGTGTACACCACCAGGCTATTTATCGTGCCTGTTATTTTCCAGTTTACACATATTTTCGAGAGCGAGTTAGTCGAACATGCCGATGTTAGCCTACGATTTTTTCGTATTTGGTTATAGAGGAAAGAGTAGGATAATACAAAACTTGAAGATCAGTTTGCTAGTAATATTGAGAAAGATTTCAGTCGTCATATGATTGATAATCTTTCGATAGTAAGTAAAAGATGTTTCTTAAAAAATAGTACCTAAGGTACATGCATATGCGACTCCATGTTTGAAGTACTACTTCAGGTTTGAACCGTTAGAGTGATTTTGGTCGAGTATTCCGCTTTAAATCCATGTAAATTTGTCTACCACGTTCAACAGCGAAATAATTTTAATTAATCTCGAAACTGAATTTCAATTTCACCCTTCAAACGTATCCATCGATTTACAATCGATTAGAGAATCCAGCCAATTTGCCACTCGAAATAAACGGCTTACGTTTAAAGAATCAAAAATACTCAAATGAATTCCTTTTATAAGTGCAACTAGATTAAACGCAATTAGAGTAAATGTGGAAATTGTATTGAATTTCATTTCTTTGTATCGAGATTCTCTAAAAATATTCCCGTCACCGTGACGTGGTGTTTCGCTTAAAAATATTTCGTGAACCCGATTAATCGATGTTCCTGTACGAGAAGCCATGTCCGTGTTTAAAAGTGTTTCGTTTAAAGGTCTGAGTTATCGAAGAAAACGAGGCTATAGAAATAGAAATCGACTTAGCGGATGTTTTTCTCGTTGAGGCTCTAAGAAACATTTTCTATAAATAGTCTATTAAAAGGCGTTTGTTTTTTTGTTTACTCCTTACAGAGCAAATTAATATCAAAGGTGATACATTCTGTAATAAAATTATTTTTGCTCTTGAAGCTTATAGGCGAGTATAATACGACGTTCATCTTTCGTATCTATTAATATTTGATACCAATATCTACGAGAGCAAAACATCTTGCAACAACAAGTAGAAATGGCATTGGAACAAAGCATCCAGGCTCACCGATTACGCACGCTTTTCTTTCTCGAAGCGGATTCTTCCAAGACAAGAATACGCAGTCTGCAACAGCTGCACGATTACGCCATCGAAAATTCTATTGTGCCCATACGTATATTGCCCGCCATGAGGCAGCGTTAACGAGCTAATATTGAGGAGCTACGCTCGTCAAGCCAGCAATCCGTCACGTTGCTGCTCACGCACCGTCGTTTTGGATTACCTCTGATGGATTTTCTGCGCGTTAGTTCACATTATTATTCATTATGGTCCTGCATGGGGTCCCACGTGTCAAGACCTCTCATTATTCTCTCGATCCGGGACAATTCCACAAAAGAATTCTTTTAACACCTACTCGAAAATTGTCAACTTTCAAATTTCGCCACTGCACGTAGAGTACTGCGCGTGTAGAAAATGTTAAGAATACATCGTCCTAAAATGCAAAATATGCTGTATATTCGATGTTCTGCAAAGTTAGAACCCATAAACTTTCTCGGGAGTGAAGGAACAGCAATTGAAATGCAGAAGCATAGTTGTGCGCGTATGTCACTTTCGGCAGCCCCGAAATAACAGTCGACCGGACAACGTGCCGCGAATCTGTCGCTTCCTGAAACGGCCTCTCGACCGAGATGCGAATTCGTAATTGCCGTGCAGACGATTTCACTGGATGTGTACTACGAATCCCGCTGTAAACACGTTCTCGTAAAATGAAGGCGATAGCGAAGCTAAGTATCCCAACGACTGCGTCCTCGTCCAGCGTTTACGATTTCGGCCTCAGCGGATATCATTGTCTGCCGACAGCGAGACGGGTCTAGCTAATTTTACACGGAACATCCCACATATTTTGACGGCGAGCGTGTCGGACGTACGCGTCTTCGTTATGACGTATTTGTCTTCTGCTTATTAACGGTGGCATCATGAATTTGATACAAGCGAATATGCGCTCTACAGATTTTTCGATCAACGAACCGCCAAATAACTGTTAAAGATTTAGCCAATAAATTTATCGCTTTATTTGCAACGTCCTCGTAGAATCAATCGTGCGCAGCGCGAAACGCGTAAATAATAATAAAAGTACCGGTTAAAATGGCTTGTAAATGCATTTTCGAGTACTGCAGCCTCGGCGGTCGCAAATTTCAAGCCAGCAATAGTCGTTCGCGTCGTAAATCGCGACAGCTACATGGCGTCGTTACTTTGTTTCCGGTGGATCGTCGGATCTTCCATTAACGCTCGTCCCTGTTCAGACTCGACAAACTGCGGACAATAACGCGAAAAAAAGGAAAGGAGGAAAGAAAAACGTATAAAACTGTCGATTTCGCGGACACGCATTGCCGATGCGGTTTTTAGACATCGTGTATCGACACTAATGGCTCGTTCGTTTCGAGGGCCAGCATGGCGTCGCGCTTTATTTTTAAAAGGCGACCCTCAGAAAAAAGATACACAACGAAATGCGTACGATTTTATCATTTGACGCTCATGCATATTCATCGGCCAACGACGTGGCCCTTTTTTATACGGCCACGTGTCTGTGTTTCTCGGGTAACCAGCGGATGTACCAACGTCACAACCCTGCAAACGTAAAGTTGCAACTGGTGGTGGTATTAATGTGACCCTTTTTTCCCTTCCTGGCCCTTCGTATCCCTTTTTCGCTGCTCCTGTTTTTGTTTCATTTCGTTTGCGGCTGTTCAATCTCGAGCTTGCTGTGCTTTTTTACAAATATCTCATTTTTTGCAAATTTCCTTCTTATTTTTTAAAACTATATTACTCTTTGCAATATAGTAATTGTTCCTTTTATTGTACTGTTCGTTTGCCATCGAGAATACGGTTGGATTTCGTTGTTCAATTCGAATTTCCACCGAACGCGGATCTAGTATATCGAGCCTTTTACCCATGGAGCAATAAACTCCATCTTTCGGGAGCTCACGGTATTTCCTTGCTCAGGATCCGTTATCAATTGATTCGGATATCGTTCGCGGCGAAATACGAACGACGCTATTCTTCTTCCGGATTCATGAAACTGTAATCCGTTGCAACTGCATCCTAATCCATGCATGCCGCTGGCACATACATGAAACTGACCTACGAGAGCAGCTGTTGCACGCACCCGTACACCCTCAGATTTTTACCAGCAACCCCTTTACCGTGTCACCCCTTCGTTTCTCTTCATCGTCGTTGACGCTCTTTTTCCGCGTGCTACTTGCACGGTGCTACGGCCTCTGCAGCGGATGGAATTAAAGCGACGATAATTATCGCCGTGTGAGAAGCAACGCGTTAACCCTTGACTCGTTTATGGCACTGGTTTATTTGCGGCACCTTAAATCTACACTGTTAATTCTAGACTTCGTACACCTCCGAGTTTTATTTATTCGCGAATGAAATTTATGAAATCCTCCGACATGAACATGTGGATATTGCCAATATATTGATCATCATGGATAGTATATCTTGACCGTCAGAGATCTTAAGTCTTAACCAGAGGTTTTTAAAATCCATAACGTCGAATAACGCAGGTGTTAAAAATCGGAAATATTTGCAAGTTCGATGGTCGGTAAAGGGCAGATAACGGAACAACAAAAGCGTTCAAAGCGTTTGATCGTTGACTTCCCACAGGCGCGATCTCTCGCCCACTCGATGGGAATTATCGAAAAAGAAGGGGTCGGTTGTTGCGTATCCTGTTTCGCGAGAGGAGAAGGAAAAAACGAGGTGAAGAGAACATTAAAGCCTTTCTTTCTTCTCTCGTCGCTTCTCGTCTCGTGCCGTTTGCCTCTCTGTTCCGTGGACCGGCGCCGTTTTTCTTTTCGTTCAACGTCTCGCGGAACTTCGCGATAGTACTTCCTCTCTCTTTTTCGCCCGTCCAACCGTCGGTCCATCCAGCTCGTAACCTCCCGACTTGCCCCTCCTCTCGTCCATTCATTCTACGTTCTCGCGTACTCCAGCGGGGCTGCTCGTTAAAAAAAAAATCAAAAGAGAGAAAATAATTATGAGTACACGAATCCACCCTCGTAACGCTCGCTAGTCAAAGCTCACGTGACTCGGGGTTTTCGACCCACCCTACCCCATTGGTCCACTTTCACGGTAGGTCTCGACACGATTTCGTGCCCGCCATGCGTAACGAAAGAAGCCAACAGAGAAAGAGATCGAAAGAGGAAAAAGGAAGAGCACGAAGGCGTGGGCGAGAGCGGGCTAGAGAGCGGCGCGGAGCGCGAGCGAGACGAACGAAAGAAACCGGGGATGAAAGTGAGAGGGGAACAGAGAGAAAGAGAAAAAAAACGCACCGTTCCGAGAAAGGAGAGGAGCTGCCGGCAAGACGGGATCGATACGCGCAGCGTTCGAGCCTTTCGTTGCGCAGTACTTAGAGCCCTTTTCTAGAAATTAATCGATAGGTGAAACATACGAAATATCTTTCACCCCTACTCGTTTTTTACCGATACCATTAATTACTTTTCTTTCGGTCGTTCGATCGCAACCCCCATGATCGCGTGACCGTGCTAAATAAATCGGTCCGTTTGTTCAGAACATATGTACTCGGATTCATTGTCATCCTATAGTCTTGTAACTTGAAATACTTCCACGAGAGCAGCCTCGGTGGCACTCGAGCGTTCAAAACACGGACACTCCAATCTTGTGCAGAAACTTTCGAAGAATTTTCGAGGCAAAAAGAGCTTCTCTTGGCGTATTTGAAATTCCTGACGCGCAACAAATCGGCGACGCACCAGGTCGTCGACGCCGGTGAACGCGTCGAGGAGGACGCCGAAACGAATGCAGCCTCATCGTCACAGCTGCCGACAATGTTGTCTCATTGACTGCGCGTAGTCTCGTTGTTCTATGAATAGAACGAAGAAACATCTTCGAGACGACCGCTCGGCGCTCCATTAAGCACGCGTCCGTACGCTCGGACTCGTGTCGCCGCCGCCGCATCCGAGATTCTTGCCAAGGAGCAGGATAGGTTCGGGGCTTTTGACCCCTTTCGAATACAAGAATCGTTGCGTAACATTTGGCACGATAGCGCGTTATATCGAACCGACTATGCGGCTCGCGAAACAAAACTCGCGACGTGATTCGTCCATCTAGTCGGACAATTCGAGCGTTACGTAAAAGGTGTATGTGTGTCGTTGGATAGAAACGTATTTCACGGAAGACGGGAAAGATCGAAAGAGCAACGGGTGCATAAAACTTTGGGAATTTGGAAATTTTCGGAAGGGTAAAACGGTCATCGCGTATTTCCTTCGTAAACCTCCCGAATGGCTGCGACTACGTTCCACGATACTTATTTGTTCCCCGAGTTGGAGCACGATATCGAAATATTGTGGAACTAGTGTGCGAGAAGTCGAGAAATCCGTCTGTTTCGCGAAATACCATTACCGTTCGCAGAAGGAAGTTCCGCGTATCGTGACGAGAAAATCGATTTCAATATCCACAAAGCCGACTGCGGAATCGAGTCCAGAAGCAAAAATACAGAGAGTGTCCCCTCGATGTTCACGCCTTTGCAAGATGCTCGAGCTGCATGCTGCACGCGTTCTCGTCAGTTTTCTAGCTTCTTCCCCGGGCTTCTCTATGGAACTTTAAAACTTTAATCCCGCCCCGACGTGGTCAGTGGCCGAAGATAACTCGACAATAGAGCTGTCGGCCAGCGGGAGGCAGACATGGGTTGAAAAGCAGCGAAATCATGATTTCCTCGACGCCGGTGTACGTCGAGCTGATGTACCGTAACGGGATTCATCAACTGCACTCCCGTCTTCGCGAATGATAATTGTTTCTTCTGCCAAGAGGATCGTATTAACGACGAGAAGCTCGTTTCGTACGGAACATTAAGTCTTCTCATTTACTTTCCTCGACATTCTTCATTTCTTCTTTATTTTACATTAATTCCGCGTTAAGCGGCAAATGCTCTCTGCAGACGTAACATTCTAATTGCTTGTCCAAGAGTTTCTACCTCCTCGTTCAACCGGTTGCACGATATTCACTTAAATGGGATAATTTGTTCGTTTTCGAAATATAGTTTCCACTGTAAATTCGTGGAAAATATTCCACCGATAATGCTTATATTTTTTCAAATTATTCTCGTAAAGATATCAATACTTTTTATTCGAGCTATCAGTTTTATGTCCAACACTGCTTTTTATGCCTTGGATGAGTTACTTCGGTAACCTTGGTCGATCAATACGTATTGTCAATATTTCAGCGTTCCCGATATTTATAGACAATATTGTATCGGCAATACGCATCGATAAGCGAGAATCTTGAAATATTGACAATATATATTGATCGGGCCGAAATCTCCATTACGTTTCCATTTGTCACATTATAACGCGTGGTACCGGTGCGCGTTGCGCTGTCATATGTTGTATTACCGCATGTTGTATCGCGTTGTATTACCACCAGTTACATTACCGCTCTATTATGAACCGATCAGTTAATGACGATTCCCCGAATGAAACACGATCGCGAATCTGTGCGAACGATATCGCCACAATCGGATGCGTTTACATCGCAAACGTTTCCGGTTGCACGGAGAGTCGTGTTCGCAAAATGCAACGCGCTGTTTGCATTTTCTCGCCGTTCGTTAAATCCAAGATGCCGTTGGCCTCGTGCCGTTAATGGCCCCTGGCCAAAAACCCGGTGAAACCGTCGAACTTTCCAAAACTTTCACGGATAGTTGCGGTCCCCGAGGCGACGCTCGAGGAAAGATTGAAAAATTCGTGCATAAAACTCGTGACGCTGTCGCTTTCTGTCGAGTAACCTTCCCGTGAAATCGTCGAGGTTCGTGAACTTTGCCGGCGAAATAAACATCAAGCATGTTTAATGGCGCGTAAACCTACTTACACGTTGTTGCAGGTAGTCTTCTTTTTCTTAATGCCGTTATCTAGGCACGGGTCGTAAGGTATAAGAAAATGTCCGCTTAGAATAATGGTGTCTCGCGCCGAGTCGACCGAGTGAAAGTTACAAACGAAATGGTCGCGATGCTATTAAAGAGCAGGGATGAAGAAAGTACGTAGTGGAAAAGTTGCGAAACGGTGACAAGCAAGTGGCGAGGAAACTGGATCACGCGTGTGAAACTAAAGGAATTAAATTGTCTGTTGGGTAAAAAGTTTGTGAATAATGCGGGGACGAAGAATTCAACGCCGTCTCGAGTGTAATTGCTTCGAAAGTTGAAGAAAGTGTGCGGTCATACTCGAAGACATCGCGCGAGAAAACGTGTAAGTCGCTTCGAGGATCGTGTGCACGTCGAGTGTGTTGACTCACGCGTTCACTGTCGCGGTGGATATAGGCATGCGTATTGAGCCACGGTCAAAGTATCTTTACTATGTACACTAGCAGTCAATTTTCAGATTTAAGACACAACTGTAAAGTCGCAATATGTTAGCTTATGCAATAACGTGCCACTATAAAGCGTCCGCAGCTAATGCGAGTTCCTCCATCATCCCGAATATCTTTTGGCTTTCCATTACAATTTCGTGGCATTCTCGGTAGTCGCGAACATAGCTGTCGATAAATTAAGTCCGCAATCCCGGGCACGTTCGGTATTTTCGGTAGTCGAGCCGGTGCAATGAAACAAGCGATTTTACTACGATTTTACGTTCGCGAATGATGTCAGCAGCGAACGCATGGTGTGTGGCCGAGAAACAAGATCCGCGAGCAGGTAAACGTAACGACTTCTAGGACACGACGACTATTGGAAGGAACTTCGCAGACGTTGCGTAACCACGCGACCATTTTTATCTGCTTAGAACCTTGGTAACAGCTTCTGTGCCTAGTTTAGAACGAACGGCTGAGAGTCAGCTAATGAGCTCAGCCATAAAAAGCGAGAGCATCAAAGTGATAAACAACGTTAATCGTAGCAATTAGACACCGTAAGACTTTTAAGAGGCTTCGTTTTCTGATAAGTTCTCCTTTGATACGTCTTTATGGCAGCTAGAACCTTCTTTTCGAACTTTTTGAGTTTTCGAGGGTTTCTTTGATCCCTGGTGTATTTAGAAACTCTTTTTTTCTCGCGAACTATACCGTTGTCAGTTATGAAGTTTGCGAGGAAACTTTGTTGTCCTTTTTCCGAAACGATCGTCTCCAGTTTGGAATTTGAAACATTTCGTTCGATCCTTGTTCGATCGTGGCGCAATTTTGATAGCGCACGCGCGCCACGTCGCTTTAGGGACAGAAACTGCATTAATTTAACTGTTACAGGACGATACGGAGTTTCTGGAACGTTTCTCTCCGCGAGACGGTTCTCTTTGCTCGGAGAAACAGCCGTTCATAAATTTTCCGGCCGAGATGTCGGAGTTCCGCGTCCCATTAGGCGGTTTAGCCCGTGGTGGAACGATTGGATTATGATCAAACGGCAGAAAGCAATTTCGTGGTGGGCCCGTTCCTCTTAGCTCCGTTGTGTTCCACCACGAGAATGCAGCATAATAATAACAACGTATCTCCAACACGTATACACGTGTACACGCAAATCGTGCATCTACGCGTTTTCGTGTTCGTACGCTTTCGCCTGGTCTAGTAGAATTTCGCGTGTCCATTAAAACACAAAAGGGAACCGGAGGAAGCGAAAAAAATGGAGGAACGTAAAGAGGTAAAAAAAAGGAAGTCAATTAATGATTATAAGGCTATCGAATGAAGGCTCTGATCAAAATTGTAGAGAGCCAGAGAGAAGAGTGGATAGATTATCCGTCCATTAGCATCGAAAAGTATCGCGATTGAATATCAAACGCAGACTATCGATCGAACACGTCTGATAGGTACCTGGTGCCTCGTCGAGTTTCGGTCTTGCAATTATGGTCAGTAGTTGAGCCTCGCCGAACCTGCTTGCTGGTTCTAGGCGAAATTAAACAGAGCTCTCGACCAACAATCTCCTCGTCCAAATATGACTTTATTCGTTATAGCCTACGTTGAACGCCATAAAAGTTATAACATTTTTTTCTTCCTGCGACACTAACTAAAAAGTTGCATTCGTATGGCAAAATAAGAATAGAACGAACGAGTTTACAAGAAAATAGCAGCGAATTTGAAATCGAAAATTGCCCTCAATTTGCAAACGGAAATAATTTCCTTCGAATTAGCAGGAAGTATTCTCGTGCTTTGATTAAGCTGTTCTACAATTTCATCCAGTTTCTATCGGATTACCGATATATGTGAAGCTGGATTCCTGCGAAACAAATTGAAATCTTATTACATTTTGCGGCCAAAGAGTTTGAAATAATAATAAATATCGTATGCTTCGAATGGTTGATGCAGATAGTCTTTCGTTTATGTGTGTCCAGTATAATCGCGCGAATACCGGCCGGAACCCGGTCGATATTCCTCTGGCCGTTCTTCCGGTAATTTATAGTTTCGTGTTACGACGGAGAAGCTCCATGAGCAGAGCGTGGAGCTGAATTAGCCCGAACAAGGAAGTTCGAAAATTATCTATGTCGGACCGATCTATATTTCTCCGGGTAACCGTCGGTTACTGGAGCTAATTGCTTGCGATGAATTTTATCGTCCCGGAAACGAGAACGGACAGAAGAGGAACAACTATTAATTGTGTTTTTATTAGGTAATATTTGCTAGCGCAGAATTTCTTGGATGCCGTTTGGCAAAACGTTCTTTTCCATCTTCCTTGACAGAGATAAAACACGAAGCGTCCTTGGTACTCGCGATACTTCTCGAGAAATAAATGAAAGATGTGGAATTTTTGTGCATACGTGTTAATTGCATAGTACTCAAATCATGAATGCCGCGAGGAATAAAGTCAAACAATTTAGACGGAAATTAGCTCGAGTGACGTACCCTAAAAAATATTTTCGCTCGACAATTCTTGAAGGACGAACGACGGTCGATCTTAATGGATCGGATTAACCCGGCGGAGATCAGAATTGACCGTACATCGCCGACGCAGTCGCTTTAATTCTGGCGCGAATCGGTCGCGAATCACCAGCCGGAAACTCGTTAGCGAATCGTCCTTCCGTGGTAGGTGTAATTAGTCCTCCCACTGGCTGCACGATTTGTCGAAGCTCCTTCCCTCTAGCCGGACGGGGAAGAGGAAACTGACTGGGGTGCGGGTTAGGAAACGACCGAACTGATAACAGATTTCTAGATCCACCGAAACGTTACATTAATCAAACGTACCTAATCGAGAGACAAGAAAAGTATTTCTTTTCTTAACGACGCGCTTGTTTTCGCCGTTGCTAAACGATCTTCGCGAACGATCGCTGTTCAACGGAGATACGAGACACTTCCATTGGCGTAACATCAGATACTTGCGAGCTGTTTTTTACGAGTATAGAGTGATCAGCGGTCGAGAGATAAACCATCTGGTAACGGTTACTACGTAGCCGCTGAACAGACACTTGATCATAGCTGACAGTCGTAATGGCAACGTCGAGTCATCGGAAAGTTATGTTAAAACGTAAATGAACCATTTGGCTCCGAATCGAAGTTGAAGGATTTCGCATTCTGCGGTCGTAAGAGGTATCGACCCGAGGATCCACTGTACCGTTCGCGCAACTCGATGAATCACGATGTACCGAAGGCAAACGCTACCAAAGAAGAGAATTCTGCGCCAGTGACTTAAGTCCTCGTTACGTACAGCTTCGGAGTTCATGAAAGTTCCATTGGAAGGAAACTCGGCCAGGCTTCGAAGCGGTCGGCCGTTCGCCGGCGTGCAGCATTTCTGCTCGTCTCTTCTGCTCTTCTCGTTGTCATCATCGTCGTGGCTGGTCCCTCGAAAAGCCTGGATTCACGAGCTCGCGCCGCAACTATGGAAACATTGTCTCGCTCGCCAAGGATCTCCAGGGAGTCGAGAAGCTCCGGTGCAGATTCTGGAAATACCTAAACCTGGATCCACCGTTGCCCTCCGCCCTCCTTGGCTCGGTCAATAGTACTCCTTATTGGACGTGTCGTATCGAGTCACGTACGAGAACCATCGGACGCCACGATATAAACTTGAATTCGAAATAATTCCCCCGGCGAAATTGCTTCAATTACGATCGAGCGTCGCTCCAAATATTTAGATTGGCTTCGAGTCGAGGCTCTTGTCGAACACCCGATCTATCCGTGCTTCTCGCGAATCCCCCAGTTTGCGACTAATGACCGGACCGTGGATCAATTTCCACGGCGATTCGGACCGGTCAACGAATCTTTGTTATCCGGTAATTGCGACTCGAGACGGGACACGAAATGACTCGAGCTCCGCTCGCTCGACAGCGAGACGTTAATTATTTTTGGACGGCTCGCAGCGTTGTCTAAAGGTATGCACGTAAAGGAAACTCTATACGTTGCGTCGTCATCAACGTGCCGTGTCCTTTGATTTTCTAGCGTGTCAGTTATCGCTGTCAGTCCTAGGATCAGAGGTCCTAAGCGTAATACGAGATTCCTGGTAACGTCGCCCGAATGATAAACTGTTGGAATGTTTCAGAGTTCTCTTTACTTCCCTGTGAAATACCTATCGACGCGACTAGGTGGAACGCGGGCCACTCCCAACGTTTCAGAAATTCGAAGAATCGAAAAATCGTTAAAAACCGCTTTTTTCCTTCCCGCCAATCGCGGGACCAGTTTCAAGGCTGATTCGCAACTTTCATTTGCTGCACAGGACCAAAAAGATATCGAAGCTGTTAAAACGTTACGAAACTCGAGGGTGCTATTTATATAACCCATTCACGCGTTCTTAAATTCGCATTTTTTCTTTTTCTTAAACGATATCGGAGGAGCATTTTAGCACCTGCGTGCGCACCTGAGCGATAACATTCGTATCACGCGTCCAGAGATGCAAATTACGTAAGTAGCCGTTGCCAGCGAGAGTTGGTAAGACCGTGACGCCAGTGTCGTTTCACGAAGCGGTGTGTCGCTGATGGTGTCGCTGTCGCTCATCTCCGAGAATCAAACTTTCCGTCGTCGCGACTTCCTCCGTGGAGATACATACTTCGGCAATTTAAAGTCGATCTTCGACCGCTGTTCCTTCCTGCAAACTTTCATGAGACGAAAGAACTATCCCGTTTAGGGTTCCTACGTTCGCTTCTCCGCCGTATTGCTTCGATCTATATGCTAAGAGAGGACGCGATAAAATCTGCCCGAGATGCTCGATATCTTATCTGCGGCTTAACCAGTTTGTAGACTAGCGACGTAATGACTACCGTTTCGTAACCGCTTGGTCCTCTTCGTCGTCGCGTGATTTTTCCACATTTCGGTATTCGTGTTTCATTGCTCGTTGCACTTTGATCATTTCAACTCGAACGACCAAACTTTCAAGTTTTATACGCAGCGATTGATCGCGGAATGCGCCAGAAATTTATGGAAGTTGATTTTATTTGGAATATCAACCATTTACATTGATCGGACACGGTCAAGTAGCTACCGTCCTCGTTTTCCAGCTTCGATGATTTGTACGCGAACTATTTGCACTTCCATATTTCGTCTGGAATGTCTTATACCAGAAATTCTCAAACTTATTTGTCGTATTCTTGTAATAATGTTCAATATTTGAAAAGAAAAACAACGATTGGAAACGATTACTGAGACCAGTCCATCGCTAACGACGTCCATGGTCAAACGAGCACACGCTGTTAGCTTGTATGATGTAAGGTAACCAATCTTGTGCACGGCTACGTAAATCCTCGTCAACTTCTTCGTCCCACCATGAGCCCACCTCTCTACAACTTTCTCTCCCGACGAGTAAACAGGACGACGGTTCAAGCTGTCGTGACAGCTGGTCCGTGCAGCATCGCGGAATTTGCATTTTTATTGGAATCTTACGTCCTACGAAAAGACGAGTGGATATATCGTTGGATGTTCGCGATTTCGTTCATCGAACCTTAGAAAGCGATCCGACAGACGTCGAGAAACCACCGTAACATCTCGTTTCTATTACGGCAAGGACGAGAGAGAATAATGGTTAAGTCCTTGTGTCACGCTTTTCCACGATACCTAAATTATACGCGAGTTGTCCAATTATAGTTAAAAAGGTATAATTTTGTCATTTATAGAATCAGAATTAATAATTTTGTGCAGGAAAAAAGTGTCGTGAAATCCACAAAACTGTGAGATTATTTAAATGATATCCAGAATTGTTATATTCGCGATATTTCATTACGCAAAACTATTCGGAGAAGTATGTAGAATAATTTCTGTTCCAAATGTATGCAGCTCATCCTTGTCTATCCTTTTATTTCTGTCCTCCGAACAATCCCCAAATGATTATGTCATCTGAAATTCTCGAGTCGTCTCCATAGAGTCGCATATGGTCTGAGGTTGCACACATATGGGCAGATTTTATGTTGCCTTCAGCTCCTAGTCGGAGAGGAACGGGCGCACGGGCTAATTAACATAAATTTCCCGTTAGCGAGGCGAGCAAGCGGTAACGACGCTTCGAAGCGTTCGCTATCAGATCTTCTTCAAGGCCCTGTTCATAAAAGACGTCGTGCACGGTGCTGAATGCAGCCCGGTGAATGCGGCCGTTTGTGACGCGGCCTTGGACCAACGAGGAACGCTGAGGACCGTTGAGAACTGCTAAGAACCGTTGAGGACACCCAAGGACTCCAAACAAGTTTCTAGCCTACCACGATCCTCCGCTATTCTATTTTTGAGACCGTTCCGGTGTCACCGCTTTCCTCGAAAACGCGTCGATTCGCTGTATCGATTCGACTAAATGAATTCCGTTCGGTTTGTGGAAATACCGTGCCAGATTTTTCACTGCCGATGGAACGTTCAATAAAATATTAGGTCGTTGAATATAAAACTTGACAAATGTCGATGCGCAAACTCCGACATTTATTATCTTTCATGTGGAACTAAATTTAACGACACCGCGATCGTCGGATAATAAAAATTCTCCAGTTCGAATTCCATTCTTATCAGAATATTTGTCGTGGAATTTAGTTTCCATGAAACTAACATTCTCGTCTCAAATGACGTATAAAAGAGCAGATATACAGGGTGGTCCACACCTTGCATAATTTCGTAAATTATCACCTGAATCATCTTCACCTCTAAGGAAGCACGTGTACATAATATGTCTCTTTAAATCATGGAAGTGATCTAAGACTTTTCAAGCAACTTTACAAGTTTTCTCCAGAATATGTGTGCATCATATTTCGCAGTTAATTGCTGGTTAAATTCTAGGAGAAAACGGTGTTTGTCGAGGCAAAAAAATACTCATCGATTTTAACAAAAATTCCGCAAGCCGTGCCACAAGATCGCCCGTTTATCGTGCTACACACGTAGGAACGAAATAATAGCGGTCCACGGAGAGCTCGTTCGCTGTTCACCGCGAACGACGCGTAACAAGTGCGGTAACAAGTCGCCTGTATCGCGACCACTCGAAAAGTCTGCGCCCGTACGAACGGACGGACAATTAGGCCGTGAAACGTCCCCCTTTCCGTCCGCTTCTTCCCGATAAAAGCCAGCAATTAATGTCCACTCTGCGAGCATCGACTTTCCATTGATCGCCGACGACGTTCTTCGCCCAGACACGGCTGATTTACGATCTCGCAAATTTCCACGATGCATCGCCCCTATATCGCGTGTTTGACTAAGCAGAATTCTTCAAACTTCAATCTTGGCGCGTCAATTTCGTTAACCGTGTCAATTAGCGCTAACGGAGTGGACTATTGCTTTATGGTTGCAGACAGGAACGGAAAGAATGGAAATGGATGTTAATGTATAAATGAAAGTCCTGCCTGTGTGCATCGAGATATGGAAGGGTGTAAAGGGCATACGTGCACTTTCAAATTATGCTGTAGGTGAAGAGAGATTTCGTTGATTTTTGGGGCGACGGAAAGGAACATATTTCGGTCGATCTTTTCGTTTCAAGTGGCTGGAAACGAGATCATTTGGTCGCGAAAAAAGCGGTGCAATCGACGGAAGCGTCGAAGGCGAAGAGACAAGAAGTCGACAATTTGAACGATTCCACAGGTGCCGGTGGCGCTCGTCAAACGACTACGCTCTTTATCGAGAATGAATAATTTCTGTGGAGCGAGGCGCGCCGAATCGATTGGGCCACTGATTTTCCCAATCCCCAGGAATTTCCTTGGGGAAATTAGCCTCATCGGAAGATTCCCATGGTTCACGTCAAGCGAGATCGCGGGATTATGGGTAAGGGGCGAGCAGAGGAAGCTTTACGAAGTTTCACTTCCCTCGAATTCACCTTGGCCTGGTAGCTGCGAGACTCTCTGTACAGCGTCGATTTTATTTCGCGACGATCTCCCGAGATTCTCTCGCACGATTTCTGCTCTTTCTCGTTCTCTCTCTCTTTAGCCGGGGGTTCGATCGTCGGATAATCGCGAACGAAACGTGGCTCGTCCCCCGGTCGCTCTTTTGTCGCGATCGATCGGTCGATGCGGCTCGACTGACCGGAAAGTTCCGGTGCAAAAGTTACTTTTCCAATAATCGCGCCGTGGGATATGGTAATGTCTAATGAACAGGATTTTAATGAAACGTTCAGGCAACTCGGCCGAAGTTCGTCGCGACCGCGTCTCATTCCCATTTAACTCGAGTCTTTTTAACTGAAAAGTGAATTAGCAACTATTTTCTCGTCCATTATACGGGATTCCTGGATGCGTTCGATGGAAACGCTCGCGCGTCCCTCGACTGGGACGCCACTTTCCGAAATGAATCGAGAAAAATCGATGGCCACCGGTGACATCGTCGTCGTCGTCGTCGTCGTCGTAATACGGACCGATATTTCGCGCGACTGTCGACGTTCAATTAAAATCAAACCGTTGGGAAATGGAAAGAGCCGATGGTAGTCGCGCCGGAACTTCGGCTAGAGCTCGCCTCGAATTTGAATGTCTGATTGGACTAACGAAATTCAATTAAACGCGGCCATATTGAAAGGAGATCAACGCGGTCGGTTCGTTTCGAAGAATTTTTGGCATTCCTTATCCGTTCGCTGCCGGACTTTCCTCGATTCTTTCTCTCCGAACGATTTTCTTATATTACGCGTTCTCGAACTCGCCCCTTCGGAGAACAGAAATTCTTGGTCGAAAGAAACGAGACAATAAGAAGATATTAAACCAACGATCTCCCCGATCCGATGTTTCGAAACTTTCAACTGTTTGGCAGTATTTTTTATCTTTAAAAAGTAACGGTTGGCCTGCCCGCGCCATAACAACACTTATAAACTGCAGCTTGTTTGTCTGAACGGTTATGAAAGAGAATTAAAAGAGCCACTCTTCTTTTTGGGAGCTTGCTTGGAAATAAGAATTCCGCGGCGTTTACAAAGAGGCCAGTTTGCGTTTGAGCGGGGCCACGAGTGTACCTTTGAAATGAAAAATCGTCGGTTTCCGCGTTCTACGTTCCTTCTTATCCTTCTCCTCCTACTTCGTTTCGAGAGACACTCGGTGGCGAGCTTGGAATCTCTTTCTTCTCTTTGTGATCGCTAAACGTTGTTTCCTTTATCGACCATTCATTTGCGAACGTTTGAATAGCGATAAATTAGAAGAAAAATGGTGCAAACTATGCTGAGAACGATAACTGAGACCTTACGAGTAGATACTACATATTCATGGTATCGAACTAAAAAAAAAATCAGCGTGGACGATAAGTTTCGTCGACTCGGTCTCGTCATTTGTTCGAGGCGAAGAGCGATGGTCGTAAGCGGCTGCTAACAACTCCGCGTTTTATTGTACTTCGTAGGATCGTAATTTCAACGTTATCGAATGTTTAAGCGCAGGACGGAAAGCTACAAGAAATTCCAGAAGAAATATGAAATCGCCAAAGTTTCGTAACTATTTAGCTTCCAGCTCTCGTGGAACTTTTGAAGGTAAAAACTTTTGAAAAAAGGCGGAGCTGCAAGGATTTTTCTACGACTGGAATACGTTCTCGTTCCTCGATTACGCTTTTAGTTCTCCGTGAGAAACGACGTTATTAAAGGATCGCGATGACGATGAAGAAAATACGCGCTATTTTAAATGTTCATAGTTGTAACGATAAGTAACACGATTATATCGTGCGGCATTGAATTCCATGAAAATTTTTTTTGATCGTTCAATACACATTTATCGGATTAATTCCTTTCCGCATTCCACACTGTATTCTTAAAAAAAAATGAAGGGAGAAAGACTGTCTCGTTCGTATTTAACGAAACAACATTGCCGTTGCTACAAATAGAAACCTTTTACTGCTTCGCAACAATCGATATTCACGGCACGACTTTACGACGGAAAAGAAAAATTACGTGACAGCGTCCGTTCCGTATATTTCAAATAATTTGTTCAGATTTATCCTGGATCCGAAGAGCAACAAGTTTCAAATAATAAAATAAAAATCGGTAGCTTCCATTTCTCCCCTCTGATAGGGAAGCGCTCGATCCCTTTTTCCCTCCGGTGAATCTACCCTCAAAAGGGTCCCAAATCGTGTTAAAAAAAAGGAACCAATATACGGGACGTTAGTGGAAAGTCGCAGTAGGTCACATCTGGGTCACCAACTTTTTTCATTTCCTCGTAGCGACAGCCTAATTTCGAGGCCGTGACGGCTATCAAAGGGTTTAATTATTCGATGGAAATCGCTTAAAGGTTCGTGAAACGCGAACAGTTTGACCAAACGATCTCCCGTTGCGAGCTCCATCAAATATTTTTATAACTTTTACTCCGATTAATCCTTTCGCGTCTTAAATTTCACTGCTACGGACGTTAATTTTAAGCGCTGTAATATAAACTCTGTTTCCTGATTTAAAGTTTGAATACCGTTTAATAAGTTTAAGTATCCATTATAATAGATAACACGTACACAGAAATTTCACGAATAAGCAGTTTCGAAATAAAACCTCGGTTAAACTCTAAATCCGCTAAACTACCGGGACGGGTGAAAACGCAACAGGCATTCTGGACGCATCTGGATGCATCTGCGCCTCCTGCTGCACTTTTCGACACACATGTATCGCAACATGCGGCAAGAAATTCGCAACATTGTTCGCTGCAGTCGTACAACCTCTACAAACCGCTCGAGGGTGCATATAATTAACTGCGTTCTAAGTATTCTCTTGCGAGCACATACACATTCGCGTGCGCGGAACTACAATTTTGTGTCGTGAAAAAGAGATCAATATCTTCTTGGCGTTTAAAAAATGAGAGGGGAGAGAATACTGAAAGTCTGAGATATTTTTAGATTGAAATCTTTGAACTTTGAAATTTATTAACTACTAAAATTTGAAACTTTCGGAGGTTGAGACTTTAGAATTTTAGAATCTTGAGGACAAAGAGAACTAGCACTAATTCACACGGGACGTGTTAACGTAGCTGAATGGACCTACTATTTATTCTCCTATGGGAGACTAAAGTTCTCACGAGACTTCTTATCAACACAAAAGTGGCTTGCATTAGCAGACATTCATCAAAATCGTAAAACTCAACACAAAATTCATCTGTTTTCTATCGAACGATCTCGAGGATCAGAACAGGACACGAGGTCTGTCCTACATCAGCGTTCGGTGGCCCGACCGCTTCTGTTGAGGATCACCGTCAAACACTCGATCCTCGAGTGTCGAGGTTCTCTCTCTCGAGAGGTCGAAAGGTCGAGAAGGTTGTTAAAAACGCTGCTGGTAACCGACGCGACGACTCGAAGCCACTCGTCGATGCATGCATCGATCTTTAAAAAAAAGGGACGAGAAAGCCGAGAGGATAACGATTCGGTCGGTGTTTTCCGCTTTAAAAAAGCACTCGGTCTGTCGGACGTTTTCCGAACGACGTGAAATTAATCCGAATTACGAGGGCAAAAGGGAAGCCGGGAAAATTTCATTCTTTCCGTTGAACGACACCGTTTGCCGGGCCGATGCACGACATAACAGAGTGTAAATGGCTCTCGTTGAAACAATTCGGATCCGTGCCGGCGATTGTCAGAGGAAATTAGCGGCAATTACCGGCGGGTGTCCAAGCGTAGTCGCGAAATCGCGACCGACAGCGTGTAACTCGCTCGTCCGAATCGATGTTTGCGATCGGCGGACAACAACGGCGTTAAACGATTACGCGTTACTCGTTACCGAATCTGTCAAAGTTACATCCTCGAGTCGTCGTTAAGAAACTACGCTCCTGACCTGTCTTTCAAAATTTAATCAAAATTATCTGAAAAGTTATTCAGTGAGTTAATCATCGACTTATGCTAAAGGTTCAGAAATAACTACTGAATGGTGAATGATAATTCAAAAGCATTTAGTACCATTGTCACAAAACAGTTTCATGCGAGTCTCGACGTTTTCCAGAAGCGTAGCTCGCAGGTTATCGCTCGTAGAAAAGATCCAGCAGCAAAAGCCTACAACGTCGCCTTGTTCTCCCTTCTCGGGGCACCGGGCAAACAATACCGGTAGTGTTCAATGCGAAAGTTTCACGATTCCCGTTTCTCCTTCCCGTTCGACCCTTCACTGAACCCTCTTTCACTCAACCGACTCCGCTAACGAAGACCAGAAACTCCTGGAACTAACCTTATTTGTATGGTAAACGCATGTGAGCCCAACGGACACGTAATGAATGCGTGTGTCTGTGTGAGAAATGAATCAAGACGTTCTCGCGCTTAAACTTTGAAACTTCGAAGATTTCCATACTTGTGTCATTTTTCATATCGGAGCTATTAGGGTCCCCTTTTATCATTCTCAACATTACTTTTATCCCTCTAGCGAATTATGTGAAACTTAAAAGCATGCAAATGGTACAATGGGAATGTTTATGAAACTTTAGAACTTGAAAGCTTATATGAGTACTTGAAAACTAAGCCTTGAGAATTTGGATAGTTGAAAACATAGAAAGTTCGAATTAAAGTTTTATCTCGTCGATAAAATACTAGCGGTCGTCGACGATTTGTTCGGCACTCGATCTCCGTTGAGCATCGATCCGCTATTAATTATCCCGAGGGCCGCACGCGCGTACAACGGCGGACTCGTGCAGTGAGAAAATGGGTCGCAAGCGCGGAACTTGTTCGCGGCCACGTATAATCTGCTGCAAATTGCTATCGTTCGCTTGTAATCCGTTCATTAAAAGCGTCGATTACGTTCCCACGAGCGTCCTTCCGTCACGAAGATACACGTTACGCTATCACTGACCAGGGACACGCTTCGCGATCCCCTTCGAAACGACGTCGTTCCGGGAGAGTGAAATTCGTCGACACGCCTGGAGATTTTCAAGGTTTGTTTCGTTGGACATTTCACGAAATATTTTAACTATAGAATATAACAGCTCCAATCTTTTACGTATTCGGAGGATGCTTGATGGGTGGAAAGTTTAGCAGAGGAGGCTGAAGGAAACAACCATACAGAATCGAATGTGAAAATATAAGCATGTACGTAACAAGTCATGGGAATCTGGTAAATAAGCTGTTGCAATATAACAGAAATTATTGTAATAAGATACGGAAATTATCCATAATAAATCTTGCATTATGAGTATAATCCAAACGAACTATAATCCAAACGTAAATCGTAAATAAGTATTACGTATCTGAAGAAAGGATTATTTGCACCGATAAAAGTTACCGAAAACGTTCCGAACGAAGAGGGAAGTAAAGGATTAGGTCAGACGGGGTCGTTCGAGCGGGGGCTGTAAACTGTAAACGAAAGCGTCTGTAAATTTGGTGAACTAGAAGCGTCGATTGTCGAGGATTTGTTCGTGAACCGCACGTTACAATGAATTCGGGTAATTTGGCGCGTTGCAAATTTCAGCGCGTTCGGTGACGCGCAGAACCGAGGAGGTGGAGAAAGGGGTGGCAGCGGTCCAATTTTCATTGATATTTTCATACCCCGCGGAACAGCCGCCATAAATAATTGAGCGTTTTCTCGCGAAACGCCACCGCTCGCAGCGATAATCAGTTCAATCGTACGTAATGTGATTTTTTAATGGAATCGCGCAAACGTCCGGCGATTTATTTACGCCGACGGTGATTCCTGTTCGGTGTGTGTCGATTATGCCACGCGTGATCGCGTCGTATAGGATATCTAGCTGTTCCGCTTCGAAAAACATTTATGCTCAAAAACAGGTCATTTTCGTCAAAACTTTATCGTAGAACTTATAGAAAACGTATTCAAAGTATTCAAAGTCCTGTGTGATTCAAAGAAATATCGATCCCAGTAAAAGAAGAGGAGAGGCAATGTTATTGCGTTAAAAATGCAATAAAATTCAGCGAAAACCATAGTCGCATAATTTGGCTACGGTTACGAGCTTTTGCATATGTTCTTTACCCGGCATAATTTTAAACGGAACATTATCACCGAAACACGGAACAGCGAACCACCGATAAGCCGTATCCCGAATTTCCCCGCTGGCGGTCGTTGAAAAAAGATTGCAGTCTACCGAAAAGCGAAAAAAAAATGCAAAATGAACCGATGTCCCGTTGCGCACGGTGCATAATAACTCGATTGTAAATCGCGGGGTACTCGCTCGTTGCATCATTCATGGGAGCCGAGGGCTAGGGTGCCATATTTGGCTGCGTCTCATCCGAGCCTCTCTCTATGGAGAGGGCTATTTGTTGGTTAATCTTTCGACGCAACATCTATCGCGCGAATCGCTAACGACGAAAAATATCGTTAGTTGGGAAACAGTCCAGTGTGAATACGATCGACACAGATTAGGACAACGATGATGCATAAGCTATGAAATTTCTGATCAAAGATCGCTGTTGCCTCGCAGCTATGCAGCGAGATACAGTCACGAGGCAATTCAATTTTACGCGAACAGTGAGAATCGTGAGACCTTATAGTCGCTTTGATACGCGGATTACTTTCAGGGCGCAGAGATTAATCTTCTGATCGATTGACCCGGTCGCGAAGAGTAGCTGATCGATGCCTTTTCAGTAGGATGGTGCTGCTTTTACGAAACTATTTATGATTCGTCACGAAGTCGTAAAGCTATTGAATTTACGGCCAAGCGTACCTCGTTGCCAGGGATCATTCGTCAATCTCCTTTATTGCAACTTCTCAGAAATCGTTGCTTCCAGTAATGTCTTTGTGCACGGGTATATATTTGATCTAACTCTGTTAGTGGGTCAGGGGTCAAGAATATTCCTTGCCGTTTTCTATTTCCTTCTGATATCCGAAAACCAGTTTCTGTCCAATAGGGCATGAGAGTAAAAAGTTCTCTGCAGAAGTTCTAAAAGATTTCTACGGGTTTACGAGAGCTCGTTTAGAAAACCAGCTGCTTATCTTCTGTAATAAGTAATAACCATGAAGAAAGCGAGCTAACTTCGCTCTACCGGAAGGATTTCGATGTTCAGCTAGTTTTCTTGATTAGATCGCTATCTACTCGCAAAAATTTCGCCGTTCTTCCGTACACAACCGTGTTGCGCGATGTCGAAAACGCCGATGAGCGGTTTTTCGGTGGCAACGAACACGATGGCGCTTTTCCGGGATTACTTCAGCGAATTTACTCGCGAGCGACGCGCATAGCGACTGACCCAGTTCTCCAGTGGCGAAAGAAAAACACGTGAATATGACGTTTATTAAAAATTCAACCGAGTGGCTACTTGGCACGCTTTAACCGTGCCGGGCCAGCGGCGGAACTTAAGCACGCTGAAATCGCGGCCAAAAATATTCATTAGAAGAAGAATGGAGCATGGAAGAAAGCTTCTGCCGTGGCAGGAAAGGAACGTCAAAATTCTGCGAACTATTTTTCTTTTTTTAGACACGCAAGTACTCCAGGAAATCTGGAACTACTCCATCGACGTTCCTCTAACGCACTCGTTATACCTGGAGGACGACATCGTTATCTGTACGAGATATTTAACTCTTCTGCGAAGAGTTTCAAGAGATAGTTGATAGCGAATGTTGTCGTTGTAAGAAGGAAAACATTTATTAATACTGTAAACCCACTTCGCCCGACACGAACTCCATTTAAAAGAGCATCGCCGCTGCCATATTTCAAACAGTAAAATCAACGAAGGGGTGATGATCGATAACTGCAATCATGTCAACGCAAGGGGTTAGGGATGATTATAGTTATCGATCATCGACCGCTCACTTGTGCGAACGAGCAACTGAAACAAAGTGTTTTGAACTCTGAATCGGGGTTTCTTATCACCGCAAGTGTCAACGTTGATCGATAACGTTGCGTGTATGCAACGATGTTCAGGGACTTCAGATATAGATTTCCACAAGTAGACCGAACGAACCAAAATTCATAATCACATATCATAACTGCCGAATTACGAACAAATGTCGACTTCCTGACTGATCACTGTACTTCTATAAACTCGTGCAGAAACAAGTCTACAGACGAAACGGTGGTCAGGATTAGAACACTGCGTGACTCGGACAGCGCTTAGCCAGTTGTGCGACGCAATAAAAGGCGAGCAAAGTCGAGAAGAGCTCGATTACGAGAAACCGGTCTTCCGTAAACCTAGAACCGCCGCGTTTCGACGCTGATCCGCTCGCAGCTTCCTCGAGAGCGAACGCGCTGGTAATTTCATCCGCTCCGTCTCGACGATCGTGTCTGTCGCGCGCAGGTACTCGCGAAAATTTTCACCGACTTAGAAAAGCGGACGGAGGAGCGTGTTACGGCGCTAAAATAAATCAACGCTCGCACAGGTTGCACGACACACTTCGCCGTGCAACGGGCCGACTTTCTTCGTGACAATGGAAGTGTGCCGGGGGACAAGGGCCCTTCACAATGGCGTAACGCGAAACGGTACACGCCGGCAGCTAAGTGCATCGTGCTTTGACGAAGGCGCACGAGCGAGCCGCTTAGCGCAGCGTTTCTCAATACGACCCTTTTTCTCGCTCGACCCCTCGCTTCCATGCTGTTGCAACTTTTAACGATGCTCTGAATTATGTAGTACAATTCTATAGTACACGTTTCGCGACGTATGTGAAAATGTTATTAATATAACGCGACTCCTGCGTTCTGTTTTCTACATCTTATCGCATTGTTCGTCCAAACTTTTCATAATTTCTTATGCGCAAAATGTCGCTTCTTGAAAATAATTCTCTGCTCTATTCTTATGGCTGTGCACGTTGATGAAATACTCCATAAGGACTTTTATCTTTAATAAATTTTATCCATTATCCTCTTAATGTTATTCCTATAACCTGACTGTTCAGATGTCCACTATTATGAAAATCATGAATGGATATACAAAACCATGTACAATTGATATAACCATGTGCGTATGGATGTACAATTCTAATTTGCACTTGTACATTTATCTTCAGACAATTATCCCTTTGCCCCTTGCATATTCTTACAATGTTAGCTAAATAACTTCGATCGTTGTACCGCCAGAATCCAAATTATTTTGCTAGAACCTAGAAGTTCAAGTTCTATGAAGAATGTGTACCTTCGGATCAGAAGGTGGACGAGTTTGAGAGACGCTGAAGCAGTGCACACGAACGCGAAGCTGTAGAGTCTGTGGTGGTGTTACGGAGGGAAGGTAGCTGGTTAGTCGGCTGTAGAGCTCGAAGGGGTGAGCCTAGGGGGCCACTTGTATAGAAGCTCTTTTTTTCGCTTCTTTCATGCTGGCAGCATAAGTGGAGTCAATGACTGCCGCGGGCCCATTCATGAAATTTATCGAGGTAATCGGCCGGTTACGCTCGTACGAGAGTCGACTACTTGGCTACGTGCACGCGTCCGCTTATGCACGCTCTTCCGCCTCGCGAGTCAACCCGCACGATTCTCGCGGTCGCCGATCGAGTTTCCGTCGTTCCAGCTGACAGCGGATACCTGAAGAGAGGGCGAGCTCGCCTTTCGAAGCTGCAGCTGTCGACACGCTCGTTTTCGATTTAGCGAGCCAGAGGGTGGCAGCGACAACTTTCGACGACGCGACGGAACTTTATGTTTCGCTTAAATTTTGCTGTCGTTTCTTTCTCTTGGACTCCCCTTTTACAGCAGCTGTTGCACCGCGATAATCGGTTTCTCGGAATAAATCCCTCTATGGATTCAAATTCGCTCGGTTCGATGAACCGTTTCGCTGTTCGAGACGCGTATTGCGGATAGGGGTATGGTCATCGATATCTATTTCACGATTTCAAATTTCCCGAACCACATTTCGAGTCTCTGCTCTCCGTTCGATATCTGTGCGATATCACCGATATATGTCGAGTTAAATATCAATAAGATATCGGTAGTAGCGGGTAAAAGCTCATAAAGAATTTATCCCTAATACGCGATACCGCGAGCTGCGAATAACGGAATTAAAACACACGGCCAGTTCGTATTTTGGTGGATGAAATTATAGCGGCAAATGGCGCCGTTCAGAGTTATCGAACCTGATAATACGGTTTAAAAATCCCATACCTGTTGCCATTAGCTGTCGGGTGTCGTATTAAACGCGACGTCATCGCGTTAATGCCCTCCGGACGAATCGCCGTTTAATGCGTTAAAAAGTAATCGAATCTCGTCAATCAGATTCTACTATGAACGCTTTCGTCATTGACTACATCCGACAAGTCCAGCGAATAGCCGTAAACAACGATTATTAAATTGTTTCGAGTTTCCTCGTACACCGATCCGGCGGTGATTTTTTTCGACAAGCCCTGTTTCCGTTTCCTCTCGCAAACGTCACTTTCGTACGGTCGTTCGCGCGACAAAAGGGTCGCGAAATACAGAGAACCCGGGACAGATTTTCGCGTGCAAACGCGACAAAGGATCGGGGACGGCAAAGCGGTCGTATTTGTCCCGATCGAGCGAACTCGCTGATCCAGCGGATCGATCGCGATGCAACCGTGGCCGGATCGCGAACGGGGCTTGTGTGCATCAACAAATATAAGCGAGCCGACCGATTGCGTTCTCATGCGAAAAGCATACGCGTCGCGACGCGCCGCGTGCATCTACGTTCGCGTGCACGCTGTTGCATTCGTAAAGGCCGCTGCTGCACCGGAGAACTGCCGACGCGGACGTCAACAAACGAGTTGCGATAGCCACATTGTTGAGAGTTCAATGCGCTTCGGTGACTTTGACGGAAGTGGAAGAGCGACGGGATGCCCGGGGGTAGCTGTGGATGGGCTGACAGGGACAAAGAAAGGGGTGACGCCACAAATGCGCGCGTACCAGCTGAATGACAAAATATCTTTTGATGAGACTGCTATTCGGATGATTATTTCATGCTTTTTATCGCGGCCGGGATTAACCTTCGAGCGAAATTTCAACGTTTAGAATGATTTTATTTTATTTCGCGCAAGACCTTCGTCCGTAGACGTCCTTTCAAGAAAACGCTTGTATTAATAGTCCTCGTAAATGTAGTCGGACATAGTGCATAGCCTGGTATATTTGAAAATAACAGCTGAACGGAAAAGTGGACAGATGGAAGACAAATATAGGAAGTAAAGACACGGTTCTTCGATATATTTCTTGAATACACAACATTCGGTAAAGAATACTTTTGTGTTCTTGCTAACCTTCCGTTTTCTTTGGTTTTCTTACATCATCTTCGGTAAATGCAACGTAACAAAAATATAAATGAAATCGAGCAACTAAAAGGAGCAAGCAAGGTACAAAGGATATTCCTGTCGAATCAGAATACAAAATGTTATTATAGGAAATACTGTAAGAATAACAATTTCACGTGTACGAGCAGCGTTATATCTTCGTTTAAAGTTGGACGCATACGAAGAGACAAAAGTTACGAAAAGAAGTAAGTTCTTTTCCAGTTCGATTACGACACGAGGAAACACGAAGAGAATATCTGTCGAAGAACAGCCAGTATTTTTGATTAAGCAATTTTATGCTAGACCCGACTTTGCATCCGCCGTCGAAAAGTTCCAAGAAGCACGTAGTGACAGGGTACGCATCCCTCTCGAGCTACGTAGCAGGAATTCGAAGCGAACTTTCCACGCTTCTCAGCGCGAAAAAAAAATTTCGTGAAAACGCACGGTCACGTACTAGCCAAGGGCACCACCTAACTTTCGTATCGTACCCACGCCCGGAAACGAACCTTTGAGCTTTTTTTAGCCGGAGAGTCGCGCTTTTGAAGTGTTCCATGCGTCTGGACCCTGGTCTGAAGCGTCAAGGGTAACCTGACTCCGTCCATCTTCGTTTTCTGATTAGATTAATTACGAAAGCTCCCGATCGAAACGCAGCACGATATAATTCGTGGAAAAAGAATCTGCCGATGACCTGAATCGATGAATCAATTAACGCGAAAGAGGGCTACTTATTTTGCATTCAATTAGTCTTACACAGAATCGGGAGCGCAATAATTGATGAAATTGTAAAAATTCCGTAACGAGATTCGATTATACGGTAAATATACACTCGCGCGAACAAAGGCGCGAGTCATTGTACCTGGATGCACTGTCCTCTTTATTATACCTTCGGTCTAAGCTCATTTCCATCGCAAGAGTCAATAATAGCAGTCTATTAATAACGAGTGACTCGATTCCGCGACTATTTTTAACATTTCACCCTGTTTAGCATAATCGCGTTAGGGGTGCACCGTGAACTTTTCTAAACCGAGACAAAGAGGGTAGCGCGACGCTTTGTCCCGGTTAACGTTCATTATGGTGTTTATAGTGGAATAATAAGCGAGCTTTAGCGGCTCTAAACAGCGGGACACGCGTAGGCGTTAGGTGTTGCCCGTGCCGCGTAACTAGATTTATGATAATTAAAATACGCGAGTCGTTTAAGAGGCTGTTTTGCTCATTACTATGATAATGGCTGGTAATAATAGCGATGATCATGGTTGATGATTCCTTGAATCCTGTGCTGTTCTAGAAACTGGTTTATATTTGTTCGTGATTATTGGCATTCTAATTATTCTCCATTCGTATAATAATCCCCTTTAGTCTGTTTCAGTGATATGGATCAATAACAGAGAGTTCACACAGAAAAATGATCTATTATTGAAAACGTGTGGTTTTGAATTCGCAAAAGGACATTCGATATCTACACGTTTATTACAAAGTTATTCGGGGCATTCTAATAATTTTTGACGCAGATAAAATAAAGAGTTATTGTGTTCACTAATCAGTGCACCGAAAATTAATAGACGAATGAAACGATTTTCTAGCGAAGCTATCGGTAATTATTCTGCGTTAAATTCGATGAAACTGCAAGCGGTAATTACAAGCAAGCCATGCGATCGCATTTAGTATCTCTAAATTTACATGCGAATCTGTTTACTTATTAATGCTATCGGTCCATATTACTCCGTGATCTTTCCCTCAAGATCGTTTATATAATTGATTCGTCCTGTGCAGACGTTTGACGTGGAAATAGAATCGGTCTGAAACCGAAATCAATCAATGAGTCGCCTTCTCGCTCTCCCAACCCCCGTCCATCCAACAGGCTATCTTTGCGATCTAGGATGACGATTGGAATACACGTCACCCAAGGCAAGTGGCAACATTGTAACGTTGAATCGAATTGCAACAGGAATATGCGGGTCACGCGCCGATGCCGCTGGATAACCGTGTCATCGATTAAATCCTATAAATACACGACTCGAAGCGTCGAAACACCGGTCGTCGTAGAAAAAATTAGCCCTCGGTAAACCAGAGTTCGGCGATCGACACCTTTCCGCTTCGTACGTGATCCTCCGAAGATCGAATGCGGGAAGCCGTTGGAAGATTACTGCTGAACGTGCTTGAATACTTTTACGTTCGTCAGAGAAAGTTTATGGGGGAGCAGGGGATGTAAGCGTAGTAGCGGTGAAAATTTCAGAAAGCGATATACTTCGTTATTCGATGCAGCAGAATATACGTTCTTAGGATTCCAGTGAATCAAATAATGTATTTTGATTACTTAGCATGCACGGATATACAAGAAAATAAAGTAAAGCAATGATGTTAAGCAGACTGAAAACAAAACGGGGAACATTTCTTTTATTACAAACTCTGGGGTAGATTCTGCACTCTAACATTTAGTATCGCGAGCAAATATTACTAAACATCTTCATCACTCAAATGCAAATTTAATTATTTTTATCTATAACTTTACATAAAATATTGAAAGAGTATATAATTGGAATATCATGTCTGTAATTACGTATCATAAATGTTTTAATTAAATAAATCTTGTAGCATATTTTACAGAAATATTCGCAGTCCAGCAATCACCGTGAACGAAAGGTTGTCGCGATATAACTCGATATTCTGATTATCTCATTTCGAGTGGATAATTTAATTGGTTAATAAGAGTAAAAGAAGCTTCGATTTAGTACGTAAAAATGCTTCGCGATTCGAAGATATTTGTTGAAACGTTAATCGATGAATCGAACATGCGAGATGAAATACTGGAGCACGTGCAGACGAAGAATTTTTCTTTTTCCTTCGAAAATTTTGTGATATTCGATACATGCCAATGGAACTCGCGCTCCAGTACTCCTAGCATCGATTCGTCGAGATCAAATTCTTGCCGCGCCAATTAAAAGGGAGCGTAATTGAAAAATTTCGCCGATCTATCTCGACGATCATCAAATAATTCTGTGTAATACCTCTGCTCCGGATTCCGGTCGCTAGTGATTAGAGATTGTACCTACGGAGTTCGTCAAACGATTTTTTAACTGAAATTGGTCAGACGTTCGATTTCAGAAAGGACTCCATGTTTATATATTTTATTCCTGTACGATTAATTTCTTGAAAAATTCTCCCTTTTCTTAACTCGAGTATTCAAAAGATACATAGGGGTTTTTTCAAATAACTAACCCTCCGATCTTTACACAAACTAGCAGGCGGACCCGCATAGACAAATCTCGCAGGAAAAATATTAACTCGAAAGGAAAAGACACAACTGTTCCGCATGTTCCCGAGTCCGAAAATAAAATATTGCAAGATAGACATCTTCCAGCTAGGAATATATGAGTAAACATCAGATAAGCCGGTAGTCGGGTCGATTTAAGCAATTTAGGGAAGATTCACGAAATTGCACGGGAAATAAGATAACCGAGGCAAGCACGTGCCATCTGCCACGCGGCTCTCGATCGTCTATCTCCCGATTCCAACGACAACGTGGCTGCCATCTGCTTTTGCAGATGTTTCATCTACTTGACGCGCCCTCCGAGAAAAATGTTTGGTTTTGCGGCCTTATCCCGCCAACGATCTCCTCTTCTCTATTTTTGGAAAAGATGCCCATGGAGCAATAAACGAACCCAGCTAAATAAATTTCGTTCGGAAAATGCGGGGCTGCAGGATCGTTTCCTTACGAAATATGATTCTTTCGACAATCACGTTTTGGAGAAAATTTACTTAGTACAGCTATTTAAATTATCGTACATCGGGTAATTTATTTTAATCTCATCTTAAACTTTTGATAGAAATAAAAAATATGAGAAAGAGACTGAATACGTTACGTAGGGTCGAAGCCATAAACGATCGACTAACTTGAACCGTGCTCTTTCCAGAGAAATATCGATCAATCAATTCGCAGGTAGTTCGAAACTCCCGTTTGTCACGTGTTACACAATTAGCCCAACTTCTCCGTCGGCGAACAATGACCATGTTCGATGATTCGAAGACATAAAGCGACGGTAAGCCACGTCGAGTTACGTCGACGATATTCGAAGCGTCGATAATTCACAACGATATCGAAAGCGACGATAATTTTACAGGGAACGGAAGGTATCGATCTTCGACCTTTCGGTCAAGCGTGCACAGGCGATTAAACTATTTCGAGCGAGTTCGCTTTATTTCGCGCGGCGCTGCACGCTGCGGCGACTCGGCTGCCCCCGTGATAATAATCGGTGAATCAAATAAAAGCCTACCAGGCTTAAACGTCGATACGGTTATAATATTCAATGGGTGCCGTGGATAATGCGTAAAACGCGTGGGGACGGTTTGGTACAGATAACACTTGCATCGGTGAACGTTTTATCAGCGCTTGGCTGGCTGCGTTGTAAAGCAAAGTGTTCGCGCGGTAAAACAAAGCTTCGCGTTTATAATCGCGAGTCGCATGACCCCAGATATCCTTTTCTAAAGTCGCTGGAAAATGTTCCTAATTGTAACCCTTTTTCAACACGCTACAATTTTCGACTTTGTTCCATGTTCAAATTGAAAAATATAAGCAGAAGACCAATTACCTAAAAATTATGAATCATATTTCTTTTTCGATGTAAAGTTTTGTTTTTCAATTTGAATGGTGTATTCGTTAAAATGGTCATGAGATTCAGCTCAAAGTTGTGTAATGCGATAATGGATATCACGTGCGCATACCGAAAAAAGGCAGAAAATTAATATTACAGTTTATTTGTAATATTGGGCAGACAGAATTAATTAACGACGAGGTAACAAATCCTTCCACAAATGAAACAACTACTCGAACAAACACTCGATAACGGAATTGCTTCGTATAAGTGCATCCCGAGAAACCTTCAAAGTCGCTAATTCCTACGAAAATACTTCAGACAGCAAAGTAGAAGAATTTGCAAAGTACCGCGATGTTAACGGAATATTTAACAGTTCAAAAATTTGGAGAGGAGTTGAATCCAGAGAATTTATAGCAGAAATATAATTAATGGTTGAATTACTAACTTCTGAACCGTGATTAGTATTCGATACGTGGAAGGCGAAGAAGCATTACAGAAATCGTGACAGCAGGCATCAAAGCGTTTCCATTTCTTGACGCGAACTTTCTTCGACAATACACGTGTTCTGCACGCGTTGCTAATGATTCCAGGTTCGGCAAACGGCGAGGAAAAGCAATTTTCGAGCTCGCGTAGGCCTCGCAGAGTCGCGAGAACGAGAAACTTTGTCGAGCTGCTTCTCTTTCGAGGCCTCGGTTTCTAGCTGGAAATCGAAAACGAACGCGAACGAGTCGTAGACAGGGGGTGGAAAGCGACAAGCCAAAGACAAACGAGGAAGATGGAAAGGGTGCGTGCGGAGAGCGAGCGAGAAAGGGTGAGAGAGGGCAAAGTTTCTGCGGAGAACTGGAGCCTAGCTAGCGTAGCTTGCCAATAGCAACGCGGCACGAAATTTCGGGACGCGTTAAGGAGGGCGTTAAGATATTAAATCCGAGAGCTTCGTCGGCTTCGGGTTCCCAACTAATTATGGAGTTCGGTGCAACCTTAGACCCACACCCTGCCCATTTTCCGCCCGCTGCAGGGCCATCCCACCCTCTCGCGAGAGCAGCCAGCAATTGATTTAAGACTTCACTCGCAGCTGTGCGAACGTAAAATTGGACCAGCAAATTCAGTTTGCCTACCTTCGTTTCTCTATGCCACGGGACGAGTAGCTTTGATCCTTATATAGCTTTCTAGAGATTCTCTCTGTCTCTCCCCCGAGAGTGCATTCTGTTTGTGGCGCGATACGGTAGCCGAGGCGCGGTTCAGCTCTTACCTGAAATCAGACGGAAAAAAGATTGATTAGAAATCGAACCGTAAATCCGATAAATCAGATTAATGATAATGGAACGCGTTTTCGGATACGAGGTTTCACTCGTAACACCAGTAATTTACTATTTTCGCGGTTTGACGCGCGATGTAACGTATTTGTCATTTTGACGTTTCGCGTTGCCGAAGTACGACGAACGTAAAACAAACAGGACGTCGAAACGAATATACGCTTTAATTAACTTACGCGAGGAGTTTTAAACGTTCGTTATTCGATTCGCGGCGAAACAAACGCAATTAACGGCACGAAAGAGAACACAGAGTAAACAACAATGAAGATTGATGGGGGAGGGAGGCAATGATTAAGTGCCTTTTCAATGGATGAACACGTTTTCAGCATTTGATAAAGCGTTTTAAGTACCGACATGCTATTCAACCTTTCTTGATGGCCTTCGTTCTACGAAAAACAATTTGTTCCTTATCCCGATACTCTCCTTCGTTTTTACGCAATTAACTAATTTTCGATTACATGTTTACGGACAAACCTTGTTAGCACACGCGATAAATCATTCCCAGTAAAAAATGTTACGTAAGGCATGATTCAATTTAATTCGTATTATCTTAAAGTGGAATATTCATTACAGAGGTGACTAACGCTTAACCAGCACAAATACGTTTATTCTTCTAGGTATCTGACTTATTCTAACATCTCTCTTGTTAATTGATATGAAATCCAGGATATATGTTCTAACGTAAATGTCAGCACAGTGTCAATGATAAATGCAATTTCAAATAAATATTGCACAAATTAAGTAACTGTCTGATTTATGGTTTACAATATACTTAGACACAAGATAGAAATAATATTCTGAAGATGGTGGTAGATGTAAAAATGGAAGGGTTAAACGAGGATACTTTGATCGCAGTAATGTTTCGATAAAAGATCTCGGTATATCTCGCTGCCAAAAGGTAGGCAGAAGAATTTGGAATTGTCTGGCATTCCGACGACCCAATTATCCGGCGTTCCAACGACTCGGGAGATTACGCAAAGAGCGTAGACGTCGTTTCTGGGAACGCGTCGGTTGTACGCTCGCGTAGGTCAGTGAAAGGCGGTCTTCGACCGAATCGACGTCCTCTCCTTTCTCGTTCGTTCCATCGAGAAGAAAAAGGGAGAACGAGCAGCCCGTAATTTCTGGGAAAAGCTCCGCGGAATAATAGGATTCGTGAACGTTACAAAGCCCTTTTTCTTCCGAGTTTCGTCTTTCGCCGTCCTCGCGAGTCTCCCGTTTTATCGTCGGTCCTCGGCTTCATTAAACGCTTTCAGGGATGACATTTATTTAGAGGAGACGTAACAGACTCCCACACGCATATACACATTTTTACCGAAGGATATTGCGAAATGTCAAATCATCCAAAAGAAGACATCCGACAAGGAAATAAAAAGTTCTCTTTGTACGAGTTGATTACAATTCTTCTACCGAGAAGTACGATTGTTCGATCCGTTCTTGGAACAAGAAAAATAGAGAATAGGTAATGAATATGTATGACAAAGTACACGCGTGAACGTGCGAGAACAAAGAAGAAAACGAAATGAATACAGGATTTTCAATAGAGAATTTATATTCCTAATAGCAGTATTTAGAAAGGTCAAGTAATTTCATCCGTGAATCATGAATAATTCTGAAATCGTTGTAAAAGAGAATCTATTTTGTGCAAGAAATGGACGATCGTCCGATCTGACGTTAGAAATTCCTCCTTTGGAGAGACCTTTACATGAGCACACGAAAGCAAAAGAAAACAGAAAGCAGCTAAGAAACCGCGTATAAAGGAGAAATTGAACTCTGATCGCTTCCTTCTTCGATGGTTTATAAATGAACGTCTTGTTGCACGGTAGCGTTCGAGTCGCAAGAAGCCGGGAACACGATGTACGCTGTTTTATCAAAGATTACGCATCCCTTCAGCCAGTGACGGGCCAGTTGCGTGGTCGCTATAAATATTAATCCTATAATTGGCCTACAAAGTGATTTACTCGCCCGGTAAAGGCATCGCGTCGTTATTTATATCGCATGGCGGTGTACGGTAACGGAATCTGTTCGCGTGGGCAACGCACGAACAGGAAAACACGAGCCTATTATCCTTCTGCAGCGAATTCTTTGTAACTTCCCTCGAACACGCGCGTTTCTTTCGGAAAAAAGTCATCCACGACGAAAAGTCCTCTCGAGCGACATCGATTCGGAAATTTTCACCAACTTCATAACCTTCGTCCAGTTTTTTGCCGCGCGTGAGTGCTCTTTATCTACATATTTCATTCGGCGGACTCGTTCGGAAACTCGATTTAATCCCGCTCTCGAAAGAGGGGGCAAAGTCGAAAACCTGCTCGACATTGCAGCGGATTTTTTCGTCCAAGAGAAATGCGTTCCCGTTCTTGGAACGAGGGAAGAACGTCGATCGTTTGCACCGTTCGGCCGTTAAGACTCCGCCCAAGAATACCAATGACCCCCGGGATATTACAAAGAAAGAGGAAAAGAACACGGAGATCGTGCGTGCATCGTGCAACCCGACAGCGTTCAACATTTTCGCGTGTCGTCGCTAAGCGTGCCAGACTTTGCGACGAAAACGACTGGAATTCCATCTTGAACATGTTCTTTGAATCCCAACCCAATGCGGTATTTCGCGCCACGATGTTCGTCATTTTTTTAGCGGCGGTGTTAAAATTATCGTCGCAATCAAAGTGTTGATTTCGATTGCTGTCGAGTCGATCATGAACCATCCACTACGTCGATTCCAATTGAATCGTTCGAGATATGCAACCACTTATGTCTACGAGATTACCAGTGACGGCTGATGACAGAAAAAGCCACAATGTGTCGGTTATGCAGTCGCAGTCGATCTCAATTTATCTTACGTATTAATTAGGTATTTGATGGTGCAAACGTGGCAATTTAAATTATGGGATATGTAGATTTTCAAGTTTTTACACGTTGAGATTCTCAAATTTTTTAATATTCAAATTTCCAAATTTTCTAAATTTCCAAATTCCTAAATCCTCATATCTTCATACTCCTAAGTAAATCCCCTAATTTCCTAAATTTCCCGATTTCCAAAATCCCCTCGTTCTACCTTTCCAGCCAACCCATAAACCTGAATTCCATCGCGAACATAATAAGATGTGCAAAAATCTCGATCAAGGATCGAAATTGAACTTATTAGAGCAATTTACGAGCGTCGATTCGATGCGATTCCGATTTTTTCGCGATCTCACGTGGAATAAAAACGGAGAGTTCCAATTACCGGTAGAATTGGCTGGTTCCGCAACGCGTCTCGTCGGCACGCGTTTTTTTGCGGCCGTATCAGGTATTCCGTAACCCAGTTCCAGGCCGCGGTTTCTCCAGTCGAAGCCTGTTTTCTTTCCGCCACTTCAACGAATCGTTCGTCGATCTTAGTTCGAAGTCGAAGCCGAACCGGAGGCTCGCGTGCACCTAAGTAGCTGCATCGACCTCTGCACGCTTTGCCAGCTGCATACCCGTGCGTGAACGTTCGCATCGGTCGTATGCACGCTTCTACATCTACACGCACACTGTGTTCTTTACCGCAGCGAAATCGATACGCGTTCTTTCGACTTTTCCTCGGAGAAGCACCATTTGTTTCGAAACTTTCGCGTTGTCAACTGAATCGAGTTGCAATGATTTCACTGATACAACTAAATGAAGTTTAGTAGTTCGAATACTTTCATTCGACTGAAAGCACCATAAGAGACAAGAGAATTTATGCTATGAAATATTAGATCATATTCTGATCTAATCAGATGCTATTAATTATTAAATCATATTTGAATTTAACCCTGAAGTAGACTGATTGGAGACAATTATGAAGAGACGAATTTAGGATGAAACTTTATTTATAAATGCAGTGTGGCTGAAGAAATAGAATCGTAATATGAGTCTATATATTTTATGTGGTGAATCAGGAACTGTTGGATATAATGGACGAGTCAATTGATCGGGGAAAAACGGACGTGAAAATCTGTCTTCCGATTAGGAAAACTTCAGACATCGCATCGGCGACTTTTACGACTGGAAACTTGATCGTCGCTCTAACGGCTTCTGAGCCATAAAACGACTGATGGACGAGCGGGAATATGAGCCACCTCGGTACCACCGTTTAATATTTATTAATCAATCACCCGTACGTCGACGGAATACCTCAGCGAGAGGGCGCCAGTTCTCGGCTTGCAACTGGTAGCTTGTAACGTATCGGGTGTCCTAAAAATGCAAATGCTCCAACCGCATACACCTTCGTATTACCTTTTATTTTAATTACTTTTTGTTTCATCGAAATATTCGATAAAAGAAGCTCCACATTAACTCTGGTACAAAATGATTCAGCAAATATTTTTGTAAACTTCTAGTATAACCATACATCTTATCAGGAAATAACTGAGACAATTAGGTGACTTCTGATCGTAGATAAATGTTTTAAACAGCTGATAACAAACTAGGCATTCCTGCGTTCAGTGGAAAATTTGTTTCTCATTTCATAGAGTAACTTGATCGATCGCTAACGAGCCTAATTCCCATTGCATTCGACGTTCATACGTTTTCCTTATCAAAAGAAAAGCAATTATCAACGCATTCGTAAAGAGATATTTCGAGGGTCTTATCTCCAAGAATTCGTTGATCAACGACCCATGACGCGGTCAAAAATATCTTAACTATAAAATCCATATCAGCGCACGAGTAGCAACATCGAAACGCTTCTAAAACGTTTTCGAGAAATAGCACTAGGTATTAGGAACTCATCGATAACGTTCGCGTCGTGCATGGAAAGAAATCCTCGCAAATTACGTTCGCGAACACGGAGCATTCCGAAGCAGTTTCTCCGGCATGATTCTCATTCATAACCCGGGTCAACGTCGTCGAAAGGTAACGAACGCTGTTTGTTCGTCGATTACTGGCCACGACGTGACATAATGCGAGTTATCGGTCAACGGATGCTCGAACAGGCCGCGCGTCGCGTCGGATCAATGGCGTGGCAAGCGGGAAATATTTATGATCGTGGTTACAAAGTCCTCGCGAACCAACGATAGCCGATAATCTATATTTTTGTTTCCGACTATGATGAATGCTAATGCCGGCGCCTGCTTTCGCGATGAATCAGCCGCTCCGTCAAGAAAATCTCACGCATGCTCGAGCCGGCTATTTCTACGTGGCTCCCCGATGCAATCGATTTCTTGCGCGATTAATCGATACCGACTTCCTGCCACAACTTCTTTACCTTCGTGAAAGATTCCCGATCTTGCTAAAACATCGGCGTTCTCCGAGAGAGATCTAAATGCCTGTACTTATGCGTGATTAGTGGACAGATGGAATTTGAAAATTTCCTAATTTGTAAGAGAAAGTGTAGAAGGTATTTTTATGTGCATCTCATGCAACGCGAGATGTTTGACACCATTTAGCAGTGTGTTATTTCTCGATAACAAAGAAGCTGAAAGCAGAATGAAATTCTTGGTTCCACTGACATAATCTGAAAGCTATGACACAGTAGCTCTCGAAGCAGCAGCAATCGTTATCGCGGAATTGGAAACAATGAATCGACGCTGCACGTCTATCGAAAGACTTATTAATAAACGCGTCACCGGAAAATCGAACAAAGATGGAACACGGAGCAAAGTGTTTGGAGTGCTCGCGAAAGGAACGAGGAGCGCTCGGTAGCGTTAACTTCCCGTCTTTTTCCATTTGGATTTGTTGCACCGTGTTCGGGGATCAAGCGAACGCCTCGTCTCTTTCGATTCATATCGAGAACAGCTGTTTCGATGTCGGATTTGCACGCGTCCCGAGCTCACGGATCGTCGAAAGAGATTCTCGTCGACCGCTTTTACGAGCGTTTACGTAATCCCCGCGCGTGCAACCTCGATGTACCTCGTCCGTTTACATCGCGCGATGCATCTGCACGCCCACGCGGCCCTAATTGCCAGATACAAACTGGCGGGCTCACGACTTTCGCCGAGCGGAAGCACGCTAAAATTACTCGGCTCGCGGTGTATCGCGCTTGTTACTCCTCGCTTCGGTATGACCGTGGAGCTCCGCGTGCCGTTAAAAGCTTGTTTAAAGATAGCACGTGACACAATAACCATCCTCGTTTGACATTTCGTCGGTCGTTCATCGCGATGCGTTTTACGAGCCGAAAGTGAAATCGGTCGGGGGATTTAACGTCCGTCGAATTTCATGGATTTTCACCCAGCCCTCGTCGCTCGTTTCCGGACGCGTTTCAAACGTCCTGCATGTTTGATGCGCGAAAATGCGCGGAATGAACGTAGAAACGTTCAAACGGACGATGCAAAGTGACTCCGATTTAAAGAAATGCTAACTTTGTGCGTTTGAATGCCTACGGTGTTTGACAATTACCGATATTTCGGATGAAGTTCGCCAGGAAGATGTATGTATGTAATGTATGGAATAAAATACCTTGAATATTAAATTTCATCGAGAGACTACATATTTATTGATAGCTTCAATTTCGAATTGAAATTCGACGATCAAGAGGAAGTTCGTATTATATTTATCGCGAATATTTTGTCGATATTGAAAATATTTTGGTTTTCGCGAAATCATTCTCATCAATATTTTAAGTAATGACAATACGTCAATTTGTTCCATCGTACATTCGATAATATTCGCAATAGTGGAATGCTGTCGATATTTCCATGTTGTTAATATTATTGAACGTGTGCGGGAAGATATTGACGTACTGTCAATAGCGAATATCGACGAGATGGTTCGACGAGAACCAAAATCTCTTTTTTCTTTTGATTAGACATCGCTTTCTGAATGTACTGTCGATAAATATTACACATGCGATTGCAGTTCACCCATAAACAGTGTATTAAACGTTGAGAGTGTTTTAAATATCGACGAGACACAATCATTAATAACAAAAGTATCGGTACAATCGAGATTGTTCGTTAGGGCCGATGCAAACGGTTCAAAAGCACCGGCCATTTGCGAAGCGGCACGCGATAGCCAGTAAGTTTACAATTTGTACGATTAAATGTTTTCCCGAGGCCGGAAGACGCGAAAACTCGCGAGTCCCAGCAAACGAAATAAAGCGTTTCGAGTATGCGGAGGGACGCGAACCGCAATTTCCCCGCGTTTGTCTTTCTCTCTCTCTCTCCCTCTGGTACTCGCTTGTTCCTCTCTGACAGATCTCAAAGGCAGTAATTCCTGCGCGAATCGTGCTGCGATCGGCGCTTTAATCCCGCCAGCACGGGTTTCGATCCATTCCAACGACGTATGAAGTGGCATTTGCTCGGCCGAGCCGGCTCTACTCCCCCTTTCCGATCCTCCAACCCCTTGATACGTCGTCGTCGTCGTCGTCGTCGTAGCCGTCTCCTCCTAATCCACGGAAATGGGCACGGTGTCGATGGGATTCGTATTTGCGTTACGTCGACGGAAACGCGGAAAGTAACGCCATTTCGTAATTTCCGGTAAGCAAGAAAAGCCAACCGTCTGCGAGTTAGATATCGCTCGCTCAGCCGGGCTGAATATCAGATGCGTTATATAGGGTGTCGGACGTCGTCGTCACCTCGACACTGCTAACAATTTGACCCGAGATACAGGGACCCTCGTTTCGGGTACGATTTTTATTCCCGTCGGTGCAATCTTTTTTGAATAATAAATTCACTTTTTAATTGCATCGTTCTGTTAATAATTAAAGGAAAGTACCTTCTGACAAATGTAACTCCTCCGTCTATTTTTCATTACATTAGGGAAAAATGATTACGATGTTAATAAAATATTAGATTTGTGTCATGGATTATCTCTGCAAATCGTTATCGTGTATCGTAACCGATTAATCTTGCGTGTGCGACAATATCTATACCCAGAATCAAATTTACAAAACGTGTTTAATTTCCGAAGCATTCGATAACCTTCGCACGAAAAAATTTCATTTATACAACCATTCGACACGTTCCAACACCGACGATAATCAAAGTCCACTTTCGAACAGAGCTTCAAGATTCGACAGAGATTCAAATACGAAATTTATCGCGCACTGGGTATACGAGTACGGTAACCCGTAGTTCATCCATCTGGCTACCTACCAACCTACCGACCTAGCTTCCTCCTCGGGCTCGGCACTGGATATTCCGGAAATGACGTCACGCTCATTGTAACATCCCGTACAACACGAGAGCGCGACCGAAGCGAGACGCTCTCTTTCGTGTCCCACGGATCGAGCATGTTCGCGATCGCACACTTGCACACGCACACGAACAAGCAGAGAAAAGAGAGGGACATGCGCGGCTGTTGGCGTATCGCGTGGGTGAGCGAACGTCGTCGGGACGTGTCGAGTCGCCACGCATTGTACCGTGTAAATATCTAACTGGCACCAACCGATTGCGTCCGTGTGCAGGGAAAGTGAATGCACCGTTCGTGCATCGTCACTCGTATGTCCATCGCCGTGCACTGTATTACCACGCGTTGTGTCGTTCACGCGTAGTATTGCTACGAGTTGTATTCGATTGCGTGGTATCGACACGGGTTCAATCACCACGCGTGGTATCACTACGCAGTGGAACTCCACATATGGTACCTTCACGCGTTATACCTTTACACGTAATATTTCTACGCGTGGTATCTCCATGCACGCCATTTCCATGCGTTGCAACTTCACATGTGGTACCTCCACGCGTTGTATTTCCACGCGTGATGTCTCCACACGTGCTACCTCCACGCGTGGTACCTTCACGCACTGTATCTCTACGCGTGGTATCTTCACGCACTGTATCTCCACGCATGGTATCTCCACGCATGGTATCTCCACGCATGGTATCTCCACGCATGGTATCTCCACGCATGGTACCTCCACGCGTGGTATCTTCACGCACTGTATCTCCACGCATGGTATCTCCACGCATGGTATTTCCACGCATGGTATCTCCACGCATGGTATCTCCACGCATGGTATCTCCACGCATGATATCTCCACGCATGGTATCTCCACGCATGGTATTTCCACGCATGGTATCTCCGCGCATAGTATCTCCACGCATGGTACCTCCACGCGTGGTATCTTCACGCATTGTATCTCCACGCATGGTACCTCCACGCATGGTATTTTCACGAAGTGTATCTCCACGCATGCTACTTCCACTTATTATACTTCCATGCGTGGTATCTCTACGCGCTGTATTGTCACACGTGGTATGACTACGTTGAATGACAGTATAAATGTTATTGATACGCATTGAGTCACCACGTGTCATACTTCCACGAATTATACCTTCACCCCTTATATCGCCACTTGTGGTACTCAGCATAGTACAAGCATACATGGTACCGTCACACATATTGCCCCGCATTGAATTGTCTAAAGAAACATTCGCTGGACATTAAAATATATCGACCATGTTCGACGAACGAGTCGTAAAAGTAGCTAACGAGTCTGCGAGCGATCGTCGATCCATCGTTAATTACGAACGCGCCACGACACCGAACGCGCGCGACCACAGCTCGTACGAACAGTCCTTATAAGCGGCCACGCTTCCGCTCGATAAATCACACCCTGCGGATTAGCCTCGCTAATAGCTTGGCTCTTCGTAACGAGGTCCGCCAAGTTAATAAAGCTAACTCACGGACGCTAGCTTTTTCGACGTGGGAAACTGGTGACAACTTTGTTCGCGTTACCTTGTAACAACTATTATTTAACGTCGCGTGTCACCGGACCGCGGTACAGTTTCGGTGATAAAAATAACGTTTATCGTTGGAAAAAAGTTGGTGCCTCTGGAGACTCGCGTGAAACGTAACCGTGTTAACGCAGCGAACGCTGACGTGTTCCCTCGAGGTCGTCCGCTCTGCTCTCCCAAACATTCGAAAAGTTCGTTAACGACACGGGTTTGTGATACGTTTCCATTCACCTAATTACCATTTGTACATCGACTCGACTACATTTCCGATACGATCGTTAAATCGTTACTTTGTTACAAACCCATGGCCAGTAGTCTGTCGTTACGACTTAACTACCTGGAGTCATAAACGATGGTCTCTAATTCTTCGGGTAATTTACTATCGATTGTAAACGAGTACGGCTTACAACTCTATGGTAAGACTCCATAGTTTCTGACCGTCGGTAATGAAAGGTATAAAATACTTTTAATGAACATCGATTTTGCGCAGGAACAAGCATAGCCCATCATTTTGAGGAAATACCGGCGAAAATGAAACATACCATGTATCGTTATCTACGTCGTTAATTTCCACACCGATTATCTACCAATTAGTCTAACGACGGAGCGACTACGTCCCTTAATTACGCGCGAACAGAATCGCCGGTGTAGCCTTGTTTCGACATCGACGACTACGGTGAAAAATTTCAAAAGACGACGCTGTTAGGCGACCGATACGCGTTCATGAAAAAGTCGAAAGGACAGCGTTTTGGTTCCGTAAGCCACGTTTTTCCCCTGTGCCATCATCCAGTTCGCCCAGTCGGTTTCCCCTTTTATGGCGCATAACCGTGGCCATTTTCAGCGAGCCGGCAAGTAATTCAATTTATAATTGAGCGAAAACCGCCGGTAGTGGTGCCATCGCGTCTAGCCAGCAGTCTGTTGGCCCGACTCCGTACGGGTCATTAGTACGTCGGCATATCGACCGTCGTTTCTACGGCCCCATTCTACCGTCGGTCGACGGACCGACCGCCTCCCAACCCCGACCCACGGTCATTAGGAAATACGTCCACGATCCATCCATTCACCGGTTCTAGCCTCTTTTCGACCTTGCTCGCGTGCCGGCTACCGAGAAATCCTGAACCAGCCGCTTCTAATAACTGCTCGCTGATTCGATAGACCCTGAACATCATAATTACTTGGCAATTTTGACATTGCCTTCCTCGATCAAAAGCTTGTTATTAAATCTTTTCAATTAGAGCTTCGAGCGCTCGGAAAAAAGTGTATCGATCGAAAGATGTCTCCCGTTACGAGGCTTCTACGTACCTCGTTCACCAGAATATGATCGAACTAATACAGATTACCCATCCATTCGTCATTGTCTCAATATTAAGAGCCTTCGAGTGTTCCTCTAATTTTCCTAAAAATAATGAATTTAATCAAATTTGAAACGCCGGTGGCCATCATGACTACCTTGACGGTCAGTGAGTGAAGCATCCTGAATAAATAGTCTCTTTTTTGTCTTACGAAACTCGTGACACCTCGCCTCACTCGTAGCATTTATAAGCCCATAACCAGACAATTTGCCCCTCATCGCTGATTCAGACAGATCACGGTATAAATAATACACCAAATCGAGTCTCGTTGAGGAAGAATCGAATGGAAAGCGTAGGGGAAACGGATCGATGCATGCATAGGATCTCGAAATAGCAAAACCATCCCCTCGAATCGAGCCTCATCGAGTCCACGCGGTCGCGATCCAACCCCTCGCAGCGTTTCCGCGAATTACTTCCCCGTTTCGACCCTCGTTTCCTCGCCGCTTCTTTCTCGTTCACCCCCGCTGCGCACGCGGCATGCTAAAATATGCTCGCGCACGCGTGCCAGCGTAATCCATACTTTCAAGTTCCCGCGGGAACCAGCCACGACGCGGCTTTAATGCCATTCCACTCTGGCGTGCGTAATCCGTGCAAGACGAGACGCGGGGAGGGGCACACGGGGTAAGGAAACGTTTCGAGTGTATAATAGAAATGCGGAGAGTTTAATTAAACGAGAAATAGCCGGGAATCTTAGGAAACTTCGCGATCGCGGTCGAAGGCAAACGTCAACCCCCTGTGGCGTTGTTTTTTCAATGAATAACGAAGCCACGACCGAGACAGATTGATATATTTCTACCGCAGTGATTTCTCTTTAGAGAAGGTACAAGAATAAATGCTTAGACATCAAAAACTTGTTCTTTTGGGAACAAACTTTTAGGTCGCCAGAAGTTTTACCACAAAAGTATTGATCGTATCACGAGAGGTTAAAAGCGTAAAGAATTAAATATTTCTTCTCCTTGTACTTGTGTGCCGCGTTTCTTAAGAATAAATGATTTCGAAATTGGAAGCTGTGTTCGGAGCATTACAAACTAAAAGAACATGTGAAAGGAACAGCAGAGTTAAAAAACGAGCAGACTCCAGGGAAGCTTTCCACTGAGCCGTAGAATAAAAAGACGTCCGAGACAAAGACGATGGACGTACGATCGTCCATAGAACCGGCAAACTTTTCTTCCGTGTCGATCGCGTCACCGTTCCAACGTTTCGTGCTCATCCGTCTCGCAACGGAGCGCAATGAATCAAAGCCGAAACGAGCATTATCGTGAGCGTATTGTTCGCGCAATAGAATTCGAACCGGAAGCTTCCCTTTCGCTCGCACCAAAGCGGAACTTGGTCCACGCCGTCGGAACACCGACGTTCCCGTCTTTTTCCCTTTCACGACGACCAGACCCACCGAATCCTCCCTGCACCTCTTCGCCGAGCGCCCTTTCCTTCTTCCGCGCTATCTCGCTCGCTCGTCGCGGTGTTACCATGGAGACGAGGACCAAAAGCTCCCGGACGAAGCTGCAGAGACGAGCGAATACGCGGACACGTTGAAAGTACGAGAAGAAGCGAAGGGTTAACTGCTAGGAGGAAGATGCCGCACGAAGGACACCGACGAAGCAGACGGGGGAGAGGTGGCAAGGAAACTTTGTAGACACGACGTTTCCTGTCGACGAGAACCGTGTACCTTCGTGAACCAGCAAACCAACGGTCCTAGCGTGCGCGACGGTAATGCTCGACAAAGTTCCGCGCCGCGTACACGCGCGCTACCGAGACTGCTAAATCATGTAAACACCCTGTAAATCCACGAGCCTGGTTCCTGTTCCAGCGGAGATGTGGTCGGCGAATGAATATCGAGACAATCCGGGCTGTAATGGACCCAGACACTATCTTTCGCTCACGAGTTCAAAATGCAATAGATTCTCGATATATTACCACTTCTACGCGTTGCATAACCCATGCGCCTTATCGGCACTCTTCGGAATTGACTACGCGGTATATCGCCACGCGCCCAGCTTTCTAAGCGTGGAATCGCCACGAAGTAAATCGTCGCGCATAAACCCACCAGGTATCAAATTACCCCGCGTCAAATCACCGCGCCTCGAACACGTCGACTCGCGATTACCCCCGGTAGATCCGATTTTTCTCGTACCACGCGTGTAACCATATCCAAGGAGCATTAGTTTCAGACGTATTTACCGATAATAAACTGTCGCGCGAGTCGATACGATTTAAGGTACATATTCGTAGCTAGGTGCCGATACCACTGGTGAACCTATCGCTGACGTTGCTTGATATATGGTACGATCGGCCGGTATTGACTCCAATAAAGGGCCGAGTACGATCGTTCCAAGAACTGGATATTATTTCCAACGATGCTGGGCGTGTTTCATCTCCGCCATCGAGCAATTTGCTCTGCGCGAATGTGCACTCGAAAAGAGAGTGCTCTTCGAAGATATCGAATTTGCTTCCTTCTAGTTGTTATCGCTGTTCGAGACGCGTGCTTCTCTCAGACATCCATCAAAAAATTTCAACTTTCGTGAGTTTTTCGTCTTGTAAATACTCGTGCGGGTTTTGTGGGTCACCAAGTTGAAACTTGTTTCGCTTTTTGCATTCGCATCACGGGGTATCTGGACCAAATCCCTATTGTGCATCCCGGTGGATATAAATACTAGTTTGTAACTAGGTTGAACCTGCAAAAGTACCATTTCTTTTATGGACTACCGAGTCGAGACTCCCTCGTTTCGCGTCGTGACTGCAAAAATGCTTATTTCGGACGTAAACTTGCGTTTCGAACAGAGTGCCGAGTTCAAAGTTGCCCGCGAAAGGGTGCCTTTTTTCCAAAACGAGCGGCACACTTTACGAACTATCGACGATGTGACTCGATTACGTTGACACAACGTTTCGTATCGAATAAATACAGGGTACTAGAGGACTGAACGAATGCGTGGCAAAAGAGAGGGTAGTTTATCGAAAAAGTAGCGGCAGCGACGCTAGGTTCCAAGTTTCGTGCTATAGCAGTATTTTAACGGAGAGATGATCGAGAGTTTGGTCGACGCAATAGCTTTCTCTCAAGTTACCATCGATACTTGTGGCACGGCCAACTTTATAGAAGCGAACTTCGCTATCGCGACGATCTATCGACCCTCGGCAATAAATTGTTTCGATCGGGGCGGTCCGTCTTCCCGACGACAAATTCGTACGTTTCTCGGCTATTTCTAAATCATTGGAACTGCTCTGAACGCTCGGTTTACCATTTTGACGAGACGAATAAATGGAACGCGGTTGAAAATAGCCAGTTTCTCCGTAGCGAGTTTACGCGTGGATAATCCGACTTAAATTCGTTAAACAGCCGCGTGTTGAACGGGGAAAAAATGCCACGGAGAAACAACGCTGGATGCAACGAGCGTAATAAGCTGCGTAAATGAATCTTTTCATCCCTGTGCTGCGCTGTTTCCACCCTTGTTCGCGCCTGTTGCGTCGACACATAATTTTCGATATTAACGTATTTTCACCGCGGATTTGCGTCGGTAAATTATGCACTTGCGATGGAAAAAAGAACTCGCGTTACTAAATGGCTAATACGCTAAAGAATCGCGATGGTTTTAAATTATATTTGAAAGCACGGTTTTTCGACAGTTGATTAAAATGTTTCGCGACGAAGCATCCCTCTATTTTTGCTTTTTCAAAATAACTCTTATCGATTCTATGGACGGTGTTCTTCACCCTCGCATCGCTATCGAAACTGAAATCTCATCGATCGACGCCATTTGTCCCGGGCAATCACAGGTCCTTCAATTTCCTCGACAGTGGTCGCTGCGTTTCGAAAACTCTTTAGAGCACTCGTTACGATTCTGTACACCTTCTAGTAGTCATTTTGAACATTCAAGCTAACAAATACAATAAGAAGTTTACGCTTGTCACGTTTATTTATCAAACTGTGAATACATTTTAAGATTGCTGATGTTCACAAGGGTTCAGACATTTCTGTAAACATTGATATAATGTACGATATAACTAATATGAACAGTCTTAATTTTGGCTCATGTAACTCGTTATCGTTCTGATAACAGTATCAGATATAAAAACTTTACCGTACTATCTTCAAATTGATAAATATTTTCAAATATTTATCTTTTATTTTCAAATTAAAGTTATGATGACGAAGGACTTTTTATAATCCAGCTTGATAACAGTACTTCAAGCTTAGCTATTCGCTACGGACCAAGGAGTCCAGGAATGTCTGTCATTTTTATCTGCAAGCTAGCGACTCCCTCCAATTGAAATGTCATCGAAGCTCATAACGCAAATAGTTATTGGACAATAAAATCGTTGAAGACCAACAATTGTCCTGACGATAACATTGTCCAAAGCAGTTTGCACGTTAAATGGGCGCCTTATTATCGACGTTTCGAGCATCGACGAGCGATGAATAATAAAACAGCGTATTGTTTCCCGTTAAGACATTAAAATTCAACTAAGAAAATCGAGAGAGAGCACCTAATAAAATTTCATCGTTTCCCATCCATCGACGTGGATTTTTCTAAAACAGCATAACCCGCACGCGTGTTCGTCTCATGAATATAACGTACATACATACGAGAAGCATCTATAACGGCGGATCTTGGCGTTATACCGTGCACGTTCCCTACACGATGCCTCGATGACATAATTACGCGTAGCGGCGCAAGTTACGCTCAAGTGTGTAATATAATCCTCCGGCATTAACGGTACAATGTTATTACACGTGTAAAATTTGATCGCTGGCTATAAGTTTCCGCGCGGCTCGAGTCGCGTCTTAACAATGCTTGCTACACAACACCCTTATACCCCTTGAATCGATATCGATCTTCGACCCTCTTACTTAGCCTGTTCAATCTGCAATTAACGGAGAGGGTTAGAGGAGAATATTTCCAACGATACGCTCGCTATCCAGATGATTAACACTTTCGTTAATTGCCCCGCGTTAGATTACCATACGTACTGTCACGTGTGCATTAGCGCGCGGTAAATCACTATACCTGGTATCGTCACGTGGGCTACTGTCGCGCGCAGTACCGTCTCGCGTGGTATTGTCGCGCGTCGTATCATGCACGGTATTTTCACGCGTGCTATCGTGACGTGTAGAATCGTCACGCGTGGTATTGTCATGTGTCGATCATAGTACTATCAGGTATTGCCACACGTTGTATTGTCACTCGTTAGATCGGTACACGTGATATTGTCGCGCGTCATTCCATCATGCACGGTATTTTCACGCGTGCTATCGTGACGTGTAGAATCGTCACGCGTGGTACTGTCATATGTCGATCACAGTATTATCAAGTATTGCCACACGTTATATTGTCACTCATTAGATCGGTACACGTGATACTACCACGCATAGTATCGTCATTAGATCGCTACACGTGATACCGTCATGCGTATCGTCACACATGGTCCGGTCACGTGTTCGATCGTCACACGTGAGAGGTCCACGCGTGGAATTGCCACGCATTGCATCACCGCGCGATTGTATGGCCGTGAATGTAAGTCGCGTGTCCCGAACCTCGTGAGATTATCGTCGCGAAAGAGCACGCACACGCGCATTTATCTCATAATTAATTCGTAAGTATTACGAGCGTTATCGTTACGGCAGTTTAATTACGCGTTTCCGCCTCACCGGCGGCTCCTAATTATGACGAACGACGTGATAAACAATATCAGATTGCCGTCGACGCGTGACGTTTTATTGCAGTCGGCCCGTGTAACGATGCAATTAATGGTCCGTCCTCGTCGCGTAGTTGTAAACACGCCGAATCGACGCCCCACGCGACCGGTGGGGGATTAAATGGCACAGACGAAGCTACCCGTGAAACGAACCAGGTGCGTCGCGTACCTGCTGCGTTTGACAGGTGCGTCATTGTTGACGCGGAACGGAACGAAAGGAAGCAGAAGTCGGTTCCGCTCGCTTCCACCGAGGGGTAGAAACGTGACGCGACGGGCTGGAAAATATGGGAGAGGCTCGATGACCTATCGTCGGTCGCAAGGATTCGAGATGGGGAATTTTAACCCTCTCTGTTACATACAACGCCTTTCAAAACCTGTGCACCCATTACCGCTTCATGATACTTGCTTTTGAAAACCTAACCAAAATTATTACAAAACCTGACCACTGATCTGATGAATTTAATACTGATCTGATGAGTTTAATGGACATCATGATTCTCACTGATCTGCATAATTATTATTTAATTATTTCGGTCAACAAATTGATCATTATAAATTCGTTGCGTTAAGCGAACAGCATTTCAAACGCAAAATGTGCATCCATCGTGACGCTGCACCCCAGGAGATACGACAGAACGAGGACTCGCGAGTTCATAGAAAGCACAGCGAGAAAAGCAGTAAGATAGGATAGGAAGCAAGTCCAGTCAGTCATTCGGACATTCACAATATGGATCCCTTTGGTGTAATCGCAACGTGGAAGCCCCTTGTTTCTGTACCCCCGGCGACGACCCATCCCTACGCCAGTGACAGCCACCCCCGCACTCGGACAGACTCTCGCCCCATATTCTCCGTCTAATTTGCCAACCTAAGCCGTCGGGACCGGTCGGACAGAGCGGCAGCGACGGTAGCTCAACTTCATTATTCTCTCATTGTATCAGCACCCCCGCGGACATAAATCATGGAGGGTCCAGACTCCCTCGACCCGTCGCCAGTCAGGGATTTAGTTTGATTTTCGTCCCTGAAATTCCGTTGTAACCTCCCCTTTACGCGGTGACAACACGACTCGCCGACCGATTCCTACTCCAATTTCCGCTTTTTCGGCCACTTATGGCCAACGATGGGTAACTTGTCCTCTGGCGTTTCTCTTTCTCTGCTTTATTACGTAGAATATTTTGCCCGAATTGGAAAGTTTATCACGATCGATTTGTTCCTTTTTGTCGCTTCGGTTCTACCGAAGCCAATAAACTTTTCGACAGATAACGTTCATGTATCTTCATTTTATTCGTTAATAAAATATGTACATGTTCCTGTATGCACAAAAGCTTACTGCATAATCGATATTGCAATCTGCGCGTTCCCTCTATTGATACAATTCATGCAAAAAAATTTTGTTCATAATAATATACGAATCGTTGCACGAATATGCATGCACGGACAATATACATTCGGTGCCAATGGTTTCAGCGCGATACATGCAGTCCATGCACGCTGCAATTATGCACCATCCACGATTGTATTAAATCGAGGCAATACAACGCGCGGCAATGTAACGCTAATCATGGAACTCGAGGATGAAGCATCCTTCTGCAACCCTCACCCGTGCCTCTTAATCGGCGTATTACAGAGAGTATCCGTCGAGCGGATAAGGTTATCAAAGCAAAGCCCAAGGAAAAACGAGCAACGTCGGTGCCGCGACGAGAGAAAGAGAGAGCGAGGAGAAACTTACGACGCGAGAGAAAAAAAACGGCAACGAGCCACGGGGAGTTACCTTGTTAAAAAGTCCCTCTTAACGAGTGCGATGTAAAAGCGGCGTCTCGACGTGGAATAGGATGCTTGACATTGTTTATCGGGGGATAGCGAGTCCACGTTGTCGTAGAGGCGAACCTCTTCCACGGAGTAGAGAAGATAGCAGCGCGGTTGAAAGCCCTTGTAAACGCGACATCCAAGACTTCCACCGATCGACCGGTCGATTGCGCGCGTTCTTTCGCCGCGAGGATGTCGTCAGCGTATCGAGCGTATTCCTTCGGGTTTATTAAACTTCCCTACCAGTAGCTCCCAGCAATTTCTTATTAGAACTTCTTGAAAACTCCTCCGACGGGGAGGACGAACCGATGGGGATGATTTTTAAAGGCGTCGGATCAAATACGCGTTTCGTCCTCAAACGCAAAACTTGTCGTGATTTCGAATGCACGGCGAATCTGCAGCATCTTCGGAGGCGAAACAAACTCGAAGCGAAAGGCGTGTAAACAGTAGGGGTTGTTCCACGCGGGAACTTCGCTTCGGGAATTACGACTTTACGAGCGTTTCAATTTCTCGGCTTACGTACCGACCTCGAGGAGCCTCATCCGATTAACCGACTTTACGATCTTGTGGTGTCTTAAAGGAAAACGGACAGGATAGTTCGGTTGTTTCGGTGGCAGCTTGCTTTACCTACATTCTCCATCCATAAATCATTCGATACCCAACGTTTTAGAACAGATCTGGATTACTGTTCAGAATTTGAGGCACAATGTCTTCCATCAATAACGGATTTGTGAACTTACCTATTTTCGATATTTATATATAGAATTTTTAATGTAACGAGTGAAATATGTATTTCATGTACGAGTACAAGACAAAAATTTATGCACGAGACTATCTCATGATTTATGAATAGGAGCTTTTAATAAATCTGACTAATACTCCAAGATCGCAAGCAGAATTACGACCCGTGCTTCAATAGCAAAAGGGGTCATGAAGACAGTGACCTCGAAGAAACGTCGACATTGGCCTCGCTTCTAAGAGCGTTCACCTTGAAGCAGTCGGAAATGTTTGTCGGCCCGTGACAACGAATATCCGAAAAATTTTACCAACGAGGAGATTCAATTTATTCCATCTTATTCGATTACTCCGCTTTATGGACCTTGAGGGCGATACCATCGCGAGGCTTTATGGGCATCTTTACGAGCAAGAACGCGCGCGTGTTTCGACCGAAAGCCATCCGATATTCCGAGTGCCGCCTTCCTAGACCGGAAGAACGCTTTTTCCGCGGAATTACTCGCGTCCAACCAGCCGAGTGCCTTATTGCGAGTTGTACGTCGCTTCTTGGACCTCGACTCTACAATTTTCCTCCGCAATTTGTGTCGTTACGAGGCTTTTTCTCGGAATCCACCGGGGAAAAGATGGGTATGCGGAATTCGTACGACCGACGGGATAAATTAACCGGAAAAAATTTCGTATATCGAATAAACAGTTTATCGTCGAATTTCGGGAGTTTACAGTTTCCGAAAGACCAGATAAAAGTTCGTAGAATAGTTTGTAGGTAGACGTTATGTACATTTAATTCTCGTTCGTAACTTATAAATTGAAGTAAATGAATTTGTGTAAAATACGGAAATGGAGAGGACATTTAAACTAAGGCACGATATCGCCATGTATCGGGAGGAAGTTTCATTGAATAGCTGCGCGTGGCAGGGGTGCTATTTATCGAGGCGCAAAAATCGAACCGATCTCGATTCCGTTCCCAAATTCCCCGACCACGCTGTAAAACCATTACTGGACCCATTAGAGAAGCTCTTTCCATCGAATCGTAGAAAAGTTTCGCGGCGAGTCGTGTAATTAACGAGGCCACGGAACTCTCTCGTTCGTCCCCGGAGCCGATATCAGGTCGAGAACTCGAAACGATGGCCGACTCGAGAGATTCGCATCTAAATCGATTTCGTTGGTAACGAAGTCCGATAATCGTTACGTTAATCAGCCCGGGGTGTCATCGCTATCCCTTCCGGGTCAATTATATGTATCAAGGTCAGTGGTTTCGATGAAAAAGAAAAAATAAATGGTCGAACTTGCGCCCGGATGCAAGCGGAACGTTGAATATGCAGGAGAAATCTGATCGAACGTTTTTCACGGATTCGCGTTAGAACTCGACCGCGAGACGATTAATTAGTTCGCTCCCGCTTCGGGTCATTAAGGAGCTCGACATGCAAAAATATACGAGATTTAACGAGGAATTATCGGCGAAGCTTCATGAAGTGCTAAACCACTTTCGACGAAGTAAACATCTGTTCGACTTCGGACAGGGTTGGGGAGATCAATATAGTTGAGTCTCTCTCTCTCTCTCTGTCTTTCCATCAATCTCTATCCCACAGTTCGACTATCCTTTCCGTAGATCTTTTTACTTTTATGTATTCTTGTATCGGATCTACCGGTTTGCAAAGACGATTGATTCCGAATTTTTACTCCACAGTTCCTAACATTAGGAGATACAGAATTGTACCTGGGAATAAAACCGAGCGAAGGTACATTTTTATGAATGCTTTACCGATATTCAATCGGAAGTTGTCTTTATTTCCTTACAGCTGCATGGTATCAAATTGCAATCGATAAATCGTTGCACGGGCAAGTAGACGTAACAAATCGAACCTATATTGCCGTCTTTCTTTCTATCAATTCAATTTCCAGAACGATCAAGCGTGCGATTCTCGATAAAGATCGCGGAACCGAATCATTAGTATCGTTGCGTCCGAAACAGCGCGCAGCTACGCCGGGTCGATTTTTCATAGAGCTACGTCGACACATGAGCCTCTAAACGTCCATTTTTCTCGGAGAATTTATCGGTACATTTACCACTAGTTCACCGGCAGAGCCACTCTCTTGACCGAGTCGAATAGCCGAGTTCGTGATACGAAACGTTAGCTCATAATCCGTCGATAAATCGTCTGAAAGCTTCGGGACTGGCTGGTCTCGAGAAATAATGGCGGATTTTCGTTCGAAATTTGAACGGGCAAATTTCGAGATTTCCACGACTAATTTTCGCGATACGAAATTTCTAATTGTTCGAAACTCGTGAAAACGTTAACACGTTCGCGAATTCGGTTACAAATCTAATACGCGAAGCCCATTCGTCGAGGGTATTTAGCATCGGACGCGTCCAACTGTCTCCAGACACCGTTTACGGAGTTTTACCGCGGCTGAAGCCGACTAAAAGTTTAAGAGCGTCGGAATCGTGGAACAGTAATCCTTCGGATAATGCGCGATAAGTTCTGCCATTCCGTGAACTGGATGGTTACAATCTGCAAAGTCTCCTGATAGTCCTGTTTCAGTGTTACAATTGCAAAGGACTTCATTGATTTTCTAATAGCCGTAAGGTTTCTGTTTTACCTACGGAACCGGTTTAAATAACCCTCGTCGCTTCCGTTTAATTCTTCTCGATTATTGCGTCCAAAAGGAGCAAGGATACGAAAGAATTTATCAGAAACGGCTCGTTCATCCAGGTGTTCGATAAATTACCCCAAACGATTACTTATGGCTCGTGATACGCGTGTTCGGAACATCCCATCGAAACGAGTTTACGATTAATAGCGTAGCTGTATTTTATGGGGAGTCAAGGAAGCGGCAGTATATCGTCGCGGAGACATTTGACTTTAATAAAGATTCTTATGGAACTTAATATTTTCCGCTTCATCTTTTATCCGGAATCTGGAGACTGGCGCGTGTTCTCTTATTAAGCAATCGCGTTGGAACGAATATAAAACTTGACAGAAGTTTGGAATATTTGCTGTATTGCGAATACGCTATTACCAGCAACTGACGCATCAAGTATATGTAGACACTTGGCCTTCTTGCTGGCAATTATACTTAGGGCTTAAAAGGTAGGTCCGACAGTTTTATTAGCGTGACAAACGAACCACTCTAATTTGAGTCACGTCCTAAACTGAGGAGCTTTCATTCTTGGTAATCAGTAGAAGAATGTATGAATGTACATTACACAATACTACATATAATAAAATAATTAACAAACGATCGCAAATAGCATGTTACTACCGAAGAGATACAGATCCTTCCTGCCTAGTTACGCCTATGGTGTGACTATGCACATCTGTATTCCCTCCGGCAATTAACGCGCCAGCGTTCGATTTATCTAAGCCAACTCCAAATTTCAAGAATGAAGATTCATTCCGCTACGGTTCTTTGCGTTAGTTTTCGTAACAAAGATCTTCTTGCGTTCGATAATAATAAATTAGCCAGAGGCTTCGTTCCGCCTGAGAGCCACGCCTGCCGTGTATCCGGCGCAAAATCGACCCGAGTGCAACAAGAAATCGCGATACAGAGTTGCTAATAAATCAGAAAGTTGGTGTAGCCTGTGTTTATGCCGAAGAAGGAAGTCCAAAATACGTACGTACGTATCTGCATCGAGCGACTGGTCGTGTAACTTGTGCTCGCGATCAGTTAGGACAATGGTCCATTTCAATTCCATTGTTTTGCCGGCTGCATGAAAATTGCCGATATATATTTTCCCGTGGCAGTGTGTGCGGCTTCGCGCAACGACGATACGCAACGTCGACAGGATATGGCAAGAGTTTCTTGGGGCGGATTTACCCGGGTCCAGGAATATTGGCAGATAAAGTAGCCCGATGAAAGGAGTTTTGCCGCTTTGAAAGCGGCGAATCTCGTAAAATAAATACCTCTCGTTACGAGCTGGCCCGGCTAATTTATTATTATACGCTGCCCGAGAGGGTATTAAAAAGAAGCCGACGGCATTAAGGAGACGTTTCAACAAAGTAACGTTTAACCCTTTGTCGAGAGAGCGAGCTATTAATTTTTCGCGAGAGCGCGCACTTTTATTGAGAAACGGTGATTAATAACTAACCCCCTGTTGCCCCTCGCGACGGGCCACGCGTTTCAACGGAGCCGAAAGAGCTGCGACTCTCGGTGAAAAATTCAAATTATCCGAACCCGTGTATTAACTTTGCCGTGATTTGCATAGCGAAACGATCCAAATGGAAAAATGCAACTCGCGTCGATAGTGTAAATTCCCAGTTGATCAGACGCGAGAAGACGACCCGTCCCACAGACGCGAGTATGCTAATTGGCTAATCCTCGTTGATACGCGGACGGTGAGGCGTTGATTTAGAACCGGAAAATCAAGCTTCGATCGACGCGTCGCGATACACGCGAAAACGCGAACGAAAAGCTTGCAATCTGTGACGATGGCGACGTAGAGGTGTATTTAATTCGACGAGCGGACGTGACTGACGCTCGCATTTGTCCCGCGAGCGACCGCGATGAAAAATTTGCATTTTCGATGGAATGTCGTGAACAGGCGAAGCAAAACACGAAATGGTTTCGAACGTTGCCGGAAATTGGAGATCCGAGAGCGCAGCACCGCTCGCTGCTGCGGCCGTTCGAATCATTTAGAAGCAATTACAGCTAACCGTTGAATAACGCGATATTTCAATTGCACAGTTTCTATAAAGTAGGTTCAATACGGAGTTTCATTAGTTCGAGTGCAAACTTGTTTTTTAATCGATGTATGTACCAATTTACATACAAACATTGTATAATACGAAGGTACCCGTACATAATGTCGCGTAGACTGATGAGCGTAGATACGATTCCGCGAAACGTGCTTTAGCCTTGAATACAAAGTACGTTTTTTCTTCAAAATAGTTACAAATTCGCGGAACTAGTTATAGCGTGAGATAGTTAGCAACAATGTCGTAATCGCTGACAATTATTAATAGATATCCGAGTGTTACTTTACCGTACAACGTCCGTACTCGTCCCTGTTTTTCCGTCTATCGAACTGGTCGAGCAGGAAAACGCGAGGCAACGGTCGCTCCACGAGACCGTGTACTAATCGAACCTCTTACCTGTAAGAAAAAGAGAATCGAATTTAATCGTTATGATCCAAAGAACGCGCGATCACGCGAAGCCAACTGTAACGCGATTCGAAACGCGTATCGACGAATATCGGAACGGATTGAAACGTAACGACGTTAATTTGTATACGCATCGCTGTGCTATCCTCGCTATCTTGGCTGGTTATCGTAAAATTAATTAACCATTCGCGAGCTCGCCCTTAACGGCGGCATTAACAGAACATCATCGCGACTATCGTCCGAGATATATCTTCCTTTACGACCGGTCTCTATTACCGGTACATATCAACCGATTCCCATCGACTTAAGGCCACTTAAAGGCCGAAGAGCGCGTGTTCGCTGGTTCGCTGTGAGCGATGGTCACGCGAGTCGCGGCCATTCCGGAGCATTTTTCTCTTTTTTCTTTTTTTTAGCTCGTCCACTCTGGGCTTCCACGCGCTGCCGGATTAACGATCGCTGTCGACTCCGTGCTCGTGTCTGTCGAGATTCGTTGCTATAATGCGCGTTTATCGTGTCAAACGAGGAGAAAAATGATATACTTGACGCACCGTGTTACGCGATCCTAGAGTACGCTTTGAGCATTATTCGGTGCATACTTTGCAACCTTAATTTCGCAGAAATGTCACTTTGCTTTTTACGTTAAGTACGTCTTTTGCCTTGAAAATATCACGCTGTTACGAAACGACGGTTTTGAAACCGAGCCTGATACGATCCAATGACAAATAGATTGCTAATTTGGTACTTTCTGTGTATCTTAAAGTTTCATAACAATAGCTAAACCTTTTAATAATGAACCGAATAACAGATGTGTTATTGGAAGAAACAATGCATCGATCAAGTTACATATTCTATTAGTCGCTGCTTTAATGTTATCCATTAGCGACTAATATAATGAACCAAATACCCTCTGTGCTGGTTGGTCACAAGTACCGAAACCTAGCTGTGCTGAATAATACAGAAACTTTTCCCAAATTATGGAACTTTGCTATCCGCAATTATCACTTATACCCCGATTTCAAATAAAACGTAGAACACAACAAACCACTTCAAAATCACGACCAACTCTCATTTATCAATTTAACCACTAACACGACGGTAATTTTGACTGCGAATTTCCTAACTTCCTCAAAAATACGATACACGATAACTTTGTCGACGGAGTGAAAAATATATTAAACATTTTAACGTCTTTTGAAATCTTTAATATTTAATATGAGATAGCTTAGTAATCCTGTAAAGCGATCATTTAAAATCAATCGAAAGCACTGGTGTCAAGCCGACACGAAAAATTACGCGTGTAACTGTACACGGGGTAGAATGTTGTTCGCGTAGAATCCCTCTCGGATTACGTTAGACTAGTTCCCCCTTGTTAACGCGGGAACAAAACGACACCGCGTCCTCGTGAATTTCGAGATGCGTTTTCCCGGCTAGGGAGAGGACCTCGTAAATATCTAGTAACCGCTATGATCGTCCCTTTTCTTACCTCGTTGTCTCGCGGGTATACGTTTCGTTAATTTGATCGGTATCAGGGCTGAACCGATAACCCGCGTAACGTTACGATTCAACGACGAGCTGGTCGCCGATAATTCACCGACGATATGATCGCGTTATGAGCAATATCGTGGAAAAACACTGTTATTGTCTACGTACTTTGGCGAGCGCGATAAACTTCTCTAGAGAAAATTACATTACGAAAGAGCCTCAGCGAATTTCGAAATTTACGAAACTTAGAAGATTCAAGCTGTGTAGAATCAAAAGGAAGTGGTGGAAGTTTCTTATGATTGTCGTATTTAAAAGTTACGTGGTTTACGTGTCACCTGCGTACGAGCAGCAGGTCGTGTGTACACACGTCGTTATCGTAGCGAGATACAAAGAGGAAAAAAGTTTCCCCACCGCGATTATCTGTGTGGTTAGTTTCGTAATCGACGTAGCTACTTTGGAGCAACGGGGAAAGAAGGCAAAGAGGAAAATACGTCGGCGTTTACCGAACAGCGAAGGAAGCGGCGTCGAATCCGCGTCGTATCGTTCGAAGCTTGATCCCATCAAAGTTTCGCGATGAACACGAATTCCAGCCTCGACGACGATCCTTTAGCCGGCAAGTTTACGAGCTCCGGCAACGAGTTCAAGGCGTTCGGATAATTATTTAATTCCCTCCGTTCCCGTGGCCGCCGCTATCGAAGCTCAGACGGAGGGTACGTATCGAGACTGTTTCTCGTTTGAAGTCGCGCTGAAATCGGGCCACGATAATCCGGGAGAACGTTAAATCGAAATAACTCTAGAAACTTGAGAAACTTCTCCCGTTGGAACGGCGTTCCTAGAGAAAGAAGCATCAGCGGGTCCCTCGTGGCAGCGACCTTAGCCGCTCCAGAGTGCCAGGTGATCGATGCGTCCATCACGCTCCTCAGCGGAGGCAATGAATACGTGTCGCGAGCGACGATCGATCCTGGAGATCGATTAACCGTGATAAGGGCGTCGCTGGTTGTAACTAGTCGGTCGTGATACTCGAATAGCGTTGACGGACGGGTCGAGAGCCCCCCTAGGAGCTCGCGGCCATTTGCGTACGGGGTTCGGTGACAAAATATCGGAAATAATCGACGATTTCGAAACTTAGTAATTTTCCTCCCAGAAGTTATTCTTCCAGAGTGTATGTCGCTTGCGACGTAAGGCGGGTTCAGTTACCCTTGTTCGTGCTCGAAAGGGATCCCGCAAGGACACGAGATCGATGGTTACCGATCCGAGGAGTGGCCGATGGCGCAACGGGCCAGTCAGTCGCTTCGGTCTCGCTTTTCTTCTCGAATTGAACGGCCTATTAGCTCGCTAACTGCTTGATTGCACTTGAGTAGGCGCTTAATGCTTGACCTATAAACTGCTTCACCTTTGCACCTACCGTCACGACACATTGTTCGCGATCGAGGGGTTCGGGCCGCACAAAAAACGACTCTAAACATCCGACGGCTGCGAAAAACGCGCTCACGCCGCGCCGGTGCCAATAGAAGAGAAGAGGATCGATGCACGAGAGCAGAGGGGCTCGAATGCACTCGAACCGAGCACTCGTCGTGCCCGTCGAGAAAGACCCTCGAACCCCGCAAACTTTTCGCCGCAATGCGACGACCAGGAAAAGCCTAACTTTCTCTCCTCGGAAGCAACGTTGAAGAAGGGAACAACTTACGCTCGGATCGTTCGAACGGATGATAGGAAAGCTTCGACTCCCTCTTCTTCCGGTCTCGAGCCGGTTTCATCGCGAGCGTTCCGTGCACGGTATTTCACGATCTTGGGCGACGTTCAGTGCGTCGTTATCGATAAATACGACGTCCAATTCGGTCCTGTTTCCTCGCCCCGTATTCCGAAACACGGTGCCGCCGTGAATCGGCCGCCTCCTCTCGTCGATCGAATTAACTTTACAACCCTTAATGCTGTTCGGAAAACGGACGAGGAAAATGAGAATGAATATCGTCTTCCGGATATCTCAATTCGAGTCGCGGAACGATACAGCTAAGGAACGAGTTGCAGGAAGATCAGGAAGAGCTACGAATGTGCAGATACGAGGAGGCGGGATAAACCGGTTCCTAGCTACTAGGACGAACATACAAACGATTCGATGTTAATATAAATGTTACGAGAGATGGGATCATCGAAGCAAGTATATTCAACTTTTGTACGGAGCATTACCGGAAATATCGAATATCTAATGCAGTGATAGACACATCAAGCGTCAAGTATTTTTATCTCGCCTGAATGAGAATTTCATCTACATATTTGCTCTTTCGTTCACACCATTTTCCTGACGCTACACGTATCTGCATGCTAACACATTGAAGGTCTTTACATACGCGCTGCATTCAAAATGTATGTCGCTAAACGACGCGCTCAGAGATTAAATTTTAAACAAAATTTCAGACATTATTTTACGATTACTGCATTTCGCGGATGAAAAAAATTTACCATATCTGTTAAATTTCATGCTACACGATTTTGTGCACTTTCATGACCGTTTCTCTCGGCAACTTTCTTGCTCTTGATCTTACGGAACTGCGAGCAATTATTCCGTTCGTGCGAGATCGCATTACGTAACAACGGCGTTTCGCGGCGCGTTCGATCCGAAACTGCTTCACCGACGGACGGAGCGTAATTAATCGCGCGACCGTGTCGTAATATCGCGAGAGAGCCGTGCGGTTACGTGCCACCACTTCGTAGCCATATGCAGCGCTCGAAAGAGTTGGCCCTTTTGATGTCGACCCTCTGATGTCATTAACATTACTGCGAACCCTCTCGTTCCCTCTTTGTCACGCTTCTCCTCTTTGCGTCTTTTTTCCTTCTTTTGTATCCTTTCGGTATGTATTTATTTATGCTGCTTCTACCTCCTCCTTTCATCCATTTATACGCTTCCCTATCGCGTCGCGTTTATAACATTCCGTGTGACGTTCAAACCATCTTTCAACAATTTTTCAAATTTATCCTGGAAACAAATGGTCATTGTGCAAGAAACGATGCCAGGAACTTCGACGATAGGCCTTACACCGTTTCCAATCGCTAATAGATAGACCAGAGAGATAAGCGAGATCGATACACGCTCGAATCGATAGCGGATACCTTATCGAGAAAAGTCAAACGAGGCATTTCCTTTCAAGACAAAAAAAAACGGATTCCTTACGCGTATCGCTCGATTGCTTCGCGGAATTCTAATTATCTGCCCCGATCGCGATCGGTCGGAAAATTTCGCCGTTGCACGTGGTGCGACTCCGGCCAGACGCAATTAGAAACGGTATCGACCAGACTTAGAATTATAAATCGCTTCGTAATTGGCCGAGTTTACCGAAAGCAGCCGCCGTGAAACTGACCGTATCGACAACGGTCATACAGGTGCAACGACCGATTCCTTCAAATTTGTGAACTTGAAACTTTTTCGTCATTAAATCGCGAAATATCTGAATTTTAAACAGTTGGTAATGAAAAACTGCGAAACGAGCGATGAAATTTTCTTCCACTACATCGGCGTTTTCCCCAGAGAATCCCAGCGTGTTCGCTACGGTGCAACATCGAAGCGATAAAATATTCAGGAAAGCGCGTTAAGCCGTCGCGTCGCGTTGTTCAACTTTCGTTCGGGCGAAAGTTTCGACGCTGGCGCCGCGGCGTTTCCGCGCGTGCTACGGCGGCGGCGCGTGCACCCACCGGGCACGAAGCGATAACGCTAATTAAATACGAGTCACACTGACACCGGGACGAGCGCGTCCGCTTAACGAGGCCCGTAATTACGCGACGGCTTCATCTTCCCGAAGCAAAAACCCGGCAGCCAACGTCCTGGCCCATTACTCGCGAAATAATCGCCGTCGCGAGAGGTTCCGCGCGTACAAAGACCGCGTCGCGATGGTCCTTGTTAGTTGTCGCGTGATCGTGTGTCGGCGTTAAATATTGGTCGATTCATATTCCTGGAACTTTGTTAAATTATGGCGATAGTATAACGACAGAGACTGGAGCAAGGAACGTTATAAATAATGAAATAATTTACAAAACTGTCGTGGAAATAACGTTCCTCTAAATTAATAGTTTCTGCTATGTTTGTTTCGATAGAAGAGCAGCGTCGATAGGTCCTCGACTCTGACACAATTTCGCGGTTATCGTTGAATTTTCCAACACCTTCAGTTTCACTCTGACACCACTTTATCAGTCAACTAGCGTGACGTCGATCGAAGAAGTTTTCCAGCAGGAAACACGCGAACGCTCGTGTGCGTGAGTCGTAACACGACGTTTTACTTCTGACTCGGCGACGAGGCTGAAGTGCTTCAAGAATCGTAACGTTCTTCCACTGAACTCGGCTGCCGGCTGACAATGGCCGTTACATAAAAGTTGACATTACTTCTAGGAGCTACTTTTCCCCGCTATCTGCGCTCCCTCGCAGTGCGCCTCGCCGTCAGCGCCGTTTCGAGTCGTGTCCTTTTGTAATACGCTTTTGATGGCGCTTCAAGAACGTCTCTCGCATTTCTGCCCTGAATATATATGCGCCCGGCTATTCTGCGACGATTGAAAGTCGCGTTGACGGTGACGCGCGACGTTGCGAAACGTTCGTTAAGAAAGTAGAATGAATAGCTCGGTTGGGAAAATGGCTGAAGACGCGGAGGTGAGAGGATTCTTCAAGGATACACGATGCGTGGGAAGTTGGGATTTTTCGACGAACGTTCTTTTTAGAATTTTCGGTGCAAGGACGAGTCGTCTATGCAGAGGAACTGCGGAATTCGCTTTGGAAAATAATGTATTAGAAACGAGCGAGTCGCAAAAGAATTACAGCTTCCGAAAGCGAGTCCCGGCTTATAGATGTTCCAGAGAGCCTGTTATAGGGGATACGTTCGAATTCTTCCGTACGCTCGACCAAGCCGAAAATCCAATGCGCACATGGCGCTTTTCGGGAAGAATGGAGCAAAAGCCATTACCGGACTCGCGCGTTTCGACATTGGTATAAGCAGGGAATTACCGTCGGGATCAAATGGTGGAAACTTGATCGGAACTAATTCCAAATAATTACCCTATCATCCCATTGGCCCTTCCGATCGAGTACAAAAGACACTTCCGTACGGAACCGGTCGCACGAACGAATATATTACGGTAAAAGCATGAAATTCCGTATTCACGCTTGATCCGTAACGGATACACAATTCGGTCGAGAAACTATTCGGCGGAAAACGTTCGAAGAATCGTCAGGGTGTTCAAAACGTTTCATCAATCCGTTCATTGAACATCGTCCACGGTATTCCGGAACGTGCATGGGGCGCGTTATAAAGGCCCCAATTCCCCTGGAAATTTGGTGGTAAAGGCCAGGGCAGAGGCACGACGAGCGTCTATGGTCCCTTGAAATCACGGGATGAACGATGGAAAGGGGCAGAAGGGTGAGAAGCGAGCACAGCCGAGCTCGAATTGCGGCTAAAAGCGAGAATGCATCCGGGGCATTAGCGAGGTGTCTATTTTCATTTAAGGTAGAAGCCGGCTAGGGGTCAGATGGCGATAATTCGGTCGGTAATAGTCGTGGCTCGTGTAAGCAGTTCACAGTCTGCGTTCGACTAACGGGGCTGACTATGGACAACGCACAGGGTGGCACAGACACGGGGGCGGTGTAAGAGGGATCCAGAGGGGTGACTGGATGCAGGGACGAGGGTGGCAGAGGCCGATTCGCCGCGGGGGAAATGAAAATAAATGATAGCGACGGCCGTAATTAATTTAACGCGCGAGAACGGACCGCGCTAGTCGACTCGGCTCGAGCGGGCTGCTTTATACGCGCGTCGCGTATAAACATGCCCACGCGTGCGCGCCTGTCTGCCCGATTACCTGCGACGCATGCTATTCTAAAATAGGCGTCGGATCGTGAAAAACTATACACCGACGTAAAAATATATCGATCGGGGCTATATTCAATTATTTTCTTTATAAATTTAAAACGCTTCGCGTGGAAAAGCTGCAACGGCGAAAAATCTAAGGCGGTTCAATTTCTCGGATCGAGCAAACGATCAAAGTTTCGAATTTCTCGCAGACAACTGCTTTAAAACGCTGTGCGACGCAGTCGAATAATACGTAAGGGTTATTCTGGAAAAAATCTCCCCTAGAAACAAAAGTTTTGTCTGATCGGGGAAAGAGTCATTCAGCAAAAAGGAACCCGACATGTTTTCGAAACACTGACTCAGTAGGGGTATAACCTTGACGGGAATAATCGATATCGTCTTCAAGGGAAGAGTTACGAGTTTGTTTTTCCCGCGCTGGAGTTTATCGTTCAACCTACTTGGCGAATTCTGTTTCACGTTATTACAATTAGAATGGGAGTTCCAACGACGCACGAACTTGCTCTCCGAAAACGTTTCGTATCTCGCGCTGAATCGACCGCGAACTTGGTCAACGTGGGCACGTGAAAAATCTAGGTCGAAATTAGATCGACCGCGTAAATTGCTAAAAATCCGGAGTCGTAAGTACCAATATCGTCCTAATATTCGTTGTGCCTCAACTTTTAACCGTGCCTCGGCACGGCTCGTTAAAAACTACTAATAGACGCTAAATTCTCCTAACCGTGTTGTTTTAACGCGCAAACTTTCACGGGGCATGAGCAGGCATAAAAGCCAGTAATACATGAATCAACGAGCACCAGCAAATCTCATTATCAATTCGTGAACGCGCCCGAGTATAAAGCCTTCGGTAATGCACAGGCGACAAATTGCTAGAAATCTCATTAATAAGTCGCTCGCGTGTTCGGCGGGATAGGCGACCGTTTATCGAATATATGATTCGCACTCGGTTACACGCGACGATCGACGATGATTACACTTGTACCGTGCTTACGATATTTCAACGCTTTAAGTACCGCGTTAAAGTCGTCGACAAGTCTTTCAGTGTACTCTGTATATTACCACGAAGGATGGAGGTGTACGCGAAAGTGGTAATATAATGGAGCTGTACTGTTATTTACAGCGAAGCTGAAATCGTCATTAGAGCATCAAAATGGCAGGAACTCGCAGTTGAACAAAACGTTCTTCGTAACTCGATTAAAGCTTCTATTCCGTAACTTTTCCTTGATGGACAGGGAAAAGCGTAATATATAATAGGATCAAGGAAAAATGCCGGAGCGTTTCATTCGATTAGAAGAGCTCTGTTTTCGAGCTCCCCTCGCGATTTCTCGCGTCCTACGAAACTGCCGGCAGCGTAACGACCGTTCCTATGCAAATACGTCGCGATACGCGCGTGCCGTTTTGTCTCTCGTGAGCTTGTTTGCCGAGAAAACGGGACGGACGTAGTTACCCAATAACAACGTTCGCAATGCAGTATAATGCTGGACTCCTTAACACCTACGGTAGAAGGTGCGAACGTAGACACGACTCGAGTGCCGCGTCGTAGCGCATTCCTCAAATACGTGTCTTTTGTTACAACTAGGGTTACTGTTTGATACACGAGAATGGTACGGTTGTTGCGCAAACTGATGCCGCACGATATGACGAAGCGGTTAAAATCGCATTACTAGTCGAGAACGTCATTAATACGTTGCCACTCGAGGGTAAAAGCATCCCTTGAGTAAACCGAAATTGATGCTTCGAATTATTGGGACTTGGTCGAATCGATTTCAAGTTGTTAGAATACTGGGAATTGTATTCAGAATCGTAAGCAAGGAGAAATATTAAGAATTAGAAATGGGAAGAAAGAAGGAAGGTCTTCTTTGGGCCGATTTAAGGACGCCAGGAAAAAAGAAGTCGTTTCGAACGTCAGCTCGTTTGCGATGGAACAAAGCGGTGAAAAGCGAATCGTAAATGTAACGCGCGACACGCTAGCTAATGCTGGCATATTTTCTATGGACGAAACGACGGAGACCCTTTATTCCGGTGACTGGTTTCTGGGACGTGAAAACCCCCGCGAGAAAGCCAAGGGAAAAGGGAAGAATGCGAGCGACGGATCTGCTCGAACGAGCCACGATCCTTTCGAGTCGATATTCACGTTTCTTCTTATATTCCTTGGCGACCATTGTAGCCAGGATTTTCGATTGGATTATGCCAAGAGGGGAGCAACGCTCGGAAAATTGCCGTGGTTATCAACCAATTTTTGCCCGCCAGATTTGCTCCTCGATAAAGCGATTCGACGTCGATTCGGTGTTCACGTGCCATTGGAAACAAACGAGAGACACCTTTGCTCTATAAGCCTCGAAGATGACCCTTTTGCGACGAGTTTAACCCTCGTTCGACCAATATTGGGTCACTTTAGAACCGTGCCTTGAGAGACGAAAAAAAAAAGAATAGCACCATCGATTGAATCGTGCAAAAGATCGAGATGCCGGATAAAGTGGTGGCGGTAATATGGGTCGCTATAATTTTTAACTATACGGAGAGTGCATTCCCGACTTTTTTAACGAAATATCGTGGCGAGATATTTCAAATTTTTGTACGAAATACCTCGACATATCACGAATGAGAAGCGTAATGTTCAAACAAAATTTAGCGGCATAAAAATATATGCAGTTCCATAAAAAAAGAACATTTTCAAATGGAATTGCATACTTTATTACGCAGACAAATTTTTTTGAAATATTTTCCTTCTCGTTCGTGATATTTTGCATCAAAATTTCAAACATCTCACCATGTTATTTTATTAAATTACATTTTTCAGTAGCGCCGTTATAATCAATATCGTACCACACTCGTTGTACAAATTGCGTAAACGTCTAATTATGTAGAACGTGTAAGTATAATGGACTGCGGATAAAAAATAATCGAATGTATCAGTCTAGTGAGTCGCTATCTGTTACGGTGAACCCCTTCGAGGGGTTAAATCTCGTTTCTTTCGAGTTTCGTGTCGATCCGGCGGGGGTTATCTCCCCAATGCTCGTGGATGCTTCGAGCCGCTTTGAATTCCCACGAAGCTGTCCGTCGAAGCCAAAAGCAGACCCTTTGAAGCCCCTGTAATTACCGCGTCCGACTTCCTGGCGAGCAACAGGGAAATAGATAACGGTGGCAGAAAAGAGAAACTACGGGAGAACGGCTCTTAATGACTGGCACGTTTTGTGCGTGTACCAGAGACACGGACAGTTGAGACTGAATCACGCGACTTCCATGGAAACAAAATCAACCCCTTTCTGGTCACGATGCCGCTAGGCGTACTCCAACTTTTATAACACCCTGTCGACATCGTGCAAATCGTCGTCCCGTTATCTTCGATCCAGGCAAACATGGCAAATTGAACGATTACGATCGCGTGTTCTCTAATGATTGACTGATTGCTCGATTCCTTCGAAATTTCAATAAAAGTGGTCAACCTTAATACACGAACTTTACAATGTATATGCTATTGGTTGATATCATTGTTCATAGGAATATTAACCCCTCTTTCGTTGCAATTATGTATGCATCAAATCATTCTTGATATATGAAATTCTTGTAGTGTTCATCTTTGGTAATTTAGTTGACGAGCTACAGTCTGTGACTATGTAACAATCGTTTCATTAATGCAGCTTCAAAAGAGTATATGGAGGTAAAATTAATGCGGGTCACTGCATCAGGCTTCCCGATGTTGAAACCAAAAGGAAAATAACGCTCGAGGAGAAATTCGAATTACGTGGTGGAGTAGCGGAGCGTTTCGCATTACTCGACGTCGATTCTCGGTGGCTCGAACGCCGACAAGATTTAAAGCGCAAGAGAGTAACACGCGGCTTCTCGCTTCGAACGGTCATAGCGAATCGCTTTAAAACTTTTCCCTCCGGCTTCTTGGATATATATTGCGTGTTGCACTCGAAGCCATGAATCACGCAAAAGGCTCCATTTCCCTTCGATCGGATCCCGCCACTACATCCCTCCAAGGCCGATAAGGTACGAAGGTGAGGTCGACTGCTGAGGGTCAAAGGCCCTTGTCCTCGACATACTACACATCAGACCTCCTATCGCGACATCGTTGGACAACCAACCCTCTATCTCTCTTTGTTCGTCTGTTAACCCTTATAGGACTGCACCTCGCGACGTTTTTTTTTTACAGAGTACGATGCAGAATTGCAAATTGTAATATTAAATATAAATTGTTAATAAATGAATATGTAATAAGAAAATTTGTATTGACCGCAAGAGTCGTGTGAGAGGAGTTAACGTAAGTTGTTGAGCGAGGTTCTACGAGGGTTAAAGTAACCCGACTATCGACTCGCTAAACAACGAGAATGCGGAGGCGTCTCTCCGACACAAAGTGCTCTGTAAATCGCGTTCGCGAAACGAGAACGCGAACGGACCAATAAAATCCTGTCGGCGGTTAAAAGGGGAATGATGGGAGCTCGGTTAATCGCGTCGCGATTGAACAACGGAAACGCTACAGGTAACCGAAAAACTCGCACAAAGGACAGACGCGATTTCGGTGGAACGCGACCAGACGCGTGCACACACCCTTTATCGACGCGAACGAAAATGCGATTGCGGGAAAAGATAGATGCGTGCCGGCAGGAAATCCTGACGCACATTTCCCATCGAATTCCGTGAAAATTGAAGCCGTATTAACCGCAGACGGATGGAGTCTTTGATAAAACAACTTCTTTTTTCCTTTTTCGTTCGCACCGTTCGGGCGTTTACAAGCTGATAACGAAAAACTGGCCGTAAAATTGCCCACGATTTGCCGCTACGAAGCTCGATGAAATATAGGACGATTACGGACGCTGAATTTCGCTTACGATGGTAAACCTACTGTTCGAGAATCAGACTCGACGCGGTAATGGTAAATTCATCGCGATGATCGTTTTAAACGTTCGTACCGACACAAGAAATTTTATTTTCGATAAAAATTATGGCCCGACTAATTAAACGGTGAAGTCTCTTTAAGAACTCGACACGGTCGGTGACTTAACGATCGAAAGTAATGCTCAACGTTTGGGACGAATCATCGACCGGATAAGCCTCGCTAACTTTTATACTAACGTAATAAATGTTGATCGAAAAGTACTAATATTGGAACGCGTTTATTTTCGCGGAGCGAAATTTGCTCACGCAAACAATCGCGGCGAACGCGAATTTATAAATCGACGGACATCCGTGTGATCCGGCTTATACGAATATTCGCATTATTCGGCTAACACGGATATCGCCGAGCGGTCGTGGATACTCGTATTATTCGGCTTCTGTGGATTTACCTGCAGCGGGGACATTACAAATATGGAAATATTACAAACAGCGCGAACGGGATGGCGACGCAGCGCGTCCCTCTGAAAATTCGCGAATCGAACGGTAATACGAATAATTGCTCCGATTACAGTGTCCCCGCAAATCCGACTACTTCGTATAATTCCGCGATATTCGAATCGATCGAGCCGGGAATCCGCAGTTTTAACTCGGCCTAATCCCAACTATATTTTCGCTGGTTGTTTCGATCGGTCTTCGGCGAACTGCATTAAAAATCGAACGTTCTACTACGATTTAATCCTATGTCAAAAGATAAAACCACTTTTTACTCGATATTTCATTGTTCCCCCCCTTTTCATTCTACTCGCGTGTACACCGTGTATTCCACGGTATTTAACATCCTCTGTTAACCTGGGCTAAATAAACACCGTGCAATTCCCGCGTGTAACACGCTTTCGATGATGTTTAATCTGTGCTGTCTAATTGCCCTCAGCTTGATACGCAAATACTTGATTTATACACGATATACAGTCGCGCGTATAACTCGAGCTTTCTTCGATCGAGGAGCAGCCTAAAGAGAGAATCTAATCGCTACCCTTATTCTTTCCACGCAAGAACGGAAGGGTCCGTTTTTATGGATTTTCCGAAAATTGAAAGCAAACTCCTCCCACTGTCCTCATCCTAATTCGACGGAACCCTAGCAGATTCCAGCGTTCGTTCGCGAAAACGTTCTAAGCGGGTGATTCCCGTTGTCGGCGTAAACAAGGAGATATTTCCAAGCGGGAGTATCATCCTAGTTGGCGAGGGACAAAGAAGATTCGGGGGCAGACGCGAGGTTCGCGCAAAGTGGTCTCCAAGAGAATATAGAGTTAGCGGGAAAATGTGGTTGCCGTTTCTGTTAGGTCGGTGGCTGGTAGGGCCAGTAGGCAGCCAGCAGCGAGGAACGAACGAGCGCTCTCGACGCGATCAATAACACGTGTGTACGCACCGACACACACCGCCGCACGCACTTTTACATCGAACACACCGGTGTGTGCCGGCAGCAGCACCCCAACCGATCCACAACCACCACCGCCACGACCACCGTCGCCACCATCGCCACGAACACCACCCTCCCTCTGCCGTCCCTTCTCGCTCATCCTCTTTCTACGACGACTCCGCTTCCTCTTCCTGTTCCTCGTTCTCTTTCGCCGTCAGACACCGGGCAATCCCGCGCGATGCGCTCCGCTCTTGCTCGACCGTACGCCTGTCTGCGTACGCGCGCACACCAATTGCACGTACACGTCTACCTGGCCAGTGACGCCGATATATAAACGCAGAAACATCCGGAGGGAATGGAAACGTGTAATTGTGTAAATGGTACAATGGCCGACGGTCCCTCGTTAGAGAGATCGTCCCCGGCGTGGAAACAAGATTCTGATTAACGCCCGAATTTTATCGTGCGCCGCTAGCCGGGGCTCGCGATCTTTCCGCTTTACGTGTTCTCTTCACTTTCTTCTTCGAATTCTATCCCGTACGCTCGAAAGAACTTTCTCCGTGAGTATGCATTCACGCGTTTCCGCCTCTTCGTTCTTTTTACGCGTGTCTGCTCGCTAACGATCTTGTTGCTTTTGCTTTGCGGTTTATGACAGAGCGATTTCGATATCGCGCTACGTTGACGGCGCTCGTCACGGGGCTGAAGTTACGTTACCGTTCTTGCGGTATCACGTGTTCGATTGTAACTTTTGTCTATACAACTTTCAATTACGTGCGTGTGTTTGGTATGCATAAACAAACGGGAGGAAGGACTTTTCAAATTCGAGTTTGCTTCGAAAGATTTCGATGTCAAAGTGCAGAAGAGTTTTGTCATTTTATACAGCTGTTTTTGACATTGTATCTCAACACATTTTTACTCGGAATGTTCGAAAGCATCGATTCGTGTAAAAAGAGCATGCGCTTCGATTAAATAAAAGAATTGCAAATGCACTTTTCTTGGCATTGCGTGCGAAACGCAACCTAGACCCCAGCTCAGACCCAATTGCGTGACATCCAACTATTCACTCCACTCCTTGACTGCTGGAAATTCTGGTATACGTAGAGGACACGATTGTTGAAAACTGACACCAACTTAATTTGCCATAAATTGAAACCATCCGTGCCATAAATAAGAAATTCTTATTCCCTTTGGCAAGTCCTCGAACACGCACGTTTTTCTTTTTCGAACGAGTAAATAAGATTCCCGAGGAGAATCGCGGCGTGGCGTGTCGGAGCGGCCAACTGTACGCGTTTCCTGGGGGAGAAAAGACGATGAGATTTTTCTGCGCGCGAGAGGAGACGGGTAAACAGAACGCTGCGCGCACGCGAGAACCGCGCTGTAATTTCGCGTGGAAATCCATTTAAAGTGATCGGAAGGCTGGAAAGGGGCGGGGGGTTTCGAGGGGTAGGAAAAAAAAACACCGTTCGAATCGTGGAATCGCAAACGTTTTATCGCGACGCTGATCGCGATGCTGGATTTAAATTTACTCGATTTCAGCCAATCCAATTTGGCTAATGAAATGTTCCGAGCGACGCTGTTTGTCGGTATGCGCGCACACGCTCTTCTTTCTCTCTTTCGACTTCGCTCTTTTGCTCTTTCCTGTAACCGATCGAACGACCGGGGTAATCAACTTGTAATTGATAAGAAGAATCGCGTACGAACGCGTGCAATTTCGCAGAAAAATCCCGGGGAACTTTATGGTTGACGCCATAACGAAAGAAGAGGGACGGTAATGAGGCTCGTGACGAGAGTATAAATAACGCTATAGTTAGGAGAACGGAGGTGGCCAAATACTCGCAGACGAGCGCCGGATATGGGTCGAAACGGAAGCGCAGTCGTAAACCGTGAGCGTACAGGTGCTAGCCACAAAGCTTCGACGTTAAGTGCGAGCAAATTCACGCCAGGCTAGACGGTTCGTTTCTGCCTGACGGGAGTTAACCTTTTGACTGCGAAAGATGTATACGGTATGCCCGGCATCTTTCAGACGTTTTGATAGACCGATACAGGAACGTTGTAAATAAGAGATACATTACCCGATGTTTCATAAACTGCGAAGATAAAAATATACTTATCCGCGACATTGTATATCTAAAAGTGCATCAATTATGGAGAACACTCTGCACACGTGCTATCGCGTTTATTAATACATATGAAAAGCATACAACGCTATTACCGTTTCATTACCCTCTTCAGACATAACCCGGTATGATAAGCAATATAATAATACCGAAATTTGGACCGAAGAGATGATCGCGATGTACAGAGCTTGCGTCTTAGAAATACATCGTACCGTAAAACTATGTTTTATTACGTCGTATAGTGTACATTATAATGTACACGGAGTTTGAACAATCATAGTATCAGAATATCCGAGCCGTTGGAGTTTCTCGTCGACCGATCTAACCGGTTAAATAATTAACGTTTTAATATGTCCGACTACGCTTGTCCGCTACCACTGCGCGATATAATATGACGGTGAAGTTAAAGTAGCTGCATTGTTGGTAGGCGGCTCGCATCCCCTCGGGGCAGAAATTTACACCCGAAAGCTCCGAAGAGTATTAACTGCAACATCAAAATTGATCGTCGAAAAACGATAGTTCGACGCGCGGAAAATAACACGGTTCGAACGAACGAGCAAGCAAGCAAGCAGAGCAAGGAACGAGAAAAATGTCGATACGTCGGTGCAGAAAACGGCAAGGTGAATGACACGCCGACAATCGCTGGCGCAGCTACGATAACGGTTCGATCAGCAAAACCTCCGCGTTCCCCCGGTGGTAATCTTGCAACATTCCAAGCATACCGTGGCCACGGCGTGCCGTGCACACCTCGACGCGTTGAATAATAAATGTATAAATACCGACGAAGATCCGGCCAACCGTACAATTTCCTTCGGCAGCGATTCAGAACCGAACGACTTCCTATCCTCTCGCGAAACGCGTCGCTAGGAAATTCAGGAAACCTCGGCCAACCAGGAAACGTCCACGGATTTATGCAACGACGAATTAGCGTCGCTCGAGAAAAGTATCCGCTGGTTTCTGCGGCGTAAACCGAGACGAGCTGGATGCCCGCGAGTCGCCCGCAAAAAGCGAGAGCTCGCGGTTTACGAGCGACCGAACGAAAACTATGGAGAGGAGAATTACGCTCGTGAATGGCGAACGAACGAGAAACCACGGCTGAAACCGTACCGCTTCGGAACAATCGTCTTACGCGAAATTACCGACGGACAAAGAATTTGTCGACGCGGCCGAAAAGTAAAAAATGGCACGCGATGAAATACATTGGACGAATCGGAACCGTGTAATATTACGAGAACATATAGAATCATCCTAGCGTTGTTCCGCGTTCCTGGATTTTCGACACAAATTGTTCGTCCCTTTTCAATTCTATCGACACGTTTCAATCGATGCGATAAAATCACCAAACACGCCAGTCTATCGATCTGTGTGTTGTAACCGATGACTATCAGTTACACTGGTTTATCGGGGGGTCTATTGTATATTACCCTGTATTGACATTCAAATATAATGAACGTTTAAATACAATACGATGTATACACTTTGTTGGGGAGATCAATCGAAACGCTACTATACTCTAGTTTCTGTTATAAGCTTGATATACCGCTTGTTTGCAAACGCATACGGGTGCATAAACCGGTTGTGTCTGAATTTATAGATGTTAAGTAGTAGAACGTTAATGTGATCTCGCAAACAATAACTCCATCAAAATTTTCCGGAGGCAAATATCTGAGGGGTATAAAGATACGTTTTCGCGTTCGATGAAAAACAACCCACCGAATAACTCGATTCATGCACCACGCGTTTTTCTAAATAACGAAATAAACGTAGCAAGAAACTGAGTTTCCGCAACATAAAATTACAGCGCGAAACGTTAACACGTTACATTTCGCTTTACGGAACGTTCCGAGAAAAGCATCGCGGGTCGATTTTTTTATTCCAGCAGTTTCATTTCCTTGACAAGAAGGAACCAGAAAACTTCGATCGACGTAGTTTCACGCCGGTTGAATAAATCGCCCTCAGACGAGAAGGGAGGGAACTTAAAGTGCGCGTTAAGTGCAAGACGGCGATATTTTAGATCTACCAGACTCGAAATTCAGGGCCAGGTAGAACCTCGTTTCAACGGGAGCCAGACGAATCGCTGTTCAACACGCGATCGCGTCTACAATTCTACACCGCAGCACGCGTGCGCGTTCACCCTCGCACGCACGTACACCCGCCGGAAACAGCCTTCCTTCGCTTCGGAATAAACGCAGCGGGAAGCGCATTCATTCAAATCCCCAAAATTTCAAATTCTTGAGTTTATCAATTTTCAAATTCTCAAAGTTTCAAATTATCAACTTTCTATATTTCCACATCCCCTAATTCCCCATTGTCCAAACACTGAAATTCTGAAAACCTCGAACTGTCAATGTCTCAAAGATAATTTTTAAACTTCCGAATTTGTAACTGTAAGATTTTAAATTTCGTCGAGAGGGTAATGTCCTCGTTGCCATCTCGAGTAAACATGTCGAACCGATATATAATAAGGGAACGTAGCAGACGGTGGTCGCGACCCCTCTCGGTGGTGCGGCGGTGAAAACTTGGCGCCCGTTTCAAAACCGTAAATAGCGGTTTCGAGCGTTCGCATAAAATTCGCCGCGAGTCCAACGGCGATGTATTCAAAAGCATCGGCTGCCGATATTATGCTAATATAATAGTGTTCGCGCCCTGTACGTCGGCTTTTCTAAAGCGACAGTCTCGCCGTGCGAGAGCTGGAACGAAAGGGAAAGGAACGCGGAAAAGGAGAGACGCGAAGAGAAGCCGGAAGGGAGCCAGGCTAAGATAATAATATGCGTGTACGTGAATGCGCGCGTCTCGTGTGTACGCTGGAATTCGCGCACCTGCTCCGAGCCGAGTTTTCCGCCTAGCCCTTTGGGACGTAATTTGTGAGGTTTACAGGCATCGAGGGGTCGAAGGACACGCCGTAAAAGGGATTTCCAACAGGCGAGACTGTGCATCCTCGTCATCCACTGCTGCACAAATGGGCCAAGATCTCGAGGATCAGGGGAAAACGGTGAAAGTCTTTGAGTTATGGGGCTTTATCCTTTTCATCTACTGTAGACTAATATCTACGTGCATTCTCCGAAGATGCCTGTTTGGCACAATTTATAAAATAATGCACTAAAACTCGACATTTTCTGTTTGAAAAAAATGGCACATTGAATTCTGATCCTTATTTCCCTAGGACCGTGCAGTACGGCGTCTTCATCGCTGATTCGCCGATACTGGATCTCTCCGGGGTTAAATAGATTGACCTGCGAGTCAATACTCGACCCTCCAAAAATGTTCTATCCGCTCGACCCGGCTAATATTATTTTCGTCGCGAAGTAAACCGAAAGGGTCGATGCTCGAGAGAGAAGGAAGGTTTCGAATGGAAACCCTTTCGTCAGATCGTAATCTGGTTCGCGTGGGTGTCTAAGGTAACCATACGCTCGATCATCGACCGCGTATCGTTTCGTTATCGTTCGCTCGAAACGGGCCGTAAGGTTTCTTTGTTTGTCAGTGTCGTTATCGGTAAGCAATCGCCAGCTCGATTATCGACCGACTCCCCACGCAATTGATTCCAGGTACAGGTATCGACGAAGAAATATCTTTCTTGAAGGGTTATGCGCGGGTACCCCGAAACGCAAATCATATCTCGTCATCTCTTAAAAGAAGTTTCGCTATTTTCAGAAAGCAAACCGTGTTATCGATTAAGAGAAAACGATTATCTCTCGTTTCTCGGAAGTTAGGCGATCGATTGTTTCCTGGAAGAGCAGTAAAGTTTGCTTAATTTATTGAAAACAAAGTTTTGTACTTCTGCGTATCGAAATACACAGGTAAAATTATTTTGCGTGTAAATAATTGGAACTAACGGTGTACAGACGGGGATAAATAACGGAGGTGGTTTCTATCGTTCGACGCGATCGGTAAGTTGGTAGCGTTTGCGATAAAACATGCGTTCCGAGCGAAAAAATAAACGGAAAATGGTAGAAACGCCAGGGTGGAACGCGACTTTACGCCAGAAATGGCGTAATAGGAGGCTGCGGTCGATAAGACCGAAAAGACGGACGAGTGGATGGTCGGACGAGCGAGTTGGCGAGCAAGTGAATTGCCACGCGAGGAGGGGTTGATAGATCTGGTTACTCCGCTGCTGTTATCCGTTTGAGGCAGTTACCCCCGCTTTCAGCTCCGTTAAAGATACATAACCACGCAGCGAGAGGGTAGGAAAAAAAAGGAAAACGAGCCAGCGAAAAAAAACAACGATCCTACGCAAACGACGCTGTCTAAACTTTACTCTGGTCGTAACCGATCCTGTACTTTTGCTCTTTAATCCGAAAACAGTTACCAATATTGAACATCCTTCTGATAGGAAGGATTGAACCTATTCATGCAACCTAATACTTTATAAAATCAGTTTTACGGTACACAGGGGTTAAGGAGGAAGAAAAGTCGATAATTAGCAGGTTATTTCTCTTTACTTTGGTAAATCGAAAATGTAGTTGCGCCAGGAAAGTTTTTCTATGGTGGATCGATCGCGCTGGCGAACGCGTGTTCCGGTATTCATGGCGGCGTTAAGGGCCAGAAGCAATGGCGCTGAAACCGATTTTCCGCGTGTATCGGCGATCTCCGCGATGCCGTCAGACGCCATTAGACATCCCAGGAATCTGCTCGATAAATCTCGCTAAAGGCGAATCTCTAAAGCGGCGCCTCTGCTATGAATACGATAAGAACAATAACCGAACATTCATCGTGCTCTTTGTCTTTCATTTATCAGCAAAAATGTGACGGTGTCGAATATATTCGAAAATCCCAGAAACGCGAATGCAGATTAAAAAACTTTCTGGAAGGACAACCTATCGTATTCATTCGTTGCACATTTATTTAGCTCGTGTAATTTTACAAGCACCGTCTTGGGATGTTTGTTCGTATCACGTTCGTTCCTCGCGTTGCTTATGCGGAAGTCTCTAAGCTCTCGAGCCGTTTTATCAGGCGTAATTCAATGCCATGATCAAGCAGTTCTGAAAATTCGTGATATCGATTCACCCAGGTAATTCCGGTGATACCGGCCATAAAGAGAAGCGACGCCTAGAAGAGCAGGAGGAAGAGGAACGGTCAAATTTTCAGTTGGGTGGTCTAACTCGTCGAGCAAGCTTTCTTGCGGTGCTTTCCCGCGACCGTTTGTGTGTTCAAGTCGTCGTGAATCACGTCGAACGCTTTCAGAATGCACGCGGCCAAAGAGTTTGGTCGGTCATATCGTCGATGCAACGCTGCACGCGTGCTGAAATTCAATGCCAAAGTATGCATGCCCACGTGTGGCTGTGCGATAATGATATTCCCCAGGTTTATTCGCTGGCCGGAACGCGATCCTCCTCTTCTTTTTATCCCTCTCGCCCTCTCTCGCGCTCTTTCTCTCGCGCCACGTTTCTCCGCTCGGTAGCTTTCGAGTCGTATTTTAAAAAGCAGCGCCAGCGTCGACACCAGAATCGCTTTAAGCGACTCATGAAAGGATCGTTAGTTAAACAAAAGTTCGTCGGTGAAACGTTCAAAGGATCCCGTAGACTCGTGGCGTTTCAAAACTCTAAACGAACGAGACTTTTTTTTTAAATCTCCAACAACGGAGTTATAAAGTTCGCGACGTCCACCCGGGGAGAATCCCTCTCGTCGAGAAAAACGACGGTTTTATCGCGCACCCGCGCGAACGCGCGTAATAATCGAGCCTCTAGCCGCGGAACGGGTCAATTAAAAATATTTCATTATTGCCCGCCGTCGATCCACCTCAAATTCAATATCTCTCGATTTTTCCAACGGTCCTGAAAATTGCGTCGTATAATCGCTTCACGTCATCGTATCCCGTTCATCGATTCCCGTTCGGTAGGAAGACTCGCAGGATTTTTATCGAATTTTATACATTTTCAGAATTTCGTAGAAATTAACGGCCAGGATAACACGCGTTGTTGTTTCGTATTAATTTAATAAAATTCGCAACCGTCGAATCCTATTTTGATTTTAAACTGCAAATTCGTATGCAACGAGTTAATCAACGTCGCCCGTCATAAAAGTTGAAGCGATCCTTCAAACGTAACCTTGAGCGGCATCAGTATTCTGCGTCCATCGAAAACGATATTTTACGAGGATTCGCTGATTCGTGGTAAGAATATCGGTTCGGAATTGCCTAAACATCGACTTCGTTTCGTGGCCGGCTGCGTTTTACAACCCCGCTAGACGTGGAGGGTTGCGATCGTGCGGTTCGCGGGGTTGCACCGACAGTCATTACGCATTCATAAGCCAGGATTTAAGGTCGGGTCTCGGCCCCGCCGCTAAGTGCATTAATATCCATTTTAAGCAGGGACGAATGCACGTGGTTCTATCGCAATCACCCCCCAGTAAATCGTTAAGGTGTGTTCGTGCGGGGTGCCAAGGAGCGACGGTAATAGCAACGCGATTCTTTTCGACGCACACTTTCGAGATATCGAGTTTACGGCACAGTGGACGGGACACTTTTACGAAGCGCCTCTGAGCAAGGTAAGACGCGGTAATAAAGCGAAGACGCGTCCGCGTGCCGTTTAATTGTCCATTCTGCCGCGACTCCTATGCAAATTTGATGGGGTAATTAGGTAACTTCCCAGCACCGAGTCCCGTTCGCTCGATCGTTCGGGATATTTATGTTTTATGCATTATAAAGAGGTGGCCGTATTGTCGCGTCCACTGCGAGCAGATAACGGCGCACGCAAACTTGGAAGATAAAGAATTTAACGAATAACTCTTAGCGTTTCCGGAGATAACGCGGAAAGAAATCCGTGGAGAAAAGAGCGGTACAAAATAGCGGAAAATTTGGAAGGAAATTCTTCCCGGTTCCGGTCGCAATCTTGATCTTCTTCTTCGACTTTCCGACGGTACGACACCGGTTACCGATCGAGACTAAAAGAAATCGAGCACTCGAGAACGGGGTTGGCAGAGAAGGGTCGAAGGGAACCGGTGGATAGACGACGGAGACAATCGGAGCCAGGAAAACGTAAGAAGATTCCAGAGTCGAAAGAGCAGACTCCTGTAGCTGGCGCGAAAGGTGAGGTTGAAACTCTCCCTCCTAACCCTCCTAGCCCCTTCGCTCTCACGCTCTTTCACTCTCCGCTTTCCACGATCTATGGCCGGCTTAACTCCGGCATGCTCGTATTTTACAGAACTCACACAACCGAGCGAGGCGTGCGTGCACGTACAGGGCTCCAACACGCTCGCGCTATCCGGAGAACACCCCCTGCTGGAAGTGTCTCTGAACCCTTCGAGCCCATCCCTCCACCCCTTCCTCGTGCTCCCCTGGAACGCTCCAACGCGCCATCCCCGTGTCCTCCCACCAAAACCTTGCCACCCCGTATAAGCTAAAAACGACCCGGTCGCTTAAGGTTTCGTTTAATCTTCCCTTATCCCACGGGCTGCCAGGTACCCGTACGATCGCACAAGATCTCGCCTCGATCCTTTTTTCCTCCTCCCGCCGATGGAACGGGGATCCCGGTCGGTTCTCGTGTCCGTGCGACGTTTAGGACGATCCCTCTTTCCGTCGCCTCTACGAGTCCGTGGATTTAATATTGACGAAGGGTCCAGAGAGATCCGTAGAACCGTCGACGCGAATCATGTTCCTCGAGAGTGGCTCACTTTTCGAGACGACCGGTAAGTAATTAAAATGATGTTCTCCGTTCTCCGTTCGAATTTAAGTTTGTTACCGCGGTTGCTGAATATTGGATGGTCAATTTCGAAACGTCTGAACTCGATATCCAGTCCACTCGATGCTTAAGATTCGTCGAAAATATCCGCTTCTAAGCTCTGACATATTAATGCTACTCAAAGTTCGTCCGCCACTTCTCATTACTAAGTAATCAAAATTTAAAGTACAGTGACAAAATTTAAAGTGCAGCAACTTATTTTTAATATTAGAAAAACTAAAGTTTGAATAGTTAGCGCTAAATTATGCAGATATTTCCTCTCAGCAGGTGAACGAAATTATCGCGGAGGAAGTTGATTTGTAGCTGTAAAGACGGTAGGCGGTATTTTTCCTCGTTTTTCATGGCAATTTCATTATCACCGATCTCTGGATCCGGAGTCATTCGATCAAACTGTGCAGCCTACCGTTTCTCCTACCGGAGCTCCGCGCAAATAAATCTAAAGTCTAGAGAGAGGGTGACAAGACACACCGTCGTGTTCCTCTCGTCTGTTCCCGGCGAGATAGAAGGTGGTCGATCAGTCATTGCGACAGCCCTCCTGCAACGACTCCAGACAAATCGGGAGAGAGCGAGACAAGAGAAAGTCGAGGTTGCTTCCTTTTCTTCGTGGAACGTCCGTTATTCTAGCAGCCGTGCTCCGAGCAATAACTAAGTTTGTTCATAAATTGCCTTCTAATCTGTTGCTTATCGTCTGTTACGCTTTGCAGCTTTTAAACATATGATGTATTTGATTCGATTCATTACCGTTGTCTGGCATGTTCTTGATAGCTTTCCGTTATACAACAATAATACGATTGTAATTAATTGTTCTCGTATTCTCGAAGGGTAAGACGAATTACGATAAAGAATTGTCTAGACAAATTCTTCCCTATCGAAGTTGAAAATTTCTTTTAAAAGTAAATACCGAGCTAACAGCGTCGTTCAATTTTTCGAAAAACATCTACTCGCGTCGCGCGTAACGGGTCCAACGACCACGTGTCTCGTCGTTATCTTTTCCCCTTGCTTAAATCCGTTTCCCGTGGCCAAAGGAAACTCCTTTTTCCTCGTCATGGCCCTTTACCGGTGTTCGTTCTTTTCTCGTTGGCGCTCGTTTCCTGAGGGACCGGTTAGAAACGCTCGCGCAGAACCGGCGTCCGATATCCCCATCGCGGCTCTTTCCAGCGCGGTCTTTTGCCCGCTCTCGGGCTGGTCGAGGAGAATTTCAGCGCGACGAGACGTCCAGCAAAAGGGACACACACCGTGGACACACAACGGTCTCGTCGTTTGGCCGACGAGCAACCTTTGTATCCGGGGCAGCCGGGGCAGCGACTGTGAATCCGGTAGCAGTCGGTGTACACACTGCTCTTCCTGCTTGTAACGCGAAAACACGCTCCGCGACTTTGTCCCGTCCACGATTTTCCCGTTAACCCATGGCCACGACAAATTTCGATTCGACCCGGATATACGATGGATTCGTCTCCGTTCGCAACATCCCACTTAATTGCTCGTTAATACTTCACCAGACGCGTCGACGATTACCCGAAGTTTATTTTCGGAATTGGAATGAGTATTTTAGCGCGGTAAATTTAGTTCGAGTAACTTTAAGTTGACGAAATATCTGTTAGCGCGTAGAGTAAACTTTCTGCGACCTGTCTGCAAACTTTTCACCTCCTTTAGCTATCGCAACAGCAGAAAAATACAGTAAGACGACAAATATGAATTAACGGAGATGGTAATTTAAAGCGAAATATGATTTCGCGCAGTCGAGTTCAGAACTCGACGAATAATGTAAGAAATCATTACGAATTAAAACTTGAATATCTCTAGAGGGAAAATGTCGGGAAACAGGATGAAATGTGGCTAAGTTTATTTGGGTTACAAGATATTTCGTATATTATTTTAATACGTTGATACGTGTCATCAAATTTTTCACGAGAGGCGCGGCATGAATTTTCATCTCACGTAAAAGCAAATGAAAATTGTTTCATATTGTTTTATGAGGATTAACACGCATTACGCGTCACGGCAGAAATAATCGTATCTAGAAAGACACACGATAATGTATCACCGACATCACAGTGCAAAAAGATTGCAGAAAATTTCGACGCTGCAAGTATTAAGCTTAATGCATTCTGATGAGTGACGTACCCACACGTCAAACATGTAATAAACATCGCGCTATTCACAGTTTTAGGAACTGCTACCGCATATCTTGCCACTTGCATCTGTTTTTACCGTGACAGTAAGCGGCAGGTAAGAAAGTCACCGCAGGTCTTATCGACGCACGATCAAAGCCCTATTGAAAAAGCCCCAGCTACTTGGCGATGCGGGTCCAGCGAAAGATGGAAGCTCGATTAGTCGCGAGTTTCCCGTACGGGAAAAATAGCGTGTTCGAATGATCAGGACGAAGCAGAAGATCGAAACGTCGGGGATGAAGCGGGAAAGAAGGAGGAAGAAGGAAACCGCAGAGGACGAGAAAAACGACGGAGATGGTTGCAAAGCAGAAGAACGGAACCGCGCTGGCGTGGTCAGCCGAAGGCAAAACAAGAGCCACGAGCTTTATTGACTGGAACCGATGAAAAACGAGGAGAGACCGGCCACCAACGTCGTCCCGTCGTATCCGAAACTCTGCCTTGCTTCCCTGAAAACTTCGGGGACCGGCTATCGATGCGATAGGTAAACACGAAGGATAGATACGTGACATTACAGAAACGTCCAGCGAGCGTGTGGCTACATATGTGCGTTGTGTACGTTTCTCGACGGATGTGCCGAGGTTACGACCGTTTCCCTTGTAAAACGAGAGAAATATCGCCGCTCGTCTATCCCTGACTACCCGCGTACGTTTCTTTTCGTGATCGATTAACCCGAGCTGACTCGACGTCTGCCTCGGCCGTATCTAACGATACCGCCGTGCGAACGCATTAGCGGCTAAAAACTTGCGTCTGCTAAAAGAAATTCGGGGAAAAAACGAACGCTCGGAGAACAAACATCGGAACGGACAGTTTAACGGGGAAGAACATCGGGTCATTATACGCAATATGTCTGAGCACGGAATTAATCTTTCTCAATTTTTTAGTTGTTACTGGAAATTCGAAGAGTTGCAGACACCGATAATTTGTGAACAAGTGCACACGAGTTACAACGATCGAAGTATCTCGTTATGAAGATAATTAGAAACGTGTAATAATTAGAAGCGTGAACTACGGCCCAATTTGATGCGATATAATATAAATTGGTGAAAATACGTTTCATCATTAAACGCATGATATTACTCGAATCCTATTTTGCCGCATAATTACCGAAGATCGTCAGTGCTCTTGTTCCGTACCTTTTCCAGCCGATATTGTTTTCCTATTTCCTTCGATTCTATTTCAGCGTTACACAATCGTAACTTCGGTATCGCTTGACTTATCTCTCGCACAGTTTGCGACTCGTTTTCCCAGCCTGGTTGCGCAACACGGTTTGCATAGCGCAATTTAAATATTCCCCTTCGCAGTGTTTTTCCCGTGAAACACTAAACGATAAAGCTGTAAGTTATACCACATGGTCGTGTCGTTTCGTGTACCGTTTCACGCGAACGCGCTGAAATTACGCGTCAAAAACGGAATAGGTTGAATCGCGTCGGAGAAATGGCAAGTCCCGGTGCAATTTCAAAGATTGCATCGAGACGGACGATGACGACTGGCAGTGACATTGGCTGCCAGGCCGACTTCCGGTTTCGCTGGAAACCACATCGCGAAAGATTAACGACGTATCGTGTCCAGCGTCGTGCTCGGCGAGCATCGAACGGTGGACAGCCCTGTCGATTCCTTTGGGACTCCGATGCTGAAACAGGAGGTACGGCCAGCGATCGATCGTTCACTCGTCGAGGAACGAGAATAATCGTGGATATTCCGTTACGTGGAACGCGAGCTGCATACTTCTGTGCCGAAACGTTTTAGGCATACGTTTTTTAAAATAGTTACTCCGTTCTTTTCTTGTAAGTACAAAATTCCGAAGACGAAAAAACGATAATGTTCGCGTGCGAAATCCTAGGCTGTTCCGGTAAAAGAAAAAGAACTAAGCGACAATGTTATATGAATGCGTTGAATGCGAGTTGAAATAGAAAAACGTGAAAATTAGCGACATTGGTTTTCGCATGAAACCGGTCAATAAATCGGCAATTATCTCAGCGGAAGAATTCCATAGCAGCAATTATAATTGGCCGTAGCCCCGTCGTCTCTCTCGGTCTTCATCTTCCAAACGTCACTTCCGTTAACGAGGATGAAACGAACCTTCCTTCTCGATATTAGCTGTCGATGCTCGTTCCGCGAAAACGACTGCCTCTCAAGAAATAACAACCGCTCACGAGTACGATGTAATTCCTCGTGAAGCGATATCGAGCCTCCGAATCGATATCCACGTATCGACAGCGTTAACGAGCGAACGGTAACCGGTCGGTAATCGCGCGGAATTCATCAGAGAGAAGCTCCCGAAGCTGTTAAGAATCCTGCGAACGTCGCGTCGGTGAAAAGAGCCGCGTCATTGAATCCTCTGGTCGATGGGCGAAACGTACAAAGGAAGTGGAGCAATTTTTCGAGGCGTACGCGCGCGCGTACCGCGCGAGACGAAGAGGAGGTTTGGCGCGCGCAACGAATCGGCGCTCATCAAGGGAACCGAGGCGCTTCCTTCCCCGCGAATCGAGCCGCACGATTCAAAAGGAGCGACACCGCGCGACACGGGGTTCCTGAAGGGTGCGTTAATCGAGAGACAGAGGGGCGGTAAAGGGGTAGTAAGCGAGAGAGAGAGAACCGCGTGTCGGCGAAGGGACGCTTTGAGGACGGAATGTTTTCATTTTAAGGTCCTCCAACGTCCTTCAGAAGCTTTCCAGTGGAAACCCCTTCCCCGTTTCTTTTCTCCTCTCCCTCTCATCCCCCAGGAACAGCACCGGCACGTCGACTACCATCACCGACGACGACGACGCCGACTGCCGCCTCGGGTTTTTAACCCATTCTTTCGCGCATTTGCAGCTTTTCCAGCACGCCTTTGATACGACCGCTTGGGGTTGCCCGCTAGTTTCTTTGTGTGTAGCCATGCGCGTAGACGGCCCGGCCGGAGCCCAACCTCCGCTTCCTACGCTCTTTTCCGCCCTTCCGGTCCACCTTCTTCGTTCTTTGTTTACACACCGCCCGCTGGATGCTTGGATAACGTTCGCCAACAGCCTTTCGGCCCATCCACTTCATCCACCCTCCGTCTTTCTCCACTTTTTACCCCACCTGTCTTCTCGTCATCGTTAATCACCCCCACGATGAACGCGACGTCGATTCCGTGTTTTCTTCTTCGGGGAAAGAAAGAGAATCGACGTGCCTGGCGGTGAAACGCGCTGATCGACCTCGACGATGCGGATTACAGTCACTCGCTTTATCGCGCTTCCCCTCTGAGCATACTTATTTCGTCCTTTATTTATGCCAATATTATTTATCCATTATCTATTTACCATTTAAACTGTCAACTTTTAATAAGCAATTTAATAACTCCAATGAATATAGATGAGGAATTTATGAATGAGTCTGCGAATATAGACGAGCAAGTAGATGAATGAAGTCAAATACGAATGTGACGAAGCTACGGAGCGAAAGTACGCGAGTAGTTCTGAGATGGGGTTGACGAAGAGTTGAATGAGATATTACTTGAATGGAAGCGGAGTATAAAAGTTTGTAATAAGCCTTGATAAAATTTCAAGAAGAAGCGTTATAGACAGTTTCTCGAGATCGTTTGCATCTCCCCGTTTTCACGATTTTTATTTATAATCGGTAAAAAGTAGTTCAACGGTGCAACGATTCGCAGCGGTTAAAAATCGCTCGATTCGCAGAAGCGTTGGCCATCGTCGGTTCGTGAATCATCGAAGAGGGGAACGCGCGAAGGAGTGGCCGTTAATTTTTCATCGAACGCTTAGTAGCGGCGTGACTAATTAAGCGGGCCGAAACGGTCGTGAGCGAGTTTCGCAGGAGCGACGAAAGCACGCTTCGCTCGTGTGTACGCGGGTTCTCTTCTCGAGCCCGTCTCGCGGATAAGCTTACACGCGAAAAACAGGCACGAAAAGTAAATGGACGGCGAAAAGAAAACAATACGCATGGCGGAGCCGGAGAGGCAATTCCAGCATCGCCTTCCTTTTTCCAGCCGCCTCTCTTTCTCCCGGTTTGCTCTTTTCCCTATCCCATCCCCTGTTCTCCTTCTATTTTTCGCCCGACACTAGTGGAAACCCAAACGATCCTGCTCGTGAGCAGGGAACAAGAAACGAGAAACGCGTTTTCATCGCCCTACCCAACGGGTCTCGCGACGATCGTAATTTACATGAGCTTCCTTTTCATCTCGATGACGTTTCCAGCTAAGGAATACCGTGGAGAAGGGAGGCGAAAAAAGAGTGGCAAAATACACGGGGAGTCGAAATCCTTTACGGGCGTTGTTGCTTTTACCGCGATCGAACCTCGTCCCATCCTGGCAGCGTGAACGTTGAAAAAGATTTAAGTACAGGAAAAAGTCCTCTCCGTTGTCGCTTCTTTCGATACGCTCTTCCCGTCTATTTGACGGTTATTTTTGTCCCCTTCCCTGATGGCTGACGGATGACTCGACGCGGTTGACGAATGACTCGACGAACCTTTCCGGGGAATCGTAGCACTCCTTCGTCACGACTAATGCTTCCACGATATCTCTGTTTGTCCTGTCCTCCTCTATAAAACGATACCATTTTTACGAGCTGCTCGATAATGCTTACTCGTCAACCTGCGACCATTCGTACCTCCAACCAGGGCAAAATTTATGCGACAGTGTATCTAATATCAATCATTTACAAAAAAGAAGCGTTCGAACAATTTCTAAGACGCAAAAATATTCTCTGATTGTATTTGGCGTAGTAATTTAAACGCTTCTGCATCACCTCGGGAAGTAAACGAGAAGCGAGTTACGAAAGGGTAAATGAATTTTGCAAAGTCCATCGAAAAGCGAAGAACGGTTCTCGAAGAAAGAGAACAACTCGCTACAAGTTCCACGACACCGTGAAACTCTCTTCGTCCGTTTTCCAACCGCTCTTTTCACAGAGTAACGCGAACGATGAAAATTTCGCAACGCTACAAGTTTCGCGGCAACGCTGCACCAAACTCTGGCCGGGCTTCCGTTTCGAAAGAATCCATAAAACCGACGCAGGAGGTCGGTTTATGGAACTGGAACTGGCCGTCGAAAAGACAGCAAACGACGACCACGCGGCTTCGGCGAGACGGGCACGAGGGTTTAGTATGCAAAGAGTCACGCGTACAACCGTTGCGGTTTTCGAAGTTTCGTAAAAAAAGGAGAGACGAAAACACGAATCGACCACGTTCGACTTTCGGTTATTAGTCGAGCCGCGCAACCGGAACAGTCGATTGAAAAATCAACCGTAAACTCATCGATTTTCCGTCGTGGCACGTGACAGTCGATGTATGAAGCGGGACACGCGAGATGCTTCAGCTCCGCAATCGGTTCAACGTCTACGCGTGTTGTTGAATTCTGGTTTTACGACCAGCGCTCCACTCTCTTTTATCAGAAATAAACATTTGACTATCCCGCTTTGCCACGGTATAACACAATCAAAAAGCTCACCGATCTTTACTGCCTCGTAAATAAAGTTGCGCGAAAAGACGGTTCTATACGCATCGACGTCCCTGAGCTACGCAACGCCCTCGCGATTATGCTTTTTGACATATCAGACAGTGCCATCGCGACGAGTATAAATCTTTCTGATACGTAGTGGGACTCGCGACCTGCTTCTGTATTGTCACGGTCTCGTGCTACGTTTGAAAATTACGCTAACGCAAAAAATGTGATATTTGCGGGAGCTGGAAACTGTCGTCACATTTTAGAGTGTCACGCGCGGGACACTTTTCTGATGGATGCGAACATTTTTGGAGGCGGTAAATATATCGGTGGTAAGTCACGGTAAAAAGCATAGTCTGCGAATTTGTAAAAAAAATTGCTTCCTCCGTCCTATTACGTTTTACGAAGTGACTTTGACAAATAGATAATTTTGGCAAACATACCGAGTCGCTTATCGGTGATGTTATCTCTCGTGAATGTCGTAACTTTATCTGTAAAGCGAGCGGGGAAACGCGAAGGGAAAAGTTTCTGGTTCGCGTCCATATCGACGATAGATATTTCACCTGGACGCCTGTGCAAGCGTAGACGACCGGCACTTCCTCGGTTCTCGATTTTCTACCCTTGCTCGAACTCGTTCCACGAGGAAAACACGGAAGAGGCTAACTCGGCCAGAATTTCCGCGTGCTGAGTTCGGTCGGTAGAAAGTTGAGGTCAACGCAAAAGCGGTTGTTTGTTATGGCCAAAACGTATCGACAGAATTCTCCTCGAAAGAAGTCGAAAAACCTTTCGTATATCGGCGAACGGCAAAGCACAAACTTTGGCCATCCGTAATTTCAAATATTTGTACACCCGCAAGTTCTTATTATTTTCGTAAATTATGTACTGTTCTACAAAAATTAATTAATCCACAGCCATCGTATATTCCTTTGAGCCACATCGATTTTCGTTGCGCGAAGGAAAAACTCTCGCAAAGCTGTTGATGAACGACGACAGACCACGCGAGCAAACTCCATATGATTTTGTTCGTCGAAACACGGAGGATCAAGAATTCTCCGTAAAATCCGAACGTTGCATCAACGTGCTTGTCGTCCGCGATAACAAATATTTCCCAAGAAATGTACTATTCTAGAAAATCGGAGTAACGGTCGACGGAGAAGGGTCGCGAGACATGAATTTTTCTGGTTTCCGTTGGAAAACGGGAAGCCTCGAGGGCCACGTCGCATCCGCTCGAATCAGGCTGTATCCCGTAGCGCAAACAGCCGTTGCGTCACATCCACGTTCTATCGGAATGCTCGTGTACACCGTTCGCGTTTGTTGGCGACGCGAGTTGACACAAACTACGTAGACGAAGAAAACGAAAGGAGGACGTCCACGCGTGGTGACGCGCGACCTGTCGTGACCGATAAGTAGCTCCGCGTACTCGGTTCCCTGTGTGTAAATTACGGCCAGAAACGAACGACCGCGACCAACCGCCCTTCCAACGTTAAATGACTAGTCGGCTCCCTCGTTTTTACCTGGCACGAATAACGTGCTGGACACGCGTATCGAATATCCGATTTCGAGCACGGCTCGTGGAACGTGGGCGGCGAGAATTTACCGTACGCCAGCGACGAGAAACGAATATTTATTCATTTATTTATCCGCTTCAATGGGCGAGCCTGGATGCTATCGGCAAGAAGCTAACCCTCGCAGGAGAAACTTTGTCGATGCAAATGACGCGGTTGACAGTGATTATGGTCGGATAAATTTAAATCCGTGTAATTTGCGTGCGGATTCCGCGAGCAACGCTACTGCTCGAAAATCCGAATGCTCAAAATGTGTTGGATCGCCGGAGACGCGAGAGCAATTTGAAAAAAGGGAAATGGCATTTTTTTGCAAAGGATGGTAAATAAACTAACTTTATTTGCAACGAGGTAGTTAACTGCAGTTTTAAAATTTCCACTGCATGTCTGCCAGTTTGAGATGCAAATACTCTGCATCGGACGACTACGGTACGGGGTGGGTTAATCTGTTAAATGCGTCGTAATTTTTTGAAAAGAATACGCGGAGTATGCAACGACAAACAAACGATAAAAAGGAAGACAAATACTCGAAAGTTTCTTGCTAAACACGGCAACGAAAAATATATTAAAATCCATTTCCGTGCGGTAGCTAAAAATTAGGAGGAGAATTTTTGAGCCGCTTCGGTTGTTCCACGATCGTTTTGTTCTTGCTCGCTTTCCAACGGTAAAAGTCGCGTTCGCGGCTCCGAATATTTTCACGGCAGCCACGGTTATTACGCGAGAAACTGCTCGTATTCTTTCTGATCGGTACAGATTACCGGAGAGTCCGGGTGCATAATATCGCTCTTCGTGGTCGGTGAGTTTAGACGAGGAACCAGTTTTCTCGCCACCTATTCCGTATTCAGAAAATCCTGTAAACTTTCGAATCTAGCGTTTCCATTCGTCTCTCGAGTGCTTTCGAATCGATAAACGAGACGAGAACGCGGTAGACCAGTTCGAATCGCGTCTCTTTCGGAGCAATACCGAAATTCCACGCGATCGAAGCGTATGGAAACATCAAAGACGAAGGGAATTCGATTTTCTCCAACGACACCGTCGGCCAGCCTCAATTTTTCCGCTAATGCTCCAGAAAAAGGAAGCGTAACGCGCGCTGGAACAGCCACTTTCGTGCAGCTTTTCCGCGGAAAGGCTCGCCATCCTCGTACACGTATGAACGTTACAGGGCCACCATAATTCAGAACGACCGCTAAAGGGCTCCCCGTACACGTACACGCCTGAGGGAGCTATTACAAGCGCGTACAGACGACCGAGAGATGGTAGACGCACGCGGGATATACCAGACACTCCGCTCATAAAAATACTGAAGCTGGCAAAGAGAGGAACCGACCAAGCCGGGCGAAAATAACATTTCGAGAGATCTTACTTACGAAGGACGCTAGTCGAGGGAAATTCGACGAAGAAAAAGCAACAGGGTCGGATGCAAAAGGGATCCTCGCGTGACAGAAAATGGACCTGACGTTAAAACGAGCGTGCATGCATTTACTCTGACGCGGACGCGAACGTCGCTGCCTCGCTTCATTCCGCTTTCGCGAAAGATACGAAATTCATACAGAGAAAAGTCGCTTGCTTTTCCTTGCCATTCGAGAAACTCGCCGAGTTTCGAGAATCGTCGTAGCCGATGTAAATTGCACGGAATTTCCGCGAGCGAAATCGTAAACAGGCTAGTCACGTGCGGTGGGATGCTATACGTTACGAGGTTTAGAATATTGAGGATGTCTCGTTGCTTGACAGACTGTCGAGCGAAAGGAAAGAAGCGATTTCAACGAGTACGCGGTACGCGATCGTTTCGTCGTTGGAATCTTTTTCCTGTGTCAATGTGTAATTGAAACTTTGATTCGCCGAACCTTCGCTTCCGTACTTCAACTTTTGTATCTCTAATGGAACATGCAAAATCTCATCGATATTTCGATATTGTCGATAAATATAACCACGAAGACAATGTATCTTTTCATAGCAACTTGAAGGAAAAGCGATGCGAAACAGTGAGAGCAAAATGTATCCATTTTTTGTTCAAAGACTAATGCTCGTAGCGTTACGACTATCGAATAATGTAAAAGAGTATACAGTTTTTGGGTGAAGCTATAAACGCGTTCATTCGTCAAAGTCCCCATTGAATGCGGCCGTTGTATTTCGTTTACTGACCAGCGGCAGCAATTCAGTGCTCGTTATAATGGCACCGGTTCCGTCGTCGCGGTCCATTTGGTTCGCCGTAAAAAATCGAGCTCGCCCCGCGATGTTATCCCGAATTACACATAAATCTCTCTTTAATGCACTGGATGCGCATTAAAGAGCAGCACGAGAGCGAAGAAAGGACTTTTGGCACGAGAAGAGGCAGCCTTTCGCTCGCGCGCGTGGCTCGACGCACCATTTCGTGGATTACGCATCGAAACTCGAACGAAACTGCTCGTGCCCGCCTCTCGATGCTCTTTACGACCGCGAAATTGTGCGATCAATTTCGAAGAAATTCGGTCAAGCAACGAGCTACGGCTATTAAGCTCGATAACGCGACTTACCAGACCGTTTGCTCGTGCTACTTATCGTAAACGTGGATCGTTAATGTCTCTTGTATCGGTGCTGGATCATCGATAAATCGTTTTATTATTTCCGACGTCACTTATCGACGCTTACCTTCGCTCGCATTATCTTTCGCGGATCATCGATAAATCGTCTTAATCCTACGTTTACCGCGATACACTTTTTTTCAAAGATATTTGTTAGTTGGAACTCGAGTGATTTACGCTGCCGATAGATATTGTATAGCTTCCAGGAATTAATACCAGTAATTGTTAGACTCGAACAAATACATGTGTACGTTGACGAGAGAAGACGAATTTAGTGCGGAATATCCGTGTAGGCGGCAGCGATTGTTCGGCAGGTTTTGGTCGATGGAGAAAAGCGAAATTCCGTGACACGAGGAGTTAAGAGAAACGAGTGTACCCGTCGAGACTTCCTTGGAAACGCATACGTTCTTCGACAAATAGTGGAACTGGCACGTCAAAGCCTGCGTTTCAACCGGCATTTCAACCGAGAAACGGCGTCGCGCGAGCTACCAGCTCCCGAGAAGAAAGGAATTGGATATTCGCAATAGGTCGGCACGATTACTCAGACGTGCTTTTCAGCATCGGATCAAGAGCAGAAGAAAAAAGGGGGAGGTTAAGGTGCGATGCTCTTCTCTCGATGCAGCTTTCCGCCCCCGTTCCATCGCGTGCTCGATCCCACGTAGTACTCTTTTATTCTCCCAAGACGACGTACCGCCTCCTCGTCGGCCGTCTCGCGCGAGTGAATAATTCGTTTCGTTCGCTCGGAGGTGTTAATATCGGCGCTTCGTCGGCTCCCCTTTTCTTCGACCACCCTCGTCGATTCGTCCGAGACTCGTTCGCGCCTTCGAGAACGAGACAAAGGGGGCGAAAGAAGCGACAGGATTGTTTATCAACTTTTCTTTCTCCGTCGATCCATCGGCCGTCAAGGGACGAGCAAGTAGAGCGCGAGGGAAAAGCGTATCGGGCGAAGACGAGGAAAGAAAAAAGCGACGACGACGACGACTAGAACGAACGGGTAGCAGAAGCAGCAGCAGCTTTCTGTTACAAACTCGTCCTGCTAAGGCAAAATAAAATTAACCTTCGCCGCGTTTTATATAGAGTTCACCCTCTCGCGAGACAGACGAGTAGTGGAAGAAACTGAAAGAGAGAGAGTCTTTGCCCTTCTTCCTCTTCTTTCCCATTTTCCAGCCCTCTCGCGCCCGGTAGCATCGTCGTCTGCTTCGCTATGCCAGTTCCCTCGACGTCTCCGGTGTCGTCTCTTGCTAGCTGGCTTCGAGCTTGTCTCATTCTTACACGCAAACTCCATTAGGAGACCCCTGAACTCGCGGGGAATATCGTATTATGACACCGGAGGGCTCCGTCTACGACTTAGGCGAGGAAAAAATTCCGTTGCCGGACGAGCCGACGCGACGATTCCAGACAAAAAAGGAAGCGGGTACCGACTAAAAGACAGAGGGGAAGAAACGGTACTATGCAAAATGCAAGAAACTTTGCCCGTCCTTCTTCGTCTCGTCTCTCGTCGACGATGCGCTTTCACGGGGGATACGAGGCGATACGCGATTCGATTTAAAAGTGGATCGCGAAGGAATCGACGAAGGCTGATATCTCGAGAGCGGTTGTAATCGTCGGTAAAGTGTACTTATCGTGGCGTCGATAAATACCTTGGAACGATGTCGATAACATTTACTAACGCGAGCCGCGGACCGATATCTCGCCGGAAACGTCTTAGTATTTTATTGATAATACGTTTTTATCGTATTCGTACGGTCGTAAAGGGTGAAACAGTCGAGCCTCGACATTATACGCCGCAAGAAAATTCTCCCCGAAGAGAGAGAGGAGTCTTTAGAAATTCCCAGAGACGTCGTAACTTTTCGATACGAGCTTTCTTTTTATCATATCCATTCCAGGCCCGCAACAGCCACTCGCTACACGTCGCGAAATGAAATACGCTAAATGGAGCAGCTGCGCCTGGCGCGCGTACGGGCAAGGAGGATCGATCGCCCGTCGATTCGTCGATTCTCCTAACGAAAAAATACCGACGTAGATTCTATCCGAAAGATGTACGAGGATCAAAGCGTAGCGAAGTTCTTCTAATTTCCCTGCTGGTCGCAGGTAGAAGCGAACAGGCTTTGCAGAACGCGTGGCACCGTAAATTCACTTCTGTTTCTTTCTCTTTTCTTCCCGCTCGCCATCCTCTCGCTCCGCGCTCGAAGCCTGCACAGAGGGAAGGCAAAGAGAATTTCACGAATCGAAGCACGACGACTGCACCTTCTTCCTTCGAGGTACAACGTCGTCTACGTAGACGACGTCGACTACGACAACGACAACGACTACGCCGAAGAAAATCGATAGTCCGCCTCAGCCTCTCTTTGAGAGTTTCTTGCGATCGCTCGTCGAACTCTCACCTCCAACCACCACCGCCGCACTACACTCCACCCCTTTCATCCCCCACTAGACGGCTCTCAACTTATCCCCGAGCCAACTTCGATACCTTCAGACTCGATCCATAACGGTTTTTGCCCGAAGCCCCCGACGAAGCAAAATAGTTCGAAACCCCGGGTCATCCATCAAACCAACGCGATTCTCGACGACCTTCCCGCTACGAGATTCCATCCGACCTCTATTTAGTCCTTAGACCCGTAACGACTCCTCGGATGCACCTTGGACCCCGTGCCCCGTTATCGGGCTAAATCACAAACCGGGGATTACATCGCGGTTTTACGGCCACGACGAACCGTGTCGTCGCGTTCAAACTTTTATCAATTTTCAGACACGACCACGTCAACCGCTACTTCCTCTCGCGTTACCCTTCCCATCCATTTCGCCGTGACGCGTTTGTCGATATCAGCCGCTTCTTCTTTGCGCCAACCCTTCCCTTTAATTGCGATCGCGAACGCAATTTTCATCAACCGGCTAAACTTCTTTCGCCGATCCTGTTTTCTTTACAAGACGCAGCTGTAACACGCATCTTCCTGATAGAATAGCCGGAAATTCATTCGTTGTACCGAAAGTAGAGCAGATATCCATCTCGCTAACCGATGTTGTAGTCGATTCACCCTTTCGAACGCTGGCCAACTAACGTTTCGTTCCCCTCGTAGCCGATAACTGGTTCACCGTCGATTTACTAGCTCCTCGGTTGATCTTAGAAGAACAAAGCGGGGAAAACGCTGGCGCATCGCGAGCAACGGAGGGCTGAATGTTTTATCTCTCACACTTCATCGTTTTCCGCTCGTTACTCCCGATCGTGGTCAACGATCCACGAATCCAAAGAGTAAACACGGTACGAGACGATGGAAAACCCGGTGATTGCCCCTGCTCGCTGCCATTTTCCGTACCGTGAGATTTTCTCTCGAAAACTGCCTTTGCTTTTCTTTCCTCGAAACGACGAACAGACTCTGTTCCAATACCGCTGACGCGTTACGAGAGAATAATGAAACGAAGCGTCTACATCGGTGTGCGTGCACGTACGTGTGTGTGCACGTGTGTAAAGGTGCAAGTTTTCGAGTAGGCAGTCACTCCTCGAACAATATGTGTAACGCGGGCGGCACACACGACGGAATAACAATGAGGAGAGCGAAACTTGCCAGCCGGTGGTGGTTCTAACCGAGCATTTATTACGACGCAATCCAGTTATCGGAGTTAACCGACAGGACAAGTTGATTGCAGAATAATACGGTGTAATATCCATCCGTGTACGGCTCACGCAACCACCGACAGACCGTCTGGTGGGTCGCTTTCGAACGATGACATACTTTCGTCGGTATCTTTCCTTCACGCGTCACCACGCTATTTTTATTGATCCCGGAGTGTCGAGTTCACGCGTGTACTACCGCCGCAGGAAATAGAAAGATCGCCAATTCTTAATTCCGTTCGATAACGAGATCAGACTGCTCGTCGCGTGGCTCAAGGAGGTCAGTCGCTAATTCGGTCATTGACAAATTTCCAAAGTCGAGAGCTTGGAAATTGCAAATGCATAAATACAGAAATCTTAAGCTTTCGAATTGAGAAATTGCATTTCAGTGTATCAGTAACTACGTTCACAAGCATAGCCATTGCACGCTCAAAGCAGACTCTAACGTTTCGAATTCGCGAAAGACGCGAACGCGTTCAAAAAAGCTGAATCGGATATTCAACGAAGAAGCCGTTTCGATTCAAAGCGCGAGAACGTAAATCCCCCGTCATTCGACCCCTTCTCTTTCACGCTCGCTTGTATACTAATCATAAGTAACCGTAAAAATAAAAAACGGGTCACACGAAACGAGAACATCTATCCACGACCGTCCGCCCGCTTCTCTGGCATCAATTACCGAGTTTGCGCGCAAACTTGTTTTCCCACACTCCCACTTCCTGATACTTAACTTTCCAATTAACGCACCTGCTCGAAATCATCCTAGCGAGCGTCACGGAAGCAAGAAGTTCCGTTCACGCGCATGTAGAAGCTAGGGTGGGCGAGCAGACGCGAACGAAACAAGCATCGAGAGGGTTGGGCGAAAGAAACAGAAGGGGGAGAAAGGAGATCAACTGTCGCGATTTATTACTCAATTTGTCGGGAAAGCTTCTTCCTTTCCGTCCTTGATGGCCCGTGAAACCGACCACTGGTAATTATTTTTCAAGGTCTCGGCCCCGAAGAAGAAGCAGAAGGAAGCCACTTCCTGCTGGTCGAGAGTAATAGCGACGATCACGAGAACAACACCGGTAAAGTGCTGTCAGTTAAATATCAACCGGTTCGGAGTGTATTCTTAGCCCGTTCGAACCGGCCTGTTGGTAGAAAACGGTAAACACAATCCTATATTTGCTTGTTCGCTCGTTTAACGCTATGTCCACAGAAATTATAATGCACTCGGTTGAGTCGGCAGCGCGCCGCGCTTATTGGCCTTTCAGAAAATTTCCATCGCAATTTCGCCGAGATAACTACCGACGTTTGCCGAGCGGACGTCGTGTCCGCGACCTACAGACATCGGGAAGACTCAGACTAATTGCAACCGCAGGATGGAGATCCTAGATTCCATCATTTTTTGCGGTCATCGATTTCTCCGAGCGATCGGCAAAAACGGATCGACTTTCTCGTCGTGCATCGTCGCTGCAAAATTAATATGACCGAATGCATTTTAATTTCGAGACTCTGTAAGTGCCCGAATTCGACAAACTTCGAGGCTGTAGAATAGAAAGGAAATCGAGTTCCGTACGCTACCGTTGCTCTTAATCCTGGCCAAAGGGCACCTATAGAAGTCCAGGACCGATTCAACGGGTCAGAATTGATCGAGCAACGCAGCGAGAACGTCGGCGCCCTTTTAAACGGAATTTCACCGGCAGCAATAACCCGATTGCTCGCTCGTGCACGGCTTTCATCTTCTTTAGGGCTGGCAATGTGGCTCGGTTAATCACCGCGCTGGATATAGGCGACGAGCGCGTACACGACCGGAGAATAACGAGAAGAGGGCCACTCTAGATGCGCGATAGTGTAGGTGTTGTTGGTACGACGATACTGTAGATCGTGGAGAGGCAAAGAGCCCTCCGGCGGTTGCTCCAGTTAACGCGGCCGAGCACTTATCGGAAATTATCAGCGAGACGTAACCTCCATTACGTAGCGAACTACAGCTCGTTAGGGCCTATCTTCGATGCAGGTTAACCGCGTACACCGTGTACCCGTGTCATCGGCTCGCCTATCGTGCACCGACCGACTGCCTTCGGTTCTTTTTTAACGCGGATGCCGTCGCGTCTTTTCCTACGTCCTCGATTTGTCCGATTCTACGATATTGCTCCAGACTGAAAATTCTAACTGCTATAATTCCTGCTTCGATAAACGACACGAGCATCGGTCTCGCTCGTTTTACTGTACGTGGAAGAATAAGCAAACCAGTGTGACTTGTACCAGTTTTTCCTTATGTGATCGCGCATATAAATCGTATAGGCTGCGTGTTAATCATTTTGTAAAACCGAATCTGTGATACTGTGACTTTTATCCCTTTGTACGTGGGTAACAAGAATTTTCGCAACCAATGCTCAACATCTCAATTTTGTGAAACTCTTAAAAAGCGTTCGATAGAAGAAAAGTATCGCGGAGATACAGAAAATTTATTCGGAGTAAAATAACTAACGAGAAGGATTTTCGACGATTTTAGCATAGCATTGAAGGTGTTAAATAAGACTTCACGGCTCGTTGGAGATAATGGACGATCGTATGTGTCGCGTCGCGAACACACTCCGCCTTAATAACGGTAAGTAACGCGACGCGAGCGAGAAAGATGGGAACGAATGTGGCGTGGAACCGGTGAGCAATGCTCGTTTTAACGATCAGTTTGTCAACCGTGTCGTTCCGTTCGAGGTATCCGCGAACCGGGAAAGAAGGTTCTTCGAAAGTTGATCGATAAACTTGATAAGACGTAATATACCGAGAGTTCTTATAACATTGTATAGAGTCTCAATTATCATCCCCAATTTCTCATGGTCAATAAAAGCGGTCCGCGTGAAAATCGCGAAACGTTCGGCGAGAAGTTGGAAGAAGAAAAGGAGGGAAAACCGAGAAGTCGGGGGGCAAGGGAAGAGAAAACGCGATAGAAGGAAGACGTCGCGAAGTTGAGGAAAACTTTGTCGAATCGAGCTGGCTCGTTTCTCCGACAGTAATTGTCCCGATCCATTTCGGACGGCGTGGTAACGGTGGGTCGGGTCGTTATACGCCGGGAGCATCGATTATTCCCAATTATAATAACAAATGCAAATCAGGAATAACGACTCCGGTAGTCTGGTAATAAAGTTTCCCCAGGCCGGTCGTTGTTCGCCGGTGCTTTCTTCGCTCGCCAAAAGCGACTCTGCTCGAGCGAGTTTCATCGATCGCCAACGCGACGATTGTTCTCGCATCGAACATCCTCGCGGAGAGACTCGAGACACGTTTATTTCTTTTTCTCGTGCCGATCGGAATAAATTAATTAAATCTCGAGCAACGATTACGACGGAAATAATGGTACAATTACCGTTGGCTCGCTCGTGATCGAGATTACGCAACGAGGTCTCGAAAGTGCAACTGCGCGTCGCTCGTAATTACGGCGACTGTGAAAAAAACGAGGAGGGAGAGGAAAAAAGAGAAAAGAAATATTATGCGAAACGAGCTCGGCCTAATTTTCGCTACTACGTTCGCGCCACTCTCGCTCGCTCGGTGACGACTGATCGAGCTAGCTCGTAATTACGTTTAATTACGAGGCACAATTTCAACAGTCGCGACTGCCGACCCTCCCCAAAAGTAATTGCCCTCCGTCAGAAATTTTACGACTACGGGGAAAAAGCGTTTTTCCATCGCGTGCAAAGATGACGCTGGACGCGTTGCGTTGGATAAAAGTCGGAGAGTGGAAATGACAGTCTGAAAGAAAATTCAAAGAAATACGAGAGGGTGGAAAGTTCGAAGGTAAAGCGGAGAAACAGGAAAAGGAAACGTTATTCGACTGAAAATTTGAATTTCTAGTTTCATAAAGATTATAAAAATAATTTCAGAACATAGAAACGTGAACATTTGATTTAAAGCGAACGTTTTCGAATTACATCCCTCGATTGTACTCCATGTATAACTGTTGCAATAGAAAGTACGAAGATCAAAGGTATTGAGACTTCAAGACCAGAGGGTCGAACTGGAATTTATATTTCGACTCGGTAATTTCGAGCTATAGGGGATGAAACGAGCAGGACGATTACCGCGAGTAATCGCGATAATCGTCACGGGACCTGCAACTAGAGTCACGACATCGACCTGAGCCCGCCAATGGTCGAACCAAGCAGAACTGAATATTCATTAGCGATGATAATGCCACACGATCCTACACCCTGCTGCTTCTCTCCCCGTGTCCCTCGCGTTAGGCTACGTTTTCACGTGACAGTAAATCGTAACGTTTAATACCATGACTGGAAGTTGCGTTATCGTGACATTGGATTTCGCGATACCGCTCCACTCTCATGACATCGAACCTCTTTCATTGTCATAACACGAAACGCCATTAGTTTGGTTATTAATCGCACTGTCGTGACAATGCTTTTCATGCCGCGACATTAGTATCACGCAATTAAACTAGTTTCATTTCCGTGGGTAGACAGTGTCACGTATACACACATTGCGAAAATGTTGCGTACGAATCGATGGGAGTTTGATGTCTGAAATTTAATGCAACGAGTCAAGAGCAGCAGAAAATAAAATGTCAGTGTCATGTGAAAACGCAGCCTAAGACTGTACAATCTCCGTAGCCATTTTCTCTCTTTGTCCGTTTCGCCCTGGCAGCGTTATATTTTTCTACCCTCTTCGGGTCTCTTTTTCTTTTTTCCTCCGTCGCTATTCATTACCGTTAATATCAGCCTCTCCCTTCGCAACCGTCGCTTCCCTTTTCCTTCCAGATTTCGCTCCCGCCGTTCCCGGTTCCTTGACCCCCTCCACCTCCTCCGTTCCCGGAGTTCCCATATCCATTTATTTCTGGAAATTCTTGCGCGCCAGCCAATTCCTACGCGCGCAGTTCCACGGATTCGGTCCCGTTCCAAGGGGCAGAAGCGGGCGCTGATTATTATTCAGAAAGTATAACGCGCTTCGGCCAAGCGTGCCCAGGCAACGGGCGAATCGAACTCGATTACGTTTCCGCATAACTTACGCGAACGCAGAAGCAGCCTTCCACGCGTTCTCGAACGATTGGCTCCGTTTTGATTCCGATAGGTGAAAAGTTCGTCGCGGTCCAACGATTCAGCGTCGAGCGATCGCGATAAGCGGAGCCGAAGCGACGAGCCGGTTAAAAGGTGGCCGCGAGGGAACGCACCGGGAATTCATCGTTCGAATGAACGATTCGGTCGGCACGGACTGGGACGAGTTTACCGATGGAAAAGTTTCTTCGGCTCCGCACCTCGACCACCTCTATTTGACTCCCTTATGATTAATCGACGCGGTAAAGGCGGTTGAAAAATGCGCCGGTGTTTTGACAAGTGTTCTCAACGCGTTTTCGTTGACTCGTGAACGTGTTCCTTGCGGGATGATTGATGGAAGCTAGCCTCGATGCTATGGTAACCTTGCTAGGGTTCGAAACGGTGTGCAATATTGCACAAACACGGGATATTGATTGAGAAGCGCGGTGAACAGAGATGGGATTCAATGTATTGAAAGTAGATTCCAATCTGACTCGGTACTACCAATCGGTTTATGAATATTTTACCGACGAAAGTAATACTTATAACTCGGCCGTGAATTTTTTCGCAACTGGTTATTAAATATTTTGCAAAGCTTATCTTTACAGGTCGACATCGCGAACATTTAAACGACGACGATCGATAACATTTATCAACTTCAAAAATATTCCCATATGTGCTCGTCGTACACGAGAGGGTTAAGTAGTCTTGAACCCAGATAAGATTACATCAAATTCTTTCGCGGCGATTGTTGGTACAATCGAACCTTGACCTAGTACACTGAAACTTCTCGTCTACCATCAGATTATCTCGAATGGGCACTAATTTCGCTCTAACTGGTACGTTTATAGTTTATGCCTAGAAAAGTAAAACGTCTTGTACGAAGAGTATTTAAAATCTTCCGCAGCGAAACTCGTATCGGAATTAACTACGATTCATAAATATGTACATATTGAATTTGATTCCATCTCTAACAACGACAATGACGAACGCGTATAAACGATGAATCACGACCAAGCATTGAATCATCGGCGATTAATCGGCGGGACAAGAGACAGAACGAACCCGATAGAAACATCTCGTTTATTCTCGGCACGTTGCGAAGGAACGAGAAATAATTTCAACGCGGCCCGTAAGAATAATTTAGAGCGCATTTTGTACAGGCCACACTTCGCGAGGAAAGATGGCGTCGAAACAAAAGGAACGGTGCACGGGGGAACGTTCGCGTCGGGTTGGAAAAGCAAAACGATGCCGTTACCCCCGGTGCTCGGAAATTTACAGCTAGAACGAAGGAGGAAAAGGGGGCGGCTCGAGGTATTGCACGCGTGCAAAAAAGAACCCGCTAGCGAGCGTTGCATGTGTGCACGCGTTCGTCTTTCCGCGCGACGAACCAGCCCAAGGGCTCCGCGCGACCTAAATACACCTCGGCGTGGCCCGTCGTCGTGCAGCTTTGGCCCCGCTTCTTCGAGAAACGGTTCGCCCTCTCTGTCAAAGAGAATCTCGAAAGAGCGAGACCATAAATCTTCGTTTTCTTCGCCCGCCAGAATATCCCGATTTTCAGACGTTCGTCGTGACGAGAAAGGATTTTCCTTTCCCTCGTACCATTCCTCTTTCTAACAATCGACCGTTCGATAAGTGACGAGGGACGATTTTTATATCGACCACTAACGCGATCAATTACCATCAGATCGCCACGTGAGAAATTATCGTGCTAAGCACTACGCCTGGAATTACCGCGATTTGGATCACCACGCTAGGCATTGCCACGATTTAGAACGCTATGCGTACAATTACTGCGCTTTAAATCACTACGAGTGGAAGTACCATGCGCGGAATTGTCACGATGTGGACCGTCATGCGTGGAATTACTGTGCTTGCGATAGCTACGCGTGGAATTACTGTGCTTGCGATAGCTACGCGTGGAATTACTGTGCTTGCGATAGCTACGCGTGGAATTACTATGCTTGAGATAGCTACGCGTGGAATTACCAAGCTTCAGATCGCCACGCGTGGAATTACCAAGCTTCAGATCACCACGCGTGGAATTACTATGCTTGAGATAACCACGCGTGGAATTACCAAGCTTCAGATCACCACGCGTGGACTTACTATGCTTGAGATAGCCACGCGTAGAATTACCAAGTTTCAGATCGCCATGCGTGGAATTACCAAGCTTCAGATTACCACGCGTGGAATTACTATGCTTGAGATAACCACGCGTGGAATTACCAAGCTCCAGATCGCCACGCGTGGAATTACCAAGCTTCAGATCACCACGCGTGGAATTACTATGCTTGAAATAGCCACGCGTAGAATTACCAAGCTTTAGATCACCACGCGTGGAATTACTATGCTTGAGATAGCCACGCGTGGAATTACCAAGCTTCAGATCGCCACGCGTGGAATTACCAAGCTTCAGATCACCACGCGTGGAATTACTATGCTTGAGATAGCCACGCGTGGAATTACCAAGCTTCAGATCACCACGCGTGGAATTACTATGCGTGAGATAACCACGCGTGGAATTACCAAGCTTCAGATCCCCACGCGTGGAATTACTATGCTTGAGCTAACCACGCGTAGAATTACCAAGCTCCAGATCGCCACGCGTGGAATTGTCATGAAATCACGCTTCACCACGTGTAGACCTATCATGTGTAGAATCACCATGCGTGGAATCACCGCATTCAGATCGCTGCGCATAGAATTGCAATACGTAGAATCATCAGACTCCTGATCCACATATGATAGATCGTCACAAGTGAAACCATCATGAGTTGTACTTCCAGATCCTCCACACGTGCAAACTAATCGAGAATGCGGAATATTACCGCAACTAAGAATGAAAATTCCCCTTGACTGATCGAGATTCGTTGGAAGGAAATCGGTCGGTGATTCATGGAGCTACCGAATGTTGGTGAACCGTCGATGATCCGGATTACGGGGGAAGAGATATCGGGCGATGGTGAAAATACGCATCAGAAAATTGGCTGATTATGTAAATTTCGAGATAACTGGTTGGCTACGCGTCATGCCTGTCCAGGCTTTCGAGAGATTACGTTATCGACGGGCATTATTAAGATAATGCCACGTAATAAGGCATCGCGTACACGCAGTTAATAACGGCAGCCTTTGCGTTCGACGTTTTTATTGCCGATTGTCTGTGAATCGCACTTCCACGATTGCGTTCCGTTTGTTTCGAGAGGCTAAATGTCACGGAGAGAAAAAAGAGTTAGTCGACATTGTTCTTTACTTCGGACGAGGGCAAAGGATATCGACATTTACATTCGCGGTTCGAGCATACTTTTCTCCGCTATTGTGCGTGGACGAGTAAAAGGCTCGATAACGAATCACCTTTTAAAGATCGATTTAACTCGATTCTCTCTATCTCGGTCAAGGTGACCGCTTCAACTTCGACCACTTCGTTTCGTGTACCGCTCTCTCTTCATCGATGATGTCATACCTTTTAATGCAGAACGTCGAGCCCGCGGCGAATGAAAATATGACGTATTCTGACATTTCAATGGTTCGTGTACTGGATGGTAAATCAATTCGGTTCAAAAGTTGAATAAATTCCTCTGAAATAAGCATCTCGAATTTATCTCTGAAAGAGAAACACTTGTTCCTCTTACCTTTCTCATAATCGAGATTCGTCGGAATTATATTAAGTCTACAAAAATTAGTCCGCGAAAAGTTTCGAACCTGAACCGTTTGGCTACGCGAAACGGCAGAAACGCTTTCAAAATATTTAACCCCAATACCGACAGCGGATTACCTTCACTTAAACAGGAAAATAACTCGAATAAACTATCGCGATCCAAAAAGCGATAGCAGTCCACGTTTTCACCCTTCCACAACTTCATCGTTTGTTCGAAATAACAGGGACGCAACCAAAACGTGCAACCCCGATACCGAGGGCAAACAGAGAGAGATTTTTAGATTACGCTAACTCAAACAGGGAAAGTATTCAAATAAACTAGCACCGTTCCAGAAGAAATACCGGTCCAAGTTCCACCCTCGGAAGGTGGGTGAATCGTCTGTTCGCTAGAAATAGTAAGAACGCTTCCAGAACACTCAACCCCGACACCGCTACTAAACGAAACAGCGTTGCTAGACAAATGGGTCGAAGCAAGAAGAGAGGATGACGGTAGCACGTGGGTGTAAATCGTCATTACGATTGAAAGGTGGAGCGATAGCGAGGGTAGCGGACCCCAGCTTCGCTGTCGGCTGGAAGCCCTTCATGCAAATCTTATCGAACGTAAAAGCCTCTGGAACGGCGCGGAGATGGCAAGAAGATTGGACCAGGCCGAGGAAGAGCAGTGTCATTCCTTATCTGCAGCCTTGGCCGCATAAATGCATCGTAACGGGTCGTGTTCGAATGCCGGCCTGTTGGCTGGGGATGCGCCAACCGGAGGCATCGTAGACTGCATCAGCATCGTGTCTACGCTGTAGTCCGATGTATCTATAACGCGGACGATGACTGGCTCTGTATCTTAATAAATATCCCCTTTCTTCTGTGTTCTTTTTATATCGCGTGTCATGTAATATTTTCTACGTACTCGAATGCTAAGTGTCACGCTGGTCTATCAGGTACAATGCACCCTCGTCGATGACAGTTGTCACTCGAGTCAGAAAACGTGTCTCGAAATTTTGAACGTACTGTGTAAAATGTTGAAATAAATTCAGGTAGTATTTGCATTTCATCGCAGCGGCAATCTCGAACGCGTTTATTTGGATCTTCAAATATCATGTTCTTGCCCGACGCTGCCCATCCCCGGGCTACAGAGATGAAGATAGAGAAGGAAACAACCGATGCGTTGTTTTGTAAATGTTATTCAAGGTATCTCATGTGAGCTGCACACGAGATATATTTTTTCGGTGGCGTTTTATTCGAATGCTTTTAATATGTATCTCTGGAGCCCTGCTAACTAACCTCGGGCGCAATCTACCATCCCGTGTCCTTTTTCTCCCTTACACTTTATGGTTACTGCGAGCTACACCAGGGTCTCGTGTAGTGCTTCATGAATTCTTTTTGTAAATTCTATTCAACGTTGGTAATCTCGTAAAATTCTTGGCTAGAGTGGCTGGTAGCGAAACGGGTTGTAGGGAAATGTGTAAAGAGTGTTTTACGAGGAAAACTTGATACCTTTGGAACGATGCTAAGGTCTGAGTTAGGTTCTGAAATGAGGCATTATCCCTTGTGCTCCGCACGAGATAAAACTTGTAAATTCTTCGCGGCAAAACGAATGGAAAATTTCTTTATCGTTTTCAGATATATCTGAGCGATCGAGGATAACTATCATTGTTAGCGATTACGCAAGATAGACAGTCGCGTACTACGTCGTTGGAAAATTACCCATTTCGCAGTTAAGGCAACTTTCAACGCTTTCCGTAACTCGTATCTCTTCGCGAAATGCAACTTCCCACCCTCTGAATTAAGAAATCGATAATTGTTTCTACGGCAGAAACAGAAATCCTCGTTGCATTCTTCGGATACTTCGTTATCCCATTACCGTGCATCAGACCGACGTTTTTGCCAAGAGAACGAAGGCAAAAATATGCGGGTGGAGGCGCAAGAAAAAGTGAACCACCCTCGACATCAATATTCACAACGAGTGCTCTTATGCGGCAAGAACCGGAGAAGCCTCGACCAAGTTAACTCGCTTAGCGCGACAACAAAAGCATGCTTGCGCGAGAACAATGCGATGACCAGGTAGGAAACGGTAAAATTTGAAATTCAGCGCGAGGAAAGCGCGTAAATCGCGCGAGAGCAGCATCCCAAGCGCGACGAACGAGCCCTGTCGCGGGTTCTTCGTTACTCCGGGTAGCCCGGCTATGTCGGGTTAGTTGGTTTTCGGCCGAAAATTACCGGGACGCCATACGCGACAGGTGTGCGTATTTACGAGCGCGTGTACGTACGCGCAGGCAGTATAGAAAATGGAGCCGCGGATGCTGGGATGCGTGACTCGCAGGCGCAGACTTTTGCCACCCTCTGCTCGTCGAAAAGTTCGCGCATGGAAAAAAATATTCGGAAGCAGCAATTAAAAGTTTCATGGCTTATCTCGAGCCGAACGGGGATTCGAGGATACTGCAATTAACCGAGTACGATGCGGGAAGAATTGTAAAAAAAGGAGTAGCAGGTTAGGGCGGCTCGTTAAAAGAGGAACCTCGATTGACCGATTGAAAAGATCGATTTTTTTTTCGCGTTGAGAGCTAAGGCACCGCTGCACATCTATCGTAACGATGGACATTTGTACGCTTCGCGAACGCAGTACGGAAATAGTCGATTGCGTAATGTCTACGACATGAAATTCTATCGATCTATTAGAGAAGATTTGACGCGTAGGTGTCTCGGATGAAGACGATGAATCGAGAGACGTCGACGCTAACGAAACGAACGTCGGTTTACAACGATAAGACCTCGTAAGTTTGGTGGTTCCGTTCACGAGACGCGTACGATTTGTTGGGCCGGAACTGTTGGTAGCGTCGATGCCTGCCGCGGTGTCTGGCCCGGGGATGATCGATACTTTGAACTTGAGTTAGCAGAAACAGGGGAAGCGGAAAGCGGAGACGATCGTGCCTCTCGTTGGCGTGTCGCGTGACGTATAGCATCGTGGGATCTATGGTCGCAGCATTAACGGTGATGTAGCGTCCCTGAATGTAATATCGCGTCGCGCATAACCCGATCCGCTCTAACGCACGATCCGATATTACTTTTCGGAGGAATAAATTCGAGGCGACGTTGCCTAGCGTAAAACGTAAACACACTCGAGAATATTTGAGCCTTTCGCGAAATATATTATCTTCCTGCGCGAACACGACTGCAAACATTCCGCGACTTTTCATCTCGCGATAGAGCAAACGTTCCCTCTCGGTTGCGCGACGGGGAGAGAGCCAGGGACACGGCGAACGATGAACCGTAAAAAAAAAATAAATACAAGGAGAAGGGTGGGAAATCGTGATACGAGCGGAAGAAACGAGCGAAGCGAGGGATGTTATCGCAAAAATAGAGAGACTTTCGTGGCTTCTTAGCGAGGGTGGAAGCATAGAGCGCGCGGACGCAGCGGATGCAGGCGAGGGGGCAAGTTAGAGATCGAAGGAGGGAGAGAGGAAGAGGGGGGTACGAGAGAATTCATTAAGGTATGAATAATGCGTCTGCGATGCCAAGGCTGCTGCCGAGAGCACCACCGTGCATACCATGGTCTGGCCACGGCACGGGTGGAAGAGCATGGCTAAAATTAAAGCGGATTCACCCCCTCCGCGGCCACGGCCTCTAGGCGAAAACGTTCTTCGCCACTCACGGTCGCCACGTGCTTTTCTTCGAAGGAACAGAGAGACCCGCCTGGCGGGGAAGAAACGGTGGAACGCGAGCAAACGACAAGAGACCGACCGGCAAAAATGTCTATCGCCGAGGAAGAATTTAGAACGGGACCTAAGTCTGGCGACAAAAAGCTTGTCGCTATGGGAGTGCTATTAAAATCATCCTGGCTGTATATCTATTTCAAAATCGAACAAAAAATCCCTCTCCATTTTTCTCTTTCCCTTTTTCGAGCTACCTAATTCTTTTACTTTTAGGGGAAGTTATCGTAAACACGGTAAAACCACGATATTTTCCTGTCGGATAAAGTCTCGGTCGGAAATGGCAACGTTACAAATTTTAAGAACCGTGTCAAACGACACGCAGGATCAGTAAGGATGGTTCGAGCAGAGTCTTTTTTAACGATCATACACATCTGGCCGATGAAAAGGGACAGAACGGGGCTCTGTTTACCGTGACGAAGATACTAATGACGTTAGAGGAGACGCGACGGTGTAAATTCATTAGCAGCTGGCGTCGCGTCCCGTTCTTCGTGGATTAAAGCGAAGCAACTGGAGCACCGTGGTTACGATCGAAACTCGGCGTCAACGGTCTTTAAATGTGACGAATAGAGGGAAATTAGAAACTGTTGGAAAAACCAATTTCGTGTCTACCTCGTTCTATGCCGCAATTTGTATGCTGTACAACGGTCTACGTTTACTTGCGAATTAAAAACGAAGACTCTTTACTTTTTAAAACGATTTACGCGGAATGCTAAACTGTTGCGTGTTCTCGACGTAAAAAGCACCCGTACTTCATGGGAGAGGAAAAAATCGAGTGACTCTAACTAACGTTTCAAAGATGAGTACACGAAGCAGAATTTAAATGATCAGTGTCTCGTTGTCGCAAATTTTATGCAAAGATCTTGAACTTGGTTGGCAGTCGGGTTACCCAGGTTCAAAGATCCTGGCGTTGCCACGTGCAGAGGTGTAAACTGTTGGAGTATCCTGGCATGGATGCTTGCCAGATGCCTGCCAAAACTGCGTTTCGAATGTGTTCAACGAGCTACCCAAAGGCCCAACACAGCGCTCGGAAACCGACGACTGAGCGACAGCTGGTATTACTGGCCGACGAGTGAAATATGTAGTGTACGGAAGGTGAACGAGTATCGAGAAAGAACACGACGAGGAAATATCCGAAGCGTTTTCCGCGCGAAAGATCTTCGTCTCGAAAGGGACACGTCATCGAGCGAGCGCCAGGGAGCTAAAAATTCGTGACATCGGCTCGGATCGGTGAAAAATTTTCAGGCGACGCGATAACGTCGGACGTGCTTCCAGCAAAGGATCTCGAGGACAGAAATATGACTTCGATAAAGAGTCGACCGCGATCGATTTAAAAATTGTGTAAACAGTGGCTGGTAAGTTCGTTCAAATATTCAGCGGTCGGTGACAGGAAATGGAATTTTTCGAGATCGAATTCAGAGTCGAAGCGCCGCAGACGCTAAAATTATTCTCCCGCGTTTTCGTCGCGATTCTTACGCTTCGCGCGGTCGTTGATCAGCTAATGAACCGAGACGCAGAGTTAATTACCCGTCCAGCAACTGCGCCGTCGAGAATACAAGATGTAACCATGCGTAGAAGCGGAAAAGGATCAAGAAGCGAAAGGAAGCCAGTAACCGTATTTCAGGGGAGTTTTGTCGGTGAGCTTCAACCTCGAGAGGTAAAAACAACGAAAAACTGACTGCAGCGAAGAAGAGGAGACAAAGTAGACTCCTGAATGAGTAGCAAAAGGGAAACGCGATAAAAAAAAAATGAAGCGAAACGAAGGAGAAACGGCGTCGACTGTTACGCTGCAAGGATAAGCGAGGTAGACGAAGAAAAGGATGAAGACCTCCTTCTGAAGGAGTCGTCGACTTACTCGAGATATTAATTTCTCGTTAAAACTCGCTCGTCGAGCTTTCGAGCAAAGACGGACCACCGCGCTTCGAAATGGCACGAAACAGACGGCCGTGGCAAACGGAGGGAAGCGGAAAGAAGAGGAAGGAGAGTACAACCGGGCGGAGAAGAGCTGCCGTGAAGAAACTCGTTGGCCGTCTTCGAGGCAAAGACCGTGAACCGAGCGACGATCTTCTTTTCTCCACGACAGCCAAGTAATTACGGGGACGAGAGATACCCGGTCGCTAGAGCGCGCTTTATCTCATCACGATCCGCCGGAGCGGTCGGACATCGAGCACCGCGATCCATGGACGGCGGATCATTTGCCCTCGGAGCCTCCTTGCATGGATCTTATAAATACACGCTCGTTTCAAGAAACGATAGTTTTTACAAAGTTGCGGTATCTATAATCTCGAATCGCCAAAGTTCGAGGGTTCCAAAATTTTGAAGTTTCAAAATTAAAAAATTCAAAGTTGATCTCTCGGGGGATCTCCGCCGCGGAATTTGCATACGACGCGACGATTTGCCGGCGGATAACAATTTGAGGTTCTCGGAACGAGCGTAATCGCTTCCCGGAGCGGGAGTACGCGGAAAAACAGGTATTGTAACGCGTCGTTAAGAGCGACTCGCGTTATCCCTACTTTTCCGTCGATCTACCGAAAACACTGGAGCAGCTTTGAAAGGAGAAAAAAAACGAGTGCGCGTGAATTACAACGCGTTCCGTATTATTTCACTTTGGTGACAAATTTCGCGCGGAAAGAAGAAAAGGTTCGGTCGAGGAAGAGATGAACGGCTGGTGAAAGAGCTGGTAAACGGTCGGCGATGGTATGAGAAGAGGAACGGGTTGGAAACGAAGGGGAAAAGAAAAAGAACGAGAGCAAAAGACACAGGGAACGTAGCGGGTGCATCCGCGTGCAGCCGGCGGAAGTACGGAAAACGACTGGCCTCTTTTTCCTCCATCCGGTTTGAATTACTATCATCCCGGCGAGCATTGTCTATTGTGGCGGAGAATTATTTTATTATCGCTCGGTCGACCGGCTCCGAATGCTTCCGTGAAAGGCAACGGGGCGAGAGAGGGTTGTCGGCGCGGGGGGAGGATTGTGTGCAGACGCGGAGGTACGAGCGTGCAGAGGCTGCACGGTTCCGCGATTTATTGATCTCGCGAAAGAAAACGAGAGGACCGTCGAAAAACGCAGCCGCGACCAACCTTCGCTTCGGTGAAAATGGAAAAATATCGGACGGAAGTAATGCCGTTCAGACTCGCGCCGCTCGCGTAATTACCCCCAACCCCTTGCAGATTTTACGATCGTTTCCACGATTTGTAGCGGTATCCGTGACCAGAGTCGCGACGTCGAATGAATACGAGCATTACGAGTTGCACGTTTCCAGGTTGTTCGCGAAACGACCGCGACGAAAGCGATTTAAGGTACAATTGATAGCGGGGTAGTTTTGTCGAACCGGGAAACGCCGGTATGCAACGGGCCCTGTTCGATTACGCGAAAAGGTTCGTGTTTTTTAACTGATTATTTTAACAACGAAAACAGCTGAGTGCAACAGAAAATATTATAGACGAGATCGGAAACTTAAATTATATGTCTTGCCACGTATGTCTTTTCACTGCAGCGTCGTGTTGACTGCCGCAGTAGAAACAGACGCGTATAGCAAGACGAAACTACCAGGAAGATTTAAAACGGCCTTCGTCGTTTGGACTCGCTCCAAATAATTGCCATATAATTTACAATTTCTATTGATCGATTACGATATCACGGTGAAGCGTTCAACAAATCGTAGAACGGTGTCGATGGCAGGAAGAACGATGAAGGGCGATGTGGCACGCAATCACCTAACACGACAGCGAATTACCTGATAATAGGGCTGACCTAACGAGCCTACAGCGACCTTTTCCAATTAATTAATGTCGCTACATCCGCGTTTAGCCAATATCCAACTAGATGGCAACTTGTTAATTCTCGAATGACGGAACTTTAACGATTAGATTTCAGTTAACGATTTAATACTACGAATTCGTCTACTATTTCAAAAAATACTATTTCTTCGTTTCTCCGCTATCGCAGTGAATCGGTGAGACGGATAATATCGTTTCTTGCTTCGTCGACAAGCTGCAAGTCCGCTTCTGAAGTCGGAACGTCCACGCGCGTAAATTCGCAAGGACATGTCTATACAGCGATTTCTGTGCAGCCGTCGAGGCGCAGTAACGAGGAGATCGCCGCGTGTTACAGCGAAAACAACATTCTGCTGCGCCTGTCGGTATCGATATCGTGCTTGTATCGAATTTCGTAAGGGACAACGATACAACCAGATTCGCGCACGCACGCTCTTCGTGTTTCAAGCACGTTGTCGTGTGCACTTTAAACTAAGCCTCAAGTACCTTCCCTCTCGCGTTACAACTGTTTTGTCTCGATGAAGCCCGCTTCGATTTAAAATCGTAAATGAACGCACGCGTTCTTTCCAGTCACTCCACTTTCAACTTTTAATACACTCGCTGTCTCTTCGAATGCCACTCTAAATTTAAATTGTTACTATGAACATATGTTATTATGAACATATATATTTTCATTAAATAGACAATAGGAATATCTGTTCAAATTGGCCACAAAAGAATTTGTGATAAGATAGGTAAAATACAACACAAGTTTTTTTCATGTTTTTTATAATGAATACTTTGGAAGATGAAAGAAATTTTGACCGCGATTCGTAATTTTATTGCAGTATCAGTCAAACGGTGGCGATCAGGAGCATTGTATCACAGCGTCCACCGTATCGAGGTCGAACGTCATTCCTCGAAATCGATTAGACTTTTTTCTATTGGAAATTGTATCATCACGAGACATCCCCGCGAGTTGAAAAGTTTGTGACGTCAATGTGCGCGTGTAAATAGGACTGTGGAGACAGATACGGTGGCTGGAATCGAAACGAGAAGTCGGAAAACAGATATTGATCGCGTCTCGCGAGTACAACTCGTGAGTACTACGCGTCGCGAGTACACGTGCGCGTTTTCAATGACGCAAGGATTTTTCGAGCGTCGCCGAGCTACCGGTGCATCGAATCGATTTGTTCGTAGAAACCGGTACTCGGTGCTTGAAAACTCCAAGATCAGACGATTTTATCTCGAGAGTCGACGTACGCTGATTAACGTTAACTACACTTTCTAATCTTTCTCAAAATAAAATTTATTCTTGACACGGTGAATACTTCGTAACCGGAGACCCGTTGGTACCGAAGTCTGGATTAATAACGTCATCTTTAGTCCCACGGTTTCCTTTATTATTAGGTTTCGAGACTCCCACGTGTACAATAATTATACGAAGTTATAAAATAAAGTTTATGGAACAATTTAATGCAAGATTGTTTCAGGTAAACTTCGAAGCTCACAGAGTTTCTCCCATTTATTACCATTGTATACAAGTTTGTACCACTCGACGCGAGAAGAACTAATTGATATAATTACTTATCGTGAGAATGTGTTAATTTCCTATATTTAACGACCCGTGTACTCCATTAGCCCTGTTGTAAATATGCAGATAATTTAACGCGGATGTCTCGAAAGGTTATCACAGAGAATCGTAAATAGTATCGTCACAAAAATTGATCAACGGCTATGGTATATTCGAAGGGTAGTTTCTTGGCGAACGATCGAGCAAAGATACGCGCGAGTTTCGATTCGAGTAACAATCGGTTTCGCGTATCCCGCGAGTAGTAAATAACGTCGCAAGTAGATCCGACGTTGGCTCGGCACCGCCATCAGTCTGCTTAACACCTACCATCTGTACCGGGAGACAGGGAAAGCGGAACAATAAATTTCGTCTTTTTTCTCTGGACGAGGCGAACGTAAATAATTGTCTGCCAATCCCTTCTGCGTCGAAAGTCACGGTATCGTGTATCAGCGACGAGCCTACGCA